>NC_051215.1:33953419-34633419 GCF_015220715.1 Pygocentrus nattereri | reverse complement strand
TACATATCTCTGCTACATGTAAACTTTATTTCAAGCTCCTATTGCTTAAAAACCATTCATTTGAAAGTGATGTTATAACTTACCCCATAGGCAGGGTTAACAGGCTGAGGAGTTAGTTGTAACAGTCACTAAAACATCTGATGAAAGGATACAATCCACAGTTTTTCCAATACTGTTCTGTGTGTTTGAATCAAATGACATTTCCTAAACACATACAGCTACACTCTCAGAAATAAAGGAATGAAACAGTCACTGGGGCAGTACCTCTCTTGTCACTGTGGAGGTACCCTGAAGGGTACATCTCATTAACTTCAATCAGGGAACATAATTGTACCATAATCCATTGAACTTATATTACCTAAGTTGTATTGACTCCACACACCTCGTCTTGTCTCCAGCCTTTTTATTGTATTGTTCTCTTTTAAAACATTAGGTTATGAGAAGGTAGAAAAACCTGCTTTTCACCTGAGAAAACCGTACTTAGTGTACACAGTTGGTCCTTAAATCCACTGTTGTACCTTTAAGGGTACATTTACGTTGTTTGTACCTTAATGAATGAAAGATTGTGTACCCTTAATAAGTTTTTTCCAGCGAGAAAAATATGTAATTGTACCTTTTCATAACCAAATGTTTTAAAACAGAACAATAAAATAAAAAGTCTGGAGGTGATACAGGGTGTGTGGAGTCAATACAACTTAAAAAATATAATTTCAACGGACTATTGAAAAATATGTTCCCTGGCCAAAGGTACTGAGATGTACTTTTGAGGGTACCACCCCAGTGACAAGAGGGGCACCACCACAGTGACAGTTTGATACCTTTTTTTCTGAGTATAATATTATCTGTGGTATATTTCTGATGAGCCCAAAAAGTGCCAGGTGGAGGCTGTACTAGGAGCCTGGTTAGCTCTCACTGTAAGTTCTTTACGTGATTCAAAATAGCGCTGTTGCATGAATGAAGAGATCAAATCAAATAATGTAGGTGTGAATTCTGTGACTTTTACACACAACTCAGTAATCAAAAAAATATTTTCATGAAAAAGTCTTAATCTTAAATCTTTATGGTACAAAAACAGTCTGCATGGTGAGTCTTGAGATGTATCTGTCCAAAAATATTCACAATTTACAGAGAAGCCTGCCTTATATGTAAAGAAGAGCAGGGCACAACCTAAGGCTAAGTATTTGTGATGGAGAGTAGAGCACAACCTACACTGAGTAAAACTGTTAAGTTGTGCCCTGGATGTTTTATGTACTTAGGAAGGTTCAAGTTAAATGTGAATTTGCCCAGCTTGTATTCCCATAGAGACCTTATCTCAGAATCATCACACACTGTGCTGTGCCACGTAGAGTTGTACATATTTGTAATATCAGAATATTGCTTAAAATAACCACAAATATCAATTATGTCAAAATTGTGCAGTCACAATATTTTCCCATGGGACAGGCCAAGTATGTGCTTATAATTGACATTATAAGAGGTCAGTTTAAAATTCCATAAACTCTTAACTATAGTCATAAACTATAGTCATAGACATGCAGCACATTTCTACACAGCAGCAACACGTTTTTCAGATTATGATCAAATTAAATTAAGACTGGCTAATGTTGTCTTGACTAACATTGAAGAGATCTGGCAAAAGAAAAAAAAATGTTTGCTGTTGTGATTGTGTATGTTTGGGGGATCAAAGGTTAAAGGGCAAAGGCTCCTGTTGTGAAGGCTCTTTCTGGGCTGGAACTGGTGAGTGTTAGTTAACACACAGGAGGACAGAGGCAGTGAGCACTCCCTGACCCAGGAGCAGCTATTATAGAGCTATATTCCCCAAACCCCAGCCCAGTCGAGCCTGCCAGATTCCCCCAGCCTAACTGCCCTGTCTCCACATCTGCTCCGGCTGCCTAATGCGACCTGTCTCTTTAGTCACTCTCTGTAGGCTGGCATCAGGAGAGATGGGAAAAAACATTTTGTGGGTCAACACTTTCAGTTAATTAAGCTGGTTAGCATAAATCCTGTAAAACAAGAACACAAGAAAAACCTGTTCATCTCTTACACCCTATTAGTCCTGATTACATGATCAAGCAAATTGAATGTTGTATTGAGCCAACTTACATTTGTTCCTATCTTTGGCATACACACACACACTCACTCACTCACTCACTTAAATACTTAAGTATTTTACCACAGCAGCAGGATTCACCAAGAAGTTACAAAACTGTGAGGCAGGGCAAGCTTACATATTCCCACCTATGCCTATTCATAGTTCAAAGGCCTATAAACTGCAAGGGTCTGTACAGGGGCCCCAGTGTTGGGGTAGTCAACCATTAAAGAAAAAAGTCATCCATTACAGTTTATTACATCTCTACTGTAATGAGATTACTTTACCTGTTACTTTCTGGAAAACATAATCTTACCACTTACTACTTTACTTCTACTTTACTCACTAAAACCCAATGCAAATTCTGTGCCAACTGTATAAACTGTATAAAAGAAAAAGCCATGTCATCTAAAAGACATGTCAGCATTCCTGCCTTTCAACAGGAAACTGATGAACAGCTGATGCTGTTTGAAAGCCCAGAAACTGGCCTTTAGAAATGGCCCAAAAACATCTGCCTCAAAATAAAACCTCACCTGTTTACATAAAATATATAGAAATATGCAGTGTGCATAATTAATATTGCAATTAGAGACATATAGATAATGCAAGCGATGTCATTCTTATTAAACCAGTAATTGTAATGTAATTACAAGAATTTAAACTGTAATGTGTTACACTGCATTCTTAAAAAAGATGGCTCTTCAAGGGTTCTTTAGTATGGACAGTGGTTCTACATAGAACCATGAACACTCAAAGAACCATTTGCATGTTTTTCTGTATCATGATATGGCTCTTCAGATTGATGGAGTATGTGTTGTATATGGTTCTATGGTTTTGATTATGTTCACTATAGCACCCAAAAGGGTTCTGCTATTGCTATGATGTCAAGCTTGTAACAACAGAAGAACCCCTTTTGGTGCTAAATGGAACCCTCTTCAAAACAGTTCTACATAGAATGCAACGGTCATATACAACACATTCCCCAATCTGAAGAACCATTTCACCATGCAAAGAGCCCTTTAAGCATGCAGATAGCTATTTGGGTGCTCAAAGGTCTGTATAGAACCATTGACTTTACTAAAGTCCTTTTCGCAAGTACACTTTGTAACAGGAATAATAATTACATTACTGTAACACGTTACTTCGTACCATGTTACCTTCAACTGGTGGGCTGTCACTTTGATACCTCTATCTCATATGAACATGAAAAAAAAGGTTTCTAAATGATTCTTGGTCAGCTTTGTGGTTCAGGGAAAAAACATTAGTGTAGAACATTTACACTATGTTTAAAAGTTCTATATATTTCTTTAAAATGTTCTTCACACAGACACTTAATTTACCATCCATTAAAAGAGAACCAAAAACGGTTCTTCTATGGCACTGTTTCTGTCCTTAGGGGCCCCCCAGATGGTCCACATTTTCCTTCATCCTTATGTGCTATGAGTTAGGTTCAAGCAAAAAAAGTGGACAGTTTGGGAAGCCTTGAGGAGTGTGCTGTTCTATGGCATTTCTTCACAGAACCCTTTTAGGCACCTTTATTTTTAAGAGTTTTATATCAGTTTCAGATTAGTTATGGAACAATGTGTAGTAGTTAGTTAATAATGCATCTTCTGATTAATAATCAAATAATAAGCTTTTATTTTTAGATTTATGCCTGCTTTTAAGGGGGTTAACATATACCTTTTAACAGTTTAATATTTTTTGCATAATTTACAAAGTACAAATAAAAACAGTTATGTTGTTTTCATTGTTCTACATTATGACACTCTTAGAGGTAAAATTTACTAAATAGTTCTTGGCTCAGATGTATAGTTCTAGGAAAAATCTTCAATTATTATGGACCCTTTACCTTATGTCAAGGTTCTTTACATTTCAAGGTTCTTTTTAAAGAATCCCATTTATGAACATAATTCTTTAAAGAACAAAGAAATGCTTCTTATAAAAACAACAGATTTTTCAAGAGCATAGTTTTAAACGTAGGTTTTAAAATTACAAGGTGCAGTTGTATTTTTAAGAATGTTAGGCTTTAGTCAGTCCAGTTACCAAAGGTACTGTTTAAATATTAATATGAACAAATGTGCTGTAAAAATCCTAAACACACGGAGGTTAGGTCAAGATTTGTTTACACCGATTAGAGCGCTAACTGCTGATTGAGCAGGTCTCTGCCTTCACCTCAGTCTTTCCAGTGAGTATTGATCATTGCATCATACACTGAATGCACACAATACATGCTGAGGTTACAGAGGGTTCAGCAAACAGCCAGTGGACAAGAAGAAGCAGCAGCAGAAGCAGTTTCTAAAGTTGCGATTGTAGAGCTTGGCCTCTACTCCCCCCTCCACGCACACATCCACAGTAGACTTCCTTCTGACCAGTAAGCAGCCACTGGCTCAACTTGCTTGGCTACAGACGGTCATTTGCAGTAGCATTTGTTGCCAGCACGCCTGAGGCTCCTTACCACCCACGCTGCGCTATGGTCTCCAAGCCACTAGAGCCAAACCCTGACCATATATACACATATGCATTCACATCCCTCCATGGCCTCCTACTCTCCACCAGAGACCAAATAGACCATGCTTCATCAGTCTGATATTTTTATGAGTTGACATAGCCAGCACACACACGTAGCCACTCCGACTGCTAATATTTCCACACAAACAAGCCCCTTACTTTGGTGGAAAAATTACCTTCCAAAAACAACCTTTAAAGAACAAGTAGAATTGTCAGTTTCTGCGACCTGACCAACAGGTTTGCTTAATTTTGCAGAAATGGGACTCCAAAAAAACACATTCCCCATTAATTTAAATGTGCAACATTTCTGTAGAGTGGTAGCATGAAGAGAGTCCTCTAGTGATTTTTTGACAATTTAACAGCTCCTCCTGACATATTAAATGGCCGCAGAGACAACTTAACTGCCCTGCCAATCAATATTTCCTATTACTCTCATTGTCACTCCCAAAATAAGAATATGATGCAGGGTCAAATGAGAGTGGCAGCACTTTTCTTCAAGGAGAATTATCTGTCAAAAACGAGGTTAGGATTCATTGCCTCGTTTGTAAATGAATAATTTCTGTTAAGACAAGCTGAGATTTATGTAATAGCATCAGCAAATCTGACCAACTCTTTAGAAAAAAGAAAAAAATGTTCTTATTCTCAAATGGCTCATATTATGGAAAGCTGAAGTTCCCATACTCATTAGAAAAAATGAAATAATATTAATGCAATATGTAATTGTTAAAGTTTCAAGGTCTGCCATTCATTCACCAGTCCATTTTACATTTACATTTCATTTCAAGAACATCCTGTTTTGAATTCACTGTATTTGTGATGTCACAAAAACCAACACATTTACATTTATTAATCTATTCATCCCACAGCACTTTAGCCCTGCCTATACAAGTTGAGGTAATAGGGAGCTTTTTGAATGCATGATATGGGGCAGCCAGCCAATCAGAACAGAGATCATTATCTGTCTTAAAGGTACATCAACAAAAACAGCCTGTTTAATTGTAAGAGGTTGGACAATGGTTGTGTAAACATGAATTATGACTGTTTTTGGTAGACTAAACCATAAAGAGGGAATTAAAATAAAGTACAAGAGAAAAGTGGGACATATGCTCACAAGTGTTTTGGCTGAAATAAACATTTAGATGACATAATAGAGTAGCTAAAAGCAATAGCCTATAGAGTTGTGTTCGTTAACCTGTCCTATTACAGGCCTTTAGACTCTGCTGAAATGTAAGGATGGGCAGACAATTAAGTCGAGGCTTAACCTGTCAATTACCACCCTTCAGCCCATCACATCGCCGCTCAGTTCCGCCTCCTTTTTAACTCCTCTTGTGATATGGTGCTGGCAGCTCCGACGGCTGATTGACAGCAAGCCTGATCCAAACACTCAAAGGCATCTTAAGCTCAGATGAGGCAGCCAGAGTGGACACGTGAGAGCTGGGGGTATGGACGAGGGGCTAGCAGGGGTGGAAGTGGGTCAGCAATTTGGAGGTGTTTTTAGCCTAATTAAGGCACTGGGCGAGAGCAGAGCTGTCCTAAATGTCCTAACTCTTGTCTTTCAGTAAAGTAATTTAGAATTTAATCTCCACTGCAACTACTGGCCTGTTAAGTCTCTCATTCATCCAGGCAGGTGGTAAGGTTAGCCAAGCCATATAATGCACAGAAAAACGAGGCTCATGGAAAAAAGGGCTTGAGCTCCGGCTGTATTTTCTATTACTTGCCCCGTTCCCAAAAACCCTTTGAATTCCACACAGTTCTGTTAACCATCAGCAATTATCTCCCTGTCAAAGCTAAAAGTAACAAATTTCCCCATATCCAGCCAGGCAGCAGCTTCAGCCGGACACGAGCATCATCTGACACAAACTAAATCACTGTGCCAGCCAGCACTTCTGACAGACAAATGCACTACCTTGGAAAACCTGGGCCTATCACTCTCAGCAGCACGGAGAAGAAATGGATGAGCTTCTCCCTGTTGACCTTACTTTTCTTTTTTTTTCTTTTCTTCCTGTCTCCCCTTCCTCTTTCCCCCCCCTCAAAAGAGATTAAATGCACCTGGTTCCGTAAGCACCGAGCTATTTCAAAATATGAATGTTATTAATGGCCTCTAGGGCATGCTGTTTAATCTTATGCCAAGAAGCAGCCATCATATTACTTCACCATTCTCTTCCTCTCCCAGATGGACACAGGAAGCACACTGTAGCCATTGGCCTCTGCCATTGGTTTTGCAGTGTGTAGTTTTTAGCTTGAGAGGCACAGGTATGGCACCCATTGTCAGAAAATGGAGTAGGAACAAGTAAATCTTTAAGTGGGTTATAAACTCAATGAGAAAGCTCATCAGATACATGCCAGGCTTGCTTTGAGGAGGGGGCCCAAGACAATGAGATCACAACCCTTATTGTTATCACCTAAGATCTAAAGTCTATTTGATTCACACTTGAGATTTACATTTCAAGAAGAGCTAGTTGCAAAACATAACAAAGCTCATGAAAAGTCAGTGGCAAACTAACAGGTTACAGTTGTATGCAAAAGTTTGGGCACCCCTAGTTAAGTGACTGGTTAATTTTCAAAACTAAGTAATTATAGACATGTAACTAACCCCTCGTTCCCTGCTGGGTCTTCTAAACTGCCACCAGCTTTTCAAACTAGACAGGAAATCAGCAATGATAAGCTGTCTGACTTCCTCCTTAAATTGCTTTTTCCAATTCAATCACTGGATACACCAACAATATGTAAGATCTCTTCCAGAAACATTTGCCATGTGACAAATATGACAAACAACTTTCTGAACTTTTAGTTAGTTTCAACACTTTGATTTTCAAATAGTTTAGCATCAGTATGTTTCACATTCAAGACTTTCGCCCACACTTTGTTGTGGAAAACTATATAGCGTGACACCTTTAGACTGAGTAGGTTGAGTATATGAGGTTTGCAATGTAGGGTTAACCTGTCTAAAAGGTCTTATGATAATTCTGCTGGACAGACAGGTGGGGAGGAGAGGACCAGGTGACTGCAACTGAAACAGACGTGACCTTTTCCATTTGTCAAACACACTCAGGCTACATTTTCAGCGCACGTCACCGCAACTTTCTAAATTACTCCTCAAACCGTTCCCTCATGAAATCCGCACATGCTCCTCAGTGAAGGAGAGAGGGCTACGTTTTCATCTAATGAAAAGCTACATCCCTTCACATTAACATATTCATCGCGGAGCAGGACGCAGGCTGTCACTGACGGCCAACACCAGCGCTGGCTTTGGAGGCAGGGAGCACTTCCTGCCACCAGCTTGTCAAACCAGATAGGAAATCTGCAACGATAAGCTGTCTGACTTCATCACACACACGCAGACGCTGCCACGCTGCTAACAAAGACTGAAAGGCAGTTTCAAAGCAAAAGGTTAAATCTAATGTGTTGCTTTTTGAGACAGGATCGTGTCGTTTCCACCGGTGCCTACGTCAGCGCTATATGTGCATGGAAAAGGCTCCAACCTAGGGCAGTGGCCTAGTGTTAATGGGAGCTTGGAGGATTTAAAGAGCGAGTAATAGAAAATGACAGCATAATAAGGGATGACAGATGTCATTCACATCCGCTCACTGCTAAACATAGTAGCTTTCAGGGTACGGAAATAAAACTGCCCTGTCATTCTTGGCCTGTCAAACTCAGACCACCGTCTGCCGACCTTCAGCGTTGTGTGCTGTGTGGAAGGTCCGGCTCAGCTGTCAGCTAGGCAGGGCCAAGCAGCGGGAGAACACACAGGATGAACCGAGGGTGGAGGGCCCCATGCCGTGGCGCTAGTTTGACTAAAGTAATTGGAGCTACACAGCCAGCGACAGCTCTCTCGCCCTGCAACAGCCCCCAGGCAGGATCAATATTTGTTGGGATTGCACCTTGTTCCAACAATGCCAGATTTACAGCGGCTGCTTGGATTTACACTTTGTCTTCCAGCGCAACTCATCAGTGCAACCCAATTACTAACCTCAGACAGACAGCATTAACATGGGGGCCCTGCTGCAGCTTTATTGCCCTTCATCCCCCTCCCTACCCCACCCCAGCCTTGTCTCATTCCGGTCTGTTCAGGCACTGCCACCATAACGGATACTACGCTTAAAATGTGCTTGCAGGAATAAATTCTCAGTCTTTCATTACTCCTACCTTGATTTACTTCATATCATCTCCCTGCTATAGACAAAGATAACACGTTGTAAATTACCCCTATCCAGTCTGCTTGTTTCAGTGCTAGGGTGGGGGGAAGGCAGGGGGGGAACGCAAAGGCGGAGGGAAAGGACGAGCCTTCCTCTCTCTTCGTTCCCTCTCTCTTCTCCCCTCCCCTTCTGGCCTGCTCAATGTCACTTCCCCACAGGTGACACCATTGACACGGCTATGAGAGATGGTTCTGCTGCTTTGTCACCATGCTCTTGACTTCTGAGTCGAAATACCACAAGGAAAAGGAACAAGAGTTGGTCTCAGCTTGTGTAAGAATCATTGACTATCTGCACAGATGTCCACCAGTCAAACAGCTTAATCACTAAAACAACACCATCATCCTTCCATTATCGCTGATGCTCAAAAGGGTCAATAATGTTGCACGTAGCTGATAAACACCATGATTCAAGGGTGTGCAAAGCAATGACAGCGTAACATGTGAGCTTTGATTTGTTTTGATCACTAAGTGCCATTTCATGGCCCGGGGCAGTCGTCACCATGCTGAGATTAATATAGGGTCCTGTGCTGTCAGCCTGGTGTGACTTTCGGAGCGAGATGCTAGCGGCATGGCTTCTCTTTAACACGCACTCTCACAGCCAAGTGCCATATTTCATACCCGCCGCCTCCAAAGCCTGTCAATCAACTCGCATGATGAAGCACTGCAGCATCGACCTTCAGTAACACTGAAGCTTATGCTCAAGTTACACTGACTAAGTGTTCACTCGTGCTGAAGTTTATTACTCTCGTTTTGTGCATAAAACGTAAAACTTGCTGCCACAGGATACATTTAAAAGGCCCTTTTTTTCCATTTTTTCCCATTTGTGTGGTTTTATAAACCAAACACAATCAAAATTAATTCATATTCCTCCTTGCTTGACCATAAATGACCTCTATTCTGATTGGCTGCCCCAAATTGTGCCCTGTTCAAAAAGCAGTCCAAGCTGAAAATGTTCCTTATAACTTCAGAGTGAATTTGTGGAGCTAAACTGTTCTAGGATATACATTAATGTGTTGGTTCTTGTGACATCATGTAAACAATTAATTCCAGTCTGTTTGTGCAGCAAAGATTCCATTTATGGACCAATGGACAAAGTACTGAATAACACATTTAATAATGTTTACATATTATTTCAAACACCTTTATTTCTAAAAAAACAATGGGAAATGCAGTTTTCCACATGTGCCCTTTTCTAAACATATAGTTAGTTTAATGTAGTTAATTTATACAGTTCACTTCCTTGCTGGGCTACACTGCATTTGCCTGTGTAAACAGTCCCTGAAAGCAGCCGTCTGGTGGGCCGTGCTAACCCCCCTTACTCGCTGTGCAATTTCCTCCACCTTCCATTCTATTTCAGTGGCTGATAACTAAGAACATTAGTTTTATGCCACTTGCCAGGCTCAAATGAAAAGAGAGCTAACTTTAATGACACTGCAATTAATCGCCCCAATAGACAGACAGCTAAAAGACAAGATATTGACTTCATTAAGGATAATGTATTATGTCATTAAGTCAGTAGGGTCACCTTGTGTATCATATACGCCGGGCTAATATATTGGCATTTTCCTCAAATAAGATAAATTCTGATATGAGTGATAAAACTGATTAGAAAATGCCTCATTCAGTGAGGCGATGCTTCCTGAGCGTCTGCCACTGCTACTGCTACTGCTGCTGCTGCAGTCCTCCAGCAAGAACACACAGGCCATTACCGATCAGAGCTTATCACACAGCCACATTGATTTGCACAGGCAATTTAATCATTATTGTTTCACTCCAATCTACAAAGAGAAATGTTTCTCCTTCAATGACTGCGCTGAATGCAAAATAAATGGATGTCCAACGGGCACTTTCTCTCCGGCGTGCTAATATTTTAGGACTACTCAATAGGAAACATAGATGTACTTTATAAAAGCTGGGTGGCTTTATTTAACAGAACTACAAAGGTGAAGATTCATGTAGAGAAATGAACCAAATGCACAACTGATCTTACAACAAAACCATTAATGGGAAAAAAAAAGTACAACAACCATTAGAACAAAACCTCCTGATCATAGATTTGTATGAAAGGTTTGGGTGCTCCGGTCAAAATAAATGAACACATTCTTTACAGACGACACTTCTACACAATGCACAATAACTGCAAATGTTATGGCACAGTTAAAATTTTATGCTTTACTTTTCCCCCATATATGTTAAACTAAACAGAGCATGTGTTGTAATATAATGTGGGGGCAGTTGTGGGCTGGAGGTTAGGAAACCAGAACTAAGACCAGAATGTTGCCGCTGAAGACTGAAGTGCCCTTGAGCAAGGCACCTAACCCCCAATTGCTCTCCGGGCGCTGCGGATAGGGTCAAATGCAGAGGTGAAATTTCCCCATTGTGGGACTAATAAGGGTTTCTTGATTTTATCAGAAATACCAACTTTCTTAATGAACAGAATATCTTTATTTATAATATCTAAGTATTTTTACTTAGAAAATCAACAAATAGGTCACTTGATTGGGCATGTGCAAACTTTTGCATAGAACTGTGCACAACAAAAGCATATTTTTCAGCATATCATTTCCATACACTTCATAACTCCACTTTTAAAATGCATATCATTATTGTTAAACCCTTTGAATCTTTTAACTATTTAACTTTACATCGTGTGAACCTATCATGATGAAAGGAAAGAACTGAATAAAATCTTGTCTAATAAATGTACATTAAGGTTAAGAATGCATTCTCCTGTAAAGTTAGCATTCTAGAGACTGTGGATTAGGTTTTTGTCATAAAAGTGACAAAATATATTCAACTCAAATATAGACCTCAAATTTCCTAGATAAACTAAACTCCGCCCATCCAGACTGACATTGTTTGGAACCAATGACTGAACAATGTCTGTTAAACAGCTCTCCAGTCCTTTCTCTCTGTCTCTAAGAAGTCCTGAAGAGAGAGGGACATACAACGCCCTATCCCCACGACCTTGGGCTTCCTTTTTTGGGCTGAAGGTATTGACATTTTCTCCCTCCATCCTCTGGCCCTTCCACTCGTTTGTCATGATTATTGCTGAATTCTCAGCTGTCATTTGTGGTTGTAGATCAATGGCTGTCCACTCCCCCTGTGTCATATTGGCAGGGCAAACAGCCTTCCTCCTCTAAATGAGGCCTGCTCTCTCTCTCTCTCTCTCTCTCTCTCTCTCTCTCTCTCTCTCTCTCTCTCTCTCTCTAGCTCTCTCTCTCTCTCTCTCTCTCCCTCTCTCTCTCTCTCCATCCATTAGAGCCGACTGGCTCCTGCGAGCACTCGCTCCTTTGTTAGGGCAGTCCATACATCACAGCTCCAATCAGAAGTGGACTCACTTTCCCTGCCAGCACTCTCAGCTCTGTGTGTCAGAGAGCACCCTGTTCTATTATTATTTCATAAAATGTGAGGAGAAGCCCTGATCCACACACTTTCTCATTACAGTCATGTTATTATAGCCCAGAACAGAGACGTTGGCAAACGGCAGCTTGGCGTGTGCATCTGCATGCTTGTCTACGAGCAGACATCAGATCTTACTTGCCACTACAATCACAGATATCACCTTGTCAGCACACTCAAAAAATCCACAGCTAAGGTATGAGCACGACAGCTTTAAGACGTCCTCATAATCTTCTCATTAGGATCACAAGTTTAGTCTCCATAGCAATTGCTCTTTAAGTATGCTCTAGTGGCAATGACACAATAAAAAAATCACGACTGTACATATCATTATATTATCATCCGTAATGATAAGTTCTCTGAGTAACTAATTTCATGATGTGAATGCTTAGTGGCCCTTTAAATCTCATGGTTTATATTTGTGGAAAATTAGACCATAATTTAACTTTCAAAGAAACTACAGAGGACTTTAATTATCTTTTTAATGGAGAATAAATTATGGCAGGCCTAATTGCTTATGAATGTGAGGACACAGATCATGGATTTTGATCTATCACACATAGGGCAGGCTGTGAAAATGAGAAGATCCGTTTTCATTGATGTTCAGAGGAAGCAAATGCTCTCATATTCATTCACGTTCAGTTCTAAAACTGCCATCCAGAGTGGTTCAAAGAGCATCTTCACACATAAGACAAAATGATGATCCTGTCTGTTTTAGGCAGGCTTGCATTTTCAGTTTCACTATTAACCCTGTTTTACATAATGTTGCACTGGCAGTGCATTCAGAGAATTTGGCCATGGCTGCTTTAATTTGTTTAAATCTGCCCACAGAGCAGTGGATACACATGCATATCCACAAAAGCATCAGTAAAAATGGATCAGCATATGAAACTGGAGCTTTCTGTGCCCTACAGTATTTTCTATTACTGTATAAAGGATGCACAAGACTTCCTTTATCAAGGGATGCGCTGATTCAAGCGCATTCAGAAAACAATTCAGATCAGTAAGCACTTACTATTGATTTGCTTAGTCAGAGTAACAAACAGTGACTGATGGGTGGCTTTTATTTCTATTTGTGCCCTTTGTTTTTCAGTATAGTAGTTTGTGACCGAACCTAAATAATCAGGTTATTTATGTAGAAGATTAAACAGCAGAAATAACATTTTTGTGTCAGCCTTAAAGGTTTCATTTTTAAAAGTGCATTGAATCTGATCATGTTTCAATAAAACTGAAATACCACCATCCTTTGACACGCTTAGTAATCTCCTGGTTCAAATGCATAATAGACCTCTTTTAACATACTTTTTAACATACATACAGCGTTCTCTCATCACCAACCTTCAAAACAGTGGCAATCTTCACTCACAAGTGTGTTTTTCATGTCACCATTAACACTCAGCATGCTCACAGATCTTCAGTGGACAATATCACCATCACAAATGTACATTCCTTGCTAAGCAATCAACAGATTATGAGAGAACTATAATTTAATGCAAATGGTTGTGAATTAAAATTCAAAGCTCTTCAAAGAGTCACTTTGAGGTCAGTTTGATGTGTACCAAAATGATATAGTACATAATAACTGACTATATAGATCAATGTGTATCACAGTGGCATAATACTGATGATGTGACATACCTTAACCTCTAATTCTCCAGGCTATATTTTCATTTTCCATCTGAATTTACATGAAAACATAAGGCAAATTTTTATTCAGTAACTGCATGAAATAAATGTAAATTTTTATTTTTATTTATTTATTGTAAAAGCTCCCTTCAAGTAAACAGAACACATGTTTTATGATCATACACATATTGCTATATGTATACAATTTACTGCTGAAAGCCAAAAATCATAGACACTCTTTGTATTTTATTATAAAAAATAATTTTTACAGAGTTCATTACTGAATAGACGCCACCACGACTTGCAGTAGAAAAAAACTTGTAAGTTAAGCTTCTTTTATTGTAAGGGTTTAAACATAGTTACAGCTCTCATATGACACCTACCTTTTGAATGTAGCTTATGAAATATGAAAGTTATGAAGAATATGTTGAAGTGTGTTTTGGAATCAGCAGTGGTCTCAAGGAGTTGATAAAGCTCACTTTAGCTAAAGGGCCACTCACCTTTGCTCAACCAGCAACTAATATTATCAGCACTGTGTCACTGTGAGATACACAGAGCTATAAAAGTCTGTCATTTCACACCAGACAGTGTCCTGACACAAATTATGTTTGAAAAAATAATACCACTTGATATAGATGTTACGTCTTCAAATCAAAGCACTTGGAATCTTTATGACAAAATACACTCAGTGGAATAATTGTTTTAGTAGGTCTACAGCAGTTGTTATGAAAGGCCTATGTAGGTCTCACGTAGCCTTATGAACACTGACCTAAAGAAAAGTGGTGCCATTATTTCTTACTCATAGCTCACAGAAACAAGCAGATACATTTCAGTGAGTATGCAGATTCCAAACTTCATATAAACTTCATCTAAATCAATATCATTTGAGAAAAGAGTGCAAATTCAAACCTGTCAATATAGAATATATGTTTCACAGCTCTCCCGTCTCCTTTTTCTGTATTTTAATACTTTATACTAATGTATAACTAATGTAAACCATTATTCGCTGTTCCTAATGCTCTTTTGTTATTGTTTGTTATCCAGTGTCGATCAGAGGAGGATGGGTTCCCTTTTGAGTTTTGGTTACTCTTAAGGATTCTTCTTCTTGGTTTACAGAGTTTGTGGGCTTGGACCCAGATTTTTCTGTAAAGTTGCTTTGCGACAAAACCTGTTGTAAAAAGCGCAATATAAATTAACCTTGACTTGACTTTACTTGAATGTAAGCATAATTAATTATGCAACTATGTAATTAGTTCATGTAATTGTGCAATCATATTGTAATAGTATAGCAAAATGACAGTAACAACCCTGGTTATACTAAAAGGGAGTAATATTAGCTTGTGTTAGCAATGTCTGTAGATAGCCACATATTGCTAGCATCAGAAAACCCCTCAGAACAGCAATACTATGGATGTACTACCATGGATAGTCAGGCCACATGATGAAGAACCATAGCCATGGAGAGCATGAGCATGAACCTGAGGTCTGATGGAGCACAGAGCGTGTTCTATACAGGTACAATCAGCACATCAGCCCTTCAGCAGCAGCACACTGATGAATTAAACTAGAGTGCCTTTCACCCAAGGTCAAGGCTATGCAGACAAGCATTATTGAATTTATTCCACCAATTCATGTAAATGCCTTAGGAAGCTGGCCTGTATAATTGTAAACCTGTCCTGTCTCTGTAATGAGCCTTCAAGAGAGAGAGAAAATCAAAATGACACCTGTATGTGTCCTCATATATTCTCCTTTCATTACTCTGCATGGACACTGAGGAGGTGAAGGAGGAGGCACAGGAGGAGGAGAAAGAGGAAGAAGAAAAACTGTCCGTCTCATCAGTGAGTCTTCAGGGTCCACTGAAAACCACACTGAGAGCGGTCAGCCTGATGACTCTGATCAGCACGGCAGGAGAAAGACTGGACAGAAGGCAGTGGACCCCACTGTGTCCTACACAATCGCCTTTATTCTTGACACTCACTCACACACCCCACTATTTCGTTCCCCGACACAGGTACACACTCCATGCGGCGGTGTTTCCTGTTTTTACTTCTTTTTTTCCCCCTTCCATCTCTACCTTTTCCCGCCGTTTTTCTTCTCCATGTTTCGGCTTGGCTGAGCAGCGCTGACAGGCGGATTCCTTTGCTTTTCGCCGTATTAAAGCCACTTTCCCGCCTTGACAGCCTGTTCTATTCTGCCACCTTATAGCTTGGGCTTCACACTTCTCTGGGCAGCCACTGCTTCTTGACAGACCACTGTCACTTCCCATCATCCTCTCTGTATATCCCGCACTCCCCCCCTCAGCATGCAGGCCCACTTTCCAACCAGTGCAATTATTTTTTTTGACAAGCCATCCATCAGCCTTAACTTTAAAAGCACTTTCTGCTGATATCCATTGTTAAAGCCCCCAGCCTTTTTTTCTCCCCCCAGAGTGCCTGCATGAGAGAATATGATATCAGACATCCAACCTACCAAACCATGTAAATTCACTTTGTTCTCGGCTATGTTTCCAATTTCACGTCCAATTTTTCGGTACATTATGCGTAGTTGTTGTGCCTAATATGATGTTGTCAAATCCCATTAAAGTTCAGCGCCTTGCATGGCTTTAAAAACAGGTTACAATTTGTATTCCATAAAGTGGGAGAGGACTGCAGTGGAAAGTCAAGTTGAATCTTATTAAAATTATCTGTTCGATTGTGACGTCCACGGACGGAGTAATTTGGAAGCATTAGTGGAGACACACATGAATGTGTCAGCGCACCAAATAACGACAAACCATGGCGAAGGCACCACGCCTCTGTAAGTCAATAAAGCTCTTCGGCTGGTGACACAAATGTGATGATAATCTAAGGAAATGAATAAGGAACTTTCCTATTTGAGAGGGAATTCTGCTGTGCTATTGAGTCATTTGGTGCACTTACAATTGGCCTAAATCTTCGTCCTGTGGAGGGAAAGCAGGGCATGTCATCCCAGCATCCTCCGATCATTCCTGTCTGGTGTGCTCAGCCTGCATGAGCTGTATGTGCATAATGAAGTGTTTACAATACGCTACCCAAATCACACGGCCTCTCATTTGACCACTGAGTCTCTGTGAGCAATATGCAGCCATGCTGCTAGGAGCTGTCACTTAAAGCTGTTTATTCACTATGCATGCTCTTCTGGCACTAAACGCACCCAGTATATGTGCTCTAATTCATGCCAGGCACTTGTAATGCTCTGAATTAGGGCACTGGGCAAATGTAAGTGTGCAGCTACCGTTTTTTTTTTTTTTTTTAATAGGACAGCATAATATCATTGTTTATGGGGCTTCCATGAAAGCTACAACTGTGATATGTGTAGCTATACTGTGCACTTCAGCTAATAATGAAAGGTTTGGCAAAATAATCACAAAGAGAAATCTTAACACAATGTGCTAGGTTTACATAAACACATTTTTATACACAGTTTCTATGTACAAACCTAAAGTTAGGATGGTAGGTGGAATGCAATTTAATATAGCAATGCATAAACAAAGACAAGATATTCCATATTTTAACATGTCAGTCTAATTATTTATTGTAAATCTATACCAATGGTGAAATTAGTGCCTGCAACACATTTTAAAAAAGGTGGGATAGTGACATTTTTAGGACTAGGAATGTTGTGAAATGTTGTAAAATGTTCAAAAAACATCTTATACAGAGGATGCAATCATGAATGGGTATAAAACAAACATTCAAGAAAGCCCTTTATTAGCAGGGATAGGTCTAGGCTCGCCACTTCGCATCAGTGAATAATCCAATATCTTAAGAACAACGCTGCTCAACAAGTAATTGTAGGGATTTTAGGTGTTTCCCCCTGTACAGCGCACAATATCCCCAAAAGATTCAGGAAATCCAGACAAATCTCTGCTTGTATAGGGCAAGGCCGAAAAGCACAACTGAATACCTATGGCTTTCAATCCCTACACTACATTAGAAACCAGCATGCTTTTATGGTTCACATGGGCTCAGGAAAACTTTGACAAACCATTGTTATTAAACTCAATGCAGGCTAAGACTGTTCTACGCAAAGCAGAAACCAAATTATCAACAACGTCAAACAACTCTTTGGGTTTGAGCTCTGAAATGAACTGATGAATGAATGAATGAATGAATGATGAATGAACTAATGTGTATTGTGGACTGACGAGTCAAACTTTCATATTGGTACAGAAACAATCGTCGTCATTCTCTCCAGGCCAAAGAAGAAAGGACCATCCAGACTTGTACCAGCATACAGTTCAAAAGCCAGGATCTGTCACGGTATGGGGGAGTATATGTACCCATAATATGGATACCTTACACATCTGTGAAGACTCTGTTAACCCTGAAAGACATATACATTTGAAGCAAAATTACAGCAGCATGGCTGTAACATAAAAAAACCCTATTAAATATTTTTGTACTGCTTCCAAATTAATGTAGATTAACTTATTAATCATGATTTTTTAAGTAGGAAAAGAGGTTCTTATTATTCACACATACAGTATGAGTATAGAAAACACGCATACACGCCTACAGAGCGACAGCACTTCAACAGTACTAACAGCAATAAACTGCAATCAAAAGCAATGCATTACAAACTCACACAAATGATTTCATCTACATTCAGTTATTCTGCTGTCAAATGTTTAAGTCAACATGAAAAAGGAAATAATGCATTTTCCTTCTGTAATATGACATATTTTCTAAGAGAGGGTCTATGAACTAGCTGAGCGTTTTGTTTCAGTGATAGTTGGGGTGGTGAGAGGTGAAGCATGACATTGGTTAATATTATTTTTCTATGCCCATGAGTACATGATGATGTAATCAAAACGACAATTTAGAAGTGGGTAAAAAGTCATTACATTTTGATTAATGATTATGGGAAATCAAGAATGTTAACAATTAAATGATATGATTTGATAAATTGTGCTTTATATGACCAGGGACATAAACTAACAAAGCTAAAAAGGATGAACTGTGTTCGAGTTAATTCACCCCTACCAGAAAATCATAGCCTTTAGCTAAATATCAAGACACTAACAAGAAATGTTGAATTTGACAAGCCTTGTGTAAAACATATACACTGGGATAGTTTGTTTGTTGAAGTTTCAAAAAAATATCACTGATCACCAGTTTAGCACTGGCATGAACTCAGCAATGCAGGTCAGCTTGTTTACACTTTAAGTTTTAGAGAGTTTATATAAAGTTTCACAGAGAAGGAGAAGTGAGGTAGTTCATGGCCAGCTTTTCAGCAATGCTATATATCAGTATTAGCAAAATTAGTAAACTTAGTGCCAACCGCATTCTCAAGCCTCCCTTCAAGAAAAAGGAAACACAATTAACAAGCTGATATCACCATGAGTCTGGCTGAGTTAATGAATATCAAATTACACAGAAAGCTTTATAAATCACCATTACCCACAACTTTAATTGATCTAGCAATTAAACATGACAAATGCTATACACTGAATCTTTACTTTATTCATTCAAATAAGGAACTATTTATCTTGGTGTTGTGCCTTCATAGCTAATTTCACATAGTGTGTACAGCTAATTAACAAGGACAGACAGGCATTACAGGCAGAGGATCATTTCTTTTGTTTACAGCGGGGTGCCTGCAGTTTAAAATGATTTCTCAGGCTCTGTGCCATGTGGGCTGCTTCCTAACAGCTCCCTGTTTTGCCTTTTAGGCAAAAACAAAGTTTCAAAACAACAACTAAAAGGCCCCATTAAAGGCTATTGTTATTATTTCTTTAGTTACTGCCAGGTTAATAGTTATTACTCTGAGAACATGTTTTACTCTCTGCGGAGCATTTCTGATTTTAATGTACTTAGTGAAGGCAAACCTCTGAGGCATTTAAAACAATATATATGGTTAAAAAAAATATGTGGTTAAACATATTTCTGTTCTGGATGCTGTACCCATGTATCACTGCCATGGTAAGAAAACATTGCATCTAAAACAAACAACATATGTATATATGTCTTTAAAAGTATGTTAATGTAAAGAAATGTTAGTTAGTAATTGGAGCATTTCTCTTGGTCTATCCACCATGAAATGTTCACTCATTATAAAGAGGCTTTTCAAACGCCATAAAAACATTAGAACTGAAAATATTTAGGTATGCTACAGTTTTGGGCACACCTAAATGAATATGCATTTTTAAAGACATTTTAATCTAAAGGCTTTTGCATGTATGCAAAAATTGCTCTCTGCATATGTGGAAGTCCTTAAAGACTGTTAGCAATGTACATATCAGAGGTAAACTGTGACTATTAAAAACAAACCTCTGTGATAAAGCTAATTTCTGCTAGCTCCTCTACAGGATTCTAGTGTTGTGTTAGCAGTAAGCTAACAGCAATTCATGTAAACATTTTTTGCCCATTAAAAAATAAACACAGGCATTTTCAGCCTGTAACAAACTTGTCGTCAGTGATGAATCGATGAGTGCTGTTAGAGTGCTGTTTTCTCATGAAACTGGTCCCACCCACTGTAAATCAAATCATGGTTAACTGTGAATGTCAGTGCCTAATTATGTTAGTGGATCTAAAGTGTTAGTTCAGCTCCCAAAGTTCTAACTAACTGAAGAGCTAGCTTGGCTTTATCTATCTAGATTCCACAGAGAATAGAATCCTGATAGAAGACTGCTGACTGGGTAATTATTTATTGGTCATTTTTCATTGGACAGAATTTAAATACATTAGCACAGTGTACATAAAAAGGAACTGGCCCTGAGAGGTTTTTCTCACACACACACACACACACACACACACACACTATATTGCCAAAAGTATTCGCTCATCTGCCTTCACACACACATGAACTTGAGTGATATCCCTCTTCTTGATGCACAGGGTTTAATATGATGTCGGCCCACCCTTTGCAGCTATAACAGCTTCAACTCTTCTGGGAAGGCTTTCCACAAGGTTTAATAGTGTGTTTATGGGAAGTTTTGACTATTCATCTAAAAGCGCACTTGTGAGGTCAGACACTGATGTTGGACGAGAAGGCCTGTCTCGCCTGTCTCCACTCTAATTCATCTCAAAGGTGTTCTATCAGGTTGAGGTCAGGACTCTGTCCAGGCCAGTGAAGTTTTTCCACACCAAACTCACTCATCCATGTCCTTATGGACCTTTCTTTGTGCATTGGTGCACAGTCATGTTGGAACAGGAAGGGGCCATCCCCAAACTGTTCCTACAAAGTTGAGACCATGAAATTGTCAATAATGTCTTGGTCTGCTGAAGCATTAAGAGTTCTTTTTACTGGAACTAAGGGTCCGAGCCCAACTCCTGAAAAACAACCCCACACCATATCTCCCCTCCACCAAACTTAACACTTGGTACAATGCAGTCAGACAAGTACCGTGATGCTGGGTCTAAGCAAATCCTCTCAAAAAGATGTAGTTTTTAGATGCTTGCACACACTCTATTGCTGATGGCTAGGATCATGCCGTGGAGACACCTGCCTGTCTGTGGGCCTCTGACAGCTCAAGCAGCAGCAAAGCGTCAGCATATGGTTATCAGTGATCCAGATGGCTTCTCCATGTCTGGAGACTGACAACTTTGCTCCTATATTATCAAACAGTAGTAATTAGCCACAATCAAGTAGGTGTTAATTAAGCATAATGAAACAATTTCTACACTGTCTGTGCCTACTATTTGCCACTTATGGATAATTATAAGCAACGAGGATGGCGAGTAATCTCCATGCTGAGCAAGGCCAGGGAAGCAGGGTGCAGTATTTGTTCAGCTGATGATGGCTGTGTTTTGTCTGTGAGTTTGGCAGATTTAAGCCTGGAAAAGTCCTGATTTGCCAGGCTGTCACAGCTGCTGAGGAGGAACAAAGAGGAGCTGGACTCCTGATGACAACATTTCAGGGGGTTTGTCATCCCCCGTGAAAGCATGGCCATTAATCAGACTGACCCCTGCCTACAGCCACGCCACTGCAGCACCTGCAGGCTGGGCATGTTTCAGGGAAAATTAAAGCCATAAATTCACTAACTTCATGTGCATATAGTATTCGCACTACTACAGGCAATGAGGACCCAGTCCACTGCAGCTCAGAGTCATTTTAGGACACAAGAAATGTGTTATTTTAAGGGTGTTTTTGAGGGCGGGGGGGGGTTGTAGGCCAGAGAGTGGCAACCAAACATCTTTAGATTACAAAAAGAGAAAATAAACATGATTTGATTGTTTCATAGGTTTGTAGTGAGTTTTGAGAACTGCTGCACCTCCCAAAACACTACTTTTTAGACAAGATGAAAAAACATGCAACCACATGCAACATGACAGACAAGAAATAAATAATTATGTTGTCATTCATGTAAATTAATGTGATTACACATTTCCATCAGCTCATAACATAACTTTCAGCACTTACCTATTTATGGAGATTCATCAACAGCAGCAGCGGCGAGCATAAACATGAAAGGGAAAAAAGAGAAAAAGAGTGGAATGTCAATCACGTGTGAGGATCATTTAGAACACACTGCAGTGCAGTCATTAACGTGTCTGCCCACCTGTCATACTTTGCTTTAAATATAGGACATGTAATGCATTGCTTGACAACAGGATAATACTGGCAGGCAGTGAAATCATGCACTCTGTGACACATACTTCAAAGAGGTTAATGAACGTAACCAAACCATGATAATTGATGTGTTTGAGACATGATCGCTGATGAGTTAGGTGAACTCTGCTGCTATCTACCAAGTCGTATCTGCTACCGTTATTAAACGCTTCTGCAATCCTTGCCATATTTTCCGTGGGCACTGTTTAGACAGCATGCAGCATGTTAATATAATGGTACACTGTGTAGGAATATTTGCTGCGTTTTAGCTGAAGGGTTTGGGATGAGATTGGCAGCTTCATTAGAGAGGGTGCAAGGGAGATGTCAATATGGATTGCATTTTAACTACAAAGTGAAACACTCAAAGAGAAGTCAGGCCGTGCTACTATGGGACACTGCTTTATAATTCAATATCAGATAAAATCACATCTATTCAGACAGGATATGACACTTCTGTTATTATTTGCCTGATAAAGGAACATGGCCATTTTTTTCCTCCTCATCAAACGGTAAAATAATTGCATTTCCCCTGAGGCTAGGGTAAGAGGGATCTGTAGTCTCTCACAGCGTGTCAGCTTCTGAGTCAAACCACTGAGAGACAGAGAGAAAGAGAGAGAAAGAGAGAGACAGTATCTCACACAGAGACAAGATGAATTAGAAAAATCAATGCTTCAGCTCCTATTTGACAAACACAGAGATACTGCAGAGTGTACTTTTCTCTTCATTCAAGCGCATTTTCTTCACTGTGACAGGGTGCTACTGCCAACATCAGTTCATTAGGAAACAAATGGAACAATGAGAATAGTTGGCTTTATGTGTGTGTGTTTTGTTAATAAGTGTGAAAACAACCATATTTTTGTACCCAGACTCAGGCTGCCTTGTCGTTAACAACATTCATATCCATCAAAGCCGCAGCTCTCAGGGGCCTTTCCCTGTTTTCTCTGTGTTAGCGCTTCAGATAGGGTGTATTGTTTACTTCACACCCTCTATTGACACTTTGACACCCTAAATGTGAAACTTCCAGCCCGTCCTGCCTGGCCGTACCATCCATTGTGACATTTGTGTGACAGTGACATTTTGCGCTCAGATGCATGAGTGACCATTCTCTTCTTCTTCCCTTCATGGCAGGCTGAGGGAGATGGCTAAATGCACTCTGACTGGCCGCGTCACTCCGCATGAGGGTGCGCGCTGACAGAGTGAGTAAATGCAAATGAATAGCACTCCGAGTAGCGGGGCCAGGGTTCATGGCCTTATTCGGTTAAGGAGGAGCTGTGTCTGAGTAGTGCGGCCTGTGTCATCTACTGAGACTCCCACTGTAAATCAAGGTGTCACCAAAATGGGTCCAATTAAAAGGGGTCAGCATGGAAAATTGGGTACTTCATGTACAGTCAGTAATTTCTCTGGGAAGATGCATCAAGCTCCCACAAGAGTAAATCACTCTGAGAGAGGCGATAATTACAGGGATCATACTCCAGTGGCAGTCCTCAGTGGGGTTAGACTAGCCCTGGCTTAATCAACACCATATCATCAGCTACAGGCTGGGAAATTCTAGTCATTCTGCCTTTTCAACAATATCATGGTTTGCCAAAACTATGAGCGATGACTTCTCTTTAGAATGTGGGGAGTAATGTGGAGTATAGTCCAGTAAATGAAATGATAAAGGCTGGACAAGGCTGGCTGTGCTCGTGACAGTGTGTTTGCGCAATTATTATTGCAATATGGACCTAAGCGATACTGATATCTCAGTTGGCCGTAATATGCAAATGTACCCTCTGAAAACCAGGATCAGATTAAAAATAATGGCTCTTGGACCAACTTCTATCATAAGAGCTTTAGCAGCATACAAGATTAGTAATATCAACCACAATGACATTAAGAGCATCTAGTTTGTCAAACTGTGAATATTTAGAGGAAGACACAGATTATTTGATATTTCATCACCAGATCACTAAATGCTTTCTGTATCATGGGTAAATAACTCTCAGGATTAGTACAAAATCCTGAAGTACCAACCTTCAAACGTCAAAAGAACAAAACAAAATATTGCCAATTGTCGCTGAACACTGTCACTGAATGAGCTTTTGTAAATATACGGAAAATGAACTTGATGCACATCCCATCACTGCTAAAAGCTCTGTGCAGTGGCCCAGACAACCATGTGACACTGTTTGGACCAATCACACTCAGGGAGAGGTCTCAACACAAATGCTTCAGTGATTAGGTGGTCTGTTCAGCAAGTGGCATGCACACAAAAACTCAAACCACCACACCATTTTGGCCGAATGAACATGAAAGTCATTTTTGTTTAAAGTATACAACCTAACCTATAATTGATGGACCCAAGGTAGGCAAAATTTCTCTTTATCATGTGGCAAATTCCATTTTTCTTTTGCTGCTGTTTATTGGGAATGGTGTAGGTCTACACAATTTGTTGAAATTTTTTAAGAAATTAAAATTAAGTTGGAGTGAAAAGCTTTTAATAGGTCACCAATGAACCAAACTGAGAACCCTGACACACAACTGTTTCTAATAGTCAGTTATCAGCTGAAATGTCTATAAGGCTTGCTCTGCTAAGCAATCTGCATAAATCATGTGAGCGCAGTCTAAAGGGAAGGATACCTTGGAAGACAAAATAGAAATGTAAAGCTAAGGGGTACGATATTCCAATATTTCAAACTATTCCAAACTATGCAAGCCTTACTGAAATACATACATAATTACAACAATTGCAAAAGGACATTGCACACATAAAATAATGTATTAAATTGTCAGATTACGTTACTTTAATATTAATATTACAGATTACAGCTAGTCAGTAATCTATCCTGGAATACTTCAAAAATTTAAAGTAATCCTCCCAACCCTGGTTATTATTTCAAAAGATATTTATGGTGTGTGGAAGGTCACACTGTACTATGCGTAGTTTGCAGCAATGTTAGCATGCTGGAAATCCCATTGTTTTTAATTAATCTAGGCTCAATTAGTTACAATGTAGTGCATCTCATCAGTGTAGGATTTTAAACTGTATTTTGCACAGATATTAGAAAATCCACATTCATTAGGTTGAATGAAATTTTTGAAAATTTTCTGGCAAATTTATTCAGCCTTGCACCAGTTACTATGAAACAATACAAGTGTAGCTGGAGCAGGGGTAGATAAAGTGTTTATTAAGTGAGAACTTCTGTGGATATGTTGATGAATTAAGGCGTTCATATGATCTAGTACATGAAAATCACTTTGCTGGTAGGCCTGTTTAGCCATATCACACAAGGCATGATATCATAATGACAGCATGTAGCAATGGAACTGCAGTATGATATTGTCTCTATATCGTACAGCCCTGTTATCTGCTGTGAGTGAAGCCTGCACTCCGAGTGGATCTTGTAGTGAAACGGCAGGTGGTGATGAAGACGAGGTAGTGTCAGCACAAGGATCCAGAGGAAGGCCCATCAGGCTGCTGGATGTGTATTGACAAGGCTGAGAGGCTGAGAGGTTGAGAAAGGGAGAAAGAAGCCTGGAGTCAGTCACCTTGGCTCAGGCGCAATGTCAGCTTGCTCCGGCCATCACTCTCCGCTACTGTCCAGGGCATTATTTAAAGCCAAACAAATATCAGCTCCTGAATGTCACCGCAAGGACATGCAGGCTGCCTCTCATCTCAACTAATCAGTGCTGGGGTTTAAATTCGCCCCCTCACCTGCCCTCCCCTCCAAATCCATCTTCACCCATCCGCCCACTCTGACAATAGCATCACAGCTCACCCCCCCACACACACATACAGCCTCCACCAGATTTACTGTCACCCCTCACCACTGCTATACAATTTATTGACATTAGTTGTCAGCTTTCTTTTCAGGCAAGTGCATGTAGAATTAATTTTAACTGTGTCCTAATGTTAAATATTCTGGAAACACTAAATTTCATGCTAGGCAATGCTAAGAAGCACACATGCATATATCAAGTTCTTGGGAGAAAAAATTGGATTCTTTTTATGGCGAGAGGTTACAATTTAATATCCAGCAGCTCATAACGACTTCATCTCTCCAATTAATTACTTATACTTTATGCAGAGGAATGATCACTGGTCATTATGTAATGCATCAGAAGTTTAAGTAATTTAATTTCATTGTTTTTATTACTTAATCAGTCTGAAGAAATTAAATCTTGCAAAAGATGAATCTCAGCCGGATATACCTCCATATGTACCCTTAATGACTGAATCATCTAACACAAGCAGAGCTGAGAACTGAACACAGAGTGAAAGACACTACCAGGAACATATATCGGAAATGATTGGTCTACTTGGTTTAAATGGGTAGAAGAAACAATAGGGGCATTCTACTCCTACTATGCAATACAAACACCATCCATATGTGACTAAACTTTAAAAGAAACTGTCACTATGGCACACTGCAGATCCTGGGCCTTTACAACATAGCAAACTAGTGCAAATGTAAATCTTAGGCTTTCAGCAATTAATAATATATACATATCTCTGATACTTTAGAGCTGCAAACTATGCACAGATGGACGTCTGCAGCATTTTTTGCTTGACCACATTCTACTCTGGGAGCAAGTTTAAATAAATCATGATCTTGGCAATAAACATGTAAATATCAATCGATATGTGCAGGCCCCTTTTTTTTTTCAATAACAGCTGCAATAAAGTCTCGGCGGGTGCAAGCGGCCATAAAAGTATGTAAAATAAATTAGGAGAGCATAATGAGAGACTCCAGCAATTCCCCCATAAATATAACATAACGACCACAACTAAAATGTCACAGAATCAAATAAATCAATTTTGCTGAGACAGGGCTGCCTTTATGTTCACGGCACACAGCCATATTTCTGCATGTTTTACAGGAGGATCTCATTTTGTTTGGAGTGTAAGAGTGCGGACAGATATCCAGCTACCAAACACAGGTTGTACACATGGTGGGTTTAATATGTTTTTCCTGTGATTCATCACTGTGCCACTGACACCTGAGGCCAGGCCTGCCTGTATTCTTTTTTTCCATAAATGGTTTCTGTAGGGCTCTGGAGGACAATGATGAGGAAAAAGAGGCTTCCTCTATTGGACTAATTCACTATAGATGTAAAATGAGAGAGTAAGCCTACTAGATACCATTATGACTAAATTCTGAGATAAACAGTATATTTGTGTGCTTCCATGCATGTCAAAATTCAATATGTGTTGTCATTTTTCCACTACGACATAACAATCAGTCGCATAACTAGGATCTCATGGACCCCAGTGCAAAAAAAGAGATTAAAAGGTCCCACCATACAAAATTTTCCATAAGCCAATAAATTGACAATGTAATTTGCTTATTTACTCACTATTATTACATCTTCAAGTCATGCTACCACACAGGCATGTAATGTTAACCTGAATGTGTACATTGGACACAAGATTTTAGAATGTCAGTGCAGTCTGTGTACTCATACATGGAGGCTAACTGGTGAAGTATGTTGTTTAGAAGTTGCATCTTTCTGTGAGTGCACATGCCACTGGTGTGGGTGCACAAAAACAGCAAACCCTGACTATTAGAGCTAAGTGGTTTGGACCATAAAAGTCAAAATTCAAAAACAAGATAAACCCAGTTCTTTCTGCTAGCACCCTATAGGATTTCTAATATGCACCCCAAAGAATTTCTAGTGCTAAGCTAATTCAGACATTTGAAGCTTTTAAAAGAAATTTAATGTTTTATTTTGAGCATGTAAAAGACACATTAACATGTTTTACTTCATATGTAGTAGCTATAGTGATCTTTACATTTTAACATCTGATTAAGCCTTGTTCACAATCAATGACATATCTAGGACTTCCAGAAAGCCTAGAGAAATGCCTGGCCCATTGTAAATCAATGTAATTGGTTGATTCAGCTGTCAGCTCCTAATTATGTTGGTGGTTGGTCTAATGTGTGAGGCCTTCTATCCGGCACCAATAAATATTTAAGGGAGCATGGTTGCCATGAGTCACCACCCTAAAGTAGTTAATTCACATATTGTAACACCAAAATAATGAAAATTTTCAAATTACTGAAATCATCTTCAATCACAGGCAAATATCTGTAAACTCTGAAAATAGCCTGCACTTTAGCTTTTATTTTGATTTTTAAAATCACAAGAAAGGACAGAAAAGGACTCTGGCTGGGCCACATATTGGAGATTTTCTCTATATAAGAGACCTGTATATCCCAGCTCATGAAAGCATTTCTTTCATAAATACTCCTCTCCACAGCTAACTCAGTTCAGGTGCAGGCTACCTGGCTAATCTCAGAAAGGCCACTTGACCCTGTGAGGACCTCTCATATGTTACAAAACAGGTGAATCTAACATAAAGCACGGGAATGCAATTATTCTAAGGAGCCTTCTAAAATGGCTCCCATCAGCTAGGGGACAACCTAATACCAGGGTGTGATTGATGAGACTGTGGCTGCCACTGCATAGCAGCACACCACTCCCCTGAAGGGGTTTCTAATCTGAGACCAATACCTATTTATGCCCCTGGGTTGGATTCCAACACTTACTCTCGCAGCTCATTGAATGCTGAAGTTTTAGAGCTAAAAGTAACATATGCAAGGAGAAAAGGCAGAGACTAAGGACACTGGGGCAGCAGAGCCAGACCTAAAAACAGGCCAAATATATACAAATCGGTCACATACATACACAAGAGAAAGCACAGAAAATCCAGATGCAAATATATCTTGGATTTCATTTAAATCAGGGTTCCAAACTGGGTTGAACAAAAACAAAAGCAGAATCAAGCAGTTTTAGCTACCAAGTGTACAATCTGAACATAGCTAGTATAAATAGGTTAACATCTAAAAATATATTTGAGCTAAGATACTGGCAGAAACCAGGGTCAGTGCTGACATCTACAATAAGCACAATAAAGAAATAAGACATTATGTAAGTGCAAGGCACTTCAATAAGTGCTAGATTACTAACATTAATAACATTATTTTGTACTTCTGTGTAGCCCATAACCTCACAAGAATTTAAACTAGTTGATCACATTTTCAAATGTCTTTGGATCAACTGTATGTATCATTTTTATGTCTATTTCCTGTTTTTAGTAATAGCTTCTTAACAGCTATGCATCCTTTCAGCTCCACAGTGTTGTCTTCTCACACTGGAAGGATGGACAGAAACACCTGTGGATCTGAACTTGACTTTCTCAACTTTAGTGACATTTTCAGTTAAATATTAGTTTTTACTGATGCAGAACAATTAATAAATTGCACTTACTGTTTTGGCTGTTTTGACTGAAAATAAAATAACTAAAGGTGATCTCTGACTTTTGCAAAATACTGTATATGCCTGAAAATGTCTTTATCAACACAAATACAACTACTGGGTCTAACTTTGCAAACCTACTGTTTAATTATATTATGCAAGATTGGAAGTGGTATGTTTTGGTTGTTGAAATCTGCTCAGAGTTTACCAGTCAGTACAGCAGGGGTGAATGGATACTAGACCATCCTACAGCTGCATAGCATCAAACAGTAAGGAAGCAGAAGATTCAATATACATGCTGTGCAAATTCAGAATTAAATAAGAATGTCCATCACTTTTCGCTTTTCAATTACAAAATCTGTGACAAGAAGCCATTTTTCATGGAAGACTAAGCATCATCCAAAAGAGTTTTCTTAAACTATTTTCTGTTACCTACACAAGTAATGAAACTATACTGGAATGGCACATTTTGCATAGCTTCTGAAAGCAATAGCATCAGCAGTACCACCAAATCCCTAAAAGGCAAACCATCAAAAAGACATATTATCACTCCTTTTTCACAGACATGCATTTAGAGCATGCTGAGTATTCCCTACCCTTCCACAAAGCATGGCTATCAGATGTGCCTCTAGAGGTAGGTTGTTTAAGAAACAATTAGGAGGGTATACAAAGCCATTTGCAGGCAGTCTCGCTTCCTCAGCTCCCTAACTGGAGTACCTTTCAGGCCTGATTTATCACTCTGTCGCCTTCAGAAGGCAACATAATTAATAGGAGCATGGACTTCTAATTTCAATGACTTCCACAGCAAGTGGATTTCATTTGATTTATGATGGCTGGCGAGTTTGCATTTTATCAGTTCATTCAGTCATTATTTATGCTGATGACCAATTTCAATGGGTCGCTATCATCTAACTCGCTACTAATCAAAGAGAATTAGGGTTCAGTGCATTATTTAGGAGCTACTAATTTATCTTCAGAACAAGGCTAAAGAATAGTTGCAGCCCTGCCTGAAATACACCAATGATTCCAGAGTTTAAAGGCATGATTACCACTAACAGGGTCGAAGCACCCTGAATGACACGATATATTTGCACCTATACGTGGAAACTGAACTCTATACAAATTAAGTGCACAGCAGTACGAAGCAGAGACATTTCCATAACTAGAATTAATCGCCTTTTTAACTGAGGGATGGAAGACATAGTCCAATGTGAGCAAAACATTCAAATTCAGAGGTCTAGGGTGAATCAAACATTTCAGAAGTCAGAAATGAATATAATGGATGAGCAGAAATAGAAATTTGGCTGCAAACAATATTTAATATCACCAATACTGCCAAGTGAAAAACAAAACTATGGTATATAATATTGCATATACTATATTGTATATTTTATTTATTGTATATAAGACTAAGTAAGTAGCATGTGTAGGGTAAGTAAGTAGGCCACAGAGATGTAATTACTTTTCAGTGAATTTTATTGAAAGAGGGTCTAAAACAGCACATTTCATCTGCTCTATTGTGGCATTAATAAAGGGTTTATATCAGATATTATCATATCAGATCAAGCTATGTTTGTTATGTATAAACTCCATAAACTTTGGGAAACATAAAAAAATCTAAACAAAATAACGGACTTCTGTACTTGCCAACTGATGCTATGTTGGTGCCCAACAGATAAACAGCATTAAAAATAACATGCAAGAACAAATAGTCTAATAAAGGTAGCATTACAGCAACTGATGTCTCTGTAATTTTTTTTTATCTTTGTAACTTGTTCATAAGTAATGATAAGAGGTGTTTTAACAGATGACACATATGTGATGATTTCCACTGTGTGCCAGGTTAAGTCACCCCATCATTTAAAAACAGCTATTCAGCTGCAGGCGTAAGCCATATTTGCATTGGCACAATCTCGGTAAGATGATTTATTTGGCTCACATCTTTATTTTTGTTTTCAAAAATGCTAATGGCTTTAATAAATAAAGTACACAGTTGAATTTACTACCAGAGACAATATATCAAGCCCTACTTAACTACATGATAAAGACATACAGAATGACCCATCCCACATAGTTTAAATGACCTGTGATATCTATGATATAAAACAATAATCTGATCAATTTCCAAAGATTCTGCACAATTGGGATGAAATGTAAACTTTCTGAGTGGCTTAATGTGAAATGGTGACTGGAACCAGCGTTTCACTTATTTTACTAACCAAATTGCACCAGTAGGATATATATAAATACACACACACACACGCACACACACATATATATATATATATATATATAGGATTTCAGGGGACTTTTCCGACCAAAATCCTTTCATGAATCTATCGTACTGGGAAGCATATCTGTAATCACTTCATGTAATAAGTTTCTGTGAGGGAGCTTTTAGATTAATTAAGCTCTTCAGATGTCTGGTTCCTATCAGCACCACTGTGAACAATTCTGACATGTTACATTTCTCTACAACAGAGCATTTCATATCAAACTGCTTCAAAATGACTTTGTTTACATATTAATAAGAATTTTTGAATAATCAGTGAAATTCCCCTTTAAAAACCATCCTAACAAACCTCACAGAGAACCTTGCATAAGTATGTTCAGCAGCAAGAATCTCTGTATAACTACCTAATATAATTCCCATAGAGTATCACATCCCTGGTGTAAAATAACACTGGAGGGGAATGAGCCCAGTGTAAAAAAACATTTATACTGGCTAGAGTGAATGACACTGTTAATATTCAGAAAAACTACCCATTTACAACAGAACCGGTGCAGACATGACAGCAGTTTATGACTTAAATCAATCTTGTGTTTAAGCCTGCCAAGGAAGTCTGGGAAAATAACTCTATTCATTCAGGTTTAACCTTGAAAAGACCAGTATCACAAATGATATATGATGTGCTTTTTTGAGGCAAAAATGCAAATTGTCAATTATTATCCAAGTTGTATTTGAGCAAATCATTTTAGTATGGAGTCTGTATTTCATCCAAGTGTGGCATGCCAGAGCAAACAGTAGAGTCAGGGTATCTCCATACCTCAGTGGAGCACAAATCCACAAACAAAACACAACATGCAACTGAAGGGAACTACAAAGACGAAAATGCATTTCTCAAGCATCTGACAACAAGTCCAGTGCAGATGATCAAACTCCATTCGTTACCTGCTCTGCTTTGCTGATTTGAGGCGTGATGAATTGCATTTAGTGAAGCAAGGAAGCTAAACAGTCCTGACATGTTTTTATTGATTTGCATGGGATATATGCATGTAATCCTGTTTGCAGGTAAATCGTGGCATAAGAGAACTCAAGCCATTGCGCTTTTGCCAGGGGAAAAATTGCAGCCAGCGCATGGGGAGGTAAAATAGAGTGGGCTTGGCTAGAAAAGAGATGTGGGCAGCCCACTGGAATCTAAGAACCTGTATTAAGATTTATTGGTGGTGGGATTCTTCAGGGCTTAAGCATTATTCATAGTATACCTTCTGTGTCTGGGATTGTTTATAAAATGAGACAGCTTCTGCTGAGATAGAGCTCCAACAACAGGGCCTGCGCCATTTAACATGAGCCCAGTTCACCCATACTCTCCCAGCACCTTGATTTGCAAGCCTTCCACAGATCCTTGATGAATGACTTAGACAGATAAGACAGCAGGCACAGCCACTAGAGCTTCTGAGCAGTTCACTCACATTTACAAAGAGGCCCTCAATTTCCCTCTCTCAAACTTGTCAGCTCATGACTCACTGTTTGTCATGCGGCACAGTAAAGAGATCATTTGTGTTTATTCTAATTCCCTCACAAAAGGGAAAAAGACAAATGAGTTTGAACTGGACTCTCACTTCACAGTCAATATGATCCATTTTGCAAGGCCTAGTCAAATAGCTCCAGGCTGATGGAGACGAACATTTCCACCGCTTTCCATAAAACATGGCTGTTTGATATGGGAGTAAAAGCCAGGCGAATAATGCTGTACAAATGATAGTGCTGTTAGTACTGTCTGACGCCAGCTACCATTTACAAAAGAGATACCTACGGTGACTTAAAAAGCCTTGTAAGGTTGTTTATTCAGCGATTTCCACAGCCGCTCGTACTTTACTCGCTCTTATTAAACAGAAACAAGAGAATCACCTTCAGGTTTATTAATGATGCTCCTCTGGATGAAAGATGCCTGCAAAAATTCCCAACATCTGTTTGCTGCGCTCACTTCTCAGCGGGGCTGCACCTATTTCTCATGCTTAATGATGCTCATCCACTCTGCAAGTTTTACGGACAAATGTGTATTTGGCCACATTCATCATCCTGAATGAGTGTTCTTGATGAGGCGTCTGCTGGCCTGCTTTGCTCTTTCTACTACACTTTAACAAATGACAACCTTCTCCACATGTTTTTCATTTGCGAGATATATGCGTGCATATATATATATATATATATATATATACATACATATATAAAACAAGTGGAGCTGGACAGCTTTCGTCAGTGACGCCTAACCACGAATCCTCATCAAAAGTGACCAAAGTACCACGACACCACTAAAACATCAATTATGTAATGCCTTTAGGAGAGCCATCCAGAATCATGTCACTTCCATGGCAGATGTCCAGGGCCCTGATGATAGGCATTATCTGCAAACTGCCTTTTCCATTGAGTTTCGCCTCGCCACTCGCACAGAACAGCACATCCCCGAGGACGAACATGAAAGGCCTGCGTAAGTGTATACGGACCAAGAATATGTTGACTTGAACAAACAACGCATTAGTCATACATTTCATCCCTGCAGTTGAGCCTAATAAATCGGGCCTGCGTTTGATCTCCAGCTGGTTATGAATTCAGAGAGTGAATGGCTCCAACAGACGCAAGTTAAAATACCAGGACATGCTGTCTGCTATCTCAAGCATGGGAATCAAAGCTTTCTGCTCAGCTCCAGGGAAATCTGAAAATAGTAAATAAGTCATAAATAGGGTCATTACAGTAAAAGGCTGCATCAGAGGCTGTGGGTATCATACGCCCAGAGAGAGAGTGGGAGAGTGCTATGGTAACACTGATGAGAACAACGGAGGGGATACTTACATCCCACACCATAATTACAGGCTATAATACAAGACACAGCACACAGACAGGGTGAATAATGCACACTGTTACACCGCAGAAATGTTGGAATATGCCTTCTCATCCAGAAACTTTGTTAGGCTGTTTTGTGTTTTCTCTTAATCAATTAAAGAATTTACTGACACAGTACTACATCTACATCAAATGTATATCTGCCACATTAGTACTCTACTGTCAAAAACCGCAAACAGTAATCTTGTGCTTTTTATCCTTGCACGGAAAAGACCTAAAAAAAAAAGTTGATTCGAAACTCACATAATAAAAGTCAGTGGGCCGGATTTTGTGAATTTTACCACTACACTCTAACGACACACTTTTAGGATGAGACAAAGAACACTGTACTGAAGTTTGAGACCATCATTTGGTTTTTATTTTCAAGCAATGAAAGACCCTCTGTGTCATGTCTACAACCATCAATCATGCACAGTGGAGGATCAGTGCAAGTTTAGCTGATGTACACCATCATCTGGAGTTTAACTGAAGGTATCCTGAATGCTGACCCATACAAATTTCAATATATCATGAAACACTGGGGAAAATGTCGGATCATAAAAAATTAATTCACAGCAAGATAACAACCCCAAGTACACTGAAAAGTAAGATGAGGCATGCTTATCAAACAAAGAAGTTGTTGGATGTTCTGGGAACAGTAGACTGGTCAACCCAGAGCCCAAACCTCAACATCATTTAATATGCTTGGGAGTACTTGGATTATGAGAAAATGCAACCAACTCCTAAGAGTAAATGTTGAAATCTCCTGAAAAGAATGAAAAAAACTGTAAAAAAGGCAAAAGCTGGATACAATAAGCATTGAAAAAAAACAGTTGTTCCGTTTTTGAGACTTCTAGTTAATTGTCTGGAAAACATGTGTTTTATGCTTTTATCCTAATGCTCAAACATTTTTTGGGTTTTTTGCTTTGTTTTTCTGGTGAAAATGAATGATCTTACAGAATCAGACAGTGAAAACTCCATGTGCACTATTATCTTGGTAATGTAATTAATGCAGCAACAGCCCAATGGCTTCTATTGTAAGTGAGTTTCAAGTCTATTAAAGTTGTCCAGTTCAATGTAATGCATCAAAATGACTGTTTGTGGTAGCTGACCAGATGCAGCAGGTAGAGGTTGAATAATGTTGCATTGAAAATTGGTATCCCCTTAATGTCATATCAACTTGATACATTATAGCCAACCATTCAAAGACGCTGTATTTGTTTAATTTTGTAGATGTCTGCTTCTGACAGATACAATGTGAGACTGCTGTCTCACTGTAAACCACCATTCAATCCTGCTTCCAAAACGACTGACCTTTACTGGACTTCACAGGAAGAGTCTCTGTGCTTAGTTCAATCTCAGCCACTAAGGACTGCGGCTGTTCTGGAAGTGTGGGGATGGATGGCGGCAGTGAGCTAAGCTTATTTAACATGTGCCTTTGTAAAACTATCCGTCCAGCAAACAGCTGTGGCACCTCAGCTGGGCCGTGAGGAATAAATCATAGCTTGGAAGGCAAAACAGACGCAGTGTGAAGTCCAGCCCAAAGCTAAAAATCTTGACAAGCATAAACGAGGAGCAGCCATTTAGCCATGAGTCCAAACCCCCCACCACCCAAACCCCATCCCCCCAGTGGTCCGATGGTCTCTGGTCCACCCCTGAAGTCTTGGAGCAGGTCGAATGACATCATGCAGTAATTTATTACTACACATATCTCACACCAAATGCTTGCTGGGACTGGACAGAAGAAAAGAAAACAAAGGGAGGTGTTTATTATTCCCGATTCACACTGCGAAGTGATCCAGCTTGATCATTGAGATTCCAGGTTTGTTTTACACATCATCAGAGCCATCTTTCTTTCAGCTACAGTGGTGTGTACACAGTAATGAAACATTATGAAGTGTATTACAGTAGGCATGTGTCTACAAGTGAGGCCCTGGACCTCGCACATGATATGACACCATCAAATAGCAAAGGAAAATGTGATACAACCTCTGAGACAGGGAATTCAAACACCTACATCTACAGAGCATTACAAGAGGTGACACGGTGCTCCAAAACTATTTACAGTACAAAGACACAGAAAGGTAGAGTAGGTCAAGTCCAACAGAATGCAATAGAGGCCTGTCTAGTCACCTTGACTTGATCTAGTCTACATGAGTGTAATAAGGGAAGAGGTCATCCAGTGGAATTTCACAGCGACGCAATCACAACTTCAAGCAATCTCTCTAGAGCAATGCAGACAATTCTATCCCCTCAGGAGTCAGTTCAATCCCGCCAGACTTCTTTCCACACTCAGATCCTGAGTCACTGTTAAGGATGGGCAATATGACAATGTGTTACTGTTATTGTGATAGATTATGTCACAATACACTTTTCTGATTATATTGTGGGTATTTTCAGTACTTCTGAACAACTACATGTATTAGTAAAAAAAGATTTAGATAAACTAAAGAGAGCTTGTGAAGAACAACAACCACCACAACAACAACTACTGTACAACTGCATAAACTGCATAGTAATAAGCAGTTGATTCAGAATATTAAACTATTTTATTATTTTTAACATTTTAAGGACATATCTTGTTATTTTATCTGTAAAGCAGCGATGCAGTACACTATCTATATGGTTAAATGTTAAACACAAAAAAGTGCGTAAAAGCAAAGGAAACCCACTGAGAAAAAACAGCAAAAAATGCACAGAACAAAAGAATATAAATGAATAATTCAAATAGTAAAACACTTCATGAACTTACAAAACTCTACTGTGCATATGTACACAGAATGTGTTTTTTGTTGGATTTATGATTTCAAATCTGTTTTTGAAATGTTAATGTGGCTTGCAGTTCCAGGTTTATACCTCACTTCACATTTAAAATAACGGCGTTTGGCCTTGTATGAGTGGACATAGCTACCTAGAGGTCTTGCCAATATGGCTGCTGAGTGAATGGCTATTCCTATGAGGACATTGATTGCAATCCAGCTGTACATAGCCTCATCCTATATCCAACAGAAATATATTTCCATACATTTTTCAAAATATGTCAAGTTTGTAACATTTGACACTATTACATATCTCATCTACATATATGTACATATATTTCAATGTACTGACATATATGAGCATATATTGGCATTCACACTCACCGACTACTTTATTACATACTAGTATTAGGTACACTTTATTAGGTACACCTTACTAGTAAAATGTTGGACCCTGTGATGATGTAAGGTCACCTTACACACCACTAGCCCACTGAAACATTTGCCCAAAGACACTTTTTCTAAAAAGACATTTAAACAATGAACAAGGCTAGTGCAGGGGGGGGGGGGGGGTCCAGTATACCAATTAAAGTAAAACATTTATTATGACATTTTAATGTGAACAAACGGAGTACACTTACCTGCAACATCTGAACGCATGCATGTCCATCACTCAAACCGGTTATATGAATATATGTGATGATCTACCTTTTTAAACTCTTTTAGATCTACCCCCTTGAGAATGTATACTCTCGTTGGTTTAGTCCAGGGCGGGCTAATGAGTATATAGTGTATTGTCGTCATTTGTTTTGTGTTTGTATAGTTTTCTTTTGTTTTTTTTTTTTGGGCGCACAATAAATCATTCAACTTTTGGAACCCCAAATCTGGTTCGAGGAAGCTTATTTACCACCACTCTGTTTGCCGAGGTACCTCTTGTCCACACGACCCACATTACCACAGACCCCCTTTTGCCTTCAGAACTGCCTTAATTCTTCGTGGCATACTTTCAAAAAGGTGTTGGAAACATTCCTCAGAGATTTTGGTCCATATTGACATGATAGCATGACGCAGTTGCTGCAGATTTGTCGGCTGCACATCTATGATGCGAATCGCCCATTCCACCACATCCCAAAGGTGCTCTACTGGATTGAGATCTGGTGACTGTGGAGGCCACTGGAGTACAGTGAACTCATTGTCTTGTTCAAGAAACCAGTTTGAGATGATATGAGCTTTGTGACATGGTGCATTATCCTGTTGGAAATAGCCATCAGAAGATGGGTACACAGTGGTCATAAAGGGATGGACATGGTCAGCAACAATATTCAGGTAGGCTGCAGCATTTAAACAATGCTCAATTGGCACTAAGGGGCCCAAAGTGTGCCAAGAAAATGTCCCCCCACACCATTACACCACCACCACCAGCTTGAACCGTTGATACAACGCAGGATGGATCCATGCTTTCATGTTGTTTATGCCAAATTCTGACCCTACCATCTGAATGTCGCAGCTGAAATTGAGACTTGTCAGACCAGGCAGCATTTATCCAATCTTCTATTGTCCATTTTCGGTGAGCCTGTGCGAATTGTAGTCTCAGTTTCTTGTTCTTAGCTGACAGGAGCGGTACCTGGTGTGGTCTTCTGCTGCCCATCTGCTTCAAGGTTCGACGTGTTCCGCGTTCAGAGATGGTGTTCTGCATTTCTTGGTTGTAACAATTGGTTATTTGAGTTACTGTTGCCTTCCTATCATCTCGCACCAGTCTGCCCATTCTCCTCTGATCTCTCACATCAACAAGGCATTTTCATCCACACAACTGCCCCTCACTGGATATTTTCTCTTTTTCGGACCATTCTCTGTAAACCCTAGAGATGGTTTTGCATGAAAATCCCAGTAGATTAGCAGTTTCTGAAATACTCGGACCAGCCTGTCTGGCACCAACAACCATACCACGTTCAAAGTCACTTAAATCACCTTTCTTCCCCATTCTGATGCTCGGGTTGCACTTCAGCAAGTTGTCTTGACCACCTCTACATGCCTGAATTCATTGAGTTTTGGTCATGTGATTGGCTGATTAGCTATTTATGTTAAGCAATTGTACATTTGTGTTAAGCAAATAGTGTACCTAATAAAGTGGCAGGTGAGTGTATTTACATACTCAAAAATAAAAGTTAAGTCTATTTAGCACAGATATTTTAAAACACCACAAATACTGCACATCTATTATGAGTAAAGTATCCTTTTTCATACCCTGTTTGTTTTGCCAGTATATTCTGTCCATTCTGATTTATCTGGAAATTGGATTTATCATGTATTGTGAAAATGCCTTCAAGGATTGTGATGATTTTTGCTCACGCTCCACCTTTATTCACCATACATCTGATGCAGCAACTCATTCCATCTGATGCATTCTGTGCAGTTTCACATATGGTTGCCAGACTTTAGCACTTTTTATAATCTTTATCCGGTGTTTTTCATGTTGATAAAATTATATTTAATATCATCGGGCTTTGTTTGCTTACACTGCCTTTATGTTGCCATTAGGAGAATTAGCCAAGTTGCACTCTCAGACAAATTTAGAACGTCTTATTATTTATTATTATTATGTGCAAAGCTGTTTGCATAGGACAGACTCCCAATGTCAAGTCCCAGCATTAGCATTATATCACAGGCTACAGCATTGACTTAAGCAACAAATTCGATTTCAAAGTGAAACACTGAGGTGGAGATGTTTATTAATTTGCATGGGAGTACCATGTGATGCAAATGATAAAAGATTGAGAACCGCATTACTCCAATTTTGCTCAGCCAATGTAACAACAAAGTTTACATGCACACGCACACAAATCAGATTTAAGGCAACCCAGGGGCTACAAGTGCAAGAGTGTTATGTGAGGCATTTATAATTCATGTGTATTTGATGTAGTGATATGTATAAACTTCACAAGAATTTTAATGGGGTGAAGCAATGAGAAAAATAATTTAAAAAAAAAAACTTTTGAGATGGTTGTTTTCTCTTTTCACAGAATTATTTCGGAAGCTGAAGGAAAAACTTTTGGAGCCTTCGGTTCTGTAATGGAGCTTCTGAAAAAAAAAGGGAAAAAAGTAATTTCATCTTTTTATTTCAATGCCTTATTGATCTTGGTTCTGGGATCTTATAGAGGCTATTAAATAGCCCTGCTAGTGGCTGCTCTGTTATGTCCAATACATTCAACAAGGGAAAGCATTTTCATTGATCAACATCTGTGCAAAGCATATAGATAAAGATTGATAATAGACTTCCACAAATCCCAATAACAATTAGAGCTTAATGAAAAACTGTTACAGAGTAAGAACACTATTGCTAAACACTTTTAATACTGCACTAGAAAAATGCTTTGCGGTTTTTAAGCCATGTAAAATATGAAGATGAAAGGCATAATCCGAGCTAGAAACCCGGTGCTTTACTCATGTACGCATAACGTATTAATCTATTACACAGAGAATCGTATTTATATGGGTTATTTGGGTTAGTGAAATGCAGTAACCTTTCATCATTGTTTTCTCTTAAGGAAAGAAATGAAAATAAATGGATGCTAAGCACTTGCACGAGGAGGCCAGCCTATTTTCAGCATCTGTCAATACTGTGGGTACAAGCAATGGAAATAAGTGCAGAAAGTGGGGCCTGGGTGCTTATTTGTTTCCCTATTAGGAAATCTCTCTCCTTTTCATTCGCTGTACACTGTGTGTTGGAAATGTCCTCACTGCAGCCTTATTTGAATCAACTCTCTGTCAAGTCTAATCAGAGAGGGGGAAGAAAGAGATGGACTAAGAAGCACAGACAGACGGAGGCCAGGACGGAGGGAGGAGGACACGTGATAAGAAAGAAGACAAGTCTGTTCACTCTGTCTGTCTACATCCTTCAAACAAGTACGACACATTCTGTACAAACCTGCAGCAGATGTGACTTCATCAAAACAGACTCATTTTAGTGTCTTTCACCAAAAGCAACATAATGCACTTCAATCACAACCTTTTGGTTTTCACCAAATACACACACATCCATAAGCGGACATTTAAACACCCCCCTCCCCCCCCCCTCACCCACACACACACGCACATCATATGTATTTGTGGATACTTCAGTGTAAAGTTGTGTGTGTGGAGATGTTAGAATTTGCCCCATAGGCAGGATTCATTATAAGGGACTGAGGGGCTTGCAGTAACATTCACTAGAAAAGTCTGGTAAGTTGATGCAAACACAAACATTTCAGTACGAATCTTGAGAAACGTCTGTCAGAAAGCTCTGAAGTGGGCAAAATATGTTGTAATGGAAATACGAGACAGACTAGAGTACAGAAGTACCAGGCAGAAAAAAATAGTTAAGCATTGACCAGCATAGCAGCTGAAATTTGTTGCTCTATTTTTCTCTTTTTGGGATACTTTTTGTTTAAAATAAAACAGCTAAACAGTACAGATGCTGTCACCAATGTAACAGAATAACAAATACAATTAATAACTAGAATAGAAAAGCAATTAATAACTAGATGTCAATGACTGAAGTACAACTTCAGGGCCCAATGTTAAAACACAATTTCCCTTGCTTTGTGAAACTAGAGTCTGATGTGTCATACAAACATTATTATTTTAAAACATATCATTCACTCTCTTGCAGTCCATACATGGAAAATACACTGCGGCAGCTTGTTTTGAATTCACTCTTTCTGTGATGTCACCAAAAACAACATATTAACATTTAACCACCCAATCAGCTTAGAGCAGGTTTGCCTTGATCACTCAAGTTATTCAGGTCAGAAGCAATGTTTCAGCTTGAGGCTGGAAAATGGTAAAGGAAACATGAATTATGACTGTTTTTGGTACATAAAATTACAAAGGTTTTAAACAGGCCTCAGAAAAAAAGAAAAAAAAGAAATGTAGGATATGAGCCCTGCAACAGAGCTTCCTTTTCTCATAAATATATTTTGGTAGATTTTTATTTTTTCCAAATTCCAATATGCATATCCATAAATGTAACTAGCCCTGCGATGGACTGGCGACCTGTCCAGGGTGTATCCTGCCTTCCGCCCGAAGACTGCTGGGATAGGCTCCAGCTTCCCCCCGCGACCCTGACGGAGAAGCGGCTTAGAAAATGGATGGATGGATGGATAAATGTAACTAATTACTGCCCCCTTTGCATTTTACCTACACATGCACATAATACAGTAAATAGTACTGACTGTCAGATCTCAAAGAGTGCAATGCAGCTTTACTATGCATTACACAAAATGAGAGATGAACATAAAAGTCACAAAGTCCTGTGAACAAACAACAAAATAATACAATGCATGTATCAAAGAGTTAACCTTCACTTCACATTTTCTGTCTTTAACATCTTTCACTTCTTCTTTGTCACTTTTTTCCTAAACTCTCAGTAATTCTTCACCCATCACACCTATTTTCTACCCTGTCTCACTGACAGAGGCTTTGATAGCTTACACCCCTCAGGTGTCAATCAGCTCTGATGGACAGGCTGACCCAGCCCCCCAGGGGAGGGCCTGATGGGCTAACAGCACTCTGACAGTCATCTCAAAGGCAATGGCTCTGTATTATCCTTTACATTATCTCCTGTGCTCTCCTAACGATAAAGTGCAGGCTCCAGAGGAACACTAGAACCTCAGCTCAGAAATACTGCAGCCTCTGATTATGCCATGCGGGATGAAAGGCATATTTTATCCTGATGGAACTCCCATTTTTCACAATACACTTTCCATTCATTACAGCTCACTGTGGAGCCACTTGGATTGGAAAAGACTGCTTAGAAGTGGTTTCGCCTGTCCCTAGTATCAGATTCCTGGTAACTATTTATCTGGTGATATATTTTCCCTTTTGGATAGGCAAAGAGATTCCTTCCACAACAGGAAGGACATTGATAAGACATTAGGGATTTGTTTATTTTGATCTAAAGCCATCGCATAGCAGGGTGTGACCACAACTATGTTTCTGGGCAAAAACACAATGTGTCAGAAAGCCATGCATTATAGGGCCCTAAACAGGGACCTATTTATAACTGAGACACTGCATTGTGAAATTCAGTCCCAGCGCGTAACTTGCCTCAACCTCAATGGCCATAAATAGTATTTTTTTCCCTTTCCAAAGCATTCACTGTGTTAAAAATGCAGCATGACAAATTAAATAAGTTATACCCAGATTTGTTTTAATACTCTGGCACTTTTAATAATCTCGTCCTCATCATTAGTGCATCACAATGAAGTGAAAAGGTCAAAGAACACAAGATGAAATATGCTCGAGGAATGACCTAAATTAAAAATTAGAAAAGGAAGACGTGAAGAAGAAGTAAAAGTAAGGGGAAGCTCCTAGAATTTTAGTTTCTGTCAGCAGAATGATTTAAAAATTGGAGCAAAGTAATTCCTCCCTATAGGGATTCACTCTTCAGCATTAGCCTTGCTGACAGCACTAACCCAGTCAAACCCACATTTCTTCATCCTCATGTTGATTAATGAAGCTGGAGCACTGATGATTTTCACATGATGTAGTGAGCGTCGTGCGGGCCAGCCAAGAGGAGGCTGTTATTCTGGGCCCTGCTGAACTCGACATCCCACCAGAGCGAGCCCACAAAAGCTGCCTTTTTCACGGCACAGACAGAAGCCTGCGAGTGCAGCTCTCAGCCTGTGTGGAAACAGAGTTGAAGGGTCATGTAAACTCGCGGGCGAGGCAAAGGCTTGGAAGAGAAAAGGCGCAACAATCAGCTCCTCAACCCGGGGCTGTGTTCACTCAGAGTTTGGCTGGCATGGCAAACACCTCTGCGTCCTCCCCCCTTCTCAGCTCGCTCCTTTTACTGACAGAGCAGAAAGGGTGAGGGGGGGCAGGCCTTTTACAAAGTGACACACTATTCAGCTGTGCCAAATCAGGGCCGCATCTCAGGGTGCCTCGCTTGCATGGCAGGAGGGAGCTAATGGCACTTACAAGGGCTCTGCTACACACATGAGCAGCATGTTTTGTCAGAAACAGCTGCAAGATGTGCATCAAATCCATGTATCAGAATCCATTGATTACATTCAGTTCATCCCCAAGATACACTACATTTCCAGTACAGAAGTGCCATTGTATTCTATTTTCTTCTACTTATGGCCCACATTGACATTTAAACATATCTTTTTCCCAGCCTCCCTTTATCCCTTAGAATTAAACAGGCTGTTTTTCTTACCGTGCCTTTAAAGCTAATGTACAGTGCTGTGCAAAAGTCATAGGCCAGCCATCATTTATTTAATCCCCAGTCATAATGGCCATTAAACACAAGTTATTCATTTTTCCGGATATATTAGCAAAGTAATTAGATATGAGATAGCCTACACATGGAAGAGGGAAGTCAAAGGAAAATAAGTGGAAAAAACAGAAGTTTCCAAAACTGGAGCTCAAACTATTATTAAAAGATGCAAAGAACATGGCATCCCAAACAACTATGCGAGACCTGGTAGACCACCAAAAGTGCCCCACTCAGATGGCAACCATGGCTTTTATCTTGGAGAGAGGAGAAAATCATCTCCACTCTTGCTTCTAACCTGAAAAAATCCACAGGTGGTTTTGTATATACTTCCACTGTGAGAACACAACTTAGCACTATGAGTCTGAAAGGACGTGTAGCTGACAAGAAGCTGTTACTGATAAAAGGAAATAAATAAAAGAAAAACCCAAATCAGATAAAGAAGCTGCTGATGTTCTCAGAACAACTGACTGACCACTCCACAGTCCAGACCTCATCACTGAAAGTGTTCGGGTTACTTGGATCATGAGAAGCAGAAAATGGCACTAGACTGAACTTTGAAAATGGGGAAAAATATCCCAGCAAAACCTGAAAAAGTTCCCCTCCCAAAAAGGAATGAAAGCTGTAATAAAGTCAGTGTGGGCAAATGAAATACAAAACAATGATATTATATTTAAGTTGTTGATGCTTCTTTTTGTGTGTGTGTGAAATATATGATATATTCTGGGTTATTTTCCTGATGCTCATGAATAACTGGTACTTAATGGCCATTTTGTCTGCAAATTAAATAAATAAAGTGTGATCTGTGATGTTTGTACAGTGGCTTATGTAAATGTTCTCGGTTATGATTGGCTAACTTGAATGATTGGTTATGATTGTTAACTTGAATGAGCACAGCTAAACTGCTGTAGTCTGAATTGGCAGATATATGTAAATGTATTGGTTTGATGACATCACAAGACCAAAGAACTGAAAACTGCTGTTTTTGCAGCTTTACCCCTTGAAATCACAGACTGGTTACATACTATGGCTTATTATTCACTAACTACAGAGACTTTAACTCAGACTTCATACTTGTTGAGCTATTCTTAGGTTACAGAAGTGTCTAATAAAACTTTAGGCCTGTTGGTGAGCTCATGGCTTTTAGGGGGTTATATATACTTCCATATATGTTACATTTCGAAACTCTAACAATGTTTGAACTGCATCAAACCTTTTTTTTTTTTTTTTTGGAAAAAAGCAACCCGTCACTAGCAGGGCCTTCAATCTTGCAGCCTCTGTTAGAGCTCTGCAGGGGGTGTTTAAGAGGATATGCATACTCAGAAAGCTGCTCAGAGTTTGGACACAAGAGTAAATGTGAACTCTGGAAAACGCCATTCTATTAACCTGCAGCTATTCCCCAAGCACAAGCTGTGTTGGGTTAAATGAATATTTTGGTGGTTTGACCAGGCCCGTATGGTTTTAGTCTGATAAGCACTGCTCCTCCACATGAAAGAGTGTGACAATGGACATAGTCATTAACGTGAATTTCAATGCCATTTGGACATTGACTATGAACAATTACATGATTATAACTAAGAATGGAAAAGCAAGATAAAGAAAAACACTGTCTCTGCCATGTAATATTTCAATCTTTAAATAGTGAAATTTTGGTTTTAACTGGAAACTAATAAGCCACAGTGGCCACAAAATATAGGATCATGTATTGAAACAAATACAGATTGAGATTCTTTAATGATCAGACAGCCAGGCTGTCAACCTCAGTCCAGCTCTTATAAGGCATGTTTCCAACTAGAGCTGGGCAAGCACATTATTGTGATAAATTACAACCCCAATTCCAGTGAAGTTGGGACGTTGGGTAAAACATAAATAAAAACAGAATAAGATGATTTGCAAATCCTTTTCATCCTATGTTCAATTGAGTACACTACAAAGACAAGATATTTAATGTTCAAACGGATAAACTTTATTGTTTTTTGCAAATATTCACTCATTTTGAATTTGATGCCTGCAACACGTTCCAAAGAAGTTGCAACAAAAGACTGGGAAAGTTGAGGAATGCTGTGCAACGTGCAATTGCAAGGAATTTAGGGATTTCATAATCTACAGTCCATAATATCGTCAAAAGATTCAGAGAATCTGGAGAAATCTCTGCAAGTAAGTGGCAAAGCAGAAAACCAACATTGAATGCCCGTGACCTTCGATCCCTCTGGCGGCACTGCATTAAAAACCGACATCATTCTGTAATGGATATTACCTCATGGGCTCAGGAACACTTCAGAAAACCACTGTCAGTGAACACAGTTCGTCGCTCCATCTACAAGTGCAAGTTAAAACTCTGCCATGCACAGCGAAAGCCATATTTCAACAACACCCAGAAACGCCACCGGCTTCTCTGGGCCCGAGCTCATCTGAGATGGACTGACGCAAAGTGGAAAAGTGTCCTGTGGTCTGACGAGTCCACATTTCAAATTGTTTTTGAAAATCATGGACGTCGTGTCCTCCGGGCCAAAGAGGAAAAGGACTGTCCAGATTGTTATTATAATGTTAGTGCCCATGGCATGGGTAACTTACACATCTCTGAAGGCATCATTAATGCTGAAAGGTACATACAGGTTTTGGAGCAACATATTCTGCCATCCAACGTCTTTTTCAGGAGCGTCCCTGCTTATTTCAGCAAGACAATGCCAAGCCACATTCTGCACGTGTTACAACAGTGTCGCTTCATAGTAAAAGACTGCGGGTACTAGACTGGCCTGCCTGCAGTCCAGACCTGTCTCCCATTGAAAATGTGTGCCGCATTATGAAGCACAAAATACGACAGCGGCGACCCCGGACTGTTGAGCAACTGAAGTTGTACATCAATTAAGAATGGGAAAGAATTCCACATTCAAAGCTTCAACAATTAGTGTCCTCAGTTCCCAAATGCTTATTGAGTGTTGTTAAAAGGAAAAGTGATGTAACACAGTGGTAAACATGCCCCTGTCCCAACTTCTTTGGAACGTGTTGCAGGCATCAAATTCAAAATGAGTGAATATTTGCAAAAAAACAATAAAGTTTATCCGTTTGAACATTAAATATCTTGTCTTTGTAGTGTATTCAATTGAATATAGGTTGAAAAGGATTTGCAAATCATCGTATTTTGTTTTTATTTGTGTTTTACACAACGTCCCAACTTCATTGGAATTGTACATCATAATATTTCACAATATGCTTTGCTAAGGTACATTCATATGTACACCCTCACTGTAGTCAGAGAAAATGGGCAAGATTAAACTGTTAACTCCTTTAAGACCTTCTTGTGAGCTATAAATATCTAATTACTATAATATATATATATATATATATATATATTACACGGTCCTGTGTAAACCCCTTTAGCTCAAACACTCCCAAAGTTGTAAGAGGTTTTCTTTAATTACAGGATCTATAGTTATATCCCAATGTAGTCTGATTGCTGACAAATTGTGTCTTACAGAAGAAAAATAATTTTCTAAGCATATTGTGGATTTTGTCAGTACTTATAAACACTTTCCAACTGCATGTTTGATTACAAACAGATCATGATTAGGTCTGTTTAAATGGTTTTAGCACTGTGCAGTATGTGAAATGTTAGATAGTCTTGAATGTGCCACTACGTTGTCTATTCCAGTTCATTATGTGTCAGAAAAATAACATAATATACTGTGTATCGTCAAAACATTTTTTTGCCATATCGCCCACCTGTAGCTCATTCAATATGATTACAACAGTGCATTAAATATAATACAGTCCTACAAATAAAGGAGCCAGTTCTGTACACTATTGAACTTCCACATGATGTAAAGTTTCTTTTAAAATAAAGTTTCCTAAATGCAAAGGTTCCAGGAAAAACTTTTCATTCATACAGTGTTAGAAATAAAAGTTCTGTGCAGGCACATTTTTCATTTTCCAAGGTACAAACAATGTAAACTTGTCCTCAATTGTGTACCTTAAATCAGTTTCTTTCCAGGTGAAAAGTAAATATTTGTATCTTTTCATAACCTAATGTTTTAAAACAGAACATTACAATAAAAAGCCAGGAGATGAGAAGGGATGTGTGGAGTCAGTACAACTTAAAAAGTATAATATCAATGGATTATAGTACAAATATGTCCCTGATTAAGGTGCTGATATGCACCCTTAAGGGTACCACCCCAGTGACAACAGGGGTACTGCCCCGGTGACAGTTTCATACCTTTTTTCTGAGTGCTTAGAACCTTTACATTCTGTTAAGGTTCTGAAGCGTTTCTTTACTTCTGTGACATCGCTCCAAAAACCCTTTAGTTTACTTTCCCTTTATTTTAAAGAGTGCACAATACAACACAGGTCAGTTTCACAGTTAAGAACTCACACATTATTTAACCACAATAAAAATAAAAAAGAACTAGCACATTTTTACAAACTCTCATAAATGCAGAATTAGTAAGTCAAGGAAAGAATGGAATGACCATCTGAACTTTTAAACCAAAAATATCTTCTTTTTTTGTTTCCCTGTGCCACGTGCTCCGCCAGTTCTTCTGGTAAACAGCAAGGTTGTTATGTTTAAGTGTTCACCAATGACCCTTTTCACACTGAACTTTGAGTGACCCTGCTTGCCTCCATGACCCTCCCAAAGGTGGAGAGAAAGAAAAAAATCCAAGTAATATATGAACCTAGCCGCCCACCACCCCCTCATCACACCAAAAGATTTCAGCCTCCACAGAGATCACAACAACACAGCCAATCACAACCTTCTGGCCATCAAGCAATTATCTCCTTTTCACAGCATAGGTGGACTGAAGCAGCAACCTCAGCAACCCTCTCCCCCCGGCTCCTAAAATAACCCACAGCAGCCCCTGCACATATGTAAAAGGGGGAAAACTGGATTTATTTCTCTCTAACGCATCTAAGATCACATTACATGCTATGCCAGACACAGAACCTGAACTCATAGGGCTAAATTTTTCACTTCACACAATGTCAAGACATAAATTCTTGTCATTATATCAATTTATTTCAATGTCATTTGTGCGGGCTCGAGTTTGTCTAACTCAATGAATAGTAACATGATCGTCATCGGATGTGATTTTACTGTGTTTTCCAACCCACCTAACCAAAAGGGAGAAAATTTGGTAAATCCCTTCACAGAGGAGGCGGAGGGTGCAAACAATATGAACGATGGAAACTACAAAACTCACTGTAATTTGTCATTTATGAAATGGAAAAGTGCTTGGAGGAGGCACTGGGAAAATAAAAGTGCTTCTTTCTTGTGCACAGTGATGACTTGCCAAGCTACACCTCGCAAGGCAAGTCTCCCCTAGGCACTGAGCTCGCAAACACAGTTTGATCTGCTGTACTTTTGGATTTGCGTCTGGAGGGCTGTTCCTCATGGTGACAGTCCCCGAGGGAAGACGGCACTATCGCATTCTGTTCGGTGTGCTCCGTCACGCCATCCGGGCCATATGCTCTCTGCTCGCCTGGTGCCATGCTGCTGCCATCTCACCAGACTGCTCTGGCTACTAACCATAACAGCTGGCTGCTTCACTCCCCGGCCGTGAGCACATAAAACCCCACATAAACAAGACAGGAGAGAGGCTTATTCTACAGTCTTTCACAATGATGAGAGGTGAGAAACTAAAAGACGTTCAAATAACCCCTTAAACTCTAAGGGCTACTAGTGGGTACAGTTTTTCCTTCCTCCCTCTCATAACTGCTTAACTTCCATATTACATCTTATAGAGGTTCCAAAAAAGTGTTGATTGGAATGATGCCACAGAAGAACCATAGTTGGTTCCCTATAGAGTCTTTAAATAGATGTCTTTAGAGAACCATTTTTGTAAATGAGATATTTGAAGAACCTCCACATCATCATCAATAATCTCCACCTCCAAGTTAAAAGAACCTTCACATCATGTAAAGGTTCCACATCAATTAAAGTGTATTCCTAAAATTGTACATCCAAGCCAAGAACCTTTCAGCAATCTATATTTTTAAGAGCATAATTTCATAGTTATAGCTAAATAATTCATAGAAGATACTCAATAAAAAGGCCAAGTTCTGTTTATGTCCAGCACAATGTGGTAATACCTCTACCCAAAAATACCCATTAAACCTTACAATTAACAGATGTTGAATGAGATTCCTTTGATCAGGTAAATGACCAAACTGTGCTGGACACTGGCCGTGCACAACCAGAGCTGAATCTCCCTAGCATGTGGAAGCACTTTAACGGTTCTCCATACTTGCACATCTTGTTTACAAAAATAGTTCTCCATTGAAAAGTTCTTTACAGAACCAAGCATGATTCTTCTATAACCCTGCTCCAAAAAACCTTTTGGCACCTTCACTTTTAAGAGTGTAAAGCACACTACATTGGTTTTGGGGCCAGGGTAATTGGGGTTGGATCACAAGGGTAGGGGCCATGGTAGTTCTATGATCCTGTGAAGGGTCTCTTTGGGAACGCTGCACATAGAGGACCTTCAGTGTGGCCGGACATGCTCATCAGAGTGGGTGTGAAATTCAAACGGACTGATCCAGGGCACGTTCAGGATTACACCATTTCCCCCTCCCTCTGTACTCGTACGAAAGCACAATAGGCTGCCTGTGAAGGAGCTGGAGTGAGCCATTAGCTGTGCTGAAGTGTCGATTCATAGCTGCTGTGGGAAAAGGAAGGCTGCTTTGGGTTCAGATTACTCAGCTCACCTGGATAACCCCAGCCTGTCGCACCTCCTTTAGCAGGTGCCCACCGCTGGCATCTAGGACTCTGAAAGCAGCGACCAACAAGAGTCAGGGAGCACACTGCCACTGACTTAGCTTACAGTGCAATATCTAAAGCCACTTATGTCCTCATCTGGGAGTCAGCACAGATATTGATTTGTGTCAGGAATGGTTATTGTATTGTAATCAAGAGAGGGCGGAAAAACTGCAGTAAATACAATTGACACATTGAGAGAGTGTATACCGTCTATGAAATTCTGATTACAAATTGAAACCGATGCTGATTAGGAATTCAAAATGAGATTTTCCATTTTTATGGGAGAAAATCCAGATAAAAGAGGCATATTGATAAAAGCATTTAAGCACTTGAGAGCAACAATTAATCACATCAATCTCCCATGTGCATCTTTTCTGGCTCTGACGTCAGTCAGCATTAGGTTTAATTATGCGGTGGTGCTAACTGAGAGAAATGTGCTCTCAGTTCAGCTACATCACACGGGCCTGACACATTGCTCAATAAGGCCTTCAGGAACAATGCAGCCAGACCCATCGACCACCTCTCCCAGCCAGTCAGGGGTATCATTTAGCCAAGAGTGATAATTAGATGCAGAATTTACTGAAAACTGTCAATGGCTGTGTCAATAGAAGGACTCTCAGCATCCATCATCCTGCAAATCAATGCCAATTTTCGTCTATGAATTCAAGAAAATGATAGCTTTCAAATAAATGGCCAGAGAGGGAAACGTGAGACTCCTTGGGGAGGAATGAAACAGCTCAATTTCGCCCCTCTCTGAGCCGCTGGACGACCGCCATGCTCAATGGAAAAGGTCACAGAACATTACGGGCAGAATATCTCCCAAACAAGATGTAGAACATCAGAGGGACATGACAGGCAGGCTCGGGCTGGCCTAAGATGCAGCAGGCCCGTATATATCTCTGTTCTGACAGATTTAAGGGCAGGGTCAGCAGGTGCTAGACTCAGCAGGAATTGAAGGTCAACGACATGGTCCAGACATTAAAAATAAATGTAACCGTTGCGTCAGAAAGAGCAAATGAACGGTGGGTGATGTTGGAGGTAATCTTCGGAGAGGTATAAAGATCAGTGAGGCCCGGCTTTCAGCAAGAAAATGAGAAGCACTTAGCCAATAACGAGAGCCTAATGAGGATCCCTTTAACTGCAACCGCGCTCTCTTCAATTGGAAAAACATTTGTCTTACAGTAAAACTCTGATTAATGTATCATTGCTATTGTGAGTTTGGGCTCGCTAATAACTACATAAATCAGGCCGAGGTTGGTGTAATAAGGTTCAAATCTGCTAAAATAACATAATAATGCAGTTGAATGATAAAACGAAGTGGTGGTAAAAAGAGTGCCCTGTCCCATTAAAGCTGTAGAGCTTTATGTGTGAGCATTTTATAGGTTTTGGGGTGTGTATAGGTTTTGGCAGTAGTACCACTTCATTTTGGCCTGACAGGCCATTTAATACCACAAAATTACAAACCCTTGCAGGGCGATTACTTTTCCATTTACAAACGTTTTCAGACTTCTCTGAATGTAATCTATACTTTATGGTCCAGCTAAGTCGAAGTGGCTGGCCTGCGTTGCTGACAACATTTGAACTACGCCTACCCTGATTGTGGCATTATGAAGCAAGTTCTGCCTCTGCCTCTGGAGACACTGGAGGGGTCAGCAAGACCGGTATCACGCTAAAGTATCATAAGTCTCAGGGCTTTTAATGACGTGATGAGCAGACGGATGTTTTATGGCTTCAGTCTAGACTGGGCCGGACCCTGTGACAGGCGGGCGAATGTGAAGAGGAGAGGATTCATCAAGGGGGCCAGAGAAGAGCCTACGGCAGTCATATTTAATCCTTGTGACGGCATCTTCACCATCAGCTCTCCACTGACAGTAGCAAAAAGAAAATGATTTGCACAGATCAATCACTCGGCTCATTGGCGGCTGGCGGAGGCTGCTGCATGTTTAAAAGGCGCCGCTGACAGACGCTCTCCCACCGTCTGATTAAAGGCTCGCGTCGTCTCGCTAACCTTTCATTTGAGGGATGATTGTCGCTGAGTGACAAATACTTCTCTGTTGCGGTTCAAGGCGAGGGATATTGACATTCAGATTCAGCAGGCGCGCTCAGGAACAGATGTCACTATTGGCAAGGAGGCTTGACAGCAACAGCAGGTATGGCAGAGCTCAAGGGGGGCGGGAGAAAACAAGCATTGCTCGGCCCTCGGCGATGACAAGACGCACAACAAGTGCATGCTTTTACATCTCTGAGCCGGCCCTCGCCTTTTCCCTGCCTCGCAATTACCATCAGAGAACATCTGCTTGCTGAACCTGCTTTCGCCCCAGCACTCACCTTGACCTGACTTTCAGTTGGCGCACTGCAAACGAGGGAGCAACAGTGTAAGGAGGGTGTGAGGAGTGAGTCTTCTCTAGCTGGGGCTGAGAGAACATGAGTGAACACATGTCCCACCCACTGCTGGGCAGACCAAGCCTAGCACTAGCGCTGTGCCTAATGCTCTAATGTCATCTCTGTTGGCAGCCATGTAAAAGGGAAGTGGTGGTAACAGATAGGATATCAAAGTCAATATGCCTGTTGTGCTAAGCTCATCCCCACTGTCCCCTCTGAGCTGCCAGCTTTCTGAAAGCCCAGCGGAGCCATCACACACTACCCTCCACGCAACTTGATACATGCGAGCAAGCCAGAGAATGAGAGAGCGAGAAAACAAGACAGACAGAGAGAGAGGGAAAGAGAGAGAGATTGACTCAGACCAGCCACTCAGCTCTATGACACAGAGAGGGGGAGGTAAAGAGCTCTGCTGCATATTAAACAAGGGCAAAAAATATTGATTAAAAACATCTTGCAATATGTTGATCTCATGCAATATGTGGCTCATAAAATTCTGTTTAGTGATTTATACACTGGCTGACATATTTAGCCCAGTATAGTAAGTCAGGGCAGTGAGATTCATCACTAAGAGAAAAACTGAACAGTCCCTTATCTGGCCATCAAGCATTCTTTGCAGTTGTCAGCTACTGAAACTATGGAAAGTTGACAGTCGTTTCACTCTTGGATACAGGGGGAAGGTAAAGTATAATATATAAGAATAAGAATAAAATATTGATTGACGGATTAACAAAATGCAATTTGCAATATTTTGACCTTGTTTCAGTAGGCAATTAATAAAATGCTGCTTAGAACTTCATCTATGGTCTGACAAATTCGACCCCATACAGAAGCAAGGTCAAATAGACTCATCACTGTGAAGAAGACTTCCTTTTTATACTAAACAAAATAAAGTAACCTATTAATGAGCTACATCAACACAATAATTATCAAGGTAAAAAATAACTGATTTAATATGATCTTTTCATGTGAAATAAATGTATACACTTAAATCAGGCAAAATCCCTGTTTATTTTTCAGTGTAGTATAACAAAGCATTCCAGCACTGTCATGACATCCACACATTCTTTGTAGTTATTAAAACTTCTGCATGGGCAAAGTATCATCAAAAGAAACATAAATAAAATACTAACTAAATCCATCAATCAGATACACTTTAAAAGAAGATAACTAAACACTACGGGTCTAAAAAGATATATAGTTATCAAGAAGCTGTTTTTGAAAAAAAGAAAGTAGGCACAACATTAATGGGTGTGTTTGGGATTTTTTGGATTGTGAGAAACAGAAAATGCATCCAACCACTTTGAAAAGTCTGCTGAAAACAATGGAATCTGTGATAAAGGTAAAGACAAAATACTAAACGTGTAATTTTCTGTTGTGCGTATATAAATACGTTTCCTGTTGGAAAAACACCCCAGGTGGCTACTCATGAAGCTGCTTGAGAGAATGCCAAGAGTATGTAAAGCTGCATCAAGGCACAGTAAGGGCTGGTGTGAAGAATCCCAAATATAAAAGATAATTTTCATTTGTCTTCCACTTTTTTAGTCAATGCACAATTCCATATGTGTGATTTTATAGCTCTGATGTTTTCAATGTTAAAATAAGAAATAAGATAAAATACGAAAAATAAGAAAAATACTTCCAAATTCTATGAGTAAGTGTGTCTAAACCTTTGACAGGTTGTTTACATATTTTTTTCTGACCAGCCACTTCATTAAGTCCACCTAATTGTTTCTACACTCATTATAGATTGTCCATTTTTACCATATGGGTGTACTTTGTAGTTCTACAATTACAGACTGTAGTCCATCTGTTTCATCTCTGCATACTTTGTTATCCCACTTTTACACTGTTCTTCAATGGTCAGGACCCCCACTAAACCACTATAGACCAGATAATACACCCATATTGGGTGGTGGGTGGTGGATCATTCTCAGCACTGCAGTGACACTGACATGGTGGTGGAGTGTTAATGTGTGTTGTGCCGGTATTGTTTGATCAGACACAACAGTGCTACTGGAGTTTTTTGACACCTCAGTGTCACTGCCAGATTGAGAATAGTCCACCAACCATAAATATAGAGACAACAGCATCCTGTGACCACTAATGGCAATCTAGAGGATGACCAACACAAACAGTGTTGAGCTACTGTCTCTGACTTTACATCTACTTTACATCGTGCGTCACTGCGAGCGACTGAGAGCGTGTCACTGCGGCAACTTTTTGTGCTATTAGCTTCTAAATTGACCAAAAGCGGTATGTACCCGGAATATCATGGCTTCTGCTGGTTGTTTTGTCTGCTTGGAGTGTGGCATGTTTAGTTTAACTCCCTTTTCCGCCTCTAGTGATAAAGATAGTGGCTGTGTTTGTACTAAGTGCCAGCTAGTTAGCTCTCTGGTGGAGAAGGTAGACCAGGGTTATTAAAGGATAGGCAGCAGGATTCAGCGTTAGTAGCTCCGGGTGCACTAGGGAGAGTTAGCACCCCCTTGACTCCGGCGTTAGAGCCCTCACAGCGGGGCGAATGGGTGACGACTCTGCGGTCTAGCCGGAAAGCTAAGGCTAATGCTAATGCTGAGGCCAAAGAGAGCCCACCGGAACACCACGCTCCTCCGATTCGCATATCAAACAGGTTTGCCCCACTCACTGAAACACCCACTGTGAAGCTTGTTAAAAGTACTCTGGTTATAGGAGACTCGATTGTCCGACACGTGAAATTAGCTACTCCTTTAGGGGCGCCAGCAGTAACAGTTAGATGTTTATCGGGAGCCAGAGCGCCGGACGTTAGTGGCAACCTTAGACTGTTAGCTGATAAGAGATATTCGAGGATAGTCATTCATGTAGGTGCCAATGATATCCGTCTGCGGCAGCCAGAGATAACTAAGGGTAATATTAGAGAGGTGATTAAACAGGCCCAGACGATGTCCGATGCTGTAATCTGCTCTGGCCCCATCCCAATGCGGCGCGGCGCTGAGGCCTACAGCAGGCTTTCGGCGTTAAACTGCTGGATGTCCAAGTGGTGTTCCGAAAATCAAGTGGGCTTTATAGACAATTGGTTGCGTTTTGAGGTAGGTCTTATAGGTAGGGATGGTGTCCACCCCACGCGGGAGGGTGCTGCCTTACTTTCGTGCAGCATAGCTCATAGTCTCTTAGTTAGTCGGCAGAGTAGTGTAAACAGCTGCGGGTTTTTTTTAAGTTTTTAAGCTTTTACATTTTTACATTTTTTACATTCCTGTTAAAACTTTATCTTTTCTGGAATTCTGTGAAGCTGCTTTGTGACAACGTCTGTTGTAAAATGCGCTATACAAATAAATTTGATTTGATTTGATTTGATCTACAAGGTGGGACAATAAAGTAAGCATGTCTAATTGAGTGGACAATGAGTGGACACAATGTTTAAAAACTCCAGCAGCACTGCTGTGTCTGATCTACTCATACCAGCGCAACACACTCTAACACACTATCAGCACGTAAGTATTACTGCAGTGCCCAAATAATACCAGTTCTATGTGGGTCCAGACCACTGAGGAACAGGATGAAGGGGGCTAACTAAGCAGAGAAACAGATGGACTACAGTCTGTAATTATAGAACTACAAAGTGCAACTATGGTAGGTAGACCTGATCAAATGGGCAGAGTGTAGATAAACATAGGTGTACTTAATGAAGTGGTCAGTCAATGCACACTAATCAATAATAGGAACAAAGTGAGTTCCTTGTTGTTCCTTATAGTCACAAATTTTTTCTGTTCTCCTAAAGAACTTAATGTTGTTTGTGCGCGGAATCTATGGGCAACGAAGCATTAGTTTCTTCTGTTCAGTTCACTACACTGTATATAGAACTTTGACACAGATATGTGCAATTCCTCTAAAATAAATCCATTACAATATCTTGTATTTCTTACAGACCACATTAACACACCTTCAGTGGACAATCCTGGTTAATGGCAGTTCCTAGGAGTGCCTGCGGCGTATATCAGTGCTGTTCCCATTTAATACTGGCAGTCAATTAACACTTTTAGAGGAGAAATAACACCTCTGTGACAAAAAGCAAACAAGAACACAGAACACTTTGGCACCCACATGCATGAGAGACAGGATACATGTGTTCCACAGGGCTTGCTTACTTAGCCTAAAATGCTATTCTGGTATCTCTGCTGGAAAAAAAAATCACTCTATTTAGCTTCAAAACATTTTAGGAACAGCAGAAAAAATTAGATTAAAGCACAGAGTAAGCAGCATATAAGTAGAGCATGCAAAAGAATACCAAACACTACATCCATACGTGTATGTATATGTATAGTACATTACTGTTCAATGCATTTTCCCCAGTACATACGCACACAATTTCCAGTTTAAAAGAAAACTCCAAATTGGAAATGATAGCTAAAAATGGTAACCAAATGTTCAGAATATGAATGCCATGTTTATATCATACTTTAAAACATAAGTGCAGTAATTGCTGAAATAAATGCACATAATCATTTTGGAGGAACATGGCAGTAGAATGATTCAGTGAACTTTTGCCAAGAAGCTGCAGTGGAACATAGCTCTCATGCTAGTCCTCCATTTGTGTGCAATTATCCCATATTTTTCCTAATTGAACACTTAAAGATGAAACATTTGCTCATGTCCTCATAAGACAGAATCGGACTGTTAAGTATTAGCTGTGACTCTAGTAGCTCTCTGGGGAGAGGTTCTTTTTGTGTTCTGTTCCACGGACCAAATGGTGGACTGTGACCTGTCATTTACAGCTAGCATTCAACATCTCCAGGGTTATTCCAAAGTGCAAGTTTCATCAATCAAATGTGTGACTTATGAACCCTAAACAATGTTTAAATCATATATGTAAGAGAACTGTAATTGAAACTTGCATGCTCCACCCACAAATGCTTTCTTTTGTAGCAATGATTCCAGGTGGACTATATTATTGTAGCTAATCAAAATTAGGCAGACTATAAACGACTTTGAATTACATAAGTAAAAAGTGTGATCTTTCACACGCATATAAAATTATCATCGTTTGAAATGAATAACATCCTAAATTTCCATAATTTGACAAAAACAAGTGCACTGCAGGAGTAGGGACACCATGCTAGTGGAACCATGGACCAACAAAAGACAACTAGGCCCCTGACTGCCTAACAAACACTAACTTTCAGCACTATATTTAGCATAAGTTATGGTTACAATACAATAACATGTCTCAATAAAAATCTATTTAAAAACAGTGTCAGTGTTGTTCTGACCCTTCACTGGATTCAGCTCAGATAGGAAACTACACTAACATCTCTGAAGAACATAAAATCTTAGTTTAGCAAGGCAGCTGTGAGAAATATTGAAACCGACATCTATTAAACTCCATGCTGTGTGGAATATAATCTGCAAACAAATGAATTAGTTCATTTATCACAGTAAAAACAGCACAAACCGGATTTGCAAAGGTTTCACTGTTTGGGAAATGTCCTGTTGCCCAGCTGGTTTGACTCAGTGTCTGTTTGTGCCTCTAGCAGGCCATGCATTTTAAGTAGACTGGAGATTTTTTCAGTGTAAGTGTTCTGAACCCAACCAAAAAGTAGTGGAGCGCTGAACCAGTAGTGGGTCAAAAGCCTACTTTAAGTATTGACCATATCCATGACATCTTCAAAGAAGCACTGTTTGCTATGCTAATAAAATGTATCACAATAATACTGAAATATGTCATAATAAACACTCTAAATGATTGAGAGCAGCAGTCTCTGTATGTATAGTTGATTAGTATATCGAGCTGTAGATTCACACACATTTCCTTCAATGTATGTTTCTCCACTACGGATTTTAGGCTGCTCTAAATCAGGGAGGTGTTTATAAGATAAGACTTTCTGTAGCTGGTGAAAATGAACCTAACACATGCTTAACATCATTACGTGGTGATTTATGACTGCCTGTTATAAATGAGTACACTGTGTGCTGTGAAATGTTGGCATTAATGAGCTACGTGTATCCCCTCAACAGTAAAATACATTCTTTGTTAACAACGGCCGAATCATCATTAAGTTTAACAGGTTTTCCGAAGTGCATTAGCTTCAGTGGCAGCACTGCATGGGGGAGCAGAAACCACTCACACGCTCATGTAAACAAGCCTGTTTAAGAGCATTTTATGAAGCCTGTACTGCAGCACACACATATAGGAATTCCTTTATATGTGCGCTTTAGTATGTCTCATTATATGCATTGTTCCGTGCTGGCTCCCAAGAGAATATTAATTTTTTACAGTAGTTTCTAGAAACTTTTATGAACCTTGTATGAACACATATTTTCTAAGAAACTTGTATGGACACATAATAGAAATATATTATATAAAATAGCGATACAGTATGTAACATTCTTTTGTTTTTGTTTTGTTTTGTGTAGGGTTTTCCAATAATTTTTCTAAGAAGCTTGCATGAAATAACTATGTAAAATTATGGAAAACATATGTTTCAAAAATATATGTGACACATAAGTTACATATTAGAAACTGAAATTAAACAGCTCTGCATAAAATTACATTCCCATAGAATTCTAGATAAAACTAGATAAACTACATAAAACCATGCACTCAAGGACAATCATACCAAGTTTCAAATATATCTGAAATTATACTATAAATATATGAAGAAAGGAATATGACTCCTTTTAGCATACAATATTTTGTGCATTGTTTTGTCTAATGATTTCGAAGGGAATTATTAACAACTTTCAGTGTGTGATGTTTTGTGCATTTTGTCTAATGGTTTTCACTGAGCTGTTTCCAAGACACTTTCATGAAGCAACTCAGTGAAAAATCTTATTCTCATTCAAAACAAGTTTCAAATATGTGTGACACAAGTTTCATATAGGAAACATGCATAAACTTATATGGTGAAAACCTATATTCCCATCACAGAAAACACTACACAAAACCATACACAACATTAACTGTCACGATTAGCCCCTCCCAGTCCTGTCCATGTGCTCGTGTTGTTTACTTCCCAGTCCTGTCCATGTGCTTCTGCTTTGGTTTTCAGTCCTGCCCTCTTGTTTCATGACTCCGCCCCATGACTCCGTAATATTTTGTGCATTTTGTCCATAAAAAATTCTCTTCCCATCATGTCAAACAATAGACAAAAGCTTGTGCAAAATGAACATGAAGAAAACATTATACATTAAAAATATATAGGAAACATATACCAATCAAGCTTCAGCATGTCATATTTTGTGTACTGTTTTATCTAGTGCTTTCCCAGGGAATAAGACTTTTCACAGAGGAGCTTCTTAGAAACTTATATGAAACAAATTGACAAAAATCCTAATCCTATGGAAAATATATGTTTCAAATATATATGGCATATTGCGTTTTACAAAGTTAGATGAAACAATTCTGTGAAAAAAACCTGTTTCGACGCAATAAAACAGACAAAGCAATGCACAAAATGTTACACAAAGACACACACACACACACGCACACACATTCCTCATGGCATGAAGGGAAATGTCTGCCAATCATTTTGAACAAGAGGGTAGTCATACCATCTTATCAGTGTCAATCAATGCGCCAAGCAGCCAGCATCTCCCATAATTCCCTACATGGCTGCTATCAGCCCAGTTTCAGTTCAAAAGCAGCAGCATGGGCTGCACATCACATCACACGGAAAAGCACCTTGGGTGATAAAGGTACTTATAACCCTACATATATTTATGGATACCATTAAAAACAAAACCGCTATAAAGAAAATAGCTGACTGTGGAGTAAAAAGCCCGAAGGACCCAATTTCCTCCTGAAGCACCTGATGGACACAGTGACAAGCAGATTGCTTTCCAGCACCAATTTTTGGAGCATGTGAAAAATGGGGCCGCATGCTGGTATGTGGTCCAAGATGACTCATAAATCTTCCTTTATCTCCTCTGTGGTGTTAGCAGAAAAGGATGAGTTGCTTTTTTTCCATCTCATTCACATGTCTATCTGTCTGTTATCCGTGCCCTTGAGCAAAGATTACTGATGCCCTGCCTTTGATATATGACACATCGCACAGTGCAGCTTTTCATCCAGTGAATTAACCCAGAAAAAAAATGCAAACCTGACTGCCATCAGCTCCCAGGCTTTTTCACTATTCTTTTGTGCTCCTGTACCCCCCATTGCCCCCCCGACACACCCACACCCCCAACCTAATATTGAGCAGACAGGGCAGAGAGCATTATGGGTACCCAAGTTTGGTGGCAAATTGTTTATCTGACCTCTGCACGTCTCTGCATTTTATAATCTACTATGTGTCGTCCCCGTGTCATCCTCACAACAAATTGAGCCTGTCAGTCCGAGGCTGGCTTTTCTTTCTCTGTTTTTATTTATTTATTTATTTTCAGCGGGAAAAGACAGAGGGCGGTGCTGTGTAAAGAAAAGCTGTAATATGCTACGAATGTAATGAAATAAAGACATACCACAGAGGAAGATAACACATTACATATTATTTCTATGATTACACTGCACTTATGCTTACTTACTGTATGCCTATAAATAGCTGCTCTTTACAAAAGAACCACAACGAGTGTATATATCTAACAATAGCTTCAATTACGCTAATTTCAAGATAAAGAATGGTACTGGCCACTTCATTTCCTATAAAGAATGAGCAAAATGATACATTAACCAATTACTAGAATGGCTCAGTACCCTGCATAAGAGAGAAATATTATTTCTCCCCCAGAACATGACTTCATTAACCCACTTCTAATCCTTATTTATATTTAGAGGCTTAAATGAGACTAAACAAATTGCATCTGGTTCAAGCTAACTATATGTGTATTAATGCAGGGTGCACAGCAATACAATGATCTACAAATCATTATCAAAGTTAAAGAAGTCGTCATAAATAAAATATTAGGCCACTAGGGGAGTGCAGCAACCCATTACCATAATGGAACTGCTCATGATCTATTTCATTAACATGCAGTTCTCAAACCAAATAAATGTATTCTTTGCCCTTATGAGAGCCAATCCATTTACATGACAGAAAACGTTAATATTCTTCATCCTACAGTACAAGGACGATGCATCAGTATCAAAAGGTGCTCAGTAGAATCAGAAAGGATCCTGAGAGAAATGCTTCAGTCTTAATATAATATAAAACATGGTAGCTGGAATAGGTGTGTGCCTTATTAACATCATATTAGAGACTGGCATGTGGAAACCATGCTTATAAACATGGAAATGTAAAATGGAAACAAATTACTCTTAGTTGGTAAAAACTACGTTCAGAGCCTTTTCACCTTGTTGTAACTTTCCTCATAACACCTGAGATGATGCTTTACCTCACTTTGGATACACAGGCAGCAAAATCAACCCAAAAAATTGCTTTGCTGTAGTGTAGTGGGTAATCCCTCTGCCCTCTATGTTGTGGACTGGGGTTCAAATCCTTGCCTGAGCAGACTCCCTTCACTATACCAATAAGAGTCCTTGGGCAAGACTCCTAACACTTCCTTCACCTACCTGTGCAAAATGATCAAATTGTCATTTGCTCTGGATGAGAGTGTGGGCCAAATGCTATAAATGTAAATAACACCTGAGATGATGCTTTGCCCCACTTTGGATAAACAGGCAGCAAAAACTGTTATATTACACTTTAAAGCCCAAAAATGAAACTGAGTGAAGAAAACTTAAAACATACTCAACAGTTATACTGAAGTAAGCATAGTAAGTTTGTTCAAGAATGTCTTCCTTCTTAAGTTCATGAAAATTTTTATTTAGTCTAGGACTCAATTGTAATGTCATGGATGATTACCATGGAAAAACCTTTGTAGTCCAGGATTAAGTTTAATCTGGGTCCATTATCCAACCTGTTATCTTCATGATGCATTTTGCAGATACTGTTTATCTTAACCTTAATAGCATTTGTGTTCACAATGTGTTCTAGTTTATCAGTTCAGTCTGTATTGAAAATATAAAGGTAAACAATTAGTTGTGTCCTCTGAAGAGCGTCTACTCAGACTGGTACATGTGCACAAACCAGATGGATTTCCCAGAAATGGGGGATTCAGGTCAATTGGAATTGTTTTGTTGAAAAAGACTACTTTATAAGTAACAAACAATTTGCTTTTGAGCAAGCTCCAAAATGTCCATTCATGATATGTATCTTAAGTTGCCACAAAATAACTTAAGCAGTCTCTCATGTAATTCATTTTGAGTTATAATGACTTTTAACAGTTTAATTACATTGACTTGAAAACATTGACTGATGGAAGTACTTGTGTCACCTTCTTATGTACTCTAAGATTTTTTTATTAACGCTGAATAAGTAGCATTACTGATTTGGATTAAAAAAATATGCTAAAATATAGTTTGTGCATGCTGCCGTTCTGGATTCTGTGAGAGTTTTTTGGATCATGTCATAAGTTTTTATGTATTGACGTCACACACACAGGCTCAAAAAGAAGCTCCAGCTCAATGTTAAGGTCTTAAATGCAAAGTCAACTGTGTACTAATGAATATATGATGACAACAGTGGATCAGTCACTTACATCCTTGGAGGACACATCCTTCACTAAGTTTTGACTGAGTACATCATCAGATTCGTTCACTTGAGGAAGGGGACCAAAGCACAATCAACGTAATAAAATGTTCTTCCATACGTTGCATGCAATTACACATTTCCACCAGAGAGGTCTCCAAATATCCAAATGATATCCATAATGAGGCTTAAAGTTTTATGCAGTTAAAACAGGTGCAACTGACATTAAATCTGTATGTCTTACAATCTTCTGACTTTGGACTTTAAACTTAAATATATGAAGGAAACTGGTAACTTTTATTGCAAGCCTGATATTGTAACAATAGAAAAATACTTTCTGGTGCTATCTAGAACCATTTTCAAAAAGGTTTTATATAGAACTATATATATATATATATATATATATATATATATATATATATATATATATATATATATATATATAGTTCTATATAAAACCTTTTTGAATATATATATATATATATATATATATATATATATATATATATATATGTATTGCTATATATATAGCAATATGAAGAACTATTTTACCATGCAGAGAAACATTTAAGCATTAAATGATTTTAAATAGAATTGTACTTGTTGTTCAAAGGCAAAAATGCATACATAGTTACCTGTCAAACCCACTGATCTAGGACACATATTTTCATATCTTTCCCCATTTTCCCTAAATTCCCATTTCAGAACATTAATCTATGATCTACATAGAACATCTATGTTTTAAGGCCTTGTATGTGTACAGCACATTTAAGTACATAGCTTATAAATTAGTTTTATAGTATCAGCTGAATACTGCAACTTAAGACCAATAACTACATAATAAGCCGGTAGTTTAAGGGGTCAGTGGCCATGACTGTATATGGCACTTATGATAAGCATAGTGCACAGTTGAGTCATCTTTATGTCTGGGAGCTGAAGAAAAATGTGCTAAAGAAAAGTCTGAACCTCCCTCATATAAGAGAAAAACTTGATGACCTCAAAATTTCCAAATTACATTTTGACAAGCACCATTATATTAAACAATGATTCTGTAACATCATTTTTCTCATGTGACAGAGCATTGGACAGCCTGCTGTGAAAGTTTGCAGATATAACCTTTCGTCTGGCTGGCCATTGCTTTCCCAAATCAATTCACCATCAGCGTCTGTACAACTGGCAACTCAACAACTTATTACATTTGTTATATTGAGCTCCATCTGGCCAGGGTCATTTGCCTTTTTAATTTAGTTGTCTTCTGCTCTCTAATTTGTCTCACATTTACAAATGGTGTCGACCGCTGCACCAAGCTGTAGCCCGTCAGCTGAGGGAAATATATTTTCATACAAATATGCCAGCGGTCTGTGGCCATAAATTTGCAGAGAGCTGTTATTAATAGATAGTAACAGATGTTTACTGATTGTTGATTACCAGTCATGTTGACCAGAGAAATCTGTTCATAAATGGAATGGAATTTATTGCGCACCAGAACACAGCTCGCTCTCTCTCTCGCTCTCTCTGTCTCTCTCCTTGGCAGGACAGAGTGCATTGCCAACTCTCCATGTCGTGAAACAGCAAGACAAAGTCGCCCAGTTTTCCCTCGGAGGTACAGCAGCATATGTTCGGCTGCTGAGAATGGCACACACATGCAGAGGACAGCACGCCACGGATTCATGGCACTGCTTATGGCTTATTTGTGTCCTGCACTGGGAGCATGAGAGGAAGCAACTGTTTGGCTACTGACACCTCATACAGCAAAACAAATAGTCAGGGAGTTATGGCACGCCACTTGTCACTCACCATCAATGACTGCAGGCAATGCCCCAATTAATCTCTCAGTAAGTAGTATGGCAGGTTTTGACTGCTGAGAGGGACTTTTCGCATAGGTCACACCATGCTCAAACTGTGCTGCACAAGGACATTATCCTACGTACTGCACACCTACATACGAAGTTCACCTGTTCCGTCACTCCATCACCCATATTGTCACTTTAAGATGGAAATCATAGCTGTCACATAGCCGACTCATGCGATGACCTTAATCTCAAGTTCACTCCGACAGGTAATAAATAAGTTCTGCAATATGAGCGACTCTGGCCAAGTTATATTAATGTGGTAAAGCGATAGCATGCTGCTAGGGGCCGGAGTCCTTCAGCCAATGATTTGCTGTGTTCGCAGTTATGACTTTAACAAGGTAGCCCTCATCATTTCAAACTCCTTCTGAGAGGGACAAACACGGAAGAAAAAAAAATGCAACTCCCCAACATAAAAAGTCCAAACAGCAGCATTGAACCCAACAGGCTCTTCAGAGAGTAATCATATCTGTGCACAAAAGTCTTATTTACAGCCCTAGCAGAGAGACAGAGGGGGCACTAGACAACAACTTGCAAACCCTGACAAGTTATAAAACTTTAAGTGAGCTGTAAATAGCGCTATTGTTCCATCCACAGTGTTATATTACAGAGACACCTTTATCCAGCCCATGCTAAATCTTTATTCTTTCCAAAAAAGGCAGCAATGGACACAACAAATACATTACAAAACAGGCAAGAGCAAGAGCATGACTAAACAAATGTACAAGATGTCCTGAGCAGCACAGTGGCATGGCATAAATATTGACACTTTTTTGGTATTTGGTATTGCTTTCCTATCACTGTAAGGTTTATGTCAGGCCCTGGGAACAGTTTGTATCCGCCAATAAATTTTTACAGTTGCTTCACCTGCCTGATATCCTTCAGCCATTTCCTTCAGAAGCTGTCAAACACGCCAACTATAATATATGGCCCTTTCAATGAGAACAGCTGTAGCCATTCTCTCTGCTGCCTCTTGTACCCTGTCCTGCATGAAATAATACATCAAGATTAATTGATTTCCTGTCACTCTCAGAGAAAAGAAAATTAATTTTCATGTATCTTTTCCCCTAACCCAGCATATGAATTTTGTACATGGCAAGTAATTTAAGTTTTTTAATTATTCATGAGAGCAAAAAACATGATGAAGTGGGCTGCTGATCGCCTCAAGGCCGCCGTTCAGGCCTTGCATCTGCACCCAGACAACAACAGCACACCCTAATGCTTGTATTAATATTGTATGTATGTACATACATCTTAGTTCAACAGCTATTTCTCTCAGCACAACCTGGGAGTAGAGGTCAGCAGGCAGCAGTTTGACTAATGTGACTGCTCCGGTTTGGTTGTAGGCAAACGCACACAGTGGAGATGATTTGGGAAAGGGGGGAAAAAAGCATTCAAAGCAATTTGCTGTAAATTCTTCTGTTTCTGCCTGCACTACTTAGATTTATGTCAATGATGCTGATATTAATCATCATGGACCAAGACAATCTGCAAAGCCAATAAGGCATGACTTGGAAAGCATTAATTAAACTGAACCATTGACACCAAAATCAATTTGCACAATTACTAACTGCTAAAATGCTAAGATCATATTCAAACAACAGCATAGCTCTGAGGGAAAAAAAAACAAAAAACATAGTATCCATGCTAATGTAGATCTATGCCAAGCAGATTTCTGAAAGACACAGCATGTGGAGGGATGATTGAGAAGCTCTCAGGAGCGCTTAAGTCAAATACCATCCGCTGCATAAGCGAACAGTTTGATAGTGCAGGGCCGAGAGGAGGAGGATGCCATCTCCCTGCTGCCACAGCCCTCAGAAGACCTGTCAGCATGGCCAGCCGGAGATTGATGCGCAAGCCGTGCACTGTTCCTCCACATTACATGTGACATGACAACCATGATGAATGAGGGCCAATTATATTCAGGAATAGGCTGTTTTTTTTCTAATACATTGCCACCAATCACCAGCATGAGGTCTGAAGTGGAGGGGGGCTACCTTAAGAAAATACACCGCACGAAAACTTGCTTGAGTTCAGGGACAAGTAACCCAGAGGCTGCCTGCAGTCGGCTGCCTGTGTGGTAGAATTAGAAATGCATGGATGCCAAGGGTAAAGGAATCCATACGGAGAGAGCAGCAAATTGATAAGCAATACTCAAACTGCAGCAGAAATCTACTTTTGACCCCCAGATTTGTCAGGGATTGCGGTTAGCATAAAGCTAATTACAGAGTGTGAGTGGTCTGTATTTTAATCTTCTTAATGTTGTGAGTGTGGGACTAGTTAAATTGGTCTGTCTGGCAAGAGGCTCTAATTACTGTAAGAGAGCCTAATTAGCATTTAGTGGAACACCAAAACAACTGCGGCAAAAATTGCACTAATTCTCCAATAAACAGTGTTCACAGTGTGCAATCAAGCTGCTTTGCAATACAATGAGAATTAATAGCATCACACCACAATGGTAAATCCTACAACTCCTGCTGAGAGCGTTAAATCATTTTTCACTGCTCACAGATTGTTCCCATCAACAGCAATTCCCAGGAATCCTAATAAGAATCTTCCTCATTAATATCATACTGTCCAAATTATGTGTAATTTCAAAATATGCTTCAGCAAATAATTAGGCAGATGACCCCAAGGATATGAGTAAAATGCTTCTGTCATGCTTTAACAAATGAGATCTTTGAATAAGCCTACAAGAGAGTCTGTCAGTTTAAAGCCTTGCTCAGCCATTCTCTGGCACTACATGTGATAGCAGAGCAGATTTACACTGTTCACAGTTAAAATATCATTCACTGACTTCTTTGTTATGTTGGTATATCTGAATTAGCCTCTTTATCAGCTGTTCTATGCTCTGCAAAGACATCTGGATCTGATGCAGCTTGAACAATGATAGAGTGTTCTGGACAATAGCATTTGAAAAAGCTAGAAAGGCAAGCTAAATCCCATCTCCTTCAACACAGCTTCATATCTGTCTCTCAGATATTCCTCTCTAAATAGCTGTCAGCATACATATCTAGAACTCAAACGGAATAAATTATTAATTTTGCTAGTGAAAATATCTAAGTGGTACTGTTGCCTTCATGTCAAAGCTGCTCAAGAACAGACAATAAATGGATCTCCCCTCTGAACTGAATCTCTCCGGAGCTACAAGGCTAATGTTGCTAACAGGTAATGGCAGCTTATATCCGATTAGCGTCATGCAATCTACATGTTTAAATCACATATTTTGTCCAAATAACAGTTTTTAAGTGATTTTAAACAGATGTGCTTATGTGGTTTCTTACACTGTATGGAATACTGTGGCCATCTCTGTGATTAATAGAGCTAGGCATTCATATCAGGTCACAACATTTTTTGCATTTATGCTAGCATCCCTATAGTATTCTAGTAGTGTGTTAGCACTAAGCTAATGATGTTTCACATGAACATTTTTTTACTCTCTGGGTAAAATTTCTTCCAGAAGGCCCAGAACAACAGTTACATCTCACAATACGGGTCCTAGCCAATGCAAATGAAAACATGATTGGTTGACGCCATGATTTCCCAATTATGCTAATGGTTAATCTGACATGTTAGGCCTCCAGTTCAGCTCTTGAAGTCCCAACCATTGTTAGATACTATCTAGATACTACAGAGCAAAAAAAAAGATTTAAACCCTTCTGTTTCCAACCGAGACTTAACAATGAAATAAGAGGATTACTACAATATATGCAGAATTTAAATACAAAAGTGTGATAAATAAAAAATAATGAAATACACACACACACACACACACACACACACACACACACACACACACACACACACACACACACACACACACACACATACACACATCTTCCAAGCTGCTTCTCCTTCTGGGTCACTGGAGCCTATCTCAGCTGTCATCAGGCGGAAGGCAGGATACACCCTAGACAGGTAGCCAGTCCATCGCAGAGAAAAAAACACATGTCCCTGAACTTTCTTTGCAGGGGTGGGAGATATGATAAAAACATAATAGCACAATGTTTAAAAGACATTTTAAGATACATAACACATATTGCGATGTTTTCTGAGGCTTGAACCAGAACCAGTAGTGGTTTAAAAAAGGAATATTTTTTAATATTCAACCTTTCAGAGATTGATCTAAATTCAAATTATCAACGACTACTGATACTTGCTTTTTAATAAAACATTCAGTTAATATGTGCTTTGAAAGTAAGAGTATCTACAATACAAGCTCAACAAAGGATATTGTGATGTAAATTATCCCATTAATGAAAATATAGCATGATACTGTCCACCCTTACAGCCTTGCCTAAGAACTTACAGTGCCTGGTTACATTGGGCCACTCTGAATATCTACAGATAAAACTCTCGACTCCAAAGCATAAGAACATAAATGTGCATTCTTAACACACGTTATTATAACACTTGTTTTTATGCTGTAATATGACCTATAAATATCATCTTTAGGGTTGGATTTTGAGAAACCTTTCAGCATCAGGCAGAATTACTCCTTAAAATTCTTCAAATAACATCAGTGAAGAGGGTTCTACTTGACGCAATAAGAGCATGACTACACAGTGCAGCAAAAGAGCTTTAAAATGACTCTGTCCAGTGTATATATCCTTAGGTAGTTTTGTTCTTTGAGGTCTAAGGAAGTACAAAGGAATATAATGTACAGGCAGGTAATGTCACTGCACAAAGATCAGAGATCGTCATAAGTAATAATACTCAAGACCCTTAGCAATAAATAGAGTAGAAAACATGTTGACATGTTTCAGCTTCTGACACGCACAGATTAATGGATAGATGTGGGAGAAAATATAGACCTCATTTGCTTCTTCAACACATGGCATTTATTGCACTCCACTGATAGATTATTTACTTTCTTTGTCATCTGGAGTTAATGTTCCTTGTCTTAGTAACAAAAACAGTTTAGAAAGGCAACTTCCACAAGTCAAACTCTGCAGTTTCCCAGACTCGTCTCTGCTATCTATCTCTATTGAAACACTCTCTATTTATTTTGGAAACTTAAACAACTGCTGTTATGTCCGCCCAGGGTTGGCATAGAGCAGAGAAGCAGATTCATCATTATAATACTCGGCATGAGCAGAGAGCGAGAGGTAAAAACTGCTCTGGTATAACAGATATGATTTAAGCCCAAAGGAGATAACAGGAATTTTAGACGTCAAAGGCTGAAGTAAATTCCCTTTATGTAAATATGCTGGGAAGGTTAATGCTTGCAGGCATTCCATGAACTATGGAGGAGGCTGCCAAAGAGTGAGAGACTCCAGCTGTATTCATGAGATCTGAAGGAGAAATGTGGATGAAAACCATGTTTTTTGCCTCTGTATTTTGCTTCTGTGATACTTTTTTTCCCCTTGACGATGTGACGACGACCTAAATAACACTACTGATCTTCGCTATAATTTGCGCATTGAACATGGTGCGCCAATCAGTATTTGTTTAGCTTTAAAGAAAGAAAGAAAGAAAGAAAGAAAGAAAGAAAGAAAGAAAGAAAGAAAGAAAGAAAGAAAGAAGTTCAAGCACATAGTACCTGACCTAGCAGAAAGACCTTTGGGGGCACTGAACTGTGCAGTAACCCTCCATGCTGGAGGCCTTGAGCAGCCTAGCCGATTACTGTACAATATATATGAAGCAATGCAACAGAGGGCACTGGTGTGAATAATATTCACTTTGCTAGCAGGGCTGTAATGGTGGACATTTATGATTCTCCACTATCTCGAGAGAATAACATAAAAGCCAGCCCACCACAAAATCCTGCAGTTGGCTGGAAGGCATGAACAGGATGGCAGTGGAGAGATGTTGCCTGTTGCACTACAGTTTTCCCTTACAACCTCCAACTACCCAAGTCCTCTGATTACAGAGAGGCAAAGAACAGTGAGATGTACTCTCTTGTGATTGATCAACCAAGGCATACTTCATTTTTGTGCTGAAACTAAAAAACATTTCTAATTTCTGCTAACATGACATGAAAGTAAGTAGCTCTTAAGCAGCATAATGCAAATGCAAATAAATTCAAACCTGTCCATGTGATTACTGACATTGTGGTTCATATCGTTTTACTCAAATTTAATTTAATATTTCTTAAAAGCCACTTTTGAAGCCAGAATCGCATGCTTTGCATCAAATTACATCAGCACACAGCTTTCCTTCTAGTTGGACTTTCCACACAATCACACAGAGCACTAGCAGCGACCAAATATAGTTTCACGTTGAATATCGTTTTGTTATAATGCCAAACTTGCTGTAGCCAAACATTAAGAAAGATTTATCTTACTTAAAGTGGCCTGAAGTAATTGTGCAATGATTACAGTGCACAGTTTACATCATGACTGTCAGAGTTTATTAATGTTACTTTGCAGTGTTACCCTTGCAACTCCAGCAAAACTACATACATAGACAAAATATCAAATCAAATGCAAAAGCATGGTTGAGTATAATTCTAAGAAAAAGTAACACAAACTAGATTTCTAAATATTTAGATTTGTACTGTATCAGCAACCAGGTACTATAACACAAAGGAATTCATTTCACTTTCTGAAGGTTTGTCAAAACTGTTGTCAAAGAAATTTGTCTTCCATTTGATCTTGTTTCTGAAGTTGAGGAAAAGGACTGTAGCTTTAATAGACATTCAAAGTTACAGGGCCTCTCAGTATACTTGACTTCAAGCCTGATTGTACTCAGGAGTCCCGTAAAATGTCAAAGCATTTCTCATGGACACTCTCCATACCCTCACATATCATAAACACACTCTGTCACCCTGAGCCTCTGCATGTCCCCGCATAAACTATCCTGACTCTCTCTCTCTCTCTCTCCCTCTCCCTCTCTCTCTCTCTCTATCTCTCTCATATGCTGGAGGTATCGAGGCACCTTTGCATAATGCGTGTGTGTGTGTTTATCATGTTTTTATCAGCCTCACATTTTGTCATAAATCAAGGGGATATAGTCTGACAAACAGTCCAATATCCAAGGTTAAGAAAACACAGAAAATAAATCACCCCAGTGTCATGTTCAATTTTTACAACAGCATTAAGCTGCAATAACCATAACAGGAGCTAAATTGATATAAGAACACTATACAATCTACAGTGCTCCTGGCAGAGGAACACACACCTGCCCAGAGAAACACACCACGCAAATATCATATTCCCCTAATGTTCCACTGCTGTCGGGCCTTGTGACTGTATTTTACACTTCACATAGCTCATTCACACTGAAACAGCTCCTGGAACTATCTCTGTGTAAACAAACATCTATACCTGCAAGAGCTTCACGGCTACAACGCATATGCTCTGGTAGAGATGATAGCATTCAGGCACTGAAGCTAGTATAAATATATCTGTGACTTCTAACCTGGATTTTTAGTGATGCAAAATGTAGGTATAAACACTTTTGCACATCTTCAACTACATCTGTCAGAGCGACTGTACTGATGATGTGATAGCACAAACAGGCACAGTAGCACTGGATCCATCTTCGGTTCTTCTGTAAATACCTCATTAAGTAAGTTTTTTTCAATGCTTATAGTGTAAACAAACTTCTTGATACACTTCTGATTCTTCTTGCGAGCTATTCTGAAGAATAAAGTTTGGTTCCGGATTTTTCCTTGATGCCCCCAGTCATCATATTGACTTGTTAAATTTCATCAGCAGCATGCTTGATTTAATATAATGAAGTGTTGTGTGGTCAAACCAGGTACTGGATGGACTGACACATTTCAGACAAAGTGTAAGTACAAACACTTTTGAACATCTTCAACTATACCTGTCAGAGAAACGGTACTGATGATGCGATAGCACAAACAGACACAGCAGCTCTGGATCCATCTCCAGTTCTTATGTAAATACCTCATTCAGTAACATTTTTTTTCAATGCTTATGGTTTAATCAAACAGTTTTAACTTGGAATCTTTTTTCAGCATCTCCACTGCAGTAGTATGCAAGCTATAAATGCTTATGTCACTGTAACATGCTGTAAACCAATCGTCTGCCCATATATTATAGACATTTCTTTACATTTCTGTAGCAGGTTGAAGCTAAACTGTGACCACAATAACTAATGAAGTAAGTAGGTAAATGAATATGTGTATATATATATATATATATATATATATATATATATATATATATATATATATATATATAAATATATGAATATATATACATGTATTCATACATTCATACATACATACAGAATTTTATTTAAAGCAACATATCTTGACAATGAGTGTATTTTTGCTTGTAAACAATTTCATATATCATTAGACTACATGTAAACAAGCAAAAATAAAGTAAAAAAGTAATACTTTTTTTTTATGTAATTGGTATCTTGTTAGTTTTAAGAGTAAAGTTTGGTTCCAGATTTCTCCTTGATGTCCATCATATTGACTTCTAAATTCCATCAGCATCATGAGAATTTTAATTTAATTAAGTTTTGTGTGGCCAAATTAGGTATTGGACGATAAACACAATTAAAACAAGGCGTACACATTGTATTAATACTATTTGTATTTATTGTAATTATTGTATCTATATCCATATATCTATATTATTTCTATATAACAATTTGCTTTTAGGATAATGCAAAATCAGTTATTTCACTAATATCTAAAAGATGTCATTATAAAAGATAGTGTTACATACTAATGCATACAATGTGCATAGCAGGTCAGCTTTTGTAGATCTATAGATAATATACTGATGAACTCTTAACTGACAGATTTGTGCATGTATTTAAAAACAGAGATATTGAATGAAACTTTCTGTGCTCAGACTGTAGAAAATCCACAATCATACACACACAGACACACAGACACACATGCACACACACATACACGCCCCGAGTTGAAAAATTGGAGGCAGTCGGCCAGCTTGCTTCTCACCCTGAGCAGACACAAGCATTTATAACCTTAAAAATGACTTCTGGGTAGCAGGTATCCAATTATTCGTTACCCAGGAAGCTGTGCTAAATGGAGAACCTCGATGATTTACTCGCAACCTCTCCTTTTATTAAAACACTTTGTCTTATTGTTTTATTGATTTACAATCCGTCCTACTTTTTTTGGCATCTGAAAACAATCAAGCAGCAGAGCAGCAGAATGTTTGGACATTAATCGTTAAAAGACAGTGTTTTATTCCTGGCCAGGGGTTTGCCGCACCAGCTGCTATGCATTCTGGTAAAAGGGAATGATTTATGGCCTCGTCGCCATAACGATGAGGCAGACTCATTAACATATCGACAGCGCCCAAGATGGATCATCAGCATTGATTATTTCATGGCCTGTTGATGCCCATTTGTTAAAAAGAGTGGAGAAAAGAGGGAGGGCGAAAGAGAAAGGGAGAGAGAGGAGGGGGCAGGGGCGAGAGAAATAGAGAGAGGAGTAGTGAGAGGAGGGCCTACTACACAAGGCTAAGCAGACTGCTTACGCTTTTATAACTGTATCTTCAGCAAATGACAGGACAAAGGCAGCAAAGCCTGATATGTCTTCATCCCAAAACGGTCACCGCGCTGTCACACTCACAGATCAATGATTGACAGCTATTAACAAATCTGTAGTACTTTGCAGATCCGCACACAGGAATAATGGGTCTCCATGGGGAGGTGATGTAAAGCACTCTCTTTACTGTTGTAATAAAAGATTTCAGTATTTCTGGGGACACATTAAAACATCAACCAGTCAATGCCGTCGTAGAAAAGAGGACTATACTGGCATTTATGCTTCCCAAACGGGTTGTGGTATCATCTGCAATAGCATATGTGATAGATATGATCACGGGTATTGACAGAATTATTGAAAGTCCTTGGAAAGACTGACATTTTCACTTTTTGTATTTTTTACATTCTGTAAAACCACATTCTATGGTAAATAAACATAAAACAACATTTGTAAAAGGTAGAAAAGAAACATCAGCGCTTTGAACATTTGTAGATTAGGGGAAACCACAGCTTGTCACAACAAGTGAAAAGCTTGAGCTTGAGAGGAAATAAATAAATTAGGCAAAAAAGTGACTTGGCTGTATGTTTTGCAAGATTTCACAGCTAATCACACACAAGAATGACTAGCTGCCTGCTTCTGTCCCATCATTCATTTTTCATCTCGCACTGCTCACTGCCCCGTCAAACCGCCTTGTCAAGGTCAATTGAAGGAAATGATCACACATACACAGACACTGGCATGCACCCACATACACATGCATGTGCACATGCACTTCACTTGCAGCAATTTGTCAAATAAACCTGTTTAAAACTCAGCATGGGAAAGAATGCTTTATCTCCTAGAGCTGGAGTGACATTATGGTGACGGTAAGCCAGCACGTTGCCTTCTCCTTCATTACAATGATAGAGTTCCCACAGTGACGGCAGCTAATTGATGAGCCAATCAGTCAATATTGAATGGCAGCCACCTCGGCACACCTCCTGATTGTCATTCCTTTAGGCCGCCTGTCATCAGGGTTTGGGAGTGGGGGTAACCTTGCTGTGAGAGAGTGTCGCACACCTTTTTAAATCACGGGCCCCGACACCCGCTTGACGCATATTGACCACCTAATCTTTAGCAAGGAGCCGGAGAGCGACAGTGGGCTTTTTTAAGCTCACCTTACATTTGTATCAATATTCCGTCAGCTGCATGCCAGATTGCCTTACTGCTCATTGTTTGAGATGAGTTCTCCGATACATGTCTGGCTTTGAGGGGCCACATGCGGAATGGCAGCCCGCTTGGGTTCTTTTCCTCTGATTAAGTCAATGAAGGGTAAAAGGGGAAGTGTGTGAGAAAGGCTGCCGGCCTCCAAATGTCCTTGGTGGACAGGCTGAAGCACTGGGGGGAGAAAGTATGTATGTGTGTGTGTAAGACAGAGGTCTGCCCTGCCCCTTGTACAGTATGGACGGGGCCTTTAAATTGCTTCCGTCAGTGGTGCTGAGTAATGAGTGTGATTCTAATCGGAGTTCCTGAGGCCAGTAGCATTAGTCTTCATCTCCAAAGGGCCCTCTCCGCCACCCGTGACATCTAATGTAGAGCAGGTCCAGCCGTAATGAGAATCCATTCCGCAGCCAAGCCACTGCCTACTCTCCCCCCATATCGCCCAGGAAGGCTTCGGTCGGGACAACAAGGTTACCGGCCCCCATCTCTGCCTCCAGCAGCCATTACATATTCAAGCACTAGAAAATGGCTGAAGTCTCCCACTGCACCACAGCCACACAGTCACTAAAGCCAGGAATGGAAGTTAATGGAAGTTAATTATTTCTGGGTTCCTACAGTGACTTTTGTTTCTAGCAGTATCTGAGCTCAGGACTGTCTTTTTCTCTAAGCTATTGGTAACTAACAAAGATACTTACTCTAGATAGACAAAGCAGTTATTGTAAGTCGCTCTGGATAAGAGCGTCTGCTAAATGCTGTAAATGTAATTAGCTTCAAACATGCTAGCTTAGATTTAGTCTTTTATTTGAGAGAAATAAAATTGAAAAATACAGCTTGGGTGAAGTTTCCCACTTTAAGTTGCTAAAGCTAGCTAGTACAGCAAAATATGCTATCACATAACACATTGGGCAAATAAGTGTGTGCTTTATTTCAGGGAAACTTGAAAATACAAATAAAAAAAAAATGGCTTAGGTCTCCTCCACACTACACACTACTAAAGACAGCGCATTGAAGTGAACAGAAGTCGATTAGCCTCACACATGCAAGCTTAGGAATGTGGTGCCATAATAATTATATAATATGTCCTTTTATTTGACAGAAGTGTGAAAAAAACAAATGGCAGAAGTTTCCCACCACACTAAAACTACAGATCGGCTAAAGCCAGGACAGTACAGTAAATGGAAGGCAATTATCTTCAAACATGCTAGCTTAGATTTTGTCTTTTATTTAAAGAGATATAAAAAATAAAATAAAAAAACTTTAAAAAATGGGTGAAGTTTTCCACTTCAAAGTCACTAAAGCTAGCTAGCGCAGTAAAATATGCTAGCTAGAATTGTAGCAATGTTAAACTAACCTATTGCAGGTTTATCATATAAGGGATAGGTCATTTAGCCTCAAACATGCTAGCTTAGGTTTGCAGTGGAAATGCTAAGCTAACCTTTTTACGTTTGTAACAATGATTACCTTATGATAAAGATCTATAGTAATAATAAAATAACTTAGAATCTCTTACAGTATATTTGGAACAAATGTAGGACGATTTGCTATATAGGTATGTTACAGTGTTATAGATCATGATAAACCAGTACTACAGGAAATTATACAGATGTGCAAATATTGTATATTATATAAATATAATACACATTTACAGAAATGTTACAATTTCTTGCATTGTTTGTATTACTATTATGATTATTATTGTATCTTGTAATACTTGTATTATTACATTTCTTATGTATAAGTGCTATATAAAACGTGCATGTCTTAGTGAAATCAGATACATTTAAGGTACCTTGAAAATTGTATATAATTAATTTACTACACAATTGCTTGCAACAACTAGTTTATCTCCAATTCTTTTACAATGATGTGGAACAAGGATCAGGTCATGAACACTTGTATTGCTTTTTGTGTGCAAACAGGTTAAGCATAATGTTATCAGCTTAGACACAGCCTCCCATGTCCTCTCTTTGAAATTAGAGCATTATTTCATTCCACAACAGAGTACCATGATTTGTGGTTGTGTGCACTGATGGCTCCATAAAACCCTGTAGAGACGTCCTAGCCTCCGCGTTCACCCTTAAACACAAACATAAAACGCACACTCGTGACAGCCGGCACTTTTAGTGTATGCGCACTGCAGTAGAACAATACTATCAGATCATGCAGCGCCCGCCGCCTGTCACAAATCCACATACACACAGGGGCCAAAATCCGTACAGATGCAAAGAATCCTGGGTGTACTCGGCAAGCGGAGAGTAAATTGCAGTGGGGCTTTGTGTGGCTGAATACTTTAACAGGTCATTCCTCTCTGTCTCTCCCTGTTTGCCTGTGTTAAACTCCCCCCTCTGCCCTCATCCATTCTCTCATCCACTTCCCGGCTTTGTCCATCCATCAATCGCTGCACTTTGTCAGCGCCAACTTCATCCTGGATCCTGCAATCATGCCGGAGACGCTGTGGCACAGGGGAGTCTCCAGGGCCTTCATCTGCATCTGCAGCCCCTCCTCATCCTCATCTTCTGACGACCGGGCAGCCGGGGGGCCCTGAGGCATGTCGCCTTCTATTGCACAGGCAAGCAAAAAAACACTAAAGTAGCAGCTCCTCTCGACACCTAACTACTCTCTCTCTCCCTCTCTCTCACACATACTAAGGGGGTACCTAAAAGTGGTGATTCAATTGCACCTGCATTTTGGAATGCAGGAATTATGGATATTAATGTCTGAAAAATGTCTAATTTTTTGGTCAAAATGAAAAATTCTGCCTATTTTCAAATGTAAATGATTGACATTGTCTATTTTCACCAACAGTGCAAATAATAACTTAAATGTTTAAGTATTCAGCATATTAGTATGGTTGCCCCTAAACATACTGCTCCAAAATGCAATAAAAACATTAAATAAATGTCAAGTTAATCTACTGGATAAATCTGAACATCTGTCCATCTGTTCTTACTTAATAATTGAGTGAAACAAGAGTGATCAAATCAAACTGATGAAATTTGAGATTTCAGTCCATTGTTTCCAAAAGAATCGCAATGAAATGGAATCAATATAAAGACAAAGACTTACACCTTCAACACACACAATCACACAAGCACTAGTACATACACATAAACACATCTTCTCTCACTCATTAACCTATGGAAAAAGAAGACAGGTGAGGTGCAAAGGAAAAAGAAAAAAACAACAGTGAAAGCGACAAAGAGAGTAAGAGGTAGAAAGTAAAACGGAGGGTGAGAGAAATAGAGGGTGGCATTTGGAGCGAGGGGGAGGGAGAGATGTTTACTGGATTTTCTGAAACAATTGGTACTCAGGTCAGGCCGCAGCTCAATTTGTCTTTTCTTGCCCGCACATCAATAGAAATCACACAGTGAAAATGTATCACTAATTAAGGGCTCATCAGGCCCACGTCAGCTGTGCTTTAGACTGAGAGCAGCAGAGCTCTGATGGGACTTTTAGTGTTCTCCACCAGCTCTGAGTGAGAAACACTGCTGAGAGCTCAGTTTAGCACAGAATTACTCAACACTGCAATGATATGAGGAATTACTATAGGAGAAAGCAGGTATACTTATGTTGATTAAACATATCTTATGCTCAGGATTTCACATTGGCAATTTGGTACTTTTTTGGTACAATTTGGTAATTTTATGTGACTTATTGTGGCTATCATCTATCATCAAGTACTAAGTATATAAATTTTGAAAACAACTGAAAACATCTACTATTTACCATTCTACCAAATTCAAGCTGCAGTCCCAGAGTAAGAAAAAAAAATTGAAAAAAAAAAAACAATTAAATATTCAGATGTTTGTTTACAAAGATTGTTATTATCTATAAGCTAAATATACACAAATATAAAAATATAAGCAATAATAATAAAATATAAGCAATAATCTAAATATACACAAAACCAAACTAAATATAAACTTGTAAAAATAATACGTACATGTTTGTTTGGGGTTTTTTAGGTCATGTAAACTAAAGTTTCAGAGTTTATTCAAAAAATATATTTCATGTTTTCACATCACCACCAAAACTCAAGGAGTTTAGTCCATGGGTGGAGGCTAATGGTGACCCCACCCCTGCATGTTAGAGTAGGAAGTGAGACTGTATCTCTGTCCCTCCTGTCCACACGGTGAGCAGTTAGATCACATTGTTTTGAAGTAAATGTCTGAAAATCAGTGTATAACATTAAGAACTGTCAAAATTGAAACACATACTTTCTGCCATTAAGTAACGTATGATTTTATTTGTGTACAAATGTTCAAAACTGTATTTGCTAGTCACATGTTTTTGAGTTATGATCAAAATTAGTTAAAATTGTCACTACTGAAACAGTCACTACTGAAATAGTCCATTAAACATTTGGTAAAGGGAAACATAATTAAGGTAAAGGACCCTTAAAGCAAAGGGATTTCAGTCCAAGTCCAAAAAATGTGTTTTGAACTCTGACTTTACAACAGTTTGGTAGAATGATCCATACATGATTCTAAGCCTAATACTGTTATTTGTAACACTAATCTTACACTGAAAATGCCATTACAGTTCACATTTGCCTTACAGAATAATCTACCAAACAGACAAAGACAATCGTGGAGGCAAAGTAGTGAGGAAGATTTCAAACCTTGTTTAAAATGAAAACAAATCCAGTCTATGCTTCACTCTGGGGCTGTTTGCATCCAACACCTCTAATTAGACAGCAACAAAATGTTATTAATAGGCTGGACATTACGGAATGAGCCGGTTATAAATGGGCCCTGTCAAACTCGCATTCAGCGACCAAATGACTATTCTCAGTTCACTGCCTGCATCTGAGCACTCCCCCATCCCTGCCGGATAACTAATGATTGCTATTAACCATACTGTTAGTGATGATGGCCAAGAAAAAAAACCCACAAACAAAAAACATAAATAAGAGTATAACTCCTGTAGAAAAAAAAATTAACCCATAAAATAGCTTAGGCCTCCTGCGGAGACAAACAACAGACAGTTTGGCTCCAGCAGCGCAGAGTGAGAGGATCTTGTTTTCTACATAATTAACACTTATTTGTGCCTTTAAAAATGGAATTCTATTATAATTATCAGCATCCGGTGGTATTAATGCAGCCATTACACGCTTGCTGTTGGGCTATGTGGTGCCGGGAGTAATGTAATTCACAGATTAGAGTCAGAAAGCCCTTCAGCCATTCAGCTGAGCCGGGTTTAAGTGACAAACCACTCTGGCTCAGCCTTTTATTAGAGCACAAAACAAATTTCTCATATTAATTAACTCCTGTCTCCCACCGCTCTCCCTCCTCATTCAGTGGACCTCCCCAACCCTCACCCCCTCCACAATCTCCTCTGATATGTGGGCTAAGTATCTGCTCTGATGCCTCACTCAGACCTGTTCTCAAATAAAAAGCTCACTAATAAATGAGGGCCCTATTTACCAAGTCAGTTCCACTTTAGCAAATCCCTTAGCTCTGTAAGGCGGTTAAGTCTGCTCGGAAGAAATGTAAATACATAAGGACAGGAGGAGACAAGTCACTCTCCTTCAGCGCCGAGGCCCTATTAGGCCATATTTCCACATCTTGATTTCAACCGGTTCATCAGGTCTGAGAGGAGCATCGTGCTCAAGAGGGGGAGGTGCTGCTTTTATGGGCCACGATTGGATTACATCGAGCCACTAACCAAATGCGATTGGCTTAGCATGAAATATTAAGCTGACAGAACGGGTTTGGTGCTGCGCCTTTGACAGTGGTGAGGGCATGATATTTCATAGAGCACTCTGTGTCCAAACGCCACATCCACATCCATGCTGACACTAATGCAGCACACGCAGGTTTGCGGTGAGGATGGTTTGGAGTGCAAAACAGGAAACTTACCGTCTACCCTTCACTCCTCTGAGCTCTGAGTGTCACTGACCAGGCTCATGTATCCACATCCACAGTAGCTCAGATCCGTCATTAGCCCGCAGAGCCTGGAGAATGTTCTCAAAGTGCGCTGCTGCAATGCAATTTTAAGGATATAGTCTAACAATAGGCAATAGGCTCTGGCATCCTGCAACACAATGACAAATAAAATATAATGCGGCCTGATGCTTCTGCAGTGAAGATGCACATTCAGATAAAAATGCGCCCAACACGACAAAATAACACAAAAAGGAAAACCCATAAATTCAAACTTCACGTTCTGTGAAGAGCAAATATGAAAAAAGGCGTCAAAATAATGAAAGATTGTTTATGTATTCTGGCATGAAATGGGCTAGGTGTTAGGAGGGAGCGGAGCGCGAGAGAAGGATGGACAGCGCTGACAGCAGCGTATTCATCCTGCACGCCACAGCAGACGGGCCGCTAGTGGCGCTCGACAGAGCAATAAATCAAGGGCTCTCCATGCTGTACCTACAGCTTATTACATCCACCATGACAAATAAATAATAATCCCTGTCACGACAGGCCTTTGCTCAAGGATTGAGCCAGAAAACCCTTTTGCTCATCACTCCTGATCTTAAGTGAAAACACTAGAACAAGGGAATTGAAGGCCATGCTTTACTGAGCTTATGAAACTTGCTGAGGAGAAAAAAAACAGGCTGATAGGAGAAGAGAAAGTGCATGAGAGAGAGAGAGACAGACAGACACAGAGCGAGAGAGAGCGATTTAGAGAGAGAGAGAATGACACTGTCCAAGCAAAGGCAGTGGGTGTGAGAAGGAAATGACCCAGGTCGAGCTGGCTGGCCAGAGAGAGAGAGAGAGAGAGAAAGAGAGAGAGAGAGAGAGAGAGAGAGAGAGGGAGTAAGAGAGAGAGAGAGAGAATGAGAATGAGTGCCCTTGTGCACTGCACAACCACTGTCGCTTATTCAACTGAATAGCACCCAGGGGGATGGAGCTAAATCAAAAGCTTTCACCACTAAACAGAAACGGCAAAGCGAGAGCAAAACTGCATGCCCATTTTAGGAGCCTATCAGGCCTACAATGTCCACCAAAGCAAATAGTTCTATTAATGCCTATAAGGGCCCCTCTATGTACTCACACAGAACTGCACTGCTCTGGGCCAAATAAAACAGATACTATGTGGTGTACATAAATGTAAAATGGAATATTGACTGCCGTGCACACAGAGGTTTACGATTATAAACAACACTCCATCTAGAGAAGCCCAAAAATGAGGACGAATGTAAAGTTAAAGGTCAGCAGGACCAGCTAACATTGCACGAAGGTATAGTTTAAAGGCAATTCCACAGGAATTTTCTTCTCTCAATGGCCCCAAGAACTAAAAATGACTCTTTGAATAGAATGAATTAGATTATGTCAATATACAAGCTGTTGCATTTCATGCATACTATATTTGATTCAGACTGATGAGTAATCAAGTAATTCAAGTTTTAATAAAAACATCAAACAATTAAAATGGACTTAACCAAACAACAAACCATGCAGATCCTTTCAAAGATTTCAAAAGACTTGAAAAAAGATACAGAGTGTGCCTCAAAAAAGATATATATATATATATATATATATATATATATATATATATATATAGTTTAATAGCATTATTCAAAGTACCTACCAACAACCATAATCATTGCCTATTCATAGAGAAGGTCAATTTTAATCACTGATCTTTTTTACAAAAGTACTACTTGTCTGCAAACGCTTACTCCAGGGCCTATGAGGTCTGCTGCTGCATTTTCTCAAGCCTCCACAGATTTAGCGCTGCTGACAGCCTTGACTATCATCTTATATATGCAACTTTTGCACAATGACTGCATATATCACTCTGAATATAAACGAGTGTGATACCTACAATCCAATCCCTCCTCACTGAATGTGTCCTCTAGCCACAGACATGTGGTATGGCCTGGATTCAGGCTGAACTGAAGGACATTTTTAGCATTTTTAGCATTTTAGTGCTTGGAAGCCACATTTCTTACTGGATTTTCAGTAAAACAGATCCTCAGCAGGATATTTAAAATAAAAGTCCCTTGCTTCAGCTCAGATGAAGAGCTACAAGCACATGCCCAGAGGAAAACTGTATTTCTGAAATGTTGCTTTTTAATGGTTCAGGAGCCTTTATGATGATTCTCTTAACATTCATTAGAAGGAATATTATTAGAAAAAGGAGACATGAGACACTTCTGGCCAAACAGAAATTACAACAGTTATTCACAGCATCAGAACTGAGAAAGTGCTTACTTTTGGATGAGTTTCTGTCTTTAGTTCAGTCACAAATAAAAATTTTCTGAGCACAATGTGTGACTCTGTGGAGCTCTCTACTAAAACTCAAGAGGAGATGTGAGATAACTGGGGTCTATCACTCAGGAGAAATATCTTTTAGCAGGAACCATCAACCAAAGCTTCATTTGTCTTTCCACATCATCTCATTGTCCAGGAGAAACATCTGAGAAACCTCTATTTTATTTTTAGGTAACACTTAAAGTGAGATCTATTTATATTTTATTTTTTCTTTCCTATGAATACATGCCATACAACATAACCTTGGAATATGACAAAATAGAGATTTTTTGTTCATCTCCCTTTTAAACATCGCACAATTTACTCAGCCCTGTGCTTCAATAAAAATTAAACGCCCCACGCAAAACGTATAAATCACTCAGTCTGGCACACTACAGTAGCGTCTCTCCTGCGCATTGACATTTGTGTTACAAAGGAAATAAAGTGCTGATTAAAGAGATGGCTGTCATAAAGGTTAGGGAATGGTAAATGGAGCCTTCCATCTTGCTGCTAATAGGAGGGAAGCTGTTAAGCAGAAGGAGATGCTGATCAGGACTGCTACACAGCTCCTTTAGGCCTCACTCCAGCATTAATCACTGAATCACCAGGCCATGCTTAATTGCCAGTTGTATATCACAGTGAAATTTGGGGGCGAAGAGGAAGGAAACTCATTATTTCTGCATTTGGATGTTGGGCTTCACGTTTGAACCTGCCTGTACACTTGGGACCATGCTCAATCTGACAGGGAAAAATTAAGAATGCCATAACCTCCTAATTAATATCGCACAATAACTATCGCTACACTGTTAACTGGTCTCAAAACCCCACCATCAATTTTCATACGCAACGAGCCACACCAAGGTCTCGCCAGGTCGCTTAGTCTCACAGTAGTCTTCATTCAGACCCATGTTAGTGTTTAGTGTGTGAATAAGACCATTTTTCACAGCTTTTCACAGTTAGCACAGACCTACTGTTCTCTCTCCAATGGCCTGGTTTTTGGCTTAGCCGAGGCTCGTTGGCCCAAGATAAAAAATATTGCCTTGCCAAGAATTTTTCATTAAAAAATGAAAAAGCACCCAATCTTTACTTTTATTTAGATTTCTGCAAGTACACTGCACTATGCTAATGAAGGGGACTTGATAAATGACTTGTAATATTTCCCCGACATTTTGCTCTCCCTCAAAAGTTCTCCAAAGTGATTCAGCGAGGAGATAATCAGGCATATTTGGTCATTAAATCCATTTTCGTTACCCAGATATTTCAGTCCACATTAGTCATGACAGGCAGAAAGGAGGGACCGAGAGCATGGCCGTAAACCACTGATCAATCATTACCATTGAAGTAACACCAGTCTTGCAAAAACGCAGCTGTACAAAGATAAACAACTGCACAAGTGAAAACATTCAGCCAACCATGAGATGCACACTCATCAACAACAATGCCAAGAACAGCAAAATTAAATGCGATTAAACAATGCTAAGCCAACATAACTGCCTTTAGTCATGCTATGATCCCAATGATCAGATGACACAGACAAAAGTAGTTGTCATTCTCTATTCTTACATCACACAAAAAAGAACAATGTCCTCTCATGAAAAATACAGCAGATCTTTATATATGTCCCTGGAGATCAAACATGACAGACACTTATTATTTTATTAACACAACTATAATAATAAACTGCATTCACTATTAGGGTGGTCAGTAGGATATGTTATCATTGTCATGAAAAATAATGTCTTTTCTCCTCAGTACATCGTGCACATCAGTATGCATTTATGATTAAAAAAATCATTTAGACCCATTATAAAGAGCCTGTAAACAACAACAACCACAACACAAACAACAACCACTGTACAGTAACTGTACATTAACATTAGCTTAGCGGATTGCTAAAAAAATCGTACTTATTTCCTGGTGCATTTTCTCCATTCTTACTTGCTTGATCCTCAAAGAAACTAAATATCATGATACTTATTGTGTATCGTGAAAGCATCTTCAAGTATCATGATCATTTATTTTTGCAGTATTGCCAATCCCTAATTAGACATACAAATGAAGCCTGAAGTATTCCAATGCTGTCACAATTGTCTTATAGTTCTTTCAGTATATTACTTCTCTCAGACAGATGTAAAGCATTAGCAGCAAAGAAAATTACAGCAGAATGATTCTAAAACAAAAAAACTGTAAATGTAAATAAAGAAAAGCAAACCAAGAACTACTGCTTCTGGCATCTTCTTGACCTCAGTTTCATGGCCTTGTGTCCATCCCTAAGAGTGAGAGTGAAAATATTTGCACTGCTGCTAGGACTTGGCCATGGCAGCATGTGGTCAGGATTTCCAGGTCCGTGTAAAACAGACATCACGCCTGCAGACTGCCTGATCCCATAGCAGAGCTCAGCACAGGGCCCTAAACCACTTGACCTCTGGGGGGCAGCCACTAGGCTGCCGGAATATTTGAGAGGAGGGTTATTCACTCTACACACACACACACACACACACACACCCACACACCAAATGCCCAAAAAAAGTGGCCACGAAGGAGTCAAAGTGCATTTAGAGTTCACCAGGCAGGAGGGGGTTATGGGTGAGAGAAAGGTGAAATAAAGTCAACAGAGAAGAAAACGGAGAAAGACAGAACTTCCTTCACCTTTCATTTCACTGCATTAGGGGAGGGGCCAGCGGGCGGTGGACAAAAGGGGAGAAGATTTAGCTTCTGGCTTCAGCTGAGTATGCACCTAGATCATGGTGGGTGACATTAATTTGTAAGTGTTGGAGTTTTGAGATGAAGTGCTGTGTGTGTGTGTGTGTGTGTGTGTGTGTGCGTGCGTGCGTGCGTGCGTGCGTGCGTGCGTGCGTGTGTGTGTGTTGGAGGGGCATAGTAAGGAGAGACGCATAGGGACACACTAGAGAAGGTCATGCTCGGTACAGGGGAGTGGCTGCATGCATCAATCATCTGAATTTAGGCACTTTTATTAGTATGCAACTGCAATCTTCCTTCTCTAGGTCAAACAACAAAGCCCTGCTCCTGTGTTGAGCTTCCAACACTGAAAACACAAATGCACTTAATCATTTTATAAGAAGGGTTCTGCTAACATGTGTCAACCACAAGGCCCGCAGGCTAGATCAGGCCCCCAATACAGTCCTATCTGGCCCACAAAATTGTTTAAATTTTCTACTAATATCGGCCCATTTCACAATGCACTACAATCCCCAGCATACACTGAGAAATGTGCACTTCTACCACTTCTACAGTGGTTACACCTCAATTCTTCCTCTATGTAGCAAAATATTATTAACAATAAAATAAAAACACCTTTAAGTTGTTGAGTGTGACACCTATGTGATAACACATTCATAAAAAATACTTAAAAATATAGGTGTCAAAACATGCGCTTAAAAATAAAAGTGCTCTTAAAGGTAAATACCAACAGAATTTTTTGAGTGATTCCAAGAAAGAGTCACTTTGTGAAGAACCTTTCAAAAGTTTACCTACACATGAGGTATAAGTTTTATACCAATTATTGGATTACACCAACTCCACCAGCCTGGACAGTTGACAAAAGGCAGATTCATCAGAGCAGGCTACGTTTTCCAGTCTTCAACTATGCAGTTTTGGTGGACTTGTGCCACCTGCAGCCTCAGTTTTCTGTTCTTGACTGACAGAATTAGAATCTGAATGGTCTTTTGCTGTTGTAGCCCATCCACCTCAAAGTTTGATGTGTTGTGCATTCTGAGATGCTTTTCTGCTCACCATCTGGCCATTGACTGTTGACTTGTCTCATCAACAAGGCATTTCTGTCCGTAGAACTGGTTCATTCTGAATAAGCTCTAAAGTCTGTATGTGAAAATCCCAGGAGATCAGCAGTTACAGAGATACTCAAACCAGCCCATCTTGCACCTACAATCATACCGTGTTCAAAATCACTATCACATTTTTTGATTCTCCAAAAAAACTTACAGCATCTTTACTTTTAAGAGTGTTAAAGTTCCAACAGTGGCAAATGTTATGACTTCACTAATTAAAGACAAAGCACATTTCATCCAATGCTCTTGGAGGCCCACAGCTCTTGGAGGCCCCAGGTTTCAAGTATTCTTTGCCTCAACACGTCTGATCCAGCCCATGAAGAGCTCCATAATCACTCGATGAGCTGATCAGGTGTGTTGAATCAAGGAATACTTGAAATTTTAAAGTTCTATGAGTCATCAGGAGCAGGATTAAGAAACACTGCAATAGACCAATAGTCTACCCAGCACTGGTGGTCAATTGTTTAGCTGGAAATGTCTAAAAATAAACAACATGGGATTAAAGTGCTAACATAACATTAGGTCTGATCTTCCTTGGAAAAAACACTACACCATAAGACAACATCAAAGAAAGTAAAGCACATCACCAAAAAGTATCAGTCTGATGGCTAATTGAACAAGTTTAGCGTATCTAACTTGCTTGCTCAAAAGAACAGACATTGACAACTGGCATGCTATCATGCAAGAGCTGCAGAGATGGTGAACTCAAGAGTGTAGAGAAGAGTGCCTGGGAAGGTTAAGCAAAGAACTAAATGTTCTCTTTCACAGAGTCCATAATGCAATTTCAGCAAAAAAGAACATTAACCAAACTGGTGCCAGCTCCCTGTCCATCTTGTGAACTCCAAAGTGATGCTTATCATGTCTTTGAAAATATGCACTCAGTGCCCCGGCCGGGCCCATAGGCTGGAAGAATGCAGTGGTATTGAGTTGCTGGCAAACTTAGGCCTTTTTTGAATGCACATTTTTCCAGGCTCAGGAACTACGGATGTAGCTCACTCAAATCAGCTTTATTCAGTGGACGCACGCATATTTTGGGAATATCCAAAAAAATCAGACTTTAAAATCTGACTTTAAGCTTAAAACTATTTATTTATGTATGTTAGAATATGCCAAATGCTAAATTTAGGGTACTGAGTCCAAAAGAATTATATTTGCCACATAAGCCAAGGTTTCATAAATTTCTGGACTCTATACTTTCTGAAAACTGGTCAGCCTTTGAGGTAAGCGTGCGGTTCGAAAACTGCACATAAACCTACAACTTCATTTGTACACTTCGACTAGCGGGCCTGTAATGGAGCACATAATTTAAAGGCACTCTTCCAGCTTTCAGTTAATTTGCACTTGTGCATTTCCTGTTTAATCTATGCAACTGAGGCTTCATCATCCCCTTTTAATTAGGACATCCACTTAACACCTGAAGAGCAAGTGCCTCAAAGAGGACAGTCAAAAGAAATATCTCCCCACAGTGTTATTAACAGAAATACATCAGCCCGGCAGTACAATGTGTAATTAACAGGGTTCTAACAACCCATAAATCCTTCATTTACACACACACACATACACACACTGCTAACACACTGCCACGGTGGCACGCAAGACCAAAATTCCACACACGCCATAGAGGCTTATTCTGCTAACAGGGATTTATGTTGGGATCCTGCAGTCAAATGTAAACAGCTTTCTATAAGGGCTTCGAGCTGTCACGCGGGAGGCCGATTTCACCGTCTGATTAGAAGCGGAGTTTCACTGGGTTAGCTGAACTAATATTTGCGAGAGACAGAGATAAATCACTCTGCTATGTTGTAGCAGATGCCGAACCAGCTCTCTTTTTGCTATCCAGATAAGTCTGTGAGGTCAAGAGGATCATCAGGAGTATGATTCAAAAAAGTAAAAAAAAAAGGTACATTTGCAAGGAAAGCAGGAAATTGGTGCTTTTACCAATGCTTCTTTATCAGTCATCCTGTGTTTTACACTGTATTTACAATGTTTTCACCACCACTGTTTATACTATGGGAGAAGGCTTGTTTCTGGATAGATGTGGGGCCTGTCAGTATGGTGTGGCTTTTTATATGAGTGTGCTTTTCTAATGGAATACACCTCTGCTCAAAGACAAACATGGCAATGAAAACCCCTCTCAATAAGTTGCAGTTATAATGGAGCCACTGTTGTAGAACCATCCACTTACAAAGTTTGGCAGGCAGTATATCATTCAGCAGTAAACAGCATCCTTTATCAGATCATAAAATCAGCTTGTAAGCTTTTAGTTTTTTTTTTCTTTCTGCAGCTAGTTTAGGGAAGGAAACCATCCTCTGGAGCAACTGCCAGAACATCACAAATACAGCAAATGCATGAATGAGGATAACATAAGTATAAGAATACAAATGAATGCATGGATAAGAATATCTAGCTTCTGTGTAACAAGTGGATTTAAATCCCTTCTGTTGTTTGCTGAAAGCATATTTAATGGGAATGTACAAAGCAGCAGAGCATATAAATGTAAGAGGAAGGCCTCTCTACTTCAAGCAGACACAAACATTGTTGGGAACCATGATCAAAAGATCTTGCTTCAGCTAATTAATATCACTTTTTTCCAGTATTTAGTCTGTCCAAACTTTGCTTTTCTTGTTTTTCAAAGAAATCTGCAGTGATATTTTTGACATCTCTAAAGATGTCAACAACACCAACAGCTTCTTTGCTTGATTTTAAAATTTTCTTCTGTTTTTGGCTAGTTCCTTTTCTCAGTAACAGCTTTTTGACAGCACAGTGGAAGGATGGACAGAAACACCTGTAGAGTTTTTCAGGTCTGAAGCAAGAGTGGAGCTTGATTTCTCTTCTCTCTCAAATATGAAAGCTTTAAGTGCTGTTTATCTGATGGTGACAGCTTTGGTGGTCTACCAGTTGTTGCATAGCTGTTAGGAGTAATAGTTTTTCTCTATTCCTCTTGCTTATGCAAATTGATTATTTTATATCTACTTTTTTCAAATGTCTCTCCTGAAAAATGAATAACCTGTATCTTGTTATGGCCGGGAAAAAATTAAGTTTGACTTTTACACAATAATTTTAAAAAATGAATTGTTGTGATTTCAATGGTGAAAATTAAAAAAATGCATAATAAATATATTTATTAAAAATATATATGTTCAAATTACAGGGTAATTCTTTCAGATAGATTCTGAAAAAAAGAAACAGGATCAAAAGTTTTGATACTTCATTGTTGAAACACCCACTGCTAGTGTATGCTATGTTCCAGTTCAGCTGAGCTAATGGTACTTCAAAAGATGGAGAAATTTGGGGAAAATATCATAATAAAGAGTTCTTTCAAATTTTTCAGACAAATAAGTTTCTAAGGACCACAGACACTCTGCTACAGATTCTCTAGGCATGAATAGACTGTCTTCTTTCCCCTTCACTTAGTACACAGTAATGAAATCCCTATGTCCGGTCCAGCTTGCTATTCCTAGGTCCATCCAGTGCAGGCTGTGCTCAGGAGTAGCCCGGTCAGACAGGCTCCTGTCAAGGGGCAGGTCCGGGGGTGTACCCCTGCCTGGGGTGACGGCCCTGATAAACACTGGCTTTTCTCTACAGTAGAAGGGTCAGAAGTTCAAACCCCAGGTTTTTAACAGTTAAGACTGCGATGTGAACTCCTGACCTCCCCATGTGAAGCAGGGTCAGCACTTCAGTGCAGAGCTGCTTGGATTTACAACTCCATGCTGACTCCATGCAAGCACAGCAGAAAGCACCTGATAGCATCTCCTTCAGGGAGGAGGAGTCGCTCCGCTCTCTTTGTACTTTCCGTCACCGCCGGCCCGCGCCATAAATCATGTTAATTAGTTGACCGATAAAATAAATCTTGAAAAGTCAGGCAAGATCCTGTTTCCCGTGCTGCGGTTTAGGCCGCGCCGCGTTATTTGTCATCTGCGAGTCACAGTTTAATCTAACCATTTGTAGCAGGCGGTTTTTCGGAGGGTCTGGACAAGCCAGCGGGACAGAGAGGGGCTGACACAGGTAGCTTTAGCCCATCCATCTTCCCTTGGGTGGTCTGCGCTGGCCTGAGCCCAAACACAGGCCTGATCAGCAGGGAGCAGCCTTCACATGCAGATGCTCCTCTTAGTTAACATAAAACGCTATAATCGACTACTTTAATTTACAACTAGCCCCAACTTTGAAACAGTCGTTAACCTGAGGCCAAATAATTTAGCTTTGTTTGTGTATTTTTTTTATTGTTTTTATTGCAATGCAGAGAGCTCTAAAATGTTCAAAGAGTTTAAGAGCTTGCAAATTCTAGCTGGGATTAGAAGTCCACAAGTGCAATGGAAAAAATAACACAAGACATTGTAAACAATATTAAAAAGCAAGTAAAAATGTGCCTACAACAACAGACGTCTCTGAAACATGTGATTTTCATTTTGGTTTTATGACAGCCATAGTTTCTTCGCAAGACTTCTGATGTTTTGAGGAGATATGAAATCCCCCCCAGCTCCAGTGGCACTTGCCAAAGACTTAAAAGGTCGTCCACTCACAATAACACTCCTTTCAAAAGTACACTGCTTCGTTGGTAATTACAGCTCTTTTGCTAGAGTGTTTTGTGTTTCGCTTTGCTTGTTCCGTCTCAGAGGCTAACAACCCTTCATTATTCATGGTTTGACTTGCTTCTCACAGAAAGCAAATTACACAGGAGAGTGACAGCTTTCAGAGGAGAGCAGCAGTGGCGTCCTCTTCCCTTAAATATGCCTCTGAATCACACAGGCAGGGCTTTACCTCCTGACCTCTCACCTGCTGACCCTGAAAAAAGGCCATTCCTGCCCATAGGCCACGTTTCTGCCTCTCTCACAAACACGCCAAACAGATGTCCTACCTGGTCTGCCAGTCAGGTCTGTCTGGGGACTGGCTCGCTTTGTTTATTACAACAAACAGGGAGTGTCGGTATCAAAGCTTTTGTCTGTAACCTTGACTATGAGCCACAAAATAGAAGTGATGAGTGAGACAAATGTTTCTACATTTAAGAAGATTTCAAAAATTCAACCTTCAAGTACAGCTAAACATAGCTCTTCAAATCAAAACCTCTCATGGAAACTGTAATGCAAGATCCACATACGTTGGAATGAAACCTTCTCTACATTACATCCTCCATTCATACATGGCAAACATGAGCCAGAAAACAATCTCCACGTGCCGTATCATGTGCTCAACAAGCCCATAGGCTGAACACCATTGTTCAACGAGTCTTTCCCAGGCTGAGAAAGAGCAAAGAAGCGGCAAAAATGACCAGGACCATGTCCCTTTCCACCTTTCAAAACATCATTGCAGGCCACATCACAGGGGAAACATCAATACAACAAAATGGGCTGAATAGGTGAGCTGACTTTGATATAAGCCCTGTTGCCATGAGCAAAGTCTAATAGCACAGGAGTCGATTACAGTCTATTAGCACGGCATTATCGGTGGCTTGCACTAGCTTGTTCTACTCTGTCAGCAAACAAACTGAAATAAAAGTTTGATAGATGCAAACAAAAAAGGTTTTGTAAAGCTGATTGCATTCAGACAGTAACGAATAGGCAGGTGTGACTGCTTCAAAGCGGCCTGTTTGGTTGCTTTTTGCGAAAACATTAAGCTGAAGTCATTTACAAAGGGCAACAGAACTTAACCCCTGAGAAAGTTCACTCTACATCAAGATAAAGAAATATAAGGCAGGAGATCCATGCAGGACCAGGAATTCCAGTGATTTTTCCAGTGATTATACACAAATATATAGATTTTGTTCCAACAGCAGCGATAACAAAATTATATATACATAAACTATATTTCCAAAAGTATTCGCTCGTCTGCCTTCATACACATACGAAATTGAGTGACATCCCATTCTTAATCCATAGGGTTTAATATGATGTTGACCCACCCTTTGCAGCTATAATAGCTTCAACTCTTCTGGGAAGGCTTTCCACAAGGTTTACGAGTGTGTTTATGGGAATTTTTGACCATTCTTCCAGAAGTGCACCTGTGAGGTCAGATACGGATGTTGGACGAGAAGGCCTGGTTTGCAGTCTGCAATTCATCCCAAGGGTGTTCTATCACGTTGAGGTCAGGACTCTGTGCAGGCCAGTCAAGTCCTTCCACACCAAACTTGCTCATCCATGTCTTTATGGACCTTGCTTCATGTTGGAACAGGAAGGGGCCATTCCCAAATTGTTCCCACAAAGTTGGGAGTATGAAACTGTCCAAAATCTCTTGGTCTGCTGAAGCATTATGAGTTCCTTTCACTGGAACTAAGAGGCCAGCCCAACTCCTGGAAAACAACACCACACTATATTCCCCCCTCCACCAAACTTTGCACTTGGCACAATGCAGTCAGACAATTACCGTTCTCCTGGCAACCACCAAACTCAGAGTCATCCATCGGATTGCCAGACAGAGAAGCGTGATTCATCACTCCAGAAAACATGTCTCCACTGCTCTAGAGTCCAGTGATGGTGCTTTACACCATTGCATTCGATGCTTTGCATTGCGCTTGGTGATGTAAGGCTTGGATGCAGCTGCTCAGCCTTGGAAACTCATTCCATGAAGCTCTCTAGGCTGTTCTTGAGCTAATCTGAAGGCCACATGAAGTTTGGAGGTCTGTAGCGAATGACTCTGCAAACAGTTGGCGACCTCTGCGCACTATGCATCTCAACATCCACTGACACTGCTGTTATTTTATGTGGACTAGAATTAGTGAGTGAATACTTTTGGAAATATAGTGTATATACATATGATTTGAATATGGCTGTTGTCCGTTACATTGTATATAAATTTTAGAATGAATGGCCCAGAAGAAACGGCTCAATATTACTTGGAAAAAAGTCTGGTTCCATTGATTTACACTGAAAGTAAAGCATGTTTTTTTTTTGTTCTCTTGTAAAGTGTTGTGTATATATACATATTTGAATTTTTGTATAATTGTATATATCATTTTTGTATTTATAAAACAGTCATTTTAAATGGTTTAATGGTTCATTAACTTAAGCTTGACTTTTCTTTACAGTAGTGGTGAAAAGAACCAGGGGTTGAAATGTCTACAGTGCAAATATAGCTATTTTATTTTCTTTCCAATAAGGCCAATGAGCCTACATGTGTCATTTGAGCTTTTGCATGTAATGTTAATGGCAAAATACTATAAATCTGAAAGAAAAAAAAACTTTTCTGTTGGGAATATTTTGCCTTATGACACACTATATGTACCTCTCCACTATGATTGGCTTTAAAACACACACACACACTTTGAGCCAAAAGCCTATTGTAAACAATATCTCTATTTCTCTAGAATGGCACATTTCACATCAGACCACTCTGAATGACCTTGCTTATACATTAATGACTTAGTTCTGCAGGAATTTTCGGTGGAATTCCCCTTTAAACCTATTTGTGTTTGATTAACGAGGATAGGAAGGCAGTGCACAGTGAGTTCAGCTCATCAGCGGTGTACTCCAGTCTGTTTCCACATTCTCACAGGAGAGGATTATCATGATGAAGCCATCTCACGCTACCTATTGATCCAAGCCTTTCCTTTTGCTCAGTGAAAGAAAGCCATGTCAATAAAATCATCACTAAATGAATTCATTTTTCAATTGTGCTCTCCATGATAATTAGGTTGTACATCATGCCTGGGTTTTGCCACTACATCACACGTGAATTATGTGGCCCTCCGCCACATCATCAACCTTAGTTTGCTTTGAGTGGCGTACTAATAAACCAGCGCGTTCACGGCCACACACTTCCATTCTTGCTCCACTGCCGGTGAAACACAGTGTGTGAGCCAATTGAATAATTCTTCTTCAAACCCATTACTGGCAGTAGCACGAATATCACCATCTAATGGGAGATAATACACAATATTCAAGAGTTCAATGCGCACTGTGTTTGCAAATGCCTCTGTAAAGAGCTGTACTTAATCATGCATTTCACACTCCATGGTTGGGGCAGAATAATCAGTAATAAGCCTGCATGAAAACTACACGTTCATCAGGAGAGCAGGATCTACACAGTGAGAGAGAGAGAAAAGACTCATCTCTTATCTACTATACATTGTTAAAACAAAGGCTACAGGTTCACTGAAGTAAAAACTATTTAAATGTAACTTCAAAGGTCCAGTTGTGTATCTTTAATGAATTTTATTGAATTAAATTCAAAATATGAAAATTAAATAAAAAAAAACTGAAGTCAAGGCATACATTCCCAAATTAAAGGTACTGAAGACACACCCTTGAAGGTACCACACAAGTGACATGACAGTGTAGCACCACGGTATGCTACCGGCTATGGACTGGGATCAATGTACAGCTTTGAGAATAAGCATACAGCCAAATCAATGGACATGTCACAGAAAAAATGGCCCCATTTTATGCTCTGAAGCTTTTTCAATTGACTGTTTGCAATATTTTGACTAACATTCCGCTCAGCTGCTCACAATCGTCAGTGAGCACTACTTCATCTGTCAAACATGTTGAACTCCTCATAACAAATCTGCAGTGAGAATGGTGGTGATAGTAAATTAGTTTAAAATATTAGGTTAACAATGTGTAAAGTGTCACCAAAGAATTTGCAACATTTGACACACGCTATCCTGAGGAAGTGCATTTCCACTACTAGAAAAAACACCTAGCCGTTTAGTTAGTCATAACAAAGAAAAAGTTTTCCATAATTATGACTTAGCATCTTATTATTATGACTTTCTATATCATAATAATAAGATACTCATAATTTCATCTAATAATGACTCAGTATACTTATATCTTAATACCTTATAAATAATCTCATAATAATGCGAAATTTTCTTGCAATCACGGAACTATGGTAACTATGAGAACTCAAGTCATAATTACAAGATGCTAACTTATAGTCAAGTTGTAAAGCCATAATTATGAAGAAGCAAGTCATTTTGAGATAGTATGTAATAATTATGATAATTAATCACAATTATCAGAAAGTAAGGCATAAATAAGAGATGCTAACTATGAGATACTAAGCCATAACTATGCAAAATCACTACATTATTGTGACTTATTAAATGGTTAAATATATTTTTGGTGAAAAAACTTCAGTTGCTTATTTGTATTTGCTTAACATTTTGATATTAATGATAAATAACACCATAAGAATGTTAAGATCAGTTAGCTAATTAGTTAGCTTTTCTTAACTTATCTGCTAACAGTAAGCTTGATAAATCAGTGAGGTCAAACAGGACTTTACAAAATGGGTGGGAGTGGGGATACTCATGAGTCCCCAACTGACAGCCGTGCAGTTGGAGTTTGTCGTGGTGGACAAGAGGGTCACCTCAATACGCATTAAAATCGCAGAGAGGAAAACTCTGATTGTTGTGTGTGCTTATGCACCAAACAACAGGTCAGAGTATTCTGCCTTCTTGGAGCGAGTGGGCGGGATTTTGGAAAGGTCCCACCTACAGACTCAGGAATGTTCATAAGTGTACATGGTACCAGAGCTCCTTGGGTCAAAGGTCAATGATCGACTTTGTTGACGTTTCATCTGACTTGGGACCATATGTTCTGGACACTCGGGTAAAGAGTGGTGCTGAGCTGTCAACTGACCACCATCTGATGGTGAGTTGGATCAGATAGCAAGGAAAACTGATGGTCAGACCCGGTAGGCCCAAGCGAATAGTGAGGATGTGCTGGGAATGACTGTCAGAGGCCCCTGTTCAGAATGATTTCAACTCCCACCTCCGGGAGAGCTTTTCTCATGTCCCAGGAGAGGTAAGGGACGTGGAGTCTGAATGGACCCTGTTCAAAACCTCCATTGTGGAAGCTGCCGGGCATAGCTGTGGCCAAAAGCTTGTGGGTGCCTGTCGGGGCTGTAACCCAAGAACCCCCTGGTGGACACCAGTGGTGAGGGAGGCCGTCAAGCTGAAGAAAGAGGCCTTTAGGGACTGGATGGCCTGAAGGACTCCCAACTCAGCAGAGAGGAACCGACAGGCGAAAAAGGTGGCAGCCGCAACAGCGGCAGAAGCAAAATCCAGAGCGTGGGAGGAGTTTGGCGAAGCCATGGATAAAGCGGCTTCAAGGAGGTTCTGGACAACTGTCCGGTGACTCAGGAGTGGTCAGGGTGGTTGCGCTCAAGCTGTATTTGGCAAGGGTGGAGAAACTCTTACTTCAAATGAGGATATTGTCGGTTGGTGGAAGGAGCACTTTGAAGAACTCCTTAATCTGGGAGACATGCCTCCCTCACAGGAGTCAGGGCTGGAGGCCTCTGGTGGGTCAAGCTCCATTTCCCTGGTGGAGGTCACTGAGGTAGTTGGCAAAGGCTCTGGATATTGTGGCTGATGCGCCTCTGCAATATTGCATGGACCTCAGGAACAGTAACTTCAGACTGGCAGACCAGGGTGGTGGTGGGACCGGAGGGTGTGTGGCAACTATCGGGGTATCACACCGCTCAGCCTCCCTGGGAAAGTCTATGCCAATCTACAAGAAAGGAGACTCCGACCGATAGTTGAACCTCAGATTGTGAAGGAAAAATGCGAACTCTGTCCCAGCCGTGGAACAGTGGACCAGCTTTTCACCCTCTCATGGATTGTTGAGGGGGCATGGAAGTTTGTCAACCCGGTCTACATGTGTTTTTTGAATTTGGAAATGGCTTATGACCGGGTTCCCCAAGATATCTTGTGGGAGGTCCTCCGGGTGTATGGGCCATTCAATCTCTGTACTCCCAGAGTGAGAGCTGTGTTCATATACTCAGCATTAAGTCGGACCCTTACAGCGTTAGCAATGGGTTCCGGCAAGGTTGTGCCCTGTCTCCACTCCTGTTCATGATATTCATGGACAGGGTGTCAAGGTGTAGCCAAGGTCAGGAGGGCATTATGTGTGGAGGCCAGAGGATGGCGTCTCTGCTATTTGCAGATGATGTTGTTCTTTTGGCTGGATGCCTCCAGCACTCACTGGAGCAGTTTGCAGCTGAGTGTGAAGTGGTTGGTATGCAGATCAGCTCCTCCAAATCTGAGTCCATGGTCTTAGCCCGGAAAAAGATGGCATGCCCACTCCAGGTAAGGGGAAAGGACTTGCCTCAGGTGGAGGAGTTTAAGTATCTTGGGGTCTTGTTCATGAGTGATGGGAAGAGGTATTGTGAGATTGGCCGCAGCCTGGGACAGGCGGCAGCAGTAATGCAGTCACTGTACCGGACTGTAGTGGTGAAGAGGGAGCTGAGCCATAAGGCAAAGCTTTCTGTTCACCGGTCGGTCTACATCCCGACCCGAAATGAGCTTTCTTCTCAGGGTGGCGGGCTACACTCTATTTGATAGGGTGAGGAGATCAGCCATCCGAGAGGAGCTCAGAGTAGAGTTGCTACTCCTCCGCATTGAGAGGATCCAGCTGAGGTGGTTCGGGCATCTTATTCAGATGCCCCCTGGATGCCTTCCGGTGGGGGTGTACCAGGCACGGCCTACCGGGATAAGACCCCGGGTTCGTCCTAGGACCCGCTGGAGGGATTAAATCTCCAAGTTTGCCTGGGAGCGGCTTGTGATCCTTGGAAATGAGCTACACGCAGTTGCATGGTACTGGGTCATCTGGGATTCTCTGCTCTCCCAATTGCTACCGTGACCCTATCTGGATTAAGCGGTTAACGACGATGATGATGATGATTATTTTGTCAGTTCTCAAGCTTGTATTTCGGCACTGAATGTCCTGTTTTTGATACAAAAATGTTCCAAATGTACTAATGTGTACATCAAAAACTTTCCAGTCTGTTAGCACAAGTGCTACCAGGTAGCCTGAACTGAAAGTTTGATAGACATAGCAACGATAACCAGGGCAAGTGGGACTTTCTTTGAATTTTGCAAATGGTCAGTTAACAAATTATACTACACATTTGTATTCAGCATCCAGAATAGAACTGGAGAAACAAGTAGGTTGACTGTTATGATAGAGATTTTGAAGAACCTATATTTTAAGAGCATAAGCACTAACTAAATTATATATAGGTGCATATATGCATGCATGGTTCTTGCAAATTCGTGGTCAGCTGTCATTGTGATTGCCTGCTTGAACCAGCGAATACTATCAATACTGCTTGAACGAATACTATTCATGCCAAAAATATTGATCAAGTACCGTGTGTAAAGCCAGGAAGGTCAGAAAAAAAGCATTTGTTTTATCCTTTTTTGCATTAGTTATTCTGTTTGTTTTTTTGGGGGGGGGTTTGGTGATTGAAGTAGGCCTAGCAAGCAATGCTCTCCACCTTAGCATTTCCAAGCCTACCAGATGTTTAAAGGATCAAGGCAAGAAACAAAGGTTAATATTAAACAACAAAATCGAGCTGAGGCATGAGAGGATGACCTTGTTCTGCAAAGCAAATATGTGCTACATGTTTTGCCCTAGGTTTGAAATCAGAGTAATTCTAGAATCTAAACCTAAAGGTCTGACATATCAGGGATTGAGATAAAAACATGGAAAAAGATAACATGAAAGTTATAAAACACTTTTGAGTTACAAGGAAAAAAGTTTTGGCATACAATATAAATGAACATAATGAAAGTTTTTGTTCCTCTCAGGGAGACATAAGCAGATCCCATTACGAGAATCCATTATAATGAAATCAACATAACTTCCAAATACATAATTTCAACACAGATGTGTGGCAGTTTCCAATACACCAGGGTTATTTATGACCTGCCATTATAAAAGAAGCTTGTATAATTTATGACCTTCAATTAATGCAGCAGTCTACCTTCCATGAGCTTTCCGTTTCTTAGAGATCCGCTGATGCACACATGCTCAAAATATGCAGCAACACCACTTAGGCTGCTAGACCAGCTTTGAGACTGATTTATGGATGTAAATTAAAAAGAATGAAAAATTTATGACAGCAATTTGTGGGCAACCATAAAACTATTACAGAACTTTGGAGTCCTTTTGTTTCTAAGTGATGCAAGATGACTTAATCTTATGAAAATATAATAATTCTCTCTTTTAGCCATACATGGCAAAGAAGCCACAATCAAGCATGAGGATAAGTGTTTTGTGGGTGTGCGATTTACTGACAATTCTAATCAACATTGATGTGTAAATACCCAGCATGATGTTTGTTAGCTTATGCACTGGCTTTTTGCGTGAGGCTATTGCTCCCACTGGCATAGTGAGTGAATGCTATGACATGACTGAACGGACGTCCATCTCTGACTGACAAATGATAGATTAAGCTTTCGTTCAGCAGGGGGGAAGCCGGCTATGTCAGGTACCTGCTAGAAGAAGCTCTGCTCATCAATCCATGGTGCACCTGGTTAAACAAGATATGAAAGGTTGAAGTCCTCCTGTATCAGAGTTTCTAGCCGGCCTTTTTACGCCTATACATCCAGACTGTGTCACATGGATGAATCATTGCACGCAATAAATGTCAGAGCATCGCATTTGGAAGCAAAATGCATTTGTTTTGCCCACGGATACTCAACAGAAAGTTTCATTTGGAGCACAAGAAGAGATGAGGGATGATGTGGAAATGTATTTGAAGCACAGAGACTGGAGACAAAGGCTGTCCAATAAAATACAATTGCTTAATATGCAAAGACATATTGCTTTGACCTCCCCAGTTATTAAAATTTCAAAGTGAATAGACGTATTGTCTGTTGTAAAATCTGATCTTTTTTCATGCTTCTTTTTTCCACCCATTTATCATATATGTGTTGAGCTGATATGTGCTACAAACGCTAAATAAACCCAATTTGCAAGCGCTCAGGAACACGCTGGATGCTTTCGGACGTCCTGTGTGAGTTGATGTGCTATTTTTTGTGCACATGTGCATGTGACTCACACAGTGAGGGAGTCATTAATAAAGATACGGCCAGCATTGGCACCAGGCTGGGCTCTGCTGTGTGTCTGTGAGGGCCCTCTTTGTGCCTGGGAATGTGGGTAGCCCTCTCCTTGGCTCTGCTGGCGTTGATTGTGTATGATTAATAGTTTAAAGGAACGAGGAGAGAAAGGTCAACTTCTGGGTTGGAGTCGGAGCAGCTACATAGGGAGTAATTAAGACACTTGTGTAAGCATGATTAATAAGCCTGAGCTGACACTGTGTACTGTAAACAAGAGGCAACCAGATGGTTTGCCACGTACTGCATTTTATGCCGAGCTAGAGGATTGCCTAAATGAAAGCGTGCAGCATGTAGCCCCCCCTCCACTACCCCTATTCCTGAGAGCAATTCCTAGGGCATAATAGGAGAGCTAGCATATATAATGTGACAAAAAGATGTTTGAAAAGAGACAATGCTGTACAGAGATGCTATCAATAAATATCATTGATCAGTAAGGGTGCATCTTTACACATATTTTCAGATTTAATATGTTTTTAATCTAAAGTCAGTTTGATTTTTTTTTTATCTAAAATGTTGATTCTACCAACAATAGATTGCAAAGTAGTACTTATGCAAAGTAGTTAACTTATAAAGCAGTGAAACTGAGCTACAACCAAGACAGAAAATGCCTAGTATAAACCATCACAGTTATTTAAGCAGACTGCAGGTATTTTCCAAGCTTGTAAGTTTCATGTCAACATTACATCAAACAAAAGGTGGACTGAACGCATTTTTATCAGTCAGGTTAAGGCAAATACATGCAGTAAATCAAAGCACAAAGTGCATTTATTGAGAAATGTCATGGATCTCACAAAAACAACAAAGGTTTTAACTTCTGAGTGCTGCTATATCACCTTTAGAGTGCAATGGTTTATTTAGGACAACTAGGAAGCAAAATAGCTAACCAGCTAATTTGGTCACTTTAGACTTTTACTTTGAAAGTTGCATAAATGACAATTCAAATGCTAATTCTAATTATTTATAAGGCAATTAATGCAAAATTGAAGCAACATTTTTATGATTATGATGGCTAGCAAGTCTCAGTTTTCACCATCACAGTGGCAGAATTAAAATATATACAAAATCTAGGCCTAGTCTGACATTACGCATTAACAGTAAATTGGTGTTTCAATTTTCCCATTTTGTGATTCCATGAAAGGTGAATAAGTGCGAGTTGGGGTGGCGTATTGGGTAATAGTGCTTCCCTTCACGCAACAAAGTAGGGTTCAACTAGTTACACCCTTATTATTTACCTGTATCACTTCTGGCCATGGACAGGACATCAGAAACCATTAATGTTTCAGATACCTAAGGACCATGAGTTAAAATCTAGTGACAGTCCCTGTTTCTTAGACTTTTATCATGCAGGGTGACAGAAGTGGGCTGGCTAAACTGTCTCTATCTCTTTGTCTCTCTTTTCTCTCTCTCCCTATCTTTTTTCTCTCTGTCCCTTTCAGTCTCTCAGCCATGTGACCAGCAATATAGAGGGATTAGCTCTAGCATGTAGAGAGAGAGGCTGGGAGACAGGTGTCAAAACGCTCCAGCAAGCAAAGCTAACGACCGCTAATCAGCTCTGTTGTTCTTTTGCAATCCACGTCCAATTCACAAGTTTCAATCCTGCATGAAACACAATTACGGAGGGTTTGAAGTTCAGCATGCACTTACTCAACCGTCTCTTCGTGTAAATGTTAGTGCTTAGCAGGGGAAAAAACGGGGAAAGAAGCAAAGAGAAACATCTCCAGGAGCATAAAGAGGGTGAAGGAGGTTTTTTTCTGCACTATGGAGCTTCACATCTGTGTGTGTGTGTGACAGAACATACTGATGGGCTTAATCACACAGGACCACGGCTCAGAAGTCCAGAACGCAGCACATAAAAGCCCTGCCTGCAGAAATCTCACAGCTCCATCCCAGCCAGAGCAAAGAGCTATGTTTGTAAACTAGAACAAAAGTTCTTTGAAAATCACGGAGATACTGAATGAAGCAGGCATGAAAAACAAAACTTAGGCCTTCCTTAAAGTCCCAGCCACAAATCTCGTAAATTATCTCAGAAATTCCATAGTTAGCAAAAAATTAAAGTGGATAGCATTTCAGCACATTTTATGTTAGGCCTCTAAGCAAGAAGGTACATTCCCAGAGACAGAGCTGACTTGTTTCCTTGTTTTGCCAACTAAGGTTACATAATGCTTTAAAAGCTCAACATTACCTTTCAATACATTCAATTGTTCAAAAAAATAAACTACACTACAGTTTACATTTTGTGTAGGTTTCATGATAAACATACCAATGAAAACAGTTCAAAAACATTGTTACAGTCAATTTCATTAAAAGTAAAGATGTGAAGCCATTCTAGAAGCAAATCAAAATAATGTATAATATTTTCAATATTTGCTTCAGAACATGTGTTGATATGTAGTGTATGCTCTCATCTCACTGTTAAACTTTCCTCTATTGTAATGTTGAATGTTTTTAATTTACTTTATTTGCTTACTATTTTGAAAACATTTTTTATTTACAAAAAGTTTGAATTTGACAAGTTATTGATTTGCAGAGTTTCTGATATAAAATATATTGAAAACTGTCAGAGAAAACTCTCTACACTTTGAAAGCGTGGATGTGGTTTCTAAATCCTGTTAACATTTCAAAACATACAATTACCTCCCCAAAGTCTGTATATGGGAACTATATGGGAACTCCTATTCAGCTGTTTAGCTCCGCCCATGTACACTTATAAGTAGTTATAAACAGCAGTTTCAGCTTGATGTCATTTATTTAATATTCATACAGGCATAGTCACAGAAACAATCTGTTAAATTCTAAGGGATTAAGAGAGGTTAAACATAAACATAACTGGTACATAAACAGATGTTACAATTGTTATGACATCTGTCATAAGGAATGATATAAGGAAAAACAAGACATGGGCCCTTTAATTACATTTTAACAATGTGAACTTAATAAATGACTTAATAAAATGTTTTCCCAGTTGTTTTGGTATCAAGCACTGGGATTTCAGTATCAAAGTGAAAAATTCTAGTATGGTGACAACCCTGCTGCCAACCCCAGCCAGAGCTCTGACTGAAAGTGACTGGAGAGCAGAGTTTGAGATGAAGTGAAGTGTGAGCTGCAGAAGAATGGAGGGTGACGGAGAACAGCTGGCTGAAGTTAGGCCTGATGTCTGGTCCTCGTCTCCCAGCAGGAGTCAGTGCAGAACAGAGGGCTCAACCAGCTTGACAGTGGCTGCCATTACGCCCCCCCCACCCCCCCCAACTCACACACATACATACATACATACAGTCACACATACTCCCCCTTAACCAGGACATCAAAATGGCCACTTCTACATATGCGTCTAGCATTCCTCCATATACTCATAATGATGGTAATCTGTTCCCAGTACATGAAAGGATGAATTAGAAACAGGTGTTCAGTGCTGGATATGTAAGCTTATTAAAAGGTTCACCAGCTGGAGTTCATGTATGCATGTGGGCTAATTTGGTCTGACATGCATTACATTTTTAATTTCTGAAATCTTTTATGTAATTACTTTCATAAATGTCAAATTCATTATGCTCATGCTCTTATCCCCATTCATCTTTATTCATTTATATGAGCTAAACGGGATTGTGTAAGATGTATTTTAAAAAAAGTACCCATGCTGAAGGGAAAAAAAAAATTTGGAAGAAGCCAAGAGCCCCTCTCCTCTGCTGCCTTAGAGATGTGGCTCGTGAATCACACTGGCTTCAGATTAATTGTAAGTGAGTTTAGACATCAGGCCAGTGCTGTTCCACACATCAACAATGCTGAGGCGGAGCAACAGTGACAGCCACCAAACAGCGAGCGGGCCCGGCTTTGTCTTTATGAGGGCCACTGGGAAACAGAGAATAGTGAAACTACAATGAGTGGATAGGCTCCGTATGGCTTCAAATCATAGTCTTCAAAAAGAAGAAGTGAAAAGACCATGAAGAGAGAGACCACAATACAGAGTGCAAGAAAGCTCCAGTGCTTCTTGGCCAGCTCCACTTCTTGAGTGCTTCTTAATGGGCAAAATCGAAAGGCTGAGAGCTACTTCAGTGGTGCCATATTAAAGGGTTTGTGTGCATGCTTGTGTGATCTCCAATTGAGCTTCGTCTCTGAGCTCTGGCTGTAGTGATTTCATAGGAAAGGAAAAAAAAAAGAAAACACTTAAAAAGAACATTTATCAAAAGGGGAGAGCAGCTTGAGGAGTGTTTGGAGGGCCATCACCCCGATGCTCCAGAGGATGATGAAAAACAGGGCTTTGCACTTCCTAATACAAATTCCACTGAAAATGTTGGCTGGGTGTCTCTTATTGAAAAACTGTTTGTCCTTTTGTCCTGTCCAAGTTTCTTAAACTCCTGTCAGCTCAATTGTTCTGCTATAGCACAATTATTATGCACCTGTCATCAGCAGCGTAGGGAGGGTGGAAAACTACAATAATGAAATGTGAGCCTTCAGCTGTTCTCTGCTCAGTATGAAAAAAAAAGAAAATCAAAAGATGATTAAATATTTCTTACTCTTACAAATAAATGCTTGAATGAGCATGTCTTATTATGCTAAAGCAAGCCATTGTGCTGCTCTTGGATTACCAAATCGTCCAAATAATGAGCAAATTTCATATATTTTTTATTTTTTGATTATTTGCTTGCCAGCAGCTCAAGAACACACCAGCATGACTGTGCATAAAGCAGTAAAAGAGTATTAAAAATATATCTCTGAGTCCCTGGGGCTGTGAAGTATGGCCATTTTGCCTGTAAATGGCTTGGAGACTTGAATGATGAACAACGCAGCTCAGATACTGCCAGACCGAACAGCACTTTAAGCTCATGGTAGTGATCTCTCATGTTTGAATCATGGCTTAACCCAGAGCGGAGAAGAACTCCATGAATCTGTCCATATTTAACTGGTATTTAAGCATTTCCAGGCCACTAAACCTAAAAGCAGAGAGAGATAGGAGCCAGTTTAATCACTATAATTTGTGGTTAAAATGACACCGTAATAATCATATGATTTATGAGCTCATTCCGATCTATTTTTATAGGTAATCAACCTTAAAAGTGTAGCAGGAGCGTTCGAATCCAGGGGAGATTAATGCTGTCCTCTCACAAATTATTCTTCAGTGTCATTTAGGCTTTTCTATAATGATACCTTAAAAGTTCATTAGCATGAGAGGAGTTAGAAGTCAAGTAAAAGACTGTGGACGAGTACAAGAGGGCAGTTAACACTGGCTACACTCGGTGATACTTTTAGCACCTTTAAAACTCTCTTTAAGCCTTCTTATTGTATGGTAAAGGCAAAGTTACATCTTTCATGAGCTTTAGAAGCACTTAGTTTCACTCCTCTTGCAGGTGTATGTTAAAACGCCTGGTGTATAAGTAGTCTAAAATGGGTTGTCTCGTCTGCTTTTGTTGACAGCCTGCACTACAACATCCTCCTGTCCAAGGTTTAGCCATCGCTTTGATCTCTGAGGCTCTTAAATCAATGCCAGACAAAGTTCATCCAGAGGTCACTGGAGTCATCGGATCATCACATTCCAAAAGCAGCCATTTCACGACAGTCATGCCCTACTGCTGTTCCCCTGTCATACAGGCTTCAAACATGATGACAGACAAGACAATCAGTTCTCTCCACCTCTCATGCAACCAAACAACAACATTCTCTACTTGAAGGGGAACTCTATCCATTTTGCGAAATTACTTAATCATTCAAAGGTTTAGATATAAACAAAATCATGCAGAATGGTTCGGTGTGAAATGCACCTTTCTAGAGAAATTTACCAAGTCTGAATTCTTCACCATTATAGTATTAGGAACCAGACATCCAGCCTAAAATGTATTTTTAGTGTAAAGTATTTTTCCAGGAGTTTCCTCTCAAAACCACATTTTCAATCAATGAAGATCAGTGCATGCAAACTAATGCACTTTTGTTGTTACTAGCCTGTTCAACATGACTAACAGCTCTGATGAATACTCACAAGCTATAGGTTTTGCTGACTGTGCGATGTCCCAAACAACCCAAAAACATGCAGGGCGGAAAGGTACATGTAGGGCAATGTAAGAAAAAAAATAGTACCCAAAATATATATTTGTGACATATAAAACCTTATAAGACACATGTGAGCGTACTGTTCATTTTTAGATAGCAGATAAAATGTTTATATTTGCAGTGTAGAGATAACGTCTAGTTCCTAGTTCTGCAATGGTGAAGAATTCTGACTCGGTAAATTTCTCTAGAAAGGTGCATTTCACATCAAACCACTCTGAATGGTTTTCTTTAGATCTGAACCATTGAATGATTTTGCAAAATTGGTGGAATTCCCCTTCAAGTTCACTCCTCGGTATGTCTACAGCCAAGTAAATTTCATATTACAGCAGACACAAGTGAGAGAGAAACAACCTAAAGCACTGGGAGTTTACTGTGTATGCTGGAGTTCAGCACTCTTATTAAGGCAAAATGATACAGCGGCATTTCTTTAAGACTGTTGTGCAGTTTTCTTGAGATAAACAACCTGTGAAAAATGCAGGGTGATAAACCCAATCCAAAACAAAATACATCCCCCCACCATGTCAGAAATCTTGTACATCAAGAAGAAATCTGCAGATGCATTCACATTCCGTACAAACCGTTACAGAACCAGACTAATTTGCACGTGCTGCTCTATGTCTTCCAGGACATTTAGAAACATCATACATGGGATAATTCAGCCGCTCTGGCCTTTATGGTTGAATAAAAAAAGATCCAGTTAATAGTGCATATCAATCTGTTGGCTCTGTCACAACATATTCCTCTTTATTCGTTACCACGCAGGTCCTAGTCCTTGCTGGCAGCCTGTGTAGCCCAGTAATTACACTTCTTCCTTTGACAACCTGCATGATTGTTTTCCTAACAGTATATTACTTCGTTAGTACTTTCCAACTCAGGTTATTTTTAAACTGTCACTTTCACCAGACTCATCCTGATTTGTACTCGTCTGTTTATCATAACAATCATTAATAACTGTCAGTCTGCGCCATCAATATAACAAACTCGTTCCTTCATTAGCATGGCCCAGAATTTGTCTGTTCAGAGAGGCTGGGTATTTTCTACCAACAGGCCCAGCCAATTACTCCGCTGAAATGGAATCGCATTAATCAAAACTTAACAAGGTGGCAAATTTAAAGATATCAGATTGCAGGAGACAGCAGAACTAATATGTCACTGTCAGAGGTGCTATGTAGGTATGCAGCAGCCGCACTAAATATATCTCCTCACACAGGCCACATGAATTTTGACGTTTCATGTGATCTGACAACTATCAAAGTAAGAGGCCTGAGAGGGCTCGGTTAGAGGCTGCTTCTGATGACTTCTCCCCCACTCTGGCAAGGACAGTGGAAAAGAGAGATGGAGGAAGGGGGAGGGAGGGGAAGGAGAGAGAGAGAGAGAGAGAGAGAGAGAGAGAGAGAGAGAGAATGCAAGGAAAGGGGAGGGAAGAAAACGTCGAGCGTGTCTCGGGGAGAGCCAGCAGGCGGCAGTTCATCATGTCTGCCTTCACAGAGACGTTTTCTTTTACACTTTAAATGATGATACTCATCAATCACTGGCTGACAGCTGCATCAAGCCAGCTGCAAACATGCAAAGCCCAGCAGTCTGAAACATGCTGACGCCACCAATCGCTGCATACAAAATAATCATTCAGCCCAGGCTGCACACTGGATTTATTTTCTCTCATATTAGACTCTCCTTCTTCCTCCAGCCACCGTAAAATAAATACCATCCATTTCACAGGAACAATGCACAGGGCTCCGGCAGGCTGCCATACCGAGCCGGCACGAGCAGAGTTAACGATTAGGCAGTAAGGAAAAAGTGGAGGTGACTAAACCTAATCAAGAAGACCTGCAGGCCAATAGTGCTAACCTTATGAGCTGGGCCAGGGAGCTTAGCCCCACTGTCGTTATATTGACTGGAGCTCTTGACTTTGGAAGGTCATTCGGAAGATACAGCCCTCACCAAAAAGAAATAAACAAGCAAATAAATGTGTTACATTTCGTATTACATGTTGTGTATTAAGCTTGAAGCTACATGTGGCTAATGGCAAACTTCAACTAGGAAGGGGAATGAAGCAACCCGAAATTAATGTACACTCTGGCATTGAAAAAAAAATGACACTAATTGACAAAAATGTCACCAGGGCTCATCCAGATGTTTCTAAAATTTCAAAGACACTATACTTGTCTTTGATGTAGCTGTAACCAGTGTAGAACCTTCACATTAAGGGGCGGTTCTTTAAACTTCAAAAACACTCTTAGCACATCTCATTTACAAAAATGACTCTTTAAAGAACGATCCATTGAAAAGTTCTTAGGGAACCTTAAAATGTTTTGTCTATGGCATCACTACAAAGAATGCTTTACAGCACCTTTGTTTTTAAAGCGTAGGCCGACTTGTTTGCGTGCTTCGAATCTAAACCACATGAGTGCCCAAACCAAACAAGAAAATGTTGATGTTGAAGGCTTGGACACTGTCTAGCAAGGAGTTTAGCTTTTATTGTCAACCACAATGGCAGTTCATGAAAGCATAACGTGTTTAATTGTGCACCTACTGCCTCTAACAGTGTTCAGCAGCAGCATATTTATTGCACTTCAATACAAAGAAACAGCTATATCTTCTAAAGAGCAAAGCCAGCTATTAGCAGAAGAGGTTATTCACACAACACCCACACTGGCACACAAACACACCTCGCACTCTCACTGACAAATCCCACCATCCCTCTTTATGCTGTCTCCTCCTTTACATTTTGCATGGCAGCAACTGCTCATTTTTTTGGCTTTTCTTTTTTTTAAAAAAAAAAAGGGGGGAGCTTATGGAGCAGATGGATGTGAATTCAAAGTTTCCTGATCTTTAGCAGAAGTTATGGAGGGTTATCTTTGGCTGTATATCTCTGGGCTGGCAGGCCTCCCCTGGCGATGAAGGATTAAGCACCGCAGCTGTCTCTCGCTCCGAATGATGCAGTGCAGCGCTCGCCGACACGACAGCATCACTTAATCTTAATGTCCGCTCCTCCAGCGCGGCCGCGCAGGACAAAGCCAATCAACATCACATGCCACGAGGATGGACCTACTGCTTGGCCCTGGAGTCTCTCACCCGCACCGACCGATTAATCAACTTCAGCCGGCCCAATCCCAGAGTTCACTTCTCTCACAGCACAGCTGAGCTCGCCACTGTGATGTATAGGATGGGGTGGGGTTGGTGGGGTGGGGGTGTGGGGGGGGGGGGTGTAGCGTGCACCACAACACTTATCAGATTGCACATTATGCATGGTTTTGTATGCTGAAAGAAAGGAGAGAGTGAGAGAGAGGGAAAAAAAGAGGTATTGAATGCTTACACCTTATTTCTGTCACAGACCACCTATTTGTTGTGTTTAAAGAGATATCTGACCAATCACACCTGAAGGAGCTTAAGAAGGGCTTGGGGTTTAGAATAATGGCTTGCGCTCACTTAGACAAATTACACATACGGAGGTCCATTACAAGGATTTAAATTCAATATGATACAAGGGTATTAAAGGAGACAACATTTCCCCTGATCCCACATATTAACTTCTCACTCTAAAATCATCTAACTAGTGCAAGACAAAGTGCCAACGCTGTTAATTATCCAGGCAATTTACAATGAAACATCTCTCTGGTCATCAGAGGCTCAAATACAAAAGCTTATAATTCATGCAACAATTTCATTTTAAAAAGGAATATAGTATATATTAAACGTAAGCAGGTTCAAAAGTTAAAATTATGTCCCTGAGAAAACGTAAGCAAATATCTTCACGTATTGGTGCATCCCACTGAGGATGTTTACATCGCCACAGATGATATGGAGCTTGTTGGAATATATTACTTCCATAAGTTACCTTCAAATGAAGACAGTACTATTACACTTTGACATTCTCCCATTTCAGGCAAGATTAAGGGCACTGAAGCATCCTCTTTGCTGGAATGGTATGCAACATTAAAGACGCAAAAAAGCCTCCTGTGTCCCCTATGGAAGGTGTATCTGATTTAGTAGAACCAATTTAAAGCTGGAGGAATTCAACACTGCCTTTGAAGAGGCTACATAATGTCAGCAAACAAGCTATAAAACACAGTAATGGTAGTTCATATTTGGACATAAGTTACTCTGAGCACTTCACATTCGTAATGCAGGGAGGCTGCGCCGTTTTATCACCGTATCTAGTTTAGCATCCGTTTTCCTTCCTTTTTGCAGAATTTAACAAGGAAGGAGAACGAAGCCAAACACAAAGCTTAAAAAGAAAGCAGAAATTTATTTATGCACTGACAAAACAGCTTTGCATGAAAAAACGGCAATACTAGTTGTCACCAAAGCTCAGCTAGTTGTTTATAAAATTTTAAAAGAGCTACACTCTTAAATATTAAGGTTCTTGTCTTGGATGTACCTTTAACCACTGTAGAAGTTTTACACTACATGGAGGTTCTTTAAACTGTAGAAAGACTCTTTGCACATCTCTGTCCACTGATAGGGAACCATAAACGCTCCTTCTATATGTCATTACAAAGAAATATGCAATATAAAATAATGCCCTTTATTTGAGTTCTACTTGTATTACTCAAAGTACAAATAAATACTCTGTCATGATTACATCAAACCCCCATAACCTCAAATGTGTGTGTGTGTGTGTGTGTGTGTGTGTGTGTGTGTGTGTGTGTGTGTGTGTGTGTGTGTGTGCGTGTGTGTGCGTGCGCGCGTGTGTGTGTGTGTGTGTGTGTATGTGTGCAAAAGTCTGAGACCACCATTCATTAATACAATTTCCAAACAAAATGGCCATTACATAAAAAAACAGTAAGCATACATTTAAAAAAATATACAGACACATAAACATCCACATACGTTTTTTCTGTATTCTGTCCACTCTGCCTTTTTCACAGCTTTCATTCTTTTCAGGTTCTCTAGAGAAATTCACACCTGTGAAGTTCAGTCTTAGAGGATGGGTTCTTTTTCTGATTCTCGTGATCCAAGTAATTTCAAACACATTCAGTGTTCCTGAGTTCTGGACTGAAGTTGGTCACTCCACTGTCAGGAGAACTTCAGCACCTTCTTTGTTTAATTTGTAAATTTCCTTTTCTCAGTAAGGGCTCCTTAACAGCTACATATCCGTTCAGACACATAGTGTTGAGTTGTACATTCTCACAGTGGAAGGATGGACACCACTTTTTTTCAGATCTGAAGCCAGAGTGGAGCTTGATTTTCTCTTCTCTTCACTTTCTTATGGAGGTGGATTATTTTATATTCTCTAATCTCAGAAATATCTCCAAAAAATGCATAATTTATGAATCATATGTATAAGAAATGATTTACTATTCACTCATAATCCAAATATCACTACATCATCACATTACATGGACCATTTTTGGATCTAATTATACCCAGAAGGTGATTAAATAATATTCACAGAGCAAGTCATTAACAGGTAACTCCTTATGGTTACAATACAAGCTGCATCTGCAGAGGTGTGAAAAGTTATTTCACATAGTTAAATCTGGCTCTTTGGGGGGCTGCACTTAGCAAGGATTTCATTGTAAGAAAACTGATCTAAGTTCTTATCTCATCAGATCTACTTACCTTTTCAATGTTTCTATGTTATATTAATGGCATAAACCACTCCAAGATCAGTATTTGTACTCTGAGTACTTTTATAAATATGGGTCCTGATTCCTGACCGATCCCCAAACAGTCTGAGCCACAATCTCCTCATTAACCAATATCCCACTATGTAACTCATGTGGGTGCAAATGACAGAGAAATATCAGACTTCTTAAAATATCTAACAAGGAGGCCATTCACTGTCAAATTCTCAGAACTGAACTGTAGAGGCTCATTAGTAATGCTAGATACAGCTCAGCAAGGCAAGTTAAAGCATTTGACAGTATACATCTTTGTTGTGTCAGAAATTTGAGGTCATTCAGGCTAAACTCTGAAGAAAACACAGGAAATGAAGCCATGAATGGAAATGCAACACTAATACAGAGCCATTAAAACAAGTCCTACTCTTTTAGCTGGTCCAAAACACTTACTTTTCACCTCCTAAAAGAAGCGTGTCATCTCCATAACCTCTGTCCCCCATGTGGACTTGTTTCTACATTGCCATTTGGCTGATTGCTGTGTCATTGCAGGTCCAAATGTCTCAAACCATCTGTGGTGTACATGAAATATGCTCTGTTTCAGTCCAGTCTAGAGCTGAGTCCATATCATAAAAGAATCAACATAATTGGCAATTACTGCTACCTAATTTGGCAGTAAAACAGAGAGAGGCCAAAAGGACAGGGACGGCAGAGAGAAGCAGAATATTAAGCCGTAGCAGCTGGCAGCTCCCCCATACACACATTCTCAGGCATATGGAGCCAACACATTAAAAGAAGAGGACTATGTTTTGCATACATATTTCGCCTCAAGAGGTAACCTTGAGCCAGTGGACGGCCAAAGCTAGTATGTTAAGTCACTTCCACTGCCCTGAAACATAGAGATGCACCAATCCAACTTCTTTCCAGATATAGATTCTAGATATAGATTCAGATATAGATCCTGCTATCTGAACTCAGGGTACTGAGCAACGTTCCAATGCCAAGGTTTGGTTACAGACTCCCTGCACTCAACAATAGGGTTTAGAAACAGGACAGCAAGGGCAGGAGTTTGCTTAATGATGTACATTCATAGATTTTCATAATCTTCATGAGCCACTTATAGTAAAGTATTTAATAATGTATTATTCAACACAGATGATTTTATTGTGTTTTAATATATTTTCGGGGTACTTTAACACATCTTTTGTAGTAGCAAAGTACACAAAAATAAATACTGAGATGATGCTAATGTAGCATGATGTACACTTAGCAACTAAAGGTATGCAAAGGTAAGGTTGTTAGCAGAACCCTTTTTAGTGCTATATTGGACCATTTTTTAAGAAAGTTCTCTAAAGAACCATGTACAACAGCTTTTCTACCATAAAAAGGAACATTTTTGGAACCATGCATGCAAAAGGTTCTTTATATAACCATTGCCTTTACTAAAGGGCATTTGAAGAATCATATTAAACAAAGAATTTAGCACTGTCAATTCACAGCAATGAGGGCATGGGCTCGATTACTTGGCCAGCTGTGGAATTCTCCCTGTGTCTGCTGGTTTCCTCCCACAGCCCAAAGGCATGCAGACAGGAGAACTTGAGATGCTAAATTGTCCCTAGGTGTGAGTGTGAATGTATATGTGTGTGTGTCTGTCCTGTGATGGACTAGTGACCAGTCCAGGTTGTTTCTTGCCTTCCACCCAATGAGCACTGGGATATGCTCCAGCACCTGCCCGTGACCCAAGAGGATAAGCAGAATAGAAAGTGTGCACGTATATGTATATGCATGTGTGTGTGTGTGTGTGTGTGTGTGTGTGTGTGTGTGTGTGTGTGTGTGTGTGTGTGTGTGTGTGTTTTAGAAGAATAATAAGTAAAACTGTCCTATTACAATGACCCTGACTAAGAAGTGGTACTGAATATGAAGGACACATTTAACCAATGTCTGTAGTACTGAATCGGTGCATCACAACTTCAACCTAAAGTGGACACTTGCATAATGTAGACTTTAGTGGACACATTACTAAAAGCATGCAAAAAACACGAGACACTTAGAATATTTCTGACAATGAAACTCTGCTCCATCTGACTTAATCTACGTAAAAAAAACATTCAACTCTTCTAAATGTAAACTAACCTTGTTTACATTTTGCTCACATGTAAACTGTGGTGTTCTCATCTCTAGAGCACTACAAATGGCCCATCTCCATCATCCTCTTCACTGACTCCATTATAATCATTACTCCTTCCATCCCACCACTTCAAACGGACAACATGGCTGTCCAGTAATGACCTGTTCATGTAGCAAGTCTTTCTCTCTGACTACTTCATTACAGCATGGGCCATTGCCATCATAATGCCAGCACCTGCCTGTGCCCACACTAGCACACACATCATCACCAATCCACGGTGCTCGATAAAGGCCTGTCACATCCACAGCATTATTAATTAACAGCACAGCGCAGTGAAATTCAATCATGCCGGCCCTCACATATCTCTTTAACAGGTTATGCAAATTCTACACATCCAGCCCGTGACCGCATATGAACCACCGGGCTGAGATTTCCCTTCACACTTATTACTGTAATAAGAGCTTTCACAGCCTGATAGCATCAGAAGAGGGAGAGAGAGAGAGAGAGAGAGAGAGAGAGAGAGGGAGGGAGAGTGTGAGAGAGAGGCAACGTAATGACTGTTTAATTAGAATTAGACGTATGACTTAAGGAAAAAGGAGAGAAGATGAGTGAGACAGCAGAGGATCATGGAAAGAACAGAATGAATAGAGGGGGTGAAGGGACACAATGAGATCATTCCACCTCTAGAGAATTAATATTAAAAGGGGTAATTCATCCTTTTGTATCAATCACGCAATGATGGAGAGCTAGCACACATAAATCATTAGCCCTGTTCAATCATTCACTAAACATAAGCTTAAATGATAAAATGATTTCAAATAGCATTAAACTCAAATCCCTCTGGTTACTAATGGACGTACACACAAAGAAGACGCAACTGAGGATAATGTTTTTAGTTTCCGAGTCTGCTAATGGCGATTGTTTTGCATGATTGTGTTCCTGGCCTTGCTCTTTCGATGTAGAGAGGCCTGAAAGCCAATTAATCTTTGGTCATTTTAATTGTCAAATTTGAGGACAAACATTATAGGCTGACTGAACGGTTTTATTATGGCGCTATGAGAAAGGCCATGTTTTACTGCTGATATGGAGCAACATGACGCTAGCGCAATACATCATCGTAAATGTGCACTCACGTGAAATCATATATGTAGACGCCTAATGGCTCCAAAATCTCCCTCTGAAACACATGCATTTTTCATGCTGCTATAAAAGCATTGTCAGAGGCGCTGTGTCGGGCTGTAGACACTAATTGATCTGGCCCTTTACATGTGTGAAACAACAGGAGCAACGCTACAAAACTGTCATCCTAGCCTCTTTCCCTCTTAATGCAACCATAAATCCACACACCATCTAGCAGTCAGATGTTTTCATTACCCCATATCAGTTTTATGGAATTACTGACATCTGCATGATTCAGTAATTGTGGGCCTCTATGAAGTTGCGGCAACAATTTTGCTCTCTATATTCCAGATCAATTCCCCAGTCCCCTGGGCAGGGCAGAGGGATGTGTTATTGGAAAAGCAGGGCGCTGATAGATTGCAATAGTTATCCGGTGACGGAGACAAACAGCTTAATCTGGCCTAAATCTGCATGGCTAGCGCAGATTGTTTTATACAAAGATGTAAATTGTGCTGTCAAAATCAGTCATCTTGGCGCTGGTCGCCTAACAACAGCCACTTTGGGCTTGCAGAGACAAGTGCTGATCTTGCCTGTATAAACCCTCTGGGACGAGCATTCTACAATCCACAAAATAAAACATACCGCTTCAAATCAGCCTTTACCTGTACATCTGCTGAATAAGGTATTTACCAGGTTTGGTCATTTATTAAAGAAAATACAGCAAATAAGGGTAGTTTTACAGTGAGAAAAAGCAGCTAGATGTGATAAAAATTGTAGGATATAGCCAAAAGCGAGAGATTAATGCAAAAGTGGCAGTGCATGTTTTTTTCACCAGGTTTTGCAACAATTAGGCATAATGAAGTGGCCATGCAAAATGACTGGACTGTAGTTTAATGTCTGCTCCTGCATCTTTGTTCAATCTCATTACCGTGCCTGGGAGGTAAATAAAACACCCCCCTCCCGCAGTGCAAAGGGCCTTTCTCTCTGCAGCCCTGCACTAAATCAATACAGTTCAGTTTGTGTTTGAAAAAGCCCTGTGTCTTGATAATAATTGTGTATTAAAGCCAGTAATAATTTCACTGAGTAAGCATGATGCATTAGGAGAAGGGAGAGAGAACAGTGGGCAGATGCACGGTGGTTAGTGGCAGTGCAGGGGCAGTGGGACTGGGCCTGATGGTGCTTAGTATATGTGTCAGTCTCAGTTTGAGAAGCAGAGAGGGAGGCACACAGGCAGCAGCCTGCTATATATCTCTATTACAACTGATGGTCAGTCTGCTGGCCAGTTGTTTATTCTCATTAGCCAAGACAATGGGAACGATCTGGGGCACACATCTGTTCCTACTAAAGCCTGCCTGAGTGTGTATGTGTGTATTCGCAGCATAAGGTGTAATCAATGGACATCATCACACTATAAATGAACTAAAAATACTGCTCAAATCAATGAAACTAAAGGATGTTGTTGTTGTTCACAACTTGTCATGGAGGGGGCAACAGTCATATCAATTATTAAATATCATGTTAAAGTGAAATTCCACCAATTTCTGAAAATGCCTAATTCACACACTGAGATTTAACCAAAGTCATTCAGAGTGCATTTAGACTCTGATTTCTTTCCAGTGGTGGTGATGGGAACGAGGGCTGTAATGTCTCCAACACCGATATAGCCATTTCATTTACTTACCAAAATGACCAGTGACCCTACATATGTCTTATGAGTTTTCACATGTAATATTAATAATGGTAAAATGGAGGTAAATATGTTTGCTTCACATACTGTTTTGCCCCACAATGCCCTGCATGTAGCCCTCTATTGTGAATAGATTTTAAAAAGGTCATTTTAGGCAAAAACGTATTGAAAAACAAACATAAAACAATGTTTCCAGGTACCAGGCAACATAGTCATAACCATTTCATGTAATACCTTTATGTGCTGTAGTGTTTTGACATTAAACGCCTTGGACATCTGGTTCCTACCAAGATGCATCAGTTAGATAACGTAATGCTATTCAGAGATCATTGATCAGAAGAGAACATCTAGGATTGGTGCACATGGCAAAAATCCTTTTATGAGTGTCCTAGAATGCCAATATTAAGAAAAATGTTCCTACCATGCATGTTTTCACAGTGAAAAAAGCAATATGTTTATTCATCGGATTCAAATGTTGAATAAAATATATTACAGCAACATAGCATTGTCTTTCAGTTTACTTTCATGTAAAAACTATGTATATGATAGAATTAAGTAAATGTGGTGCATCACTTTGTTTGCTGCTCTGAAAATGTAGCATTCAGTATCAGTGTGGCATGCAGCAGTGCACATGTCTGTCTATTGATATCCTGTGATCCTGTGAGTGGCTAGCTGGGTGAGGGTTGGTTGGTGTCAGATAAACAAGACTACCTTTCGAAAAACACCATACTGTGACTGAGGGAACATCTTTGTGTGGTGTTACAGGAGAACTGTCCTACCCCCTGCCACTTTACCCCCTCATTAGTCAAAAATAACCACAGATAGTATGAAGCAATGCTCATCTGTGCAGATTTAACTGGCAAGCCAATAAGTATATTGCACAATCCGAATCAATAATTCATTTCCACCTTCAAGCCAGTCTTTCTCAACACATTTTAACATTGGAGGTTTATTATCAGGCCGTGTCTACTTTCCAAATTAGAATTCCTGTCTGAGGCACAGTGAGAAGAGGAAAAGAAAACATGTGACAGCAAGGCAGGAGCGTGAGGCCTTTCCTGGTGTGGGCTGCGAGGGAGAAAAGGAAAGGCTTTTGATAGGCCGCCGCAGACAAGGCAGCCGAGAGAGAAGCTAATGGCCATGATTAATGACAAAGGGCCAGAGGAGAGCGGGGACACAGCCGCTACATACATCATCCCTCGCCATCAGTCAGAGCACCTCCCGGACCCTCTCTCTCTCTCTTTCTCTCTCTCTGCCTTATCTCTGCCCACTCCCTCTCTCGCAACAATTGCCTCTCTCTCTGTGTGTCTCTCTCCTCTCCCCCCCTCCTGAAAAGAAGAAAAACAAGTGACAAAGAGGTGATAAGGTGAACAAGAAAATGGCGTGTAAAATAAGCAGCAGATATTCAGAGGGAGAGAGAGGAAGAAGAGGGGGAAAACAGGGCTGTGATGGCACTCTCCGATTTTCAGGCCACTTGACTCCTCCTCGGCTGAAGCCCCCATTCTCAAGGTCTTATCTGCCATATGGCTCCCCTGTTTAGATGATTTATTAGGTGCAGAAAAGCACACTGATAAATTTCAGCTCGTTCCATCCTGCATAGGCAACCCACAGTGTCAATAACGAAACTCAGGCTGCTTTAATGAAAACTTTTAGTACCGAAAGGGGCAGCCGTTTATTTATGAGTCACTATAATGTTACACTGGCAAAAAAAAAATAAAAAAATTATCTCCCCTTCTCACGCACCCTATGAAAGAAAAAGAACCCCTTTAACGTGAACTGGGGAGCTCAGATCATCTCCATATGTCAGTGCCTCTCCTGCACCCTGCTCCTAACACACCACTGCTGTATTTCTGCTTAATTGAAGCATTCAGCTGTTTACAACTCACACAAAAACAGCAAGAGTTTATTTACGACCAATTAAAGTAACAATTTTGAGTGAAGGCAGACCATTATGGATCTCAGCCCCTTTGATTGTAATTAGTTGGTGTGTTCAGGTTTTGTTTTACATGCCTGATTTACAGGGGGGGACTGCAAATTAATTTCCTATCAAACAGCAGATGCTAGTTAGCAAAAAGGCAAAACACACGGCGAGAAAGGTATAAAACAATACGCTTCGACGCCACTGAAGCATTTCGCATTGTTTTGCCTCAGCTTTTATGGCATGTGGAACGAAATCATATAAAGTGCACGACTACAGGCGTTTTGATTTATTCACATATCACCTCATTAAAATGCTTGTCTGTCATCAGACTTGGTTTCTCTGTCCATTAAAAGACTTACCACAGACTGGGTGTCTGACTTTAATAGGCCGACACATCACTTTGGGGAGGTTTTTCCTCTCTTAAAAACCAACTACTTCAGCCTGGACTCTCTCAGACTAGTCCAGGGCAGAGGCTAAACCACATGCTCATAGCATTCAGCATTTTAGCAGGCATTTCAGTGATCAAAAGGGCGCAAGAAATGTCCACTTGCAAGGTTAGGACAAAACCTACCAATCAAAATCCTTCTGTTTGAATCTCTCCCACAGTAAAACCAACAGTGTGATTCTAAGAGAGCAACAAAAATGACAAAATATTCTGAAATGACCGATTTTTCTCTGTAGAACAAAAAAGCGGATACCAGTGTCAGATAAACAAACTAGGCATTGAAATACAAAAGATTAAAGCCCTCATGTGGTGCAAACTATTTGTGTAACATGCACAAATGAGTTACCGACAATTAACAACCATTTGCAACTCAATGAAAGCTGAACAAAACATGAGGGCTATTTGCAAGCCAAAGCTTTCCAGCAGTGGAGACGGCCCTTGTTAAGCAAGGAAAAATCCATGTCTGTGCCCAATGGCATCAAAACGCTCTCTTTTCCTGTTTACACCAATGAGATCAAGCAGGTCAACAAGGTTAAAGCTGCGGTACAGTGGGTTTATAGGTAAAAAAACACACTATGTCATTGTTTCAAAACTGCACAGAATCCCAAACACTTTCTTCAACAAGGGTGTGAAAATCCCTGCGAGTGACTCAGATGAAAAGGGAGAGGCCCAAATAACACGTCTCCTTATGTTCCGCTTAGGCAGATTTTAACTTATTTTCGGCGCTTGCTCGTTGTAATTAATATTGCACAGGAGCCTGCATTGTCATTTTTCAAATCATTTCCCTGGAAATGTTCTACACCTCTTAATGGCCTTGCTAATGCTGTAGCTGTCATGTTTTGGACAGCTGCACTTTTGCAAGACAAACTCGGGCTGCATCATGCTCCTCTCTCAGCGGACCCCTCCCGCTCAAAGGCACCCGGGGCAGGCCGGCCAGCTGCTCACAGCGATATGGAAATCTTTGATTAATTTTTTACCTCTTGGTGCCGACTGTTGCTCAAGTGTCACCTTCCTGCACTGTCCCTCGACACCGTCGCTCTTTTTTTTTTTTATAAATACATGCTCCCAGAGATGATGGATCAGTTAAACCAGCTCCAAAAGAAATCATAGGGCTAATTAAAGCCAAAGCAAAACAAGCCAGATGTGTATGAGGCAGAGAGTCTGGACAGGTGCCAGGAAGGAGGTGTGTGTGTGCCAGAGATGTGTGAGGAAATCAAGGCCTCATCCCACAAATTACACAGCTCTCAAACAAAATTCAGCTAATACTCCTCAAATTCATGTCCAGCTTCTCTGATAACATTACAGAAGTCTCTACCGAGAAAGTGTTGATCTTTTAAAGACTTTTGCTGGAAAAAAGTGTCTATTGTTGAAAATCCATTCAAGACCTACCTTCATAGATTCAATACCCTCATCGGGGGAAAATAAACATGACAAAGCGATCGGTCATCTACAGCACAGATTTAACTTGGCCGCGTACTACAACATTAATATTCACTGAGATGTTTTGGCAGTGTCAAGCATCTTCCTGTTAGATTTAAAGCTTTCAAAACATTGACCCCAATCTTCAACTCTTACTGTAAATCTGCAGTAAAAACATGCCACTAACAATTAAATCACATTCGATGAGACCAGTGCCTTAAGCTGTGCTTGTGTTTGGGTGCACACAGTTCACTGATGTTGTTGCAGGTGAACTCACAGGAGTCTTTTTATGTGATAATGTTTACTAGGGATGCACCGATCCTGAACTTTAATGGCTGATTCTGATTTCTTTACAGCCAAATAGGCCTATGGTTGATTTTAGGCCATTTTGTCTTATCTTTTTTAATCTGAAGCTCACCCTGTGTGGGGTAAATGAACATAAGAAACACACTTTCTATTGGCCAAATTTGTAAATAATATTGTTTGATCATTAATGAACCAAACCGGAATTTATTATTTTTTAAATATAAAATCAGTTGCCTTTTTAAAGCGACACTATGTTTTGATCTTTGCAAGCATGTTGAAAGTGTTGAAAGAGGACTCTTTCCCGTTGATGAAGGACATGTCTTCCCAGAATGTAGGTGAATTATCTATTTTTATTGTATCTTTATCAGCAAAATGTTGATTTTGTATTTGAGACCTAAACATCCAGTTGAGCTTCTTTTTTTATCTTGTGTGACGTTAATATGTAAATGTGAGATGTGGTCCAAAAAACTTTCACCAAATTCAATCCTAAATGTTATAACCCTAACCCTGGCCCTAATACTAATCCTAACCTCTACCTCAACCAAAACCTAACCTTAACCCTCATATGTATTTTTGACATGTTACCGAGAGTCTGTTGTGTGTTTGTTTCATGTAAAAGGACCACTGCAAATAAAGTGTCACCGAAATTACACAGTGCAGCTTTAAACAACATAAATAAACTAAACTACTACACTGAGAGTCAGAGGCAACTGGCTATGTAGCACAATGTACAATGCATTATTGTGCTATGACATTTTACTATGAGTTACCTAAAAAGAGGTAGAACTGGCTTGTGCATTATGAAAGCATTGCAAGTTGATATTAATTTAACAGACCCATTCATGCATTGTATTTCAAGTACTCATGTTGAAAGAATGTAACTATACTAAACAATAAATTGGCCAAGTCAGTCAGGTCCAAGAAAAGACAATGAACTGTGTTCTGGGATGAACTGAGCACCAATCAGAAACACAACACATGACTACAGAAGCAGGTGTTCTAACCCAATTTTTTTCCTGGTATTACGAGCTCAAAACCAAAATAACTTAAGGTGAAGTTGAACTTTAAAATAGGATATATCCCACATCACTCAACTATTTTGAGTTAGGGGAGCTTTTTTGATTTCTTTTATTTAAAGACTTTATTGGTTCCTGGCTCCATCTATATGCATACTGGCAGTGTCTTACCCCTTGTTTTACTTGCCATCTCTGTATTGTCTTTCTTCCTAGGCTATATTTTCTTAAGTGCTTGCTTACAAACTATATTTAAATTAATTGTCTCATTATTGTTGGCTTTACCACATTCTTTATGGCTGAGTGTGGTTCTACAGTGACCAATGTTAAATCAACTCTAATAAGATAAGTTGGACTATCCATCCATCCATCCATTTTCTAAGCCGGAGCCTATCCCAGCAGTCATCGGGCGAAAGGCAGGATACACCCTGGACAGGTCGCCAGTCCATCGCAGGGCTAAGTTGGACTATCCATCCATCCATCCATTTTCTAAGCCGCTTCTCCGTCAGGGTCGCGGGGGGGTGCTGGAGCCTATCCCAGCAGTCATCGGGTGAAAGGCAGGATACACCCTGGACAGGTCGCCAGTCCATCGCAGGGCTAAGTTGGACTAGTGTAAGTTAAATCAGCACCAGGCAGGTTTATTGCACTTTAGTGAGTTGATTTGGAAATGTGAAAGCAGATTAAGTTTAGGCAACTTATAAATTATGTTGAATGGACCAAATTGTGTTATTTTGAAGGAAAGCTTTTAATAATGTGTAAATACTTTCCATAATTCAAAAAGTTAAAGTAAAGAATTTTTTTTTTGTAGCAGCAGCATGCAAATGCAACATTAGTGCAATTGCCTGGCTCACATTAATTACCCTAATAAAACTGCACCACAGATCTGCCAAAATAAAACAATAAATTGGCTAAACATATATTTCAAGCAAAAACACAGGGATTCCGATTGAAAATCCCCAGCATTCAGTTGTGTGAAGTTGTGAAGTTTCACAATCAAAGTGGAAAACAAACAAAGCACCTATAGCGGTGCGTCTACCTTTGACGGAGCTGTAACTGGCTGATCATAATTAAACTGAAAACCCAGAGAGCTCTCAGTAGTCAGGCTTGTGTGACTGATCTGTAGACAGGCTTCAGGTTCCTGCTCATGTACCTGGGTTTCAGATGCCCTCTCTGAGGAGACTCATGCTGGGCCCTCAGAGTCAAAGAGACAGTCAGGCCCGTCAGCACAGCAGCACGACTCCGCCATTATAAACGCACATGCACGCACATGCACGTGGCATGATGCTGAAATATGCACCGACCACCAATCAGAAACACAACGCATGACTACAGGACCCTGCATTCTCCTTCAAAAGATTTCCTGCCATTTAAAAGACAATAAGCAAGCAGCTATAGACCGATGGAGGAGGCATGTCATTTTCGGCACGCTGTTGCTCAACATCAAGGAAAATCAATGGCGGCTCCGCAGGGGCATGGAGAGGGAAGAATAGAGCTCCGTTTCAGGTCTGTTTGAACTCATTTTCTTTTCTCTGTGGTTGCCCTCTTCACGCAGCTCTCCCACCCCCCTCCAGGCACCCCCCCACCTCCCCCTTCACAGCAGGCCTGACAGCTTGACACATTGACAGCTCGCGGTGAATGACAACTGATTTGTACAAATTTCAAGCCTTATAAATCTACCTGTCACAACAACAGCATAAAAGAGCTTGGACCCAGCAGGTAATTCAGATGAGGAGAGAGAGAAGGAGGAGGAGGTGGGAGGGGTTTCCCTTTGACAGCACTGTCTCAAAGTGTCCAGAGGTGCGCTTTGCAACAAAATACATACAAAATAAAACCCATGCCATTTTCACCTGGTCAACTCCAGACGACACCCTGTATCACCGGGTACAGTTTTAAAAATCCCGAGTGGGTTTCACTGGAAATCATCCACTCAATTTTTCTTTATACAGATATTAAAGCAGAGCCACCTGCTACAAGCAGGATTAAAGCAGCAATTTTCCCAGCCTGCACTCTGGCTGTGAAAATGAGCGGGTCTTTTTTACGCTATTTAAACAATATCCCACACTGCACCAGGGCTCCAGCTCCCCTCCAGCTTTCATCTGTTCATAATGGCAGCCCTAGCAGGCAAGGCCTTCAGTAGCTGTAAATCCTCTCTGAGGGTGTATTTTTACTGCCAGAAATAAACTACGAGGTAGAAAAATCAATAGGGAATGACAAACAGAAAACTGGTTAATAATTCCAGGTGAGTTGTTGCTGGCATTTTAGCAGCTGATGGCTCATTTGTGTTGGGCCATCAGTGCTCTGTCAATTGGAGATGGTGTGCATAAATGACTGATGTTCATTTGAAAGCTGTTGGGAAGATGTGTGAATTCTAATTTTAATTTCTAGAAAGCTAAATAGGTGGTGCATGTACAATTTGGGAAAATATTAACTATTCATTGAAACAATCTACTCACTGTTTTTTCTACTATTGGCTACATATCAGCAGAACCATATGGTAGTAGATGGGCTATTCCTTTGTGAACCCCAATTCAGCTGCGAATGCATCATTATTTATATTCTTAGAAATAAAAGTGGCAGAAAATGTTCTTGGTGCACTGTCATCGAAGAACAGTTTTGGCTGTCTAAAAAGAACATATCATATGGTTATTATAATGTTAGTAAATGAGAAATTAAATACTTTTTTTATTTTACATGATGTAAAGGTTATATTGTAATTCCGGAACCATGCAAAAGTCAGAGACTCTCCTTGATTTATTTAGTTTTCTGTGAGAAAATGGCCACTAATTACAAGTTATTCATTTTTCAGGATATATTCCTGATGAGATTAGATATAACATAATCCGCTTTCATAAGGAAGAGCAAACTTAAAAGAAAATGTGTAAAAAAAACTTCCAAAACTGAAGCTTCCAAAAAATAATACAAAAAATGAAGAAAATGAGACCCCTGTCAACTGTGTAAGACCTGGTAGACACCAAAACTGTCCCAATTAGATAAACAGCACTTAAAGCGTTCATCTTTCAGAAATAGAAGGAAATCAAGCTCCACTCTTGCTTCAGGTCTAAAAAAATTCACAGGTGCAAATCAGAAAAAGAAGCTGCTCATGTTCTCTGAACAACAACCTGGCAACCATCCCAGAATCCAGGCCTCAACATTTTTGGGCTACTTGTATTGTGAGAAGCAGAAAATGCAACCAACATCTAAGACTGAACTTTGGTAGAAAATTTTGCCTGTATGAAAAGAATGAAACTAAGTCTCAGGAAAAAAAATGGAAGCTGTAATAAATTCACGATGGACACACTAAATGCTGAAAAAAATAAATACTAGTTGTCAGAGGTTTTTGCATTATATTCTATATTTTTTTCTGTTTGCTGATGCTGAAAGATTAATCATTTGTGCAATATCGCTTGCATATTTCTCTGCTAGAACCACACATCCATGCCAATTATCATCTAAAAAGCTTTATTTTTAAAAGTGCAGTAAAAGTAAAAATGTGTCCAATCCAAATTAAGTCATCAGATGCTGTTGGGTTGAAGGTGATCACTAACAGTGTTATTTGTAGAGGGGAACACAACCCTGACACCTGACATACTCAGAGTCAAGCACAAAAGCTCCTTTCTTTGTTTATGGTTATTTGAGGCCTCCATAACACTTGAGAACTTTACGAAGAACAATGGCAGGCAAGGTCTGAGATAAACATGTTAGTGCATGCAAGTCATCTGCCTTCACTGAGACCTCGGCTCACCTCATCAACAAGCTGCAGCAGAAATGTGAAGGCATGATCTTTCACCTTTAAACTGTGAGAATATATCCATGCATTAACTTGTGCTAAACTGACCTCTTCACATCATTAATGAGCATCATGTAGAAAAAAAAGAACATCTCTTTGTTATCCATGAGCTTAGTTAAGCAGCATGTGTGCATGAGTGTGTAGAAAGGTACAGTCCAAACAAGAACTACAGAGCCATAATCCTGGTCATAATTAATAGAAAAACAAACAATAATCAATCAGGAAACATAGCGGTTCACACCTTCAAAGAAAAGCCACATCCTTAATCTTGACACTGTTTTGAGTATTTCGTACATTTGAAGAAACATCAGACTCGCTCAGTGAAGCCATTTGATAAATTTAATCACTCTCCGGCTTCTTCAAATCCCTTGACTTTGCCAGAAGCCACCTACAAACATCACACAGCAGTCTGAACAAACGACCTTTTCCTTACTACATTTAAGTCTCTCTGTAGTCATGGCATGGTTGTTTGATTAAGATTTAGCCCATTGAACGCTCCCTGGACTGGCCCCTGGCTAGGCCAAAAAGGAGGGAGTAAAGCAAAGGGATTAAGTGCGACACTCCCACTAATGCAGTCAAACTGTCACGCAGATCAAAGAGCCCCGCCGGAGATGGAGAGGAGTTCAGGCAGGTGTCCCCTCCTATTCTAATGCCAAGACAAGTGCATGAACTCTTATCGGCAGAGTGGACCGACACGTCTACTGATGCGTCCTGGCCGCTTTTCCTCCTGTGCTTAAAACGGGATGATGCCAGAGCCAATATTTCCCCACAGTGCATGGTCACAGCACCTTCTGAAAAGAACTGCTAGATTACAGACCAGGTCTATGCACCATGCCATTCACAAACAGGTCTATAAAAAACAAATTGATAAAAAACACTCAAAAAAATGACACATGCTTAGCACACTGCATATTCAGTCAGAAACACTCAGCGGGTCTTAAATGTTGGCAAATCCTTTACAATTCGTGGTAAAATATTCTCTGGAGTTCAGCTTTTGTCCTGGCCAGTTGGTCATTTATCAAGATGGCAGGAGAGCAAACAACGTATTGGAACGTTGTTATTGCAACTTTTATGGAGTACAATTAAGCAAAATGTCACTTTGCTTAAGGAGGCCCATACCCCTTATTAAGGTTTGATTTAGCCTTTGCAGCACTCCACATTATTTTATATAGCTCAATGATACACCCCAGAAGGAAGAGTTGAAAGGTTGCCAACTCCATTATGTTTATGCAACATTAAGCACATTTTCACCCTACAAAAATATACATTCATGGCTTTCTGTATAACTCTATACATTAATCATTTTCATGGCTAAAACACTGGAAAGAACATAAAGGCATGTGGATATATTCAACAGAGACAGAACACGCATAGATTACATAACACAGTAGATTTCCAAAGAACTATATTATATCTGTTAATTGAGCACAAGCATATAGAAATATGAATAAAGACATACTGAAGAGAATTACTGAAAGCCGTAAACTTGTCTTATCATTTCACTTCTGAAGTTTAACCCATTTACACCCAAAACTTTAAAATGTACAATAAGGAAATTGGCCACCAAATTTTTTCTGTAGTTTTCATGAGAGACATTTTCTTATATTATTTAATATTTTGTAGCCTTTAGTCCAAAAGGGTTACTTTTTTCATAAATCTGACACATTTCTATGTATGTGTGTGTTATGTGGAAAGAAGGACGAAAAAGGAGGATTTCAGAGAAACATTCAAATTTTTCTAATAAAGAGTGAATTCCCATTGAAATATGTTAAATTCTCCTAGACAAAATACACTCTTTATGTGTTTTTTTTGTGTGTAAGGTGATAATTAAAACAATGGTGGCCATTTTTCAAAATATTGTCCTTATCACTTTATGTTCAAATTGAGATGAGCATAAAATTCATTTTTCTTGAAAATATATGAAACTTACAAAAAAGTAACTATACCGGAAAAACTAAAACAAGCTCAAGAAAAGGACACTGTAGTTAAACCATGTGACCAATTTAAATTTTGTTTTCAGATTTGTTCACAGTGAAGCTACAATTTTTGAAAGATCATTGATTAAAATCCTTTTTCTTACTTTTCTTTACCTTTTCAATGGATTGTCAGTGATTAGTTGGCAATTTGTGTTATGGTTTAAATATTTCTACTAGCTACTAATAAGTATCATAGTCTGGTGGACATGTGTACCACATATTGTTAATATATTTTATTAATTAAGTCTTGTAAAAGTTTCTTTGTTTATCTTTTTCAATATAAAAGTATTTTGGAATATCTGCATGGTTTGTTATTGTTCAGTCCAGATGACTCAGTGAATTCTAAGAATAATCAGTACATTACTCCATTACTAATATCATCAATAGTGGCAGTCCTAGATGTGGGCTGTTTCTTCACAAATTTCTATTTTGTGCCAAACTTCTCATCCCCTGACTAAACTTATTAGTGAGCCCAGAGCACTGGCATGGCCAGCTGTAAATAAATACAGGCTTTTTCCTAGTCCTCCAAATGATATCATGGCCACCAGGGAGGAAAGATGTCCCTCGACATGTCTTACAAAGTCCACAACAAAGTTTTAGAGAGGACCTCCAAAAAACTGTATCCAAAACAGAGAGAAAGAGAGAGAGAAAGTGGGAGAAAGAGAAAGAGAGAGCCCATTGGTTAGTCGCCCAATTATTAAGGAGGCTGAATGGTTCTCATTAAGGCATCTGAGGCCCAGCTGGTCAGAGATCCAGCAGGTCAGCTGTAGTTCAGCTGGAGGTCTTGTGATCAGGGGGCTTGGCTGGAGTTAGCAGGGGGGATGACTGATGGCCATGGGGTGAATGCCAAAGCCATAAATCCAACTGGGCCTGACCCACAGCCCCTATAAAGTTTATTTACATTTTCACATTGCGTCCACCTTTAAAACTTCTATGTTTAGTTGATTCAAAGCAACGATGCATCTCGCACGGCGCTCATCGGGGACTGGTAGTGGTTTTATCCACTTTATCCTCTTTTGACTTGTCTGTCCACATCCTACACTGCAAAGCAGATTCAAAGGATCTTTTATCAATTGTATGTTTGTGCCAAGGGATTCTATTAATACTTTTCTCCACTGCCTCTGCAGTTCAGCAGCAGAAAGCTGTAGCTCTGAGGCATTTAGAGGCCTTTAACACTTTACACATGATTTAATATAAGTCTCTTACACTAAACCAAAGTGGAATTCCCAGAGTTGCCGGTTTGTTATGTTAGAACTTTATTCAAACGAGCGATTACATTTGTTGGCAGCCTTTTTTTCCCTTCTCATAATATGTTTTACATCACTCAAGTTTCATCTGAAAACAATTTGCTTACATTTTTAGAACCTCTCACAATGTCTTTCTGTTGAGTTGAAGCGCCACATTTAATCTGTGACATGTCCATAAATTATCAGAGGTAATCAGTGAGAGAAAATATCCATGAAGGTAAGAGGTGGAAAAAAACAGTGGCTACCGCCAAGTGGACTTTTTTATTTATGGATTTTGGGGGGAGGGAAATAAATAAATGAAACCAACATCCCGCAGTTTGGTGTTCCAGCAGGCTTTGCGGAGATCTTTTTGATGTCGGCGCCCGTAGTGAAACCTTGTTTGGACAGCCATAGGGTGGAGCTGGCAGGCTTCTTCTAACCCAGCCAGAGAACACAGGCTACTGCAGAGGGAGCACACAGGGGTCCTCTCGGGTCTGCGAGGAGAGATTCTATCACTTTGGTGAGGGAAAAGGAGGCTCAGTATTATTACACCCCATCAAGGAAACTCTGGCTGACAATAAATCCCAGGGTGCTGTCTGGTGCAGACGTGGAGTAGCGAGGACGGACACAGAGGGAGGAAGAGGGCAGTAGCTCTGATAGCTGCACAGCTTCACACACTCATTCAACAGCCACGGCCATTCGGTAACCCCTCCAACACCGGCAGCGTCAGGGCCACGCTCTCCAGTATACAGGATGAATGAAAACAGACCACAAAAGGGTGTTCTCAACGCAAATGACAGTCTTTAAAAAGAAGTTTTAAAACAAAAGTTCCGAGGAAAAGTATTCAATTTCTAAGTCTAAAAGTCAATTGCACATTCTTCACTACACCAAGGCACTCATATATGCACTCTTTATTCACAACTACTTATTTTTTTGCCATAGAAATCAAGAGTGGGAGGAAAAAAGTATGTCTTGAGTATTTCTGGCAGTTATAAAATAAAACCATTATTTTGAGAGTGGCCTGTCAAAAATGGGAGCAGAGGCGAAATAAAAACTCGGCATAAAATAATCATTCAGCCGGGTTCTGTGGTAGGAAGGCTGCGTGGCCTTGTGTGAGAAAGCGGAGAACATGCCTAAGTTATTACTGCAGGAAGGCAATCTGTCAAAGCTGGGCTGTTTTGGCATGGCGAATACCACTGGTGAGATCAGAGAGTCGCATTCTGCTTGCAATTACTGCTAAAGGACCTTGGATGCAGGCAGCCTGCTATCAATTATTTCCTTGGCCTCAGACACTTGGAGCTGTCAAACTGGTACTGTCTTCTGTTTTGTAACAGTACGGCAGAGGCCCCTTTTGCGCTGGCCTCTGAGACATTTGAATAGTTTATGTCATTAACCGTGTTATTACAGAATCGCACACTTGCCATTTATTCCTGCTCTCTGTCGTTCTCTCTCATCCCCCTCTTTTCATTAAAAGCATCTCTCTCTCTCTCATGATGAGGAATTACTGGGACATCTGACCTATGCATTTGTGTTGATCTATGCAACCTGTGTCTTTACTGCACTGTCTGTGTGCACTGAAAGCTCACTTATTACATAGAGCCAGGGCTGCACAATGTATCATTCCTTAATCATTACCATGACATCAGTGTAATGAAAAAGATTTGACACATTAAGCTTAAAACATTAAAACATTAAAACTTGTGTGCGCAGACGTTTGCGCATGTTCAGTGAACATATGAATACTCTGGCATGAAAAGTCAATGTTCTTCTGTACAGCAGCATAGCCGAAGTACGACAATGTCTTATTTAGTCAGGCTAGAGAGGAACACTCTACCTATGGAATGAACTTAAGTAGCAGATGTAGAACTACAAACTACCACTTGTTTAACTTCTTTAGGTACTGTTTACATTCTCAGTGGCAACCATTTTGGATCATTTTTTAGTCTGAGACTTTATAACATACTTTGTCAGACATCTATACAACATCTATCCAAACATGCTCATTAGTAAAATTCTAATGATGGCCTCAATTACTGACTTCTTAATAAACACTGGAGGTCCTGCAAAAGACTGAGTAGACTGATAAATCAATGTGATCAGTTGTTAATTGAAGTGTTACTGAGCTCTGCTAAAGCCTGTGTAGACTTATAAATCAAGGAAATGATCAGCTACTAATGTCAGTGTTACTGAGTTCTGCTAAAGCCTGAGTAGACTGATAAACCAATGTGATGATTAGTGTTAAATCTCAGTGTTACTAAGCTGAGTTGAGATCAAACTCAATAGTGGATATGTGTGTGAGTGAAAAGTTTAGCATCGGTGTTGTACTGATCAGAGATTGTGGGTGCAGCAATGAACTGAAGCACTGAAGCAGGTGATGATAGAGAAAAAGTTAACAGAATAATTACACTTCTTCTGGATTTTTTCAACACTGTTGTTTAAATCAATACACAGCACATGTGCTAATGCTAAAAGTTTAACAACAGATGAGAGACACACGTCATCTAGACAAGGTCAATTATTTTCTGCTCAGTGAATGATTTGATAACATGTCCATGGCACATTAAGGCATTGTGTTCTGATATACAACTCTACGTGAAACAACATACGTTAGTAAAAAATGACACTGAGAGGGCACCAAAGCACGCAATACACTAAGTTTTGTACAGAAGCTTTTTTAAGGATCAACTTTTAACTTTTACGGTTCTACATGTGAGAAGTTGACACATCAACTATTATGTTTAAACCAGCATTCACAATACTGATTTCACATGTGCAAATGAGCATCTAGCCAATCACTGAATGTTTGGGAGCATCTTGACCAATAACAGATATTCTTTGGGTATTTCAAGGCATTTATATAACCTCAACAATTTAATTACTTCATATCAAGGGTTCACTATTGTGTTTTCAATACATTTGCAGGCATATTGTGATATATAGAATTGTAGTGAAGTGTTTTGTCCATATTGTGCAGCCCTACCTAGCATACTACTGTAATTAGCTCCATTTAGGAATAGTAAATGTGGGTAAAATCTATCACAAAAACATAGTATATCATAACATGATTTTCTTCATAACGTCGCTCAATCCTACATATAATACACCTTTATTGACGTAATGCACACCAACAGGTGCCAGCCCTGTCATTGGTCATTGGCATTGGTCCCTGCCAGCCAGAACCGCACATATGCGCAGGCACGCAGCAAAGCTTCCCTTAGCTTAGCACCAAATGATAATCATGCAGTCAATTATTGATCAGAGACAATCTAATGGCTCTGATGGAGATCTGCATATGCATGGGTGCAGCATTTATCTGAGCGAGTGCTGCTATGCAATCCCGCATCCTTCAGGGATAAAAGGGAGCAAGGGGAAATTAATCATTTTTCCACAGCGTGACAGCACTTTGGCCTGATGTGGATAACCCATCCCCCGGGGCAGACCTCTAGATCATCCAGGGCTGTTGCTTTGGCAAGAAATTTAGCATCCAACCGCCCCCCCTCCCCCTTCTCGATCTCCTGCCAAGTCCTGGGACCTTATAGCTGAAAATTACATTCTTATGGTAAGCAAATGTGCAGTAAAGCAATACTGAAGTTGCATGAATCAGTCAGAGGGGAAAGGAGGAAAAGGTCATTATTCAGGCCCTGGAGAGGAGGACGTGCCTTGAAGGCTCACACACTCCAAAAGTGACCCCGCACACCATAATGGCTGGACTGTATGATTTTTCTTAAATTATAGTTACTTACTGTAGGAGATGCTCGCCAGCACATTCATAGCTTGTCAAGAGTATATCAAAAGGTTACCAAAGGTACTGGCAGATCTTAAAAGTAAACCTGCATGTACTTCCTTCCCCATACTCTTATTGTTTCATTGTCTTACACTGGAATGTTTAACATTAGAATGGTCTTGCTGTAATAAACTTTTTTTCTCTGCTGCATGTTTTCTTTTTCTGAATAAATTGATTCTTTAGAAAGCACCGCCAGAGACTGGTGAGACCAGCTTGGATCTGCAGTTAGTGTAGCCAAACAGACAGCGCGAGATCATAATAGTTCTAAGGTTAACAGGAAAAGAAGACAAAGAGCATAAACAATGAGAGCAAAACATCAACAGCCTGCCCCCCTGAAAGCTGCATTTCAATTCACGGCGCTCACTGTATTTTAGCTTCCCAACAGCAGAAGTTTGGCAATACTCTCTACTGAAGTTCACTAATGATTGACTACAGAGAAAAACCCTTAAGAATAAATCTACAATGCCAACGAAATGATTGTTTAGAGTTGAATAGCCTGCCATTTATAGGGGGTAAACATTGAATAATCTCTCTTTTCAGCATCTCCATGGCAACATTAGCATTTATAAAGCACAAGCTGTGGAATAAAATCAATCAAATGAAATTCCCTGTCTCCTTCCACCTGTACAGAGAACTTCTGCTTGCTTGTACCTCCTCTCTCCACACAAATTGATTCTTGGGATTTTGTTTTTTAATGGAAAATTAAAGTTTGATTTTAAGCCTTGGGTTCCTTTATCTCTCCAGCCCTGAATAGGTTTAGTCATGCACAGAGAAGGTGCTTAGAAGTTCGCAAAGACTCTTCTGAGAAGAGCAGGGAAACGCAGGCTGTCAGAACCCTTTGTGTAGGGTTTACAGCTTAAACCCATTGCCCTATACATTCAGTGACCCCTTTTTCCAGAAACTGAAAAGTTTCTCTCGACATCAAACTCTGGATTATCTTTGATTTCCTCTCAGGTGAAAGGAGTTTAAACTCCCCAGATGGGGGATCTGACAGACAAAAGGGATGGGGAAATGTTTAGTCACCATATTTATCAGGGCCTGGTTACCACTTGTCACAAGCACTCTCCCTCCACATGCTAATTAACAATATCCCCCACCCTCTTTCTACGCCCTTCCCTTCCCCCATCACTCTCTCTGAAGGCTTAAGGCCTCGCTTTGCTCCAGGACAAGGACTGACATATCAAGGAAAAATCCATTTGCATGCAAATTTACATCAAAAGGAAACCCAGGGCTTACATTTGTCACCTCATTGTGGCAGATTTTGATCATGCTAAATAAATGCTGTTGATAAGTTAACCTAAAATGTAATGGTTTCCCATTATCGGTTTAACAGTGCTTGCAAAGATCAAAAACAGTGTTCCAAAAAGGGCCTACTGGAAGGACTTCTAAAATATCCACACAGTTGATTCTGTAATATGGACATGATTGAAAGAAAAGCTGGTGGAAATATAGCATAAAAGAAAGGGCCACTTGGAGACAGGCAGACGTATGCCAAATTGTATCCCAGTGTATTTTTTATTGACAGCATAGGGCTATGGACATGGCTGTAACTACATCCACATCTGTACATTGGTACATCAAATGTAGGCCTTTCATCAGCCACAGACATTTCGGGTAATGGAAGTGGGATAAACTTCGCTTGAAGATTTTAACCACATGAACTTGTAAAAGTGTAAAAGCAGTATTTCAATCACTAACAACAAAAAGCACCAACTAGAAAGAACTAGAACTTCGAAATGGCACATGCATTCAGAACTGGATGAGGTAAGATGAAGCAGCTTCCTGCCAAATCGTTATCCGTTTCTCTATTATAATTAAGATGGTATCTGTGAGCGTGTCACAGATCCACTGAGATATATGGCACTTTAATACAACGTGGTGGCATTAAGTGTTGAAAAAACTTGTGCTGTTTCCAAGGGAATGCCAGGCATGGTTCATATGCAGCAGATCACAGAACAGGGCCACCACAGCTCGCCTGCTCCCATCAATCAAGCTGCAAATGGCTCTTCTGACACTCCCACTATTCATTTTCCAGGGCGCCTTACGTGACCACCATCTTGAAAATAACAAGAGTGAAAAAATAGGGGTGGAAAGGAGGGCTTGAAATCATTGCCAAATGTTCCCTTTTAACAATGAGTTCCAAGCACATCATCCGACAAGAACGCTCAACATATCCCAGGTGGACTAAAGTAGTGAGTGGGTGAGTGAGGGAGGGACATTTCAATGCTGCCCATTTAAAATTCTTTACCATCCACTGTGGCCTTCTCTTTTGCCCCGATTTTTTTATCTGGCACCCACCGCAACCATCTCAACCCCCTTCCTCTCCCTCCCCCACAGGCCTGAATCAGATTTACAGCAACTGTCAAAGTCAGGGATGACAGATAAATTAATCTTCTCTTCATGAGTTTACATCCCAGGCATCTGCACTGCTGATCTGGCCCTAACAAGCACCGGGTCTCTACAAGCTGTCTTTTAAAGTTGATGTTTTCATGGCTGGAGATGAATTGCCCTGTCATGAGAATCTATTTATACAGCAGTTAGAGGGTGGGGCTCTGGATCCAGGACAGGATGATTTCATGGGCCGAGGTCCCCTTGAAGCATCTGTTAAAATCTTCTTCTGTCAACCTTGTGTCTGCACCAGATCCAATTCACAGCTCCAGTCTTTATCCTTCTTTTAACATGTACAAAACTTTATCACTCGGCCTTGTGTCTATAGCTGGGTTATATTACATTTGTCAACAAAAGGGAGAAGTGAGAGCAGTTTTCCTTGATTGTAGCCATTACTGAAATCGTGTTTCCTTGGTGCGCATGGTTAGGGAAATGCGGCCATCCATCCATCATCAGGCCTCAGTCTGGGCTGTAACTCTGAATACTATGTTGGATCAACCACATTATCCAACTTAAACAAACCATGCAGGCACTGAGCAGGAAGCGTGTACTGAGCAAATGAGGCTTAATGGCAAAACAGGTATATTATGAGTAGATGGAGACCATTTTAAATGTATTATTCAAACATGGGGAGAAAGGCAAACCCTTCACTCACAGCAATTTACTAAACTATGGTAATTCTTCCTACAGTCAGTTTACTACAGCACCGTAAACATGAGGTGTTTACAGAGCAACAAAATTCATAAATTCATATCATAATTATAATCATACAGTTTTTTGTAGCTGATCACTTTATAACTTAATAACGTGTTTTATTTGTCTGACTTAGGGCTATGGAAATGTTCAGTGTGCTATATGAACAATAAAGCCAAAAGTACTTAAGCTTTTTAACGTACTTTAAATGATGCATTGCAAATTATTCTGTAATCTTTGCCAGCCATTACTGACAAAAGGTTTAGCTATGTAACATACTGACACCATAGGAACAAAACCTTGTGTGAACATTTCATTATAATTGTACCAATCAAAATGGTCCAAAACGACATGGATTAAAATTTCCTAATGAGATTTTATTCCATGTTAATTAATGAACATTAAGTTGGGAATGTTTTTTTCTATCTCCTATACAGTTACCATTTTAGAGGGTTTTTTTTTTACAAGGTTTTGGTCCCACAGTGACTATATGTAATGTAAAATGTTTAATGTCAGATTAATGTTACATTAGAATCCACAAAACTGGATTAAACATGTATTACAGCTGTTTTCTCAAGGTTGCTGTGTGTCCCGCGGTATTTCACAGCTGCCAAAACAGACTTTTGGAGTTAAAAGTAGCTCAAGTTTAAAATGCAGGGCACTGCAGTTTTGTAACCCAGTTCAGAAACATGGTGGTACAGAACTGAGCTTAAAGTGGTGTTGAAGTGATGGCAACTCTCACAGTCAAGCATTCCTGAATTCAGTCAGCCCTTAAACAGCAGATGAAACAGAATCCATGACTTTGCCATGGAGGTAGTTTGTGCTGTAATTCATCTTAAAATGGATTGCTCTGTCACCTCGACTAACACTTACTGAGAGCACCCATCAATACTTTTTGTCAAAAGCTGCACGCAAGGTAAGATGCACCATCAATCACTATTTACATAAAACGCAAAAAGCTTTTCTCAGGACGAGCCAGCGGGGAGGTTTAAAATGGAGAGCAGTGTTTTTCTGAGGACACAGGTCAGCACAGGCTGACTGAAAAATAACATCACACACACACACACACACACACACACACACACACACACACACACACACACACACAATACAAAAATATAAATGAAATGCTAGGCTTGTCATTTTTTTTCTAAGCTGTAAATGAGAGCATATTTCAGGCATTTGGACAGATCATTGCTTAACAACAATTGCTTCAAATGATTTGATTCATTTCCCTCTCAGTGTTTCTTAACATTGTTACTGTGGTTTATTGCACTTGAAGTAAAATTACACTCTTAAAAGTAAAGGCTACTGCACGGCTCTTGGCTTAGACATACAGTTCATCTTTACATGATTCTTTAACCCCATGCATGGCTAGCACCAACCAGTTGGTCCAAACTTTTACTACAGCAGGGATGGCTTACTCACTGAGCCACTGAAGCCAGACCCCATGGGCCTGGGGGGCTTGAGCAGGCCCAAATGCTTAGCATAGACAGCAGATACAAACTGCATAGGAAGCACAGACTGCAGATACAAACATCAGATGAACAAATAGCTCTTAAATATGCATTAATGACTTAATGAAACAAATGAAATCTTATCTGTTCTCAGGCCCCTCAGGTTTTTATTATTGACTCATAGGGTCTTATTGTTACATTCCATGTTTTAGACAGCGTGTAATAACAGTTTTAGCATTTATCTATCCAGGACTCTTAGACTCTATTAGAAAAAGAATCATGATTCAAATTTTAAACAAAAATCTTCAAATCTTGCATAAAAAGCAGAATGATGTGGGCACCAGAGGACACAACACAAATCAGCCACAAGCTAATTTTATTTGTTTACAAAATGAAAAATAAACTAACTTCATATAAGCATCGCTCAAAGTGCATAAACATGAAACAAAGAGTTTCTCTCCAAAATGGTGTATATTTCATTTCTAAAAATTGTAGATAGGGCAAGTTTTTGAAAACAAACAAACATAATAACAATAATAATGTGTGATATTAATAACATAGCATTAATCATACATATTTCTTTTATGTTTAAATGCCATGCCCAATAATGCATATCATGAAAAAAAATCCTTGAAAGTGGTCTATAACTCACTTTGGGACAAAACCTCTCAAATTTTGTTTAATCTCACCTTTTTTTTGACATAATATTGTTAGAAGACTCTTGTGTCCAGTGGCTTTGCAAGACCATGACCTGTCCCTGTATTACACACGTCTACAACTTCAGAATAACTCTTCAGAATGACACTTTGTGTTGAAGTCCATGTAGTTACTGAACAATAAGGCTGTAAAGAGCTTCTAAGGGGTAAAACTAAAACAAAAGTTTTCCATCTTCATTTATCTCATTTATAAATGTTGTTCTATAAAGGACCATCTATTAAAATGTTCTTTAGGAACCAAAAGTGTTTTTACTATGCCATTGTTCCATTTTAAGAGTGTATATAAAACAGTTTAGCTGTGAAAATAAAATAAAATCAACAAATTACCAACAATTTTTAGAATATCAGTGATGGAACATCAAATAACCCACAACTCATGCATGGTAGGTTTTAAAAGGGAGCTTATGTGCTATAAACCATTGGGTTTCATTGCTTAATTTCTATTATAGCCTGGTTTAAAGGAGTCCATGAGGGAATAGAGGAAGACTCAGTGTTCAAACTAAGCCATTCTGCTGAAGCTGTAGTGTGGAGAATGAAAGATGGCTCCATCCGTCCTCACAGCCAGGATCGGCTTTACGGTGTTTGGACAAGTGCAGAAATGTTAAGAGAAATGAATGATGTTTCGGTTCTCTGCAGGCTCTTGAACTCATTCAAGGTTTTCCTTAAATAAACCTCATTTGATATGAAACACATACACTCGCGTGTTGCCCCTACCTCTCAGTGGAAAGCTTCAGATCTTTGTCACCCCAGAGGTAAGCTTTATTACCAATGACTGATTTACTCTGCTTTTATACAGCTCCAACCCACTCACATACACTAATCCCATGACATCACACTCAACACACAAGCCACAAGAGTTCATGCAAACGCTCATAAACAGAGCTGGAGAGAAAGAGAAGGCAAAACCTCATGATTTTTCCTCATGTATCAGTTTAACCAGTTTGAGCAAATATTAAATAGACCCATTATCTAATAGTTCTGATGCATTCATCTCTGCAGTCACTTTTAGAAGCCATATGCCATCTCATTTATTACAGTAATATATAATACTTTCCATGATTAACTTCAACTGTTTCATTACAAAGAAGCATTGACTAAGTCACAAAAACAACATTCTTTATAAATTGCGAGGCCTGAGTGGAGAAATGCCAGTCACTGCAAATTAACAGAAACGTACAGCTGCACTAAGAAAAAAAAAGAAAAAAACAAATACTCACTGTTAACACACACACACACACACACACACACACACACACACACACACATACACACACAAACACACACATATACACACACACACACACACATACAAACACACACACAAACACACATACATACATACACACACACACAAACACACACACACACACACACACGGTCACACGCAGAATTCAATTTGGAAACCATCATCTACAGTGGAGAGGAGGACAGGAAAGTCATATTGCCATAATGCTCATATTATCAATCATCTTGACGTTTTATTGGCTTTATCACTGTACATGCCATTAAAATGATGTCTGGCTCAGATTGTCAGGGGGGCAAACATTAAACAGGCCAGGATTAAAATGCACATCTCAAACAAGTCTCCCTCTCCCTTCCGAAATGACTCCGCAGTCAACACCGCAGCCTGCTTTGGACTTACAGAAATATACTGTCTAAAAGGTGTTAAAGTCAACACTCTGGCTGACAAGCCTGATAGCATCGAATTTACCCAGATGCAGAAATCTCTCCTGAATTCATCGGCTGACACGTTAGAAAATGACAGCAAATAAAGTGGAGAATTATGAACTATTGGATTCTCCTAACATTTGCACTCCTCACGGAAAGTCAATGGCGGGACTCTTAAGCGCTGGACTGATATGCTAATAATGTTGTTCTTCATAAGAAAACATTAATATTACCACTTGAGCTATTAAAGTCATTTCAGTGGTTCTAGGAGCTGTGAGGAAAGTAAATATCCATAATTCAACAGATCCTGACAGTTAAAAGGTTGTAAATGGACGTTTAAATGCTACCGCTGTTGCCAAGCTGGCAAGTACACCATAAAACTGAATAATTCTGCCTCGCAACCCCTAATCAGAGGTACGCTAAGCAAACACAGGAATCCACAGCTAAGGGGAAAATACATTTACATACATATTCTTTCTGGAAGATTCATAACTCATGTGTCAGATAAGCTTACGTGTCAACTTTCCATCATACGACTATCGACAGATATAGTGCATCATAAATCTAAATAAGCACAGATGGCCAAAACTTCACATCTGTTTTCCGAAAAATATAAAGATGAATTCCAAAAGGCTGAAATGACTGATAAATGCATGCCCACCAGCCTGCCATGCTGCACCCCACACTCCATCCTCCTGCAAGAGAGCAGCTCCAGGCCACTCATCAATACTACATCACAGAACAAAAGATGGCCAGTTCATGTTAATTGAGATCTGGTTAAAATATCCTTTTGTGAGAGAGAGTCCTTGACATACAGTCATGAAAAATGTAATTTTTGTCTATCCCCCTCTGTGCTGAACAATGTTGTCCTTTTTCTCCGTGACTGAAGCCTGGAGACACCCGTCACACTCACTCAATGGACTCTGTTCACTAAATATTCACCCTCACAGCTTTAGCCCATATTAAAATAATTATGATATCATCCCTCTTTTGGCCTTTTACTGCGCGGTGGGAAGAGCTCATTTCTGCCCTGACTCAAACATAGAGACAGAGACCCAGCTGAACAAACTCAAAGTCCTGTTTAATATCCAGATCTCCTACACACTCAGTTAAATATAAAATGATCTATGGGCCACAGTGAATCAGATGGAGAGCTATGCCGGGTTGCATCACTCCCTTAATTCCATTCATGAGGTTTTCCCCTTCGTTTTTTTGGGCATTTGTCACATTACTCTATTATTCACTGTGCTGGCTGAAAGATGGATTCACTGTGATGGAAATAATTCATCAATTTCTCACATTCCGTTATGAAGAAAGCACTGAATAATAATGTGAATGAACAAGGGCAGGCCATGATATTTGTCTTCATATCCAAAAACAAAAGAACTTTGTTTAGATCTTCAGAAAGCCATCACTTGTGCACGGACAAAGCATGCATGCATTGTTTGAAGGCTAACAATAAAGGGTTATGGTAACCATGTGTTCGGTAATCTGAGATGTTGCTAAAGTCTATTAAATTTGCTGTTCTTCAGTTGTTCAATTATTCAATTACTTTTCATGTCAAGTGGTTAATAATATAAATGCTGGGTTTCTTATGAGCTATGAAGAAAAAGAAATTGCCACCAAAAATTCTGCTTGCCAACAGTCGTTCTGAGTAGATCTTTCTTTTATGGTGTACACAGGAGCAGCATGTCCTGGGAAGAGCAGACATGTGGAGATGGTGGTCCTAGATTACAGATACTCAAGGTATCCAAGATTGCAAAGGCCGGTGGGGAGCATGAGTGGGAGAAGTGGGGGGGGGGCGCTTGTGCGGTGCACCCTCTTTGGGGATTTAAGAGGATTCTCCTCCTCAGATGTGCTGGAGGGCTTCCCCTGAGATAATGAGAGGCCTCTAGCTGGGCAGCTGAGAGAAACATCCACCACATGCATCCACAGGATAACAGCACCTCCACAGGAGCAGCAGCCAAAAAGCTTTCAGCATGGCAACAGAGGAGCATGAAGAAAAATAACACCTCACACACGCAAGACACCAGACCCAGACCAGAGGGGAGGTGCTGAGCTTTGTGTAATTCTCAGAATGGGGGTCTGTCCACCTCAATCAGATAGTTTTGACTCTAACCTTCATGAAGGAAGTGATACAAAAATGAAAGCTCTCAGCTGACTGCAGTGTATATGGTCAAAGATCACCAGACATAAAATGCCCCAATGCCTTTATATGAAAAAGCGGGACTTGTACCAAATCACTGTGACGAGGGCTTCGTCATGAACAGCATACTAAAGGCTCCTCTATGCAGGTCCACTCCAAAGATCTTTTGAGTGACAAGCTTAAGAAAACTCTTTGAGCTCTCTAGTCCAGTACACCTTTTGATCTTAACCCCCCTCAGCCTGTTCATGAAGGAGACTGAGAGAAAGCTGCTTTCATTTTTATTTGTCATTTTTATGAGCAACTGGGAAAGGCATTCCCTGCCAACCTGATTGTAAGAAATGTCAAACAAATATACATTGTTATTATTAATATTATTAATTCTGTTATTATTATTATTAATAATTGGCTAAATGTCTTTCCCTATAACTGCACAGGTATTATAGGGCCACAATCGTATGCAACAGTTTGGGCACCCCTGGTCAAACGACATATTTTGTTGATTTGTGAAAATAAGGCACATTCTGTTGCCTGTGCATGATGTGTTAACTTCAACAAAACATCTCATTTGGCTAGAGGCACTCAAACTTTTGCGAATGACAGTACAATGTGATGACCCCATAGCTTGTAAATAAAGCACCTGGTATTCCACGCATCTCAGCATAAGCTTTTACTTACACTAGGGCTCTTGTAACTTTTGATGTGATCTCATTAATAGCTAAGAGAAGAAAGTTAAATATACCTGTTAGTCAAACTTGTAATTTTTCACTTTATCTTAATTTGTCATCATGGATCCACTTATGTACCTTCAAGAAATGCTATGTTCATCAACTTTAATTAAAAAAATCTATTTCACATTCTTTTCTCCATTCAACTCATATTTTGTGAACACTTGTCTGGCCCCTCACGAGAAATCCAGCCGTCCTTTCATTGCTTCTGGATATTCCTTTCATTTTCAGCACCTCCAGCTACCTCCCATTGGTTTTACAACTTCAAAACACACCTCATGAAAAAATCAGGAGTTATCTGACATGTGTCCCCCTACCCGGATGGCATGCCAACACCAAAGGCCAGCATTGATTTTCTGTAAAGGAGGGCCGGATTAGCCCCCTTTAGGGCTCAGCTGCCTCAGCACGGCCTGAGGGGCTGCTATAAAACTAATAATTAATTTAAACTGCCTGCTCGGGCTATGGAAGGATCCACACTCAGAGCACACAGCCAACTGGTTGTGACTGTCTCTCCACAGAGAAGAGGTGCGTTATTTATATCTCTGGCACGTCGGACAGAGACAGTACATGTGTGGCTATGGTATGAAGTCTTGCACAAAGATAGCCGGCTTCAACTTGGAACACATCACGGAATTATTTCGAAGTAAGTGTTTGCGATAAATCCTAAAGCGATTCTCTTTTCTTCTTGCATACTGAATAAAACTCCCCATAGAATCCACACAACGCAGCCAATAAAGACCACATGTACTGCTCCCTCTGATTGACAGGCATGCTAAAAGCAAATTAAGGGTGAGGAAAGAGTGCAGAACACTAAGCCACTAAGCAGCCAGCTTCGCTCCCTCCGAAGACTGCCACTGTGCTTGAACCCAAACACAGGGTCAAAACACCTAATTCTCCCGCCCAGAATGGGTAACAGGCTTCAGCTCATAATGTCCTCAGCATGCTCTTATCAGGGGCAGAGCACAGTAACTCTATTCAAAGAAAGAGACACACACTTCTCATAGGCTCAGACCACAGCCAGTAGGACATGCACTTTCTCATAAGCAGACTTCTGGGAAGTGTGGTGCCGGGAGAAGGAGAATCTCGAATTAGCAACAAGCAAATTAGCCACTAAGAAGTAAATCTATTACCAGAGGCCCCGTTTCGAGATACAGATTTAAAGCTTGCATTTGCAGACTAGTAAGAACTCATTGCTCTATTACTGGAGAGGACAGCTAGAGAGAGTCATATTCCTTGGAAGAGAGGCAGATGTGTGGCTCCATCTCTGTGAAAGCCGACGGAACATTTTAATGACATTAAGTCAACCATCACAAGACGTCTTTGTAAAATTCTGCAACCCGAGGTCTAAAGTGTGTGCTTGGGCTTTTTACAAAAGCAGACATCAGTATCGTTTGGCCTTTGGATAGAGCCCTCATGCCGTTGTATCCAAAGTCAGGCTACAAATTCCACCAGAAACAAAAATTCAAAACACTTTCTGTTGTTTCGGTCTTCTCAGCTAGCTATAAAAATTTGATACACCATTTAAGGACAGCTTTCAGGAAGCCTCGGTCAGGACAGATGAGTGTAATGTACACGTCAAACTATGAATATGCGCTTCTCTTGAAGGCTAGCACAAACAAGAACAGACACTCCATGTAGCTGGTCTGTGAAATTTCCTCCTTTACTTTAGTGCCAATGAGGGCTTCTACAGCAGGGGCCAGTAAAGGGATTTCACCTGAAAGCCTTTCATCTTATTGACACACAAACGCTCCTCAGATCAGACGAATGCAGCCCAGCCTGTCTGTCTGTGAAGAGCATGCTCATGAGGATATCCCAGTGCCTCTTCGTCCTCCTCTTCTTGCTCCTCCTCTAGTGCCAGGCGTTTTGAAGCCTACCACTCTCCCTCCGTTACGAGATGAGCTCTGAAGACCCCTCTGGCCCAGACATAAAAAAACACGACTGCTCTCTCAAACAAAAGCAGCGTTAGAGCCGAAGGCGGGGGGCGGGGGGGGGGGGGGGGGGGGGGGGGGGGTGGGGGGGGGGCACCCTAAACATCATCAAATGTCTGGACAATGAGACACGAGGTAAACAAGGCCACTTGAATACACACAATCCGTGCTTAAGGCATAAAAACAGCTACTTATTTACAAGGATACTTGTCTTAGACAAATTAAGGAGACATTGGGAATTTAAGAGGAAAAAGGCAACAATAACATACAGCTAAGGCTTAAAACTCTCAATACACATTGGGACAACCTTCTGAATAATGTTGATAATACTTCTGAAACCTTCGGTATCACTCCATAATAGAGAAATAGCACAATATACAGTGTGTCAATCATTTTTTAGTGTGAATGTTTGACGATAAATGCTTGAAATGATGAATGCTTGACGATAAATCTTTCACAGTCATTCCCCACTCAGTTCACTATAAAGCAAATGTGAAAAATAGTGAAAAGTGACTGAGTTAATGATAGAACCATTCCGCTCATGTATACACATTAAATTTTGGTTAAGGTACTGTACAGTATATAAAGACAGTGTTTTTAAGGACAGTAATAGCAGTTGTGTGCTGCGGCTGTGAAAAGGCAGTGAGTGACGCTGAAATGTGCAGGGGAAATGTGTTGCAGCTGTGTTCAAAATCTGCAGCAGCTGTTTAAACCCTCTATGGTCCTGTGCACATGGGGGAAAAAAATGCACTCCTCTCTAGGCCGGAGCACGTTTGCAAAGCAAGCAATTTGGACAGTATCGTCTAGTTCATCACTCTCCAGGTGGCACACCACTGCTTAACGGCAGTCAAAACACTGAGGCTTGACTTATTATTCTGGGCACCATCTATACCCCAAATGTTATAGCAAATATTTTCTAATAATGATGAGTGTTTGGAGGAGTAAATTCCTAATGACAGGATTCATAGCGTGTTTTATGGTGGTGGGATAAATTCGCACAGCGTTCAACATTCATCATATCGCCTGAGAGAGAAATTGTGCCCAAATTTCAAAACATGGGGAAGGAGCTACAATCATCCTCTCAAGTCTTGGCACGATAAAGCCGGCGTATCTGTCTTCACTTTTCACAGCCGTCTCTCCAGGAGAGGCTGTGGGAGACAAAGTGTCATGAAGCAAGCACATACAGAGGGCAATACTGAGGAGAAAGTCCTTTGTTCCAATTCCAAACTGCTAACTTTTTTTTCGCTCCCTTTGGGAACCGTCCAGGGGAAGTTAAAGAATGGCAGACCCTCTTTGCTTCAAAAGTACTAATAAGTTCCAGACCTCCCAGTTGCTTACATCATTAATCAGCATGATGACTTTGCATGATAGGGGACGTAAGCTGGAAGTGATCCACACATTTAACTCCATGTTACCGGCGAACTGGGCGCAAGTCACAGCTTTAATTTTAGCAGCACTCATTCAAAAAAAAGTGCCATGGCACAATTTAGCCATGCATCAGTACACCACCAAATACACTTTACTAAATGTGTCACCTATAAATTAAACATCTCATCTGTTTTCATTCATTTGCGCGCTGTTATGTCAACATTTACGGATTAAGCGCTTAGTATTTAAGAGACGTTTGAAAATAAATGCAAATGGGAAGCTAAGCGATAAATGCAAAGAGTCATGTGATATTGAGGGACTGCTTTCGCTATCAGAAGAAGACGGATGCCTAAATAGTTTTTTCTAAACATGTCAAACAAAGGAAGAGAGTACAGTGCGTGGCTGCCCTGCCGGGCCTGATCAGGTTAGGCTGTAAAAATCCATCACTGGCCTTGTGCTCTGCTAAAGCGCTAAGGAAACATATTGTAGATTTTAAGAGCCATTTTATTCAGCCAGACTGTGTACTAAAACTAATTGGATTTCTGTCAATGGAAAAAATATATCCCTGGGAAGACTTTGAACTACATAACGCTGACGGTACAACAACCCAAGAGGGACCAGGCCCTTCCTCAATGCCAAATGTGAGGGAGGGAAATTAAACCAGTGGTCAACATAAAATATTAAAATGGCACGGTATCGAATTTTTGAAAAATGATGTCAGACTCACTCATTAGGTCCACTGATGCAGTGAATTAAGCTATATTTAGTGGGTGATAATTGAAATCATGGCTGTAGTCATTACCACTGACATGTTTCTAAATAATACCCAATAAATTTCTCCCCCATTTCGAGAGGCTCTCTGACAGCTGGCAGGGCTGAGAAGCATAAAGCACAGAAACTATTACTCTCTCCTGTGTGTGACTGGCCTTCCTATTCTCTCTTCCTTAAAGCCAATAAAACGTCAGCTTTTATTCTACCCCTCCAAAGTGTTGGCTGCATGTCAGCTCTCCCCTCTAAAGCCCTGCCACAGAAAACTGAAGGCCTGTAAATCACTGTGTCACAGGCACACCATCAGTCTTGGGATATACAATAAAAATGGGATGCAGTTATAAAGGGAATGGCATCCATGCCCGATATATATTTAATTTGAACAAAAAGAGAACATAAAGATGTTTGGTTCCATTCGACACCAACAGCGTAAGAAGTGCTGGGAGCAGAGTACAGTAGCTTTGGAAGGATATTTTGGAAATGCTGACAGTGATTTAAAGATAATTCTTTTGCCATCGGGGGTCTTTTGTTGCATTGTAACAATAAAACCATGATTTATGCCATATTGTTGGAGGGAACTGTACCACTGAGATGGAGTTGGCAGGATAAGACCTACCTTTCTAGCACTCCATACAAATATAAAAGCATACATATACCAAGGACATTTTTGTATCTGACTACTCAGTGTTATTTATATGTATCATATATTTGTCAGTTGAAGAATGTTAGTAATAGCAGTAATTCACAGACTTTGAACCATTAGCCAAATTACTTAAGTTGCTCCAACTCAAGTCAACAGTCATAAAGTCCAAAACTTTATAAGAAAAAGTTCTTGTTCCTGGTCATATTATGCATAACTCTTCATATTATACCACTTAAAAGACAAAATTCTTGTTTTCTCATAACGTTTGACCAAAATGTAGTGACTTCTGCCCACCTCTAAAACATCTTCATTACATCACCGTGCACCAGCATGCAGGAAAAAACTACTAACTAATAATATCACATTTCCACCTCATTCCAAAACCCCTACCAAGCAAAGCTAGCTCAGAAACCCACCAAGCTACAGTGTTTTACTTAGAAACTCATTACAGCATGGAAGAAAACTGCATTATGATTTATGACTACAGTAGCTGTCAGAAACTCCTATTTTTTGTTCCTTGTACCTTCAGAGTAGCTACATAAGTGAATACTGAATCTTTGACAATGTTGTTATCGTCCACCTTGCAGACACAATGGTCATCTAAGATCTACCAGATTTCAGGCTAAGATCATTGTAGTTTATGACACAAATGTTTGGAAATAAACTTTTCAGATATTTCTGACTGGTTTTCTTAAAAAAAAATCACAAACAAACATAACATTCCAGCTTTCAAAGAGGATAAAATAGAGCTCACAAAGACATAGTGGAGTCATAAGTGTCTGGTTAAAGTCACATTACACTACAGTAAGCTAGTGTGTTTATACCTGTGTTTTCACTCCTGTCAGCAGGACCAGGCCAGAAGGAGTCAGCTCCAAATGAAGACCACATTGCTGTGGTTTGGCTGTTTGATCAGATTAAAGATTGTCATCTTACCAAAACAGAGAGTGCATGACTTGCCTGCGAGAGGTTTTCTAAATTAATTTGGTGGGACTTGATGATCTTTCCCTTTTGTTGGTTGGACAGTGTGTTTTGGCACAGAAACCACAAAAACTGTACACATCGACGGCGTTTTGCTCTGCCTGGAGCACAAAAAGTGCTGTCCTATTTATAATAAGAGTTAGAAAACCAATCCAGCAGAGACACAGGGTGTACTAGAGAGGGGGTTAAGTCTGGTAATGCTTATGAATGACTTCCTGAGGTTGCTGTTTTTGAAAACAAGACGAATTGCAATGCAAAACAAAGAATCTCATATAGGTATATATAAAGGCCTAAGGTGAGGAAAGATGACAGAACAACTTCCTGAAAGCGTACAGAAAGAATGACAAACAGGACCCACACCAATTCAACAGTCCCCTTGAAGAAACTGTAGTTTATGTAGTCACTATAGGAAAACAGAGAATATATCTGTTCAGTAAAAATATGAAAAAGTCATTGTCCTCCGCTAATAATCAAATGCAATTTATTACCTCCATGTAAACTCGATTTGTCCGATTTCCTGTTGCTTTCAGTGTCTGTGTGATTTTGGTGTAATTTCTTTGAACATAACTGAGTAATGTCTAAAACGGTAGCACTAAAAGAAGCACTACAACCACGAGCACAACACATTCAAATTTTCCATTAGCAAAACAGCGAGCAACAAACTTGTCAAGAACAATACATCTGAAAGCATTGCTCTGCATTATTATTACCCTCCTGTCAGCTCATCACTCCCAGAAGGAATTGCTGTGGTACAAATTTGTTCAGAGAAATTAAATGGGGTTTTATCATCGCACAGTTGATTTATAAGAGCAGTGTTCCAAATGAAAATGCATATATTTCATTTGCAACAGAAGATGCTGTCTTATAAGCCAGTTAGGCTTAAAGAACATTGCATATTTCCTAATACAAGGCAGACAGTCAGGGCTGCTCCCAAATATTAGCCCTAAATAAGCTTGATAGATCAGATATGGAAAATTCTCATTTCTGCACGAGCATCAATTTCCACTCCCTCTCTGAGCTAAGTGATTTGAAGACTTCATTCCGACAGTTTTTCCCCCCCTCATACTCTTTTAACTGACGTTTTATCTGCATACTGGCATCGGTGCAGATTGAACACACCCGCAAGACAATGACAGGCCCTTCTTCCATTGTCACTTCTCATTTCAACATAGAATGATGGCTCTTCCTGGCTCATGCCAATAATAGCCCCATCAAAAAGGAGACTCCACCTAGCTCTGATGTAGAGGGAGCACTTCATGTCGCTGACTCTCATTTGTCAATTAACAGGAGCCTTCTGGTGTTGACGTGCGGGGGCTTGAAAGATACAGTCTCACCCGTGACGAATGAAGAGAGACAGTTGAGTGAGGCATGAGCTGCAGAGTAATACTATAATGTGCTTTAGATATGAATATAAAACGACACTGCTGACAGTCCATACACGGTTTTATTTCATTCCTCACTGTACCCAGGCACCATACTTTGTATCCTTCTTCTCTTTTCATCACACTACTTACATCTCATTGTGACAGGCCACCGACATTTAAAGCACTTCCATTTGAAAAATGCAAGTTAGCATACTTGATTAGCCATTAAAATGCAAAAAGCTCGTCACTGCAGAAGCACACACAGGTGGGCATACAGTGTTAAAGCTTAATGAGGAACATTTTATGCCACAGGAGGATAAGTAAAGAGGCCTTTAATGTCAGCTGAAGTCCATACAAAGACTGCCTCTGAGACTATACCTTATAATGTGATTTAACATTAACTTTTACATCTTAGGTTTATTATTTGGCAGAGGCAAACTATGACTTTTACAGCTAGAAAACACATCTCTACAATCATGCTACTTTCCACTAGCACCCCTACAGAACTCTAGTAGCATGTTAGCTCTAAACAAATGGCATTTTCAGGCAGTTCTATATTAAACATGCACATTTAAAGCTTGTAAAAGACATTCTTATGTTTTGTTTTGTAAGAGACCTTTTAACCAAACATGAACAATCTTTCAATAAGGGCTGCTGGGAGAGAACTGCCACTGCTGTTTTCCAATTCTAACAACTGACTGAATCTTACTTATACTGTGGCTCATATTCCCAGTCACTGACATATCTAGGACTTCCAGAAGGCTAGAGTGATGATTTTTTTCATGAAGTTTGTCCCACCCATTAGACACCAAAAAAATATTGGCTGATTCTACTGTTAGTGTTACTGTTACTGTTGTTAGTTTCTTATGAAATTAACAGTTATTTTGACATGTTAGTCCAGCTCCTGAAGACATAACCAATGGGAGAATTCACTTGGCTGTGTCAATGTAGATCAACACGTTTCCAATAAACACTTGACAATGACTTCTGACAATGACTTCTGCCAAAAGAGTTGCACGGTTTAGCTACAATGAGAGATGAGTATATTAAGTAAAATGGACTAAAAATTAGGAGCTTTTTATTTTACAGAAATCATAAGCCCTAGAAGGCCCTGAGGGTTCCTCACTGTTACTCAGTAATTATATGAAAAACAATGCAAACTGGTATTTGCATGAGAGTTATTCTTATGTTATTGGATTCAGGAATGTGAGTCTTGAATCATTGGAATTTCTAAGGTGTTTAAGAGATAAATGGAAATATTTTTAGGACTGCAATGCATATATTTTATTCACACCAGAATATTGCATATTTCCTAATTCAAGCTGGGCACTCAACACTCCCAAAGATTAGCCTTATAATATACATACACGCATACATACATACCAAATACCACAACTAATCTTTGCCTTTTCAAAAAGGCAACCACAGAAACAAAATTCTATCTCCCAGGCATGGATGATCTTCCAACCCGACTGTTGGTCATAGCTCATATCTGAGCAGGTAATATAAGCCAGTTCTGATGACAGAGTGGCTGTCGAGCTCCCATGACATGAAGTGACACTAGCGAAGGGAGATCATAGCTACCTCATACCTCAGGATGACTGAGGTGCATCCTGTTTGCAGCTCATCTGGAGAAGACTAGACAAGACAATAAGATCTCCTTTGTCTTCAGCACCCAATAACCTGCAGTGTCATGCATGTCCACAAAGGGATGGGACACTCTGACAACAGTTCATGGCTAGACTGCACATATATGACAGGTTGCTCCTGAAACCCATCCTGGGATTACCTCTGGAGCCAATCATCTGCTACCTCTCTGTGCGCTGGCCTTGGACAGGTGCTGCTTCACCATCACTGTGATTTAATGTTAACCCCTAATAAACAGCACCATGTGAAAAGGTCTGATAAACTGAATGTGAGTCCACATGCATGCTAACATGCATGCTCCCTGACACCGCTCTCGTCAGGAAGCACACAAACAGTGAAGAACACACACTCATCACCTCCAGCCCTGTCTCTGCTCCTTCTTTGTCTGATTTCCATTTCCAGAATTCATTTACAGAAGACCCCGAGACCTCACTTAAAGGGTTACTTCCTCTCAACACATTCTTTGGAACAAGAACACAACGAAAAAAAAAGCTGAACAGACCAGACACAGATAGAGTTTCCAAAATGCCCACATTAACATGTCTTGGCCCTAAACCTAACCACTTCTTTATGTTTTTCTCATAATAGTGAATTCATGCTTGAAAGCAGGATGTCCATCTATTACACTTTCACTATGAGGCTTTTGTCTGCACTTAGAGAGGAGGCAGGCAGTGCATGCTTGGGCACCGCATTCCCTGATTCTGATCACATGCTTGCCTCATTACAAGTCACATTTTCATGCTGACCAAAAGCCCCAGCCCCCAAAGGAACCACTAAATGTGTTTTTAGATTTGGAGGCACAAAAAGTGAAATAAAAAGTGCAATATTTAGAGTCTGAGACCGCCTTTCATTCATTTAATTTCTAGTCAAATAGCTATTAAGTAAACATTATTATTTCAATCCAAGGTGAAAAAAGCATACATGTGTTTAACAGAAAGATATACAAAAGCTTAAGTATGACATTAAATCTATTCATATTTAATTTGTCCACTCTTTACTTTCATGCATCCTACTGACACTTTAACTCTTCAATCCTCCCAATTTTAAAACTAACAGCTTAAAGCAGTGCTCTCCTAAGAAAGGTTGATCCCAAAGGTGTCACTGATACTATGTTCTCCTTTAAAGAGACACTAACATTTACATAACAAATAGCCCTAACACACCTCAGCTGCCTTGCAAATTTCTTATAAGTTGCTAAAAAAGGATCCTTTTCAGGCAGGTTAGATAACAGATACTCCACTTGAAAGGATGAGTAGGTGTCAAGAAGCTGTTACTGAGAAGAGAAAATAGACAAAAAGGAAGATAATCTGCACTAGTGCACTGAAACTGGACATCTGGGATATGGTGTTTTTGGTATGAGGTTTTATGAACAGATGAGTGTAAAATTGAGATCTTTGGAAGGAACAGAAGGCATTATGTACAGCACTGAAGCAAAGAAAGACTACTCAAACCATAACTACAGCCCTCAGTCAAACATCAGAGGAAGATCAGTGCAGGTTTGGGGCTACAGAAAAAAACACCTGGGCTTGGTGATTTGTTTTTGATTGAATGCTAATAAGTATATCATGTAATACCCTCTGGAAACATTTAATGGGAGAAAAAGTCATTCTACAGCAAGACAACAACCACAAGCACATTGAGAAGATCAAAATGCACTTACCAGCAAAGAAGCTGCTGGTGTTCTCAGAACAATGGACTGGCCACCCCAGAGTCCAGGCCTCAACATTACTGAATGTGTTTAGGCCTTTGTGTGCTTCTTTGTTCAATACAGGTTTTCTGATTTTTTCTGATAATGAGAAACGGATAACTTGCCTTTTTGTGTGGAAATTAAATAAAAGAAAGAGTGGTGTCTGAGTTTTGCACAATTCTGCATGTCACTTTCAAATGTGTCAATTATCGTATGATGTAACGAGGTACTTAGCATTACAGACTTCATCAGATAAGATGTGTGCTGGCCATTTTGCAAGTTTTGACTCCCGTGTTATTTGTACCTGTCTTATCTGTGCCACAATAGACGAGAGTACATGAACTGAAACACTTTATGTAACTCTATTTTTTCCTCCTGGGTTCTGAATGTTGGGAGCAGATATACTTGAAAAGTGCAGTTGTATGGGAATCTCTATTAGCCATAAACAGTAACAAACTCCTGAGCAGACAACCCTCAGCAGAAGCAATGATTTTAAAACAGTAAGATAGAACAGCATTAAATGTCCCATTAAATGGCATTAAATTAAGACATGAGTTTCCACCAGAAACAAATTCAAATTAAGCATTTTCTCACAAACTCATATTTCTTTGTCTTGGCTCCCTCCACATCTTGTATAAATCAGCATAATATCATCACTGGCTATTCATCTAGCTAATGAAGAGGACTACTGTGAGCACACACACTGTGCCCAATACACGGTATACAAAGTGCTTCCGATTTATGCCTGAAAATGGATGCTTCCAGTATCCTCAGCAAATGAAAAAGTAAACTGGGTTTTAGGCACCCAGTGCTGGTAAGCCGCTTGCACAGGCTCATTAGGAATATTAATGCACTGATAAGCGCACATTTTTGCACGACACACTGAAGCAGCACAGGATTTAGCAATTATTAATCTGACAGTCTCGAGCGCAAGGCGAATCAATTAAACGAAAGAATCCACATTTTCAGCACAGATAACTGCCTCAAGACGACAATTTTCACATGACAAAGAGAGGCCCATTCAGAGTCCTTCAAGGCCTGACAGGTCAAGAAAAGAAGTCTGAAACAAAAGCACCTTATAACCATCATCTCTTCTCTTTTAGTTGTCAGATCAACTTTGCTAGTCCTGCTGGTGAAATGGCACCCCTCCTCTCCCCAGCTGCCACAAGGTGCTTCTTCATGTCCTGTCAAAGGAATCTTTTATTCTATTTGCTCGGCATTAACATGTCACATTTATTGATCAGACCTTTCATACAGCCACAGCATGCCTCTTCATGGCCCGGGCCCTTTGATGTCTTGATGACACTCCAAACCACGTAATGCACATAATGCGGATATTAAATTGCACTTAATGCAAAAATGTGTCTGCATGCATGGCAGGTGCATCAAGTCAAAGGTTTCATATCATGTGATGCTGCTGTCATTTAGTTAAATCTTCTTAAACATTCCCTCAGACTGTAAGAAACTTCAGTCAGGAGTGAATTTTTTCTATTTAGATCATTGATCTGCAAGTTTTTAACAGTTATTCTGTTTCTTACAAAATGTGCTACTTCATAAAAGAATGAATCTAGGTAGCCTAAACAAACAGAGTGGATATCACAGCTATAATCCCAAGGCATGTAGTAAGATTATACAGACATGTATTTGTTGTGACAAGAATTTCAAAAGATACTAATGCAACAAAAGTGTATTTGCAAAAAGCTCACCACAGGATGGTGTAATCGCAGAGCAACAACAAAACAGAAGTGCAGGGGGAAAATGGATGTATTACACAGAACTTTGAAACCACATGTGCCAAACAGAGATCAACGTCATGGACCATATGTCTGTTCATACAGACACTCAAACATGCCTTCAGAGCGCAGTACAAGTGCCTGGACAACAAGTCATGTTCTTATCATGACAGTGCTGTGCTTCTCTTGACTTTTTGATCTTTTCATATTAAAACAAATCATTTCAGATTATCACTGTGCATCTTAATCTACAACCTCGGTCCTCTTTCATGCATATGTTCATCATTACGTGTTCGGTGTGTCCGTATTACTGACATCTTACCTCAGTCGGTTGAAGCTGAGATCTAGTCGCCTTGCAATGCTCCCATATTTTACTGCAAGGAACTCTGGAATGGCCTCACAGTCTTGTCCAATGTAGGACACCTTTACATTCAGAAAAAAAAGGAAAGAGAAAGAGGGAGAGAGACAGAGAGAGACTTATTTCTCCATGCATAGCCTCCGAAAAGGTGAGTACTTCTATTACACAATTAACAAAAAGTCACTTTAAACATGCGGCCCATATTATCGCTGTCAGAACAATGCCCAAAATGGTAAGGTGAAGGAAGACTGTTTCTATTTCTATTGGTCAGTTCATCAAGAAATGCTCACACAATCCAAAAGGCAGTTTGTGTGTTCAAATTATGCAAACAGAAGTAAAAATGACAAAAAAAATGGAGACACAAGGTTTCATCCAGACAGCGACAATATTTTGCCTGCAATAGCGTACATGCAGATAAAGCAGTACTTTTACACTCTGACAAGTCCTTTACACCTATGGCAAGTTCTTACTGAAACAATGTTATTATAGACTCTCTGCATACTACAGACTATTTGCATATTGTTTTACTTGCTTTACTCATCATCTTTGTTTTATCTTTGTGTCTGGCCTACCTTGCTCAGTGATTCAGAAGGAACTTTAATGGTGTGATATCAGAATCAGAATCAGAATAAGCATCAGAATCAGAATCGTTTATTGATCCCAGAGGGAAATTGCAGTTGTTACAGTTGCAAACGTTTATGTAAAAGAATAAACAGTTTAATAATTTAAAACAAAGATAAAGAGAAATTTGCAATATACACTGCTCAACAAAATAAAGGGAACACTCAAATAACACATCCTAGATCTGAATGAATGAAATATTCTCTTTGAATACTTTGTTCTGTACAAAGCTGAAAGTGCTGACAACAAAATCACACAAAAATCATCAATGGAAGTCAAATTTATTAACCAATGGAGGCCTGGATTTGGAGTCACACACAAAATTAAAGTAGAAAAACACACTACAGGCTGATCCAACTTTGATGTAATGTCCTTAAAACAAGTCAAAATGAGGCTCAGTATTGTGTGTGGCCTCCACGTGCCTGTATGAACTCCCTACAACGCCTGGGCATGCTCCTGATGAGGTGGCAGATGGTCTCCTGAGGAATCTCCTCCCAGACCTGGACTAAAGCATCCGCCAACTCCTGGACAGTCTGTGGTGCAACGTGGCATTGGTGGATGGAGTGAGACATGATGTCCCAGATGTGCTCAATCGGATTCAGGTCTGGGGAACGGGCAGGCCAGTCCATAGCTTCAATGCCTTCATCTTGCAGGAACTGCTGACACACTCCAGCCACATAAGGTCTAGCATTGTCCTGCATTAGGAGGAACCCAGGGCCAACCGCACCAGCATATGGTCTCACAAGGGGTCTGAGGATCTCATCTCAGTACCTAATGGCAGTCAGGCGACCTCTGGCGAGCACATGGCGGGCTGTGCGGCCCTCCAAAGAAATGCCACCCCACACCATTACTGACCCACTGCCAAACTGGTCATGCTGAAGGATGTTGCAGGCAGCAGATCGCTCTCCACGGCATCTCCAGACTCTGTCATGTCTGTCACATGTGCTCAGTGTGAACCTGCTTTCATCTGTGAAGAGCACAGGGCGCCAGTAACGTTGACAGACACAGCAAACCTTCTTGCCACAGCTTGCATTGATGTGCCATCCTGGATGAGCTGCACTACCTGAGCCACTTGTGTGGGTTGTAGAGTCCGTCTCATGCTACCACGAGTGTGAAAGCACCATCAACATTCAAAAGTGACCAAAACATCAGCCAGAAAGCATCGGTACTGAGAAGTGGTCTGTGGTCCCCACCTGTAATTTCCACCTGTTGTCTATTCCATTTGCACAACAGCTGTGAAATTGATTGTCAATCAGTGTTGCTTCCTAAGTGGACAGTTTGATTTCACAGAAGTTTGATTTACTTGGAATTATATTGTGTTGTTTAAGTGTTCTCTTTATTTTTTGAGCAGTGTATATATATATATATATATATATGTATATATATATATATTCAAAGCTGTCCTGCATGCACCTCCCCCCTTCATTAAAAGGACACCTCTTCTTGTTGTTGTTTGTTAGTTTAAGATCTGTTGAGGTGAGGACTGTGTTTTATTACGCTGGGCTGTGGGTTAGTAAGGGTGTGTTTAGTGTCCACCATAGAGCAAAGTGCTATAGATAGAAGTGACCCTTGCTATTCTCACTGTTTTTCAGTGGCCTTTGCTACTTTGTTCAACAAAAGAGCATTTCCTTGAACAGAATTAGTGGTTTCTTCTGGCTCTTTTTCATTGCTGATGCCTCAATACTGTCAACTGTCAGGCCATTTTGGTTGGTGTAAGAGCGAATTAACAGTAACCGACTGCTCAGCACAGGTCTATGACAGCTCACTAGCACAGTACTAAACATAATTATGTAGATCTAACTCAGACCTATTAACTTTATGTTGTTTTCTGCTTCTGTTCTATTAGTACAGGGGTGTCCAATCTTACCCACAGAGGGCTGGTGTGGCTGCAGGTTTTCGCTCCAGTAAAGCAGGAGATGATCTGATGAAATGTTTGGAGAGTAAGATCAACTGATTAAACACGTAGAATCAGGCGTGCTCCAGCTTGTTTGGAGTGAAAACCTGCAGCCACACTGGCTCTTTGTGGATAAGACTGGATACCCCTGTATTAGTATATATAACTCAACTGATCTTAAAAGCTATTTAACACAGTTGCGGGGAACCACTTGACATAACATTTTTAAGCAAATCCAACATTTTGTTGTTGTTGAGTACACATCATAGAACAGAGTTTCCCAATCCCAAAGCTGAGTCAGGTGTGCAGAGCAAGGAAAATGCAAAATGTGCAGAGCATGGTGTTGCTAGGACTGGGATTTGGGAACCCCTGTCATAGAAGAACCACTTCTGTTAGCCTTAAGAATCTTTTAGTAGACGATGCTTTACATTTTTGTCAAAAAGATCTCAGTGAGAAAGCATCTCCACATAATCTAAAGGTTCTATTACAATGAAAGACCCTAGAACCCTATGTCTGAGCTAAGAATTATTTAACAACAGTACACTTTTAAAAATGAAGGTTTACTGCTGTTCTATGTGCAGCCAACTAATCTGAATGTGTCCTACACATTTAAAAAATGGCTTGTCAGTGGTTCCTTAGTAAACGCAATGGTCCTATTTTGAACCATGAAATCTATGTAAAACCACTTCATGTTTAAATAGTACTTGACTGGTGAAATGGTTCTTCAGACTGGAGAATGTACTGTATATGGTTCTACACAACACCAAAAAGGGCTCTGCTGTTATTACAAACTTGACATTGTAACAACAGAAGAAACTATATAAAACTATATAAAACTCTTCAAAAAGGTTATATTATAGAATCATATACAACACATCAATCTGATCAATCTGAGGAACCATTTCACCAGGTAAAAACTCATCAAGCAAGCCTATGGTCCTTTGAGTGTTCATGGTTCTATACAGAGCCACTGTCTTCACTAAAGAACCCTTGAAGAACCATCTTCTACAAGTGTGTATGAGAGACAGCCTAATGGGCTCAAAACTCGCCCACTTGTCACATGACAAGTTATTAGCCTACTTTTTCTACCGCTGCAAAGTGTAAACACGGTAAAAACCCAAAGTGAGACATGCTGTCTGGTAACGTGTGCGGTGAACACATCAGTGTGAAGCAGTCAATGGCACAACACTGAACATTTCAGCGCTTACCTGATTCCCATTCACTACATTCACTGCAGCCTCTGACTCGCTGTGTGCCATTCCAAAGCGCTGACAGGTCAGAGAGCGGAAAACAGCCTATCAGGAGCGGACAGACGAGAATACTTAACTTTCCCTCTTTGCGCTGCTAGAAGCTCTTCCTTGGACGTCTTGCATCTAACTTTTTAATCTCGGTTTTCTCAACAACTAAAGTTTCTAATTGCCTTCTTCCGCATGCTCGAGTCAGCTGATCAGAGAAGGAAGCACGCGTGCATGAGAGGGTTATCACGCTCTCCTGGAGCGCTTACACAAGAACCGCTGCTGTTCTGACTCTCCTGTCCACAGGCGACTGTAAGGGGTGAGCTTTTACTGCAGAGGGTCGCAGCAGCCCAAACATGACCGTTTAATGCTGCCTAGCAAAGTATCTCTAAAAGAGCTGAAAGCCTGGGAGGTTGCTGGGAGGTTCTTATCATGTAAGTTATGGCCGGTTAGCTTTGCTAAGGCTGTGGAGAGTCGTAGCAAAACAGTTACTATTTTGAAAGTTGGTAGTGTAACCGACTATTTCATGACTGTGTTACAGTAAGCACTACTGCAGGCTGAGAGGAGTTTACAGCAGTGCTACCCCCCCATACATACACACTTGTCATAAGCCTTTATTTTCTATCAGATACTCTAATATATTAGCTCCCTTCTTTACGTAAGACCTACATTTTTAAATAGAAGAATTTAGCATATAAATGTAGTATATATGATATGGAGTTTCGTATACACATGTAGTATAAATGTAGTATATGTGATGTAGTATATAAAATGCTAAAGTATCATAGTGTACGTTTATCTGGGAAATCCATAAAGTCCATATGTTTAAACTGCTATGTGAACTGTTTGAATGTAATGAAAAACCAACTCATTTGCATATACCCACCAATTCAGCCTACAGGGTGTTTAGCCCTGTCCATTCACGCTGAAGCTTAAAAATCGCTTCAGATCGCACTGACTGCTTTTTGAATGCGATGCAAACAGGGCAGCCAATCAGAACAAAACATAACCATCTTAAAGTCACAGTAACACCAAAAATAGCCTTTTAAATTCGGAAAGATAAAGTGATGTTGGAAAACGGTCATGAAAAATGATTTACAGCTGTTTTGGTGGGCCTACATAAAACCCAAATGGACTTCAGGAAGCATAAATAAATGAAAATGGGCCTTTTAAACTCACAATACTCAACTCACAGACTTGATTTTATATTTGTCCAGTTTAAGTGTGCTTACTTGGCTCAATTTAATTTTAAGATGAAATATACAAGGGACAACCTAAGCTGGTGTCAGCTGCGCCAGTTTACAGCTTTTCCAAGCCTATGGGGAAATCCCAACAAAAGTTCATCTCAGACTGAAAGTTTGTGGTGTACCAGTCTGTCTCCATACGCAATAGTAACAGCATAGTAATTACCCTGTGGACTTTAGTCCGAGTCGGATTTGTAACAATGCTAATAGGTTTTTTCCAAATAAATCACACAATAACTCATTTCCGCCAGTGAGTACGTAAGGTTTAATTTGGTCGTACAAGACTTAATTTCCTCCAGTAACAACCGCAGCTTGATAATAGCCCAGGTGATACACTTAAAAGTGATAAACAAGCTCCAAACAAGAGGTTTGAGTGTTTATGCATTTGCCTAATTGATTGTGTTTTGTGTTGAAGCTGATTTTGTTGATTTTGAGCTTAAATTAAGTTTAAACAGTCTGTTGTTATTGTGCGCGCCCCAGCAGGCAGCTCGTCACGCGCTGCGTCACGCGGACCCGCCCATATGCGGAAGTTGGAGCGGCAGGCAGGCAGGAGAGGCGCTGCGAACGCAAACAGCAGTCAAAGCTCACGACTTAGCCTAGTCACTGATAAACATGCAGGACGGCACTGGGGCGGCGGGTTTCTGAATAAAATATGGTGCTGCTGAAGCACAAAACAAAAGGACGTTGATGAAAAAGCTGCCTTGTGTTCGCTGTGTGTAGTAGCGGGTACAGCGGCTCGCCGCGCGCTCTTCGCCGGATCTACTGAGGAGAAACAGCGCGGCTGCTTTTCGCTACGCAGTGTTGCTGTAAATGAAGACTCGAGACTTGGTTTTGCCTTATTTTCTCCGTGCTAAAACCGAGAAGTCACTGTAAAGCCACAACTAACTAAACTCGGCACAGAGAGCGACCCGTTTGCCTTTTAAGAGACGTAGAGTAGAATTAACAGCGCTCTACTTGTGTGGATTAAAACGGGCACATTTCCCTTTAAACGTGTTACTTGGAAAATAGTCTGGTTTTCGTTGCCATTTAGCTTAACTCTGTTAGCTCACCGCTTCTGCTCAGCCTTATTCATTAATATAATATTGACCGTGTAATCTCCTCATGCTGTATTTTTTCAAGTTTTAATTCCTCTGTGCCTGAAAAATATGCGGAGGTGAAAAACGAGCCTCTTCTTTATTTCTCGTGCAGCGAAGTCCACGTGTGGGGAGCTCGGTGCTGCAAATAATTCTGTTTAGATGGAGGGAGTGATTCATAAACATGTCATTGATATGAAATATACGGAACCATGTAAAACTTTCTATTTAAATATCGTGAATTACGGCCTTGAAAAATGTGCTCCCATTTAAGGGTAATGCCGAGTATTTGGTGTCTGCTTCAGAAGCCCATTCGTCATGCAGACAATAAAGAGAGTTTTGGCCTGACGCTGGAAATTTATGGTTGCCCTTCTGTGCCCTAATAACTCACGCAGTGTGTCACGCAGTGACAGGCCCCGCACAAAACAGCCACCCTGTTATCCATCACGCAGCTTTGCATACGGCGCTGCAGCTTTCTGCTCGGCTCCTCTTTAAACGGCCGACAGAGGAGGGACAATATGTACCTACTCCTTAAATGAATTCCTTTGAAACGGTATCTTATTTCTGGGCTACGTGAGAGGTGGAAGCACTTGTTTTTAAAACAAAAAATAAAGTGTGTCAATATATATTATTCTTTAACTGACTTTAAAAAGACGGGGATGGAACGCTTATGAATTTAGGAAATTACATTTGGGGTTGGATCAGTGATCGTGGGCGCACTTTTGCTTCAGTTGCAGAATCTTTTTACACATTTGTACCGCCACCTTAACAACATAAGTGTGAGGATATGAGGCCCAACACTGAATAATATAGACATTCCTTAAGACGGGATTGATTTGTTTCAATCATTTATGATTTCTTGTATTTTTTAAATGATGCCTGTTTAGTGTTTGTAGTAATTTACTGTTTGCGAATATTCAGTTTTAAAAATATGTGAAATTAATATTAATTTTGTAGTGTATCAGTTTAGTTGTAAGACACAAAAAAACAGCAAAAATAAAAAAGTAACTAATGTCATAAATGAGTTTATCACTCAGTGTTTGATGTGCACCCTTCAGCCACCACACCAGCGTCCCGAAGCCGAGAGAGGAGCGCTGGTGCCGGGAGGTCACTGTCCTTCACAGCCCAAAGGGGTTTGATTGGAATTTTTTATTTTTTTTTAAACAGTAAAGACTTCGGCTAAACACTTGCCCCCCTGACTGTCCACTCCAGGTTTTCTTGCTCTCCACGATGACCTGTCAGGCGGATTAGCGCAGAAGGAGATTAATGGCGGAGGCGGGCTGCAATAATAATCGTTTTGTTTGATGTGACAACTTTGATAGGCGTTGATTTACTTCCAAACCGATAGGCTTTTAATTGAGCGCCTCCATCCAGCGCGAGATGAAAGGCAGGGCGCTGTGAAAAGCTGCAGCCTCGCCGCTGATTAGCCTCTTTACACTGCTTAACCAGAAACCTCTCACACACACCGGCTCTCTCGCCTTCGCTCCCTCCGCTCCTCTTCCACAATCGCTTTGTTTAATGCAGAATACATTTCTGGATGAAAACATGCCTGCAACTTTTTTTTCTTAAACTTTCCTGCTCTCCCGTGTGGTGATAAAGCGGCGCCTGGGCGGTATGTGCATGTCTGCAAATTCCCTTTCAGATGAGCTTGTGCGTGTCAGCGCGCGAATTCAGTGGAAGGAGTGAAAACGCAGTCATTAGGAGTAAGAGTGTAGAGACAGTGTGCACCTGTGTGGAGTTTTGGCCTTACAGGCCCAGCACTGTTCAACACTGACTCAACACAGACGCAGAGAGGCGGCAAAGTTTATTCTACAAACATCAACACACAATACAAAAAAACACAAAGTACATAAAAACACTGTACATTATAATGTATAATGATACAAAACACACTTCTGCAACATTTGCAAAAACTAAAAAAATAATAATAAAATCTAAAAAAAGCACATTACCTGGAAAAAAAATCCAAAAATCAAAGTAGGTCATTTGAAATATTTTTTTTTCAGCAATTTCAACATTTTGCATTCAGAGCTTTGTTAAACACCAAGATTTGCTTCATTCAAAGCATTCATTTTTCTCAGTGATTTAATAAAACAGTAGCCTTCATATTTAGCAAGAGGATTACTGCATTATCTAGATGTTTTAAAAAATAGCATGCACATAAAAGCCTTAAACTGTACCTTCCCAGTACAGGTTTCCACATGTGGCCGTCCTACATCAGCACTTTCCCGAGAGAATAAAGCAGCACAGCGGCCCTCATATGAAGTGCCTCTATACCAAGGTGCCTCTTCCCCGGGTGCCCTTTCCTCAGTCACCCGCGGCCTGTAATCAGCTACGAGAGCTGACATAAATCAACAGGAGGATTGACAGCCTCTGACAAATAGCTGATTGATCGCGGTGGAGCAGAATTGACAGCTGACGGAGGGGTGGGGATGGGAATGGGAGGGCGGTGTACATTATACTGAAAACACGAGGCCCTCACATCCCTCTATCACTGCATTGGTCTGCTCCTGTCAACGCCTGCCTGATTGGGGGATTCAAACAGCACGCGGTTGATCTTCTGGTTGCTCCTACAGATGCTTGCCGAATCCAGAGCAGGGGGGCAACATTGGAAAAACATAGGGGCAGGAGGCAAACAGGCACCACATTTACAAGACTTTCATTTGTTTTATGCACATTATGACCGGCAGTGATAGCCTATCAAGAACAGACGATCAATAAACAAAAACGGGTTGTATTCCATTATATTCCTCAGGTTAATATTATTAGATTAATAGCACGATAAGTACTTGAAGCGCTCCTTTGTCTGAGTCGATTTTCTATCAGTTGAAGTACAAAAAAACAGAAATAAGACACACAGCCACAGAAAAAAGGTCTGAAGGCATCACTGGGGTGGCACCCCTCCTGTCTGGGGTGGTACGTTCAAGGGTACGTCTTCAGTACCTTCAGTTAGGGAACATAATTGTACTATATTTCATTGAAATGACATATATTTTAAGCTGTATTGAGTCTACACAACCCGTCTCGTTTTCACTCATTTTATTTTAATGTTCCGTTTTAAAACATTACGTCACATTGGGGAACATTCTCTTGGGACAAACTTAAGTAAAGGGCACAGTTGGACCTTAAAGCCACTGTTGTACCTTTTAGAGAACATTCACATTGTTTGAACCTTGATGAATGAAAAATGTGTCTGCACAGTGTCTTCATCTCCCTCAGTGCAGAGAAAGCTGTTTACTTCTCTAGTCTGACTCGCTTTAAACTGGACAGTGAGGACAAGGCTATAAACTCAACCTGCCCACGAGACACTGCGGCGTGCGCGAGAAGCAGCGCATTTAGCTCCGTCTCCTCCCCCGCGCTGGCAGAAAAAAAGGGAAAACACGGAGGCGCTGCTGCGAGAGAGGCGCACGTCACATCCCCTTGACCCTCCAATCACCTCGGGCTCCCATTTGATTGGAAGGCGGCAAAGGCTTTAATCTCACACTAATTCAGCCGCTTTTGAAGTGAAAATTTCTCCCAGTTCCCGGCTTGGGAGGAGCAGCGCGCGGACGTGCGGCAGAGCAGCGAGAGAGCGCGCGCGACGCGTGTGGTGGGAGAGAGACGCAGCAGCTCCGGGATCGGCGGAGAGCTCACGCCTTTCCTCCTGCCAGAGGATTAACGCAGACTGACTTTCGCTTCCTGAGCGTCTTGTTTTTGTTTTTTTTTTTAAATCGTTTGTTTGTTTGATTTTTGGTTTCATTTTTTCTGAGAAGCAGAGCGAAGCCCACCGCTTTCATGAGTCCGAGGAGTGAGCGCGCGACTAGCGGGTCATGATCACATTGCCCTCCGCTACTGCTCTCCGAAACGGCGACTCGGCTCTAGCGTGGGACAGCAGCGGCTCTCGGAATATCAGCACCAAGCCTTTCTTCCACTCCGTCCCCCCGTCGGACCCTTTACGGCAAGCGCAGCGACTCCCAATTAAAGTGCTCAAAATGCTCACCGCGCGCACGGGACACATTTTGCACCCGGAGTACTTGCAGCCTTTACCGTCCACTCCGGTCAGCCCGATCGAGGTAAGAGCGCCGTGCTACATTTCTCGTTTCTCAGTCGCCTTTACAGACCCGCTTCGCGCAGGTCTGGCTGTGTTCTCGTGAAAGCGACGCTGCGGGGCTTGAAGGAAACGAAGCGCGCGCACGAGAAAGCCAAATAATAAAGTGCTCGTCATGTATTTGTTGTAATAAGAGTTTGCATGGACTTTAAAAACGGCTCGTGTTGTGTGTGAGCAGCCCGGGTTGGAATCTGGATGTGGCTTGTTTACAGTCTCGCGACGAGCTCGAGACTTTATTTACCCACACAGAGCTCAGAAAAAAACTGAGCGGCTTCATATGAACTCCGTGCTTGTTTGTTCGTGCATAATTCATATTTGTATATTTAAGTGTGTATGTTTATGTGTCTGTTCTCGCAGCTAGATGCCAAGAAAAGTCCGCTTGCTCTGCTGGCGCAGACATGCTCCCAAATCGGGAAGCCGGACCCCCCGCCCTCCTCCAAGCTCTCCTCGTCGTCGTCCGGAGGATCCGGCGAGAAGGAGGCGAAGTCCGGCCCGCTAAAGCTGAGCGACATCGGCGCGGAGGACAAGTCCAGCTTCAAGCCGTACTCCAAGCCGACGGACAAGAAGGAGTCTGCGGCGGGCGCGGATAAGTCTGGTTTCCGCGTGCCGAGCGCCACCTGCCAGCCATTCACGCCCGGGACTGGCAGCCCCACCTCCAGCACGTCGGCCTCGCCGATGCCCTCGGACGGAAAGGGCGAGCGAGATGAGAAGAAGGAGGGTGGCGACTGCACCAAGACGTGCGCCACGGACGGCTCGGGGGCCACGGGCGTCAGCCACAGCCGGATAAGCGTGAGCTGCGCGGGGATTAACGTGGAGGTGAGCCAGCAGCAGGAGAGCAAGGCCGCCGCTGCCGCAGCTTCAGCCGCGTCCGAGCCGTCATCTGCCCCGTCCGCCACCTCCGCCTCCTCCGTGTTGGGCTCCGGACTCGTGGCGCCCGTGTCCCCGTACAAGCCGGGCCAGGCCGTATTCCCACTGCCTCCCGCCAGCATGTCGTATCCGGGGGGCCTGGCAGGCGCCTACGGCGGCTACCCGCAGCCCTTCCTGCCTCACGGTGGAGGACTCGTGAACGCGCAGCTCGCCACGTCACTAGGTTGCAGCAAGGCCGGCTCGAGCCCACTGGCCGGCGCCTCGCCGCCGTCCATCATGTCGGCGAGCCTGTGCAGAGACCCGTACTGCCTGAGCTACCACTGCGCGAGCCACCTGGCGGGCGCGGCGGCAGCGGCGGGCGCCTCGTGCGCGCACGACTCCGCCCTCAAGTCCGGATACCCGCTCGTGTACCCAGCGCACCCACTGCACTCCGTGCACTCCACGCCGCCATCGTTCGGCGGCCACGCCGCGCTCTACCCCTACGGCTTCGTGCTGCCCAACGACCCGCTGCCGCACGCCTGCAACTGGGTGTCGGCGAACGGGCCATGCGACAAGCGCTTCTCCTCATCCGAGGAGCTCCTGAGCCACCTGCGGACGCACACGGCGTTCACTGGGGCCGATAAGCTCATGTCCGGCTACCCAAGCTCGTCGTCTCTCGCCAGTGCCGCCGCTGCCGCGGCCATGGCATGCCACATGCACATGCCGGCCTCAGGGGCTCCGGGCAGTCCTGGGACGCTCGCGCTAAGGAGCCCGCACCACGCGCTGGGACTGAGCAGCCGCTACCACCCGTACTCTAAAAGTCCACTGCCCACAGCCGGAGCCCCAGTGCCCGTGCCGGCCGCCACCGGGCCCTACTACTCCCCCTATGCACTCTACGGCCAGAGACTGACCACAGCATCAGCGCTTGGATACCAGTGAAACGGACTCTTTTTATCCCCCCACACCCCCTTCCCCCAAAAAAATTTATAGATTATAAAGATTGAAATATAAAGACTTTTATAGCAGCGCGCCACTGAAGGACTGGATCCGTGGACTTCCTCCCCTCTCCCGTATTTATTTCTGTCGGCTCAAAGCGGACAATAACGCAGAGGAAAATATCAGAGCAACTCAAAGTGCATTAAAGTCAGTAGGCGAAAGTGAGAGAGCCGCGTTAGAGTACTAATAAACAAATAGGGGCTCTACGGTTTTCCACGTTGATTTGAAATTGCTATGATTGTATTGTACGTTCTTATTTAATGTCACATTGAAAAGGAAATAATTTACATGCATGTTTGTTTTTTGTTTGTTTTTTTTTTTCTTTTCTTTTTTTTAAAACCCAAAATTGTCCGCATAATTTTAAATGGCCGTTATTTTTCAGGTGTATACCATGGAGAGAGAATTGGTATTTTTTTGTATGTATTCTGGGAAAATAAGAAACAATTCTGTTGCATATTTGCGTCCTTAGTTTCCTTTGACTAAATGTGAGCAGTGGAGGGGATCCTTGGGCTGCTTTAAAAAAATGGGAGTATTTTTTTTCATTGAGGGTCTTTGATAAAAATCTTGCCAATAATCCCATAAAATACACCGTTAGAATATACAACTGAGTTAAATATTTAATTCATATTTAATATTAAATGCGCAGATGTTCTGTATGACTAATAGGTGGAACAGCATTTTATCCTTACATTTATTAGTAAGCTAATATTTTAAACTACTCAAAAAGTCAGCTGGTTTACACACTTATCCTTAAAAAAGAAATATTTGAGCTTTTTAAACATTTCTTTTGTAATATAAAGCCCGTCAATTTGAAAGAGAGCTTTGAGCCGCCACTTCATCTTTACTATAGACTGAAATGAGGCCTGTTTGGGGTAAAGTTTAGGGACAAAATCATTTCTACAGATGAATGAATAATTGTTCATAAAGGTTTAATGACACAACACCGGACACCTGTGTGTGTGTGTGTACAGGTGATGTGCTGCTTTAGGTGCGCTCTGCAGGCTCATTAACTATCGATGAAAAATGACAACGACTGCAGTGACCACTACCAGACACAGAGCTCGAGCTGCTCCCTCACCTCTGTGAATCACTCCATTATATTTTATTATGATTTTATTTGTTTCGTTTGGAGCTAATGAGTGGCCAGTGGGGCGGATTAACCGCAGTATTAAAGCTGTGAGCTGCTAGCGGGCAGTCTGCTGTCCAGTGAGGAGGTTACATTTGACAGTTTTTATGTAAAGACTTTTAAAAGTTTTGCGCTTAGCTTTATTTTGTGGATGTGTGTGGGTTTTTTCTCACCCATCTGACAGTAAGATCCAGCAAGGCGTTTCCGGCCTTTTGGGCTGATTATTAGATTACACGGACTCCTCTGCTCACTGTTTCGCCTTAAGCCTAAAAACAACCAGTGTTTTTTATCAGATGACACAATATGCGTTGTTGAAAGTTGAGATTTGGTTTATTTTATGTCTTTGTGTGTTTGTCGTTCCCTGAAAGAAAACTCGACTTCATTTAATTTTTTTTTTGGAACGAAACCTGTACCCGAAAGCCTTAATATTTATACCGCAGTGCACTGTGGGGATTTGAATGGCCTATTGTTGTTTTAATCGTACCTAAAAATCAAGACAGTTGCAGTGACCGAAAGTAGCGCATTTATATTCGCTTATTGTGATATTAGAAGTTTAGACTTTTATCTCAATATATAAATACAACAATAAAAGTCCCCCGTAGTGGAAGAACGTGATCTCAGACTGAGGCAATGCCACCAAAAACAATCGACGAATTTAGTCAAACTTTATAGACTAATAATTATGGACAGGCGATTTTGTCTCTGCGAATGTTTCCAAAAAAACCAACGCTTTCCATCCTGAACTAACCCGCTCTGATGAGTCTGGAGGTTTTCTGCAGTCTGTTCTCAAACTGCAGCGAAATCAAACCGACTTGAATTTAGCCACTTCACGCTTTTTATTAATGACCTTTTTTACTATGAGCAGTGTACACCATTAGACTGTGTTACGAACACTTTACACTCTAATACAAAAACACTAATACAATTTAAAGTTTTAATCGTTTAATTAATACAAAGTTACAATAAGAATCTACCCCCTCCACCACACACACACACACACACACACACACACACTTTCCTAAAAAAAAAAAAAAAGAAAAAGAAAAACAGGCCGAGCTACTAGAGTATTTTCCGGGGCCCACACAAGCTTTAAACTGATGTAATGACGGTGAAAGAGTGCAATTTCCATTTTTCCCCACATCATGGTGGCTGTGTGGCGGTCCCGATGGAAAGCCATTCATCATGTGCCCCTCCTCCCGGGCCTGTCATCAGAGCAGCTCGCAGGCACATGTGTGCATAAATTACCCTGCCGAGAATAAAGAGGAGCCCAGAGTTACGCGGCTCAATACCAGAGCACAACTTACACTGCTCAGCTGTGCACGGAGCATGTTTATGTGGGAGATAAAGAAAGGCAGGAGCGTCAGTCCACTCTGCTGTTTGGCATGTAGGGGGTACCACTGAGCCCTGGAAAAGCCTCAAAGAAGGACTGTTGAGGCTGGGTTTCTGAGGAGGATATGCTGGCGAGCAAAAACTGGAGGTCATGGGACGGTACCAGAGCGCTGGGGATCAAGGTTTAGCACCGCCTCAAACAGCAGCAGTGGCTCAAGGGCTGTTTTTAGCTTTAGAAGGGCCTTTCGTAAAGGGAACCATTGTCCAATCCTGCCATCGGGTAAAAACAACACAAACAAGACTTTATGACTCAACAGTGTAACACCTATCTCGCTCATAAATCCTAGTGCTCATTAATTTCCTTTGAAACAGAACAGTGTCATCTTGAGGTGAGCGTTTTCCCATCTTTGTGGCTACTGAGGCAGACTCATGCCTGGAGTGTTAGAATAACTAATTGCGCTGGTGAAGATGAATAGCTGGTTTATGGGCCACATTAAAGGCATGTCTCTCAAGGCCCTGTCCTGTGATGCTGAAATGTTGAAACGCAAGGCCTCATGGTTCTGAGCAGGCTTTCAGTGTAGGCCTCAGCTGATATGTCACCACTCTACTCTAAACCCTGACATCATGGAGAGCTCAGCCCAAGAAGACACCTGGACCTGGACGACTCCGCCACTGATTCACACTCCGCTCCCTTATTTAATAGCCCAGAATTACCACCAACACAGATGTAATTACTAGGCGTGTGACAAAATACACAGACGTGCCATGCTCTGCTAAGCCTATGGTTAGAGCAACAGCTGTGTCAATATGTATGCAGCACTAAAGTGCTGAACCCCCAGACACAAGTCAGAGAGCATTATGTTCCTCATTCAGGAAAGTAGCTTGATTCATGGGATTAAGAGAACAACACCAAATCCCTTTTGCGCCACAATAAGGAGGCTCATCATCAGAGTCTTCCACATGAGCAATATACTTTTGATGGCGCACTAGTGCTCAGTAGGTTAGCTGATTCGGTCAACCTGAGTGTGATATCCATCTGCATGCTACAAAAACACATGCAGAAGTAAGGCCTCCTTTAAGCATCGCCTTCCTTCCCCTCCTTCCACTAAAAGGTGTCCTGCTGAAATGCACAGCATCTTAAGCAGTGATTTATGGTGACATGGGATGCGGAAATGTCCACAGCTTTTGTGCTTGCAGTAATGAAGTCATAAACTAAATAGCATGAAATGAAGCAGGAGCCTCGCGATTTAATCAGCTCGTAAACAGATCCACTGCATCAAGCAAATGACATTATTACCCATCCCAAGTAAATCTCGCTAATCTCGAGAGATAAAATCAACATCATCAATGGTCACATGTCATATTCATCAATGCTAAACTATCTCCTTTTGACAGATTAATCCCAGCCCAGGCTCCCAGAGAGAGCAGTAATGGAGACCCAGGCAAACAATTCACTCATTGAACACGGCAGCTTGGGTTATCACTCAGCACTTACACCCTCTCTCTCTCCCTCTCCCTCTCCCTCTGTCTCCCTCTCCCTCATTGATTTACAAATTCAAAGTGCTCATCAAGGTGAGATGGACCCAAAGAAAAATGGCTCCTGCGACGGCTTGTCATTCAAAGGTTCTACTTTGCCAGGCACCTTTCTTACTCTCTAAGTGCATAATTGAGGTCATTTACGGCAGCTCGCGGGGCTTTGCTATCATACCTCAATGCCTGTTTCATTTGCACTTTTTAGGTTTTGACAAAGAATATTTTATGGAAATGAGTCCTGTCTGAGAATACTTAATGGTTCCGTGCGTAAAGAGCTCGCTGATGGCACTGATGGCTGGCAGTGCTAAATGTAAATAGCTGAGGAGATGTCAAAAATAGGCCCATACAACCGAGACCTCTTGCTTTCATTTAAAATGATCTATGTCTGTATCTAAAGGGTAGGTGACTGGATTTCTACCAGGTTATGTTAATTATCTACGAGGCCTATATATAAAGCCTGGAAGACTGAACCAAGAATGCAATAAAACCATCAATTTTGCTACGTTCAACCACATAGCCATTACGACCTTAGTCATTTCCTCATTTTGTTGGACTGTGTGGATGTGTGACTGATACTAAGTAGCCTACGCTAACTTCTTGAATGTTTGCAACAAGTTAAGTTTTGAAGCTTTTACATTCAGCTAATTAATTCAGAACACAGACAAGGCATAAATCTATTTTTCACACAAAGACGGTACTGGCAGAAGTCAGAGACCGCCCTTCATTTATTTAATTTCCAGTAAAAATGTCTATTAAGCACAAGTTATACATTTGAGGACTTTCTGAGATGTAAGACAGTCAATTTGCAGAACTAAGAGAGAAGTCAAAGGAAAGCAAGCAAACCGTTTCCAAAACTGGAGTTAAAAATATTAAAAGATATAGGGAAATTGGGGATCCCAAGATATTACAAGATATTGTAGACCACTAAAAAATACTAAAAAATGATATTATATTTAGCTGTTGAGGTTTCTGTGTAATTTTCTGTGAAATATGTTCCCTAGTGTCTTCCTGGTGCTGAAAAATAAATGACTTGTACTTAACGGCTGTTTTGTCTGGAAATTAAGTAAATGAAGGCTGATTTCTGATGTTTGCACAGTACAATAATATAAAATATGTATAAGAGCTGCTAACAGCTATTGCTTGGAAATAAAGTACAGACTTTTTTCCCTATCCATTTCAGCCAGTTTTTCAGAGAAGGCACTAGAGAACTGTTGTAGATAACTTTGTTCCAACAAGGAGGATGTATCAGCTTCCAGAGTCAGCACACTACACTTAAACCACACTGTCAATCTAGCCAACGTTTTTTGAGCACACTTCTGATTATAATAAAATTGCATGCCATGCTCTCTGTGCGGTTGTTAAAGCATGCTCGCAATGCGATGAAAGTTCATTTTCCTGAGCAGACGCTGAATAATATTAGCAGCCGCATTTCCATTCAGAACAGATAGTATGACAGACCTAATGATGGACTGTCAACATGCCTCGCTGCTCATGCTAATATCAGAAATGTTGCGAGGAATTGTGTTTTTTGATCTTCTTAGATCCATGCAGAATAAGAAATTAAACATATAACACTCAAGTGATTTGTGACAGCTTTATTTGGCAAGTTGATATGGGTTATTAGACTGTAACTAGCCTCCATGTTAGTGCGTCAGTTCAGAGGTCCCTTGTATTCACACGAAACTTCTGAGCTAATATTTGAGTGGATGGTGATGATGCTCAGATGTCTCTTACATTGATATGGACTGTCTGAAATGGCTGACAGTGCTGAGCTCTGGAGCCAAACTAATGGAGCTGACCAAGAGACAAATGGGTCTAGGCAAGACAGCCCCAGGAAATATGGGCCTCCCATTATTTTTATTGCTTTAATGTATTTTACTGTTAACTGCAAAACAGGAGATCAAAATCACTTCATTCCTGGTCCTCTCTTGCCCTTGCCCACTGGACAATGAAACAGTTGTAAAACCAAAAAAGGAGGGGGGGGGTCTCATGAATAATAATGGGGTAACCTGGTCAAGGAGGGCTTGATGCTATCACTTCTTTCTGCTAATGTAATTGTGAGATTTTGTGCAGAATAAGGAAGAAATCTTCAAACAGCAGCTACAGTTCTGCATAAAGGTGCTGCTCTTTACTTCAAGCATATAAATATAAGCCTTAACACCAATTTAAGCAGAGCTGTACAGTCTATGAGTAGCTGCACCAATTAATTCATGCCATTGAGTTTTTTGTTAATAATAACGATAAAGTCCGAAAATTCAAATATCTTAGCATATTAGGAAATTTTTACCATCAACTACAGAGTTTCTGAATTCAACTGCAATGACATCATTTAAACATTCAGTAGAGGCATCTGTCATTTTACATGTAATTGACCTTCAATCATAATATATTTAACTGTCCTATGAGCAGTACATCAAAAAGAGTTTATTAAGATGTGAATTGGAGTCCATCTCGTTCTCCCCCGTTTCCACCCCCTCCCGCGCCCATCGTCCTAACACCATTCGGTTTATTTCTCTCAGCTGTCCGGAGGCCAACACCTGGGTCTCCTCTGAAAGCACTCTGGTCCTGACAGCTTGCATGGAACTTCTCCCCTTGGCTCAGACACATCTGGTGGGAGATCACAGCTCCAGGAGCGTCTCTATACACACATCCATCATCAGCTCTCAGACGTCAACATGCACACATATACACACACAAAAAGGACAACTTTCTCTCACAGGAGAAGACTAATTGGCAGACATGCAGAAACAGAAACTGCTGTTTATGAAAGATAAACGCCAACAATGCCCCCAAATCAGACAGTGATGTGGTAATGTCCTAAAAAGATGCTACATATAGGAGGTGTAATGATTTATGCTTGGCCCACAATTCCATTCTTGATATTAGGTTTATGATTCCATATACTCACAATGATTTAAAACAAATTCAAATCGAGCAAGTTGATGACTGTATCTGTGTTGTTGCACAGGTTACTAATCAAAGTGCTGGGGATTGTTGTTTAACTCTGGTGCAATTGCACACCATAATTAGTGGAATGCCCATTACCACAGTGCAATTTTTACACCCCTAATATGTAATCTGGATTATGTAAATTGATTACAAGAACAATTTGGTGCTTAAAAATCAAAGAGAGATACATATGAAAATTTGCATTATTAGTTTGCATATACATTCAGTAGAAGCTGTGAATTTACATATTGTTGGGTGCAAAATAGGAATCCTTAAAAAGGTAACTTTTATAAAGATTGTTATTTTTAAGAATTACAATTTTGATTTCTTAACATAAACAAATTATTGTACTCATTTCCAAATTAACTACAAACTATTCAAAAGTGCACCCCATCAACTGAGAAACAGATGCATCCCTTTTTCAATAATTATAATAATAATTACACCTCTTTTTGTGCAAAAGTAAAAAAAAAAGGCAAAGGAGATTTCAGGGCCAGATCTTAAGATGGCTCCAGCTTCAAAAACCCAAGATGAATCCTGTAAAGTCAGTAGATTTCCATTAATTCCACATTATCAGATTCTGTTATACTTTAGATGTAACCTAAACCCAAACATTTTAGTCATGTAATCTGTAAGAAGTAATGGATTACTTTTCCTAAGTTATCTACCCAGCACTGTATATAGGACAACAAACTGATTTAAAAACTTCCTGCACTAAACCATCCTGCTTGTTTAGTGAATGTTCCAATGAGGTTGCTCTGTTTGTGTGGAAGCACCTGAAAATAGTGCATGATATTTTCCCTCCATACATCATCCACGTGTCGTCTTCACAAGGGGAGGCAGAGAACACTCCACCTGCCGCGGTCTCCTTGACCGCAACCACCCCACCAATTCCACCATGGTAGACGGCTGGAACCCAGAGGATATGTGTCTACCATGACCTCCCACAGATAACTACTGCCTCTCTGAAGACTACAGCCATATTCATAGCCCTTTCTGCAGTCCTGTGCAGCTGTAGGCCATATGGTGCTGCTTCCCGAAACTTCTTTTGTCTGTACTGTAGATCAGCAGAAACAGTGGGCAGAAAGAATGAGTTTACTCCTGAAGAATATATGGTTTCTAGCAAATGTTTGATGACTTCATATTAGATCTTGAGCTCTAGTTTCATTGATCAAAGCAGGATTGCTTAAAGAGACAGACAGAACAGATGTAAGGCAGTTAGAGGATGATGAATCATCTATAGCACCCCCTATAGGCATTTGGGAGAACTCTGGCATGAAAACCTATTTGGAGGTTTAGGAATTATAGCACAAGCACATATAGATTTACAAAATGCACGCTGTGATTCCAACCATCATGAATCACTTTAATCTAGTTACACGGTGATGTGCATACTTTTATGCAATTTCCAACCATGTCAATCTTAAATCATATGTCTAGAGTTGTTATTTTGCATTTTCAGTGGCATAGATTTGAAATATGTCCAAAGACAAGTTCCTATTTTGACAACCATCACATTTTCCCCTTTGGCAGGATGGGTAAGATTGATGGGACGTCAGTCAAAGCCAGCAGATGATGACAGGCTGTCGTGTCGAGGCGCTGACATGCCACGGGAATAAATCAGAGGAAATTATAAAAGTAATACGTGAATACTTGTTATAAGAGGGAATAATATTCGCACTGTGTAATATGTGGCTTGCTGTGTATATTTTAATGTTTAATTTAATAAGGCTTCTTGTGTTTATGTCAAACACGCTCCGCCTGAGCCTTCAGTCCTCAGTCGCTTTGAACAAAACATGTTTTTTTTCCTTTAAGGTGCACATGGGGACCCTTTCAAGTTTCATTTCTCTCAATCAACATTGTGATTCGGGTGATGGTGTGCAGTAGCATGTCAAAAGTAAAAGCCTTCTGCAGTAAAAGTCACCACTGTGCCGCACTGTACAGCACTCCAGAGAAGATCATTCATAATTAGTCTGGATGAATTACTTGTGGCAGAACTGTAAAACACAGAAGACTTTTAGGCCTGCCGTGCTCTCGATGTAGCCCACTTTGCCCTGTATACATTTTTTTTCTGGAAATGTATGTGATGGATGGGACATGCACTGTAATTTGCTATATACCACTAAATAATTTACTAGTATGTGCTTTCGCAGCGCCCTGAATGTTTGCTGTTGAGTGTGCCGGGTGTTAAAGTGTCCTAAAGGCATAGCCAGGGTGAGGGGGTGGACTTCGGCGGTGATTAATAATCTGCTCCGAACCTCATAAACACGCCACGTATCAGAATCTACAAAGCCTCCAGTGGAAGGACTCATGCCTAGATCCACAGGCAATCAGACATGTCTGATGTGACATGCCTGCTCACACACACACACACACACACACACATATACACACACACACACACACACACACACACAAAAAGAACGTGTTTTAATATTTGATGCATGATTTACCTTCAGCGTTCACAAGGGAGCAGCACGATAAAATATGAATAGGCCTGTTTTCAGCAAATGTTTGTTTTGTCAGTCTAAACAGCAGTTCAAAGAAAAATACGGTCACTCCGCAGTAGGAGTCCACTCTTTGCTTTGTAAACAGAGCGGTATTATATTATTCATTAGCAAGTAATTTATACTCCTTTTCATAGACACCGCCAATCATAAGCCATTGTTGTATCATGTGCCATAGATTTGTGGGCTAATATTTAACCTCTCTGGCAGAGGCTGTGATATGAGGAATGGTTTTGCTCGAACAGGTGAAGTGAATCACCGGGTGATCATGAACACATTAGTCAACCAAATACACACCTGCTGACCTCCACTTCTACACTGCCTTTCATGTTTCTTCAGGAAACGTATGCAGGTTACTTTCCTCAGCACAGATATGGTCAAGTTTACCATGCTGAAAAAATCAGCACAGGCCGGCAAGCCTTTATTGCTAGTCTTAGCTGGTCTGTACTGGTCTATGCTGGTTTATACTGGTCTAGTGCTGGTCTTGTTGCAAGTGCAAAAGTTTGGACACTCCGGGACAAACGGTATGTTTTGTCTGCACATTATCTTGAACAATTACTGTTTATTTGCTAAATTCAACAAATAAAGGAAAAAAAAACAACAAAATGTGGCCTGTGAAAAAGTTTTACATTTACATTGCAAAGTTTAACAATATAGGCCCTTTTTGGCGCTATTTGAAGTCATTTTCTAAAAGGTTCTGTATGGAACCATGCATGAATAGAACTCTATAATCAGGAAGAACTCTATTATGATGCAAATTATAATATATATATATATATATATATATATATACACATACACACTATATTTCCAAAAGTATTCACTCACCCATCCAAATCATTGAATTTAGATGTTCCAATCACGTCCATGGCCACAGGTGTATAAAACCAAGCACCTAGGCATGCAGACTGCTTCGACAAACATTGTGAAGGAATGGGTCGCTCTCAGGAGCTCAGTGAATTCCAGCATGGTACCGTGATACGACGCCACATTTGCAAGTACAGCTGTGAAATTCTCTCACTACTAAATATTCCACAGTAAACTGTCAGCGGTATTATAACAAAGTCGAAGCGACTGGGAACAAAAAAAACTTAAAATGTAAAATGACAGAGCAGGGTCAGCAGATTCTGAGGCACATGTTGCGCAGAGGTCACCAACTTTCTGCAGAGTCAATCACTACAGACCCCCAGACTTCATGTGGCCTTCAGATTACCTCAAAAACAGCGTAGAGAGCTTCATGGAATGAGTTTCCAAGGCTGAGCAACTGTAGCCAAGCCTTACATCACCAAGCGCAATGCAAAGCGTCAAATGCAGTGGTGTAAAGCACCGCCACTGGACTGGATTGGAATGGAAACGTGTTCTCTGGAGTGACGAATTACACTTCTCTGTCTGGCAATCCGATGGATGTTTCTGGGTTTGACGGTTCCCAGGAGAACAGTGCTTGTCTGACTGCATTGTGCCAAGTGCAAAGTTTGGTGGAGGGGGGATTATGGTGTGGTGCTGTTTTCCAGGAGTTGGGCTCGGCCCGACTGTGAGCCAGGCCTTCTCATCCTCACATCCTCACTGACCTCACAGATGCACTTCTGGAAGAATGGTCAAAAATTCCCATAAACACACTCCTAAACTTTGTGAAAAGCCTTCCCAGAAGAGCTGAAGTTGTTATAGCTGCAAAGAGTGGGCCGACATCATATTAATCCCTATGTATTAAGAATGGGATGTCACTCAAACTCATATGCGTTTGAAAGCAGACGAAATATATATATTTCCTTTACTAAGAAAACCCTTGAAGAACCATCTTTTTAAAGTGTGTACAAGAACTTCAGTGCAAACTAATGGAGCTTATTCTTAAGTTACAGGACTGTGTAAAACCACCATTGGGCCGTTGGAAATTAGTTTGGACTTAAACACGGGGCACACAAGATGACTGTTTGTATGATTTCTGCTGATGTTCCTAGAAGATAACCAACAATGATGTAGACATATAAAATGCATGATGTAACCTGCACTAGGTGCTAAATCATTTATAGTCTGTGAATCAGAACCAGAATGTTGCATGCTGAAGTGTTCAGAAGGACTCCAGGATTGATTGGTGACTGAATGCTGCCAATATGTCAAACATATCCAGCCACCGTTTTTTAAAGTAAAAACGGTTGCTGAGAAATAGTTACCTATATTAAATACATGTTGTCCCTAATATATTTATTCTGTTGTTCTTATTGATTTAAGTATTTTACATGACTTTAATACACCAGCCTTTTCCACCATGTGAACAATTCATAATGAGTTGACTAATAGAAAAAGTCCAAAACTGTTCCAGAATTAAAGCCTGTTCTATTAATATACATTAAATTTTAGATTTTGTTAAAAGCTAGAATTTTTTTTTTCAAAATAAAATAAATAAAAAGGAGCCCTTTACTAAACTGTAATCTGATCATCAGATTACCAGATTATAGTTAGAAAATAGTATTTAAACAGATACATAGAAGTCTATTTTACAACATTATGGCCAACATTAACAATATTTTTCTTGATAAACATGTACAGATGCTGTTCACAATTAGCAGTATGGAGTTTATGTTTTAAAGGACTGACAATTCATGATCAAAGCATAATTACTTAGCACATGCTTAGCATTTCCAGCACCATGGGTGGCCACATCACTGCCTGGCATGGCTAACATCTTAAGACTAGTGGAACTTTGAAAAATTATAGATGTAGACTGTAATCTTTACAACTGTAATAGATCATTATCCTGCTGAAAGACCTTCTGTTGCAGACTTGTGCTGGTTTGCATTCAGCATGTCTTTGTACATTTCTGAGAACATGAATCCATCAGTGAACACAGGCTCAGTGACACCACAGTAAGAAAAACAGCCCCAGACTCTGCTTTAAATTACTCTTAGTGCAGTCTGCTTTGTTGTCCAGGCTTTCTCCACCCAGAGTCTGCACTTTGATGTTGTACATAAAGTGTTTTACTCCAAAACAAATATAATTTTGATAAATATAACCCAAAGAACATCAGGTTTAAAGAATAAGGTTTACTAATGATTAAGTAGTTAAAGTGCTCAAATAGTTTTTGGGGCCTTTTGTTGGTAACTTCATATTTTTATGTAATATATTGTATATTGACCTGTCCAGGGTGTTTATATTGACCTGTCCAGGGTGTTTCCTGACTTCCACTCAATGACCGCTGATGCTTCAGCACCCCCTGCGACCAACAAAGATTAAGTGACTTAGATAGTGTGTGTGTATTTTGTGCCTTGTGTATTTTCTTAAATAGGCAATATATCTGATAGGATGCATGGAAGTCACAGTTATGAACAAAATTTACAAAACGTTTTTTCTCAATTTCATGTAAAGACATGTGCATAGTTAGTAAATATGAGTTTTTGTTTGCAATAATTAGAAAATTTCTGATACAAGTATAATATGCTTAGCATATCCAGCACTAGCCCTGCGATGGACTGGCGACCTGTCCAGGGTGTGTCCTGCCTTCCGCCCGAAGACTGCTGGGATAGGCTCCAGCCCCCCCACCCACCCCCCACGACCCTGACGGCTTAGAAGATGGATGGATGGATGGAAGGATGGATATCCAGCACTACAGGTGACCATGTCATGTCCTGGCAAGGCTGATGTCATTTGAAAGAGATCCTCAAAACAGGTGATTCTTTGATAATTCATAGCCTGATTATTTGAAAACCCTTGCTTGTGCCGCAAACCTTCTCAAAAAGAATGTATGTATTTTGTGGAACATATTACACATACACACATATTTTCTAAACTGCTTATCCTTCTGGGTTGCAAGGGGTGCTAGGGGCCATTGGGTAGAAGGCAGGACACACCTTGGACAGGTCACCAGTCCATCACAGGGCAGACAGACAGACATACTCCTAGGGGCAATTTAGCAGGTCTAATTAGCCTGACTGCATGTCTTTGGACTGTTTGAGGAAATCCATGCAGACATGGGGAGAACATGTAAACTCCACTTTACCCACTGTGCCACCATGCCATCTGTTTTGGAGATGCAGCAATGATATACAGAAGTACTAAGCCTAAGACACTGGCCTCATATGATTTAGTTTCCAGCTTATTGAGGCACACATGTCAAACCATTTTAGCAACCTCCTGCATGAACAGTGTAACTGCATCTGTTCCGTGTAACCTGTCCCTGCAGTGGATATAACACATTCTTTCGTCTCTCCGTACACCACCCTGACAATGTTGGGCCTCTTGTGAACCCTCATCACTACACACCATTCTCCTACCATCCCAGCAGGCCCAGCTGTTGAGAACAGCTGTATGCCTTTGTCACTGTTACCAACAGTTGTTCTGCACAGAGGCTAATGATAAAAACTGTAGATGAAAGCATATCTAATGTGACCATGATTTAATTTGTGTTCTGCCTCAAAGAGTCAGCCCAGATTTCACTCATGACAACTCAGTTCATCCTGTTCTAGCCCTGCTCTGTTATTAATGCTACAAGCTGGGCCTGCTCACACAGACTACCCACTCTTTCTGTCATTAAACATCGCCAGGCTCCTGACAGCGCAACACGAGCGCACACTAATATATCCTAACACTAAACATGCTCGGGTTCAATTCGCATGAATTTTCTTCATGGCAACATTACAATCAGGCTTTTCTCAAGCAGAACTAAGTAAGTGTGTTAAACTAAGTTGCATACTTGGGTAAATATAGGCCATAATGCAAAACAGCAAAACAGAAAAAAACAGAAAGCTTTTGGTGAGAGATACCGACTGCTATTCAGTAAACACAGTTTGCATATCACATGGTTTGCGGTGGCTTTTGAGTCTAAATTTAAGCTCCCAAACTATGTGCTCTTTCATAGACGGTCAAGCCAATAAGGAGATCTTTTACTATAAAAGAGTGCCATTTACAAGCAGTCATGCTGGGAAGAGGCTGCAAACAGTAGGCTTGTTAATAGCTCCCATCCACAGGGCACCAGATGCTCCACTCTGAACACAACCAGCACAGGCTTCTGAGAGCGATGTCACTTAATGTAATGTGATAGCTGCTAAGTCCGAGTCCTTGTCTATCTATTTTTAAAAATTCCCTTCTGACGTGGTTGGATTTTTTGTTGACAATATCACACCTCACTTAAAAGGATATTTGCTACTAATTAAGAGATAAAAATACTGTGTTGATGAGGTGCATTTGTTGTGCATCAAAGATCAGTTAAGGCCAGTATGTTTTTGTATGCCATAGAAAAACATATGAAGTTTAACTGTATATGAACTCTTGACCTTTTATTGAAATAATTCTGAACTAATTCTAATCATACCCTATATTGTTCTTGCATTTTATTTTTGTTCACATCAGATCTAGTTACAACATCTGTGTGAGTTTGTGTGCTAAAATCAGTCAGAAGTGACCGTTTGCAAAATTCTCCCCTCCCTCAGTTACATCCAGCAAACTTTCAGTTTAGGCTACCTGTAAGTATCTGTAGGACTCACACTACCACTTTCAACGAGCTAATACTAAAGCTAACCCTGTAGACAAGTCCTCAGCATCTACTAGAACTTGGCTATAGGAAGCATTAGCTTCAAAGTCTAAATTTAAGCTCTTGAACCATGTGCTCTTCCATAGCCGCTCAATCCAATAAGGAGATATTTGACTATAAAGGAGTGCCATTCACAAGCAGTCGTACTGGGAAGAGGCTGCAAACAGTAGGTTTGTCAATACCTCCCATCCCCAGAGCTAATGCTAAAGCTAAAGGCTTCAGCATCTAACACAGCTAGTCAGAGCAGAGGTCCTTGCTGAGGACCTAGTGAGGAGTCTTTTACACAAGGTCTTTTAGCAGTCTTTGAAACAACACAAAGAGTGGCATGTACACAAAGCCACTGATATTCATAAACAGATTGTATTTTACATCACTTGTGAGCACTGTACAATCCTGTTCATCTGATTTATTAAGTTAACTCTTAGCAGCTAAGTTAAGAAGAGCTTACTAGTAAAGTGATCTTACCATTAACCATGGTAAAGTTTAGCTTTCCTTAGAACTGGCATAGTTCTACCTCTTAACAATTTTCACTATTAACTGAGCTGTCAGTGAGATCCTACACATTGTTTATTGTAAAACCTTCAAGCCTCAAAATTACAAAAAGCACTTCCCCTCCAGATGGTTAGGATAGTGTAGTAACACCATTTCAACCACTTCTTAGCCTCTGAATTCTGACTAATTTACCACCGGTCTCACTGCAGGTTTGTTGTAAGGAGTTCTGTGGAGTCCTTGACAGAGGAGATAGCATTTAGAGATGATTATGAATGACTGAGAAGTATTCCATAAGTTTGCAAACAGTCAATTCATTTTTAAATGACCATTTTCAGCCTCTCTTTCTCCTTTAATTTACCATGCAGTCTTGTTATTGTGCCTTTAAGACTGACATATGTAAGTGTCTTTAGTTTTGATTGGCTGCCCTGAAATGTGTCTCATTTAAAAAAGATCTAGGTTCAAATACTCCTAATAACTGCAATGTAGATGAGTGGGCCTAAACTGCTGTAGGTTGATTAGGTAGATATATGTAATTGCATTTTCATGACAACACAAAAACAACAAATTCTAAGTATTTTTTTCCTGAGTAGAAAGATTGAAAAATTTGAAAGATTGAAGATTATAAACTTTTTCATTTGAAATGAGGATTTGATCAAACATCATGCAGAAAAATCTACATAAACGTTTATAAGTAGAGTGAATAAGACTGTTACAATTACTACCGACCACACCCAACACTTAGTTTAATCACTATGTCTAACATCATAACATAACTGACAACTACAGCAAAAATATCATATCAAATCAAATTTATTTGTATAGCACTTTTTACAGCTGATGTTGTCACAAAGCCGCTTCACAGAATTCCAGAGAAGACAAAGTTTTAACATGAATGTAAACACCCCCAGGTGAGCAAGCCAGGGGCGACAGTGGCAAGGAAAAACTCCCTCAGAGCTGAGGAAGAAACCTTGGGAGGAGCCAAGGCTCACAAGGGGGGACCCATCCTCCTCTGGTCAAACTACCTACAAATGATTATACTACTAATATTAATAGCAGTAGTATTAGTAGTAGTAATAGCTAGGAGTCTATGAAAACTTCAGTTTTCTGGGCAGCTAGTCCAAGGCAGGTGGTGGTAGCTGGGGCGTGGGCAGTGGGTAGCAGGAGAGCTCGACCATCAGTCGTCCTTCAGTGTCCGGCCGGACATGTGGGTGGTTGTATGTTCGGAAAAAAGGCAGGGAGATGGAATTTGTTTTATTCTGTTTGTTTGTACATAAAACAGGGAATGTGAACATTTGTGTGGCTAACGGCTCCGGCAGATCTGACTATGACAGCTTAACTAAAAGGAGAGAACCAGAAGGACACACAGACACGAGAGCACTCTGAAACAGTCTGGCATCCCTCCGCTCCACCATCCACAAACCTGAGTGACCTCAGTTTACTATAATTCCCTGTGTCCATTGACCCCCGGGTCTGCTGCCTTTATCTAAGGGGGAACATTAACTACCAAACGCTAAACTGAACAAGTGAGTTTTCAGCAAAGTTTTAAAATTGAGACTGTGGCTGAATCCCGAACATTTTCTGAAAGATCATTCCTTTTTTAGAAGAAAAAGCTCTTCCCCCAGCTGCAGCCTTATGAATTCTAGGAACTATTAATAAGCCAGCATTCTGGTATCTGAGTAGTTGTGATGGCTCGTAATAGGAAATAAGGTCTTGCAGGTACTCAGGAGCGAGCCCATGTAGGGTTTTATACGTTAATAAAAGAATTTTATAATCAATACAGAATTTAACAGGCAGCCAATGAAGTGATGATGGCACTGGACTGATATGATCAAATTTTCTGGTTTTAGTGAGGACCCTGGCTGCAGCATTTTGGACTAGTTGAAGTTTGCTTAGATTCCTGCTCGTACATCCTGACAGTGCGTTACAGTAGTCTAGCCTAGAAGTAATAAAGGCATGTACTACAGTACTACTACTGTTTCTGCGTCACGCAGGGATAAGGCATTTCTTATCAATAGCAATGTAGGGAAGATGTAGAAAAGCTGTCCTAGTGATGCTGCCTATGTGTTCATCGAATCAATCTGAATCAATTATGACACCAAGATTTTTTGCTGCTGAACCAGGTGTAACTGGAAAGATTTTAAATTAAATCTGATCATTTATTTCTTGCCACTTTTGGGCCCAGAAGGAGAACCTCTGTTTTGTTACTGTTTAGTAGGAGGAAGTATCATAACATCTTTTGTTTCTTGATCAGAGATTTAATAACTGCTAGTTTAAAAGCTTTGGGTACATGGCTCAGGTTAAGGAACGAGTTTACTATAGTTAAAAGAGGGTTTATAATAACTGGTAGTACTTCTTTGAGTAATTTTGAGGGAATTGCATCAAGTGTGCAGGTTGTACAATGTGCAGAGGAGATAATCTTCTCTAGTTTTAGCTGTGGGAGTGGGTAAAAAGTTTCCAGCCTTTCTTCTACAACTTTGTTTTGTTTTATACCAGCCACGTCAGATGACAGCCAAGTTGGATTTAATACTGTGGGTTGAATTTGTTGTCTAATATTTTCAATTTTATTATTAAAGAAGTCCATAAAAACTTCACTGGTGAGAGTCGCTGGAATTTGTGATTCAGTACCTGCCTGATTTTTTGTTATTCTGGAAATCACACTAAACACAACTCTAGGATTATATTTATTATTCTCAATCAGCGAGGCCAGATATGCTGAGCGAGCTTTAGTGAGAGCATTTCTATACTCTATAAGGCTGTCTTTTCAGGCAGAGTGGAACACTTCCAGCTTGGTTTGTCACCATTTCTGCTCTAGTTTCTGAACTGTTAGTTTTAAGGCACAGGTTTTATCGTTGTACCACGGGGCGAGCTTTTTCTGCCTTATCCTTTTTATTTTAAGTGGCACCACAGTCCTCCACATGTGCAATTCTACCATCCAGGTTTCTGTTTTTTAAACTGAAATTACTCAGGCAAAAGACTGGCATAAATCTGTTGAGGTTCACTCTGCAATATATTTTATTGGATTTGTGATATATAATGGTGTCAGTGCACACCTTAAAACTGTTGAATTATGAATTATACAAAGAGTCGCACTCATACACCAAATAATGCCCTTTCTCTTGTGTAATATGTTTGGTCTGACTTAACAATTTCACTATTCCTGATGAGGTTATCAAAAAGCAATCTATTTACTCATTTATCACTAGGTCACCCAGCACACAGGAAAGAGCCACACTTACATTCCATTTAGTCATTATAAGCCTGTAGCCAAAGGCTGTAATACATGTTTAATGATATGCAAACCATGGCAATGATACATGTCTTTCATGCATACAACTAAATACTGCGTGCTAAGAACCGTGCACATGCATTAATATATTCAGTAAACCGTTTAGGCACCTGAATGCACAGAACTATTATTATATTATTCTGTCTGTAGGCCCAGTTCCTCCATAATTACACTTGATATGACCAAACTGCAGTCAGCTGTTCAGGGTCATTCATGTATCCTTAAAGGAAGTTTCAAACATAAATTGGTCATTTTGTTTTAGAGAATCAAATAACACAGAGACTGATATAGAGGAACTGGTCGCTATTAGACAAGCCCTTTTTCAACATTCAAGGCGAAAAGCACCAATCAGATTTAGTCTGCCCAGTTCTACAATCTTGCTGGTCTCAAGATGGATAAAACGGAAACTATTTGACAACTGTAGTCCTGCACTTCTATACAACACTGTTAACAATGAAGGTTCCTAAATGATTTGAATTTACAGTTCTAGGAAACAAAAAAACTTTAATTGAAGGAGAACCTTTACATTATGTGGTGGTACTTTAAATGTTAGAAAGGTTGTTCACACTCACATATCTCATTTACAGAAGTAGTTCTTCAAACAACCAGCAGTGGAAGAGTATTTATAAGACCAAAAATGATTCTTTAATGATATCAGTCTAAAGAACCATTTTGGCAGTCCCAGTGAACACAGTGTAAAATATAAAAAAGTGTTAAATTAAATATCCAATGAAGTTTAAATGAAAAAAAAAAAACAAAACAAAAGAGAAATATAATCAAACATGGCATAAAAATCTCTCATCAGACCACAAACTGTCTGGCCGTTGTCCTAATATTCTGATGAGCATGAATGATTGACAGCATTCAGCACAACATTCCCATTCAGCTATGCTACTGAAGCAGAACTGAACACAACAGCATGAGCAAAAAATGGAGAAATGAGTGAAACAGGCTCTACGTATCATCACTGTCCAAAGAAAAACAAGTATCTCCAAAATAGTAACTTCGCAGGAGATGGCCAAATGTTCTTTATTTTCAATGTAAGTTGATGCAAAAAGTTTTTAATCATAGTAATTTAGGAGCATTTCTGTTGGTCCATCATCATGAAGTTTTCCGACAAGGTGAAGGACATCTGCGCTCAAATGATGCTAAAAAAGTAAAAATAGAAAAATGGAGATACTTCCTTTTATGACAGTGGCAATATGCAGACAGTGTTGTAGACTATCTTCATTGCGTCCAAGGCTCACTAAAACATTATCCAGCTTTATATGGTGATATCCACTTTATTCCTGGATGTGCATCCAGGGAATGCCACCAAGGCAAGTTGATTGAACAAACAGACAAGCGGACATTGTTGCTAACACAGAAACAAATTGATTGTTGAGAATACTGCTTGTGTACACACTACCCAAAATTAGGGTGTCTAGTGCCCAGATAACCTTCACAGAGGACAATGGTCAAACACATTGGGCATTTATTGAGCATTGGAAAGTGATTCACAGTACACATTTTGTATACAAGATTAAGCTACTTAGAAAGTAAAATACAGATTTAGATTTTAGATCTTTGTATGTAGTGGGCCAGCTGTCCTTGGTCCATATTCTGACATTTGTTCTTCCCCTATACACTATAACCGAGACTCACCAGACCTCTGGCTGTCCACAGGCAAAAGTGTAGTTCACCAAATTGATCGATCCAGGGAAGTTGCTCTCATGATGTAATCGCTCTCTGTTTCATAAAGAAGATTTATAGAAAATCAGATCCCAGGTTATGGGCTGTCAATGACAGCAGGAGAAAAATCCAGAATTTACCGTCTGCTTTTACGGCCAGATTTCTGAAATAATTGTTGCGGGACAAGACGGTAAGTTAGAGGTTATAAACCTGTCCTCCATATAAATTACCTAATCAAGAGATCCTGGCGGTTATATAAATTGTAGCAGTCATTCGTCTTCAACGGCCTGTATGTGCATATAAACCCACGACGACAGTCATATACTTCAGCGGAAAGGAGACCTGCATCACTGTTTACAGAGTTCGGGGGGGAAAATGGATGACTTCTTGCATGCTCAATCAACTGTGAAATGTACATTTAATCATCCTGAGAAAGCCCCTCGGTTTATTTGTGTTGCAGCAGGGATTTACATTTCCAAACATCCCCCATATTAATCATTACTTCATCACTTCCCCTGTGTGACAAGGCGAATAAACTCCTCAGTGTGTGAGGCCTGAATGTGTGCTTAATCACACCCAGCGAAAAAACAGGCTGAACTTTTATTCACTTCAGCCTTCACTCAGACCAGCAGAAATGCTGCATTATGCAGCCACTGCATGCACATTCGCCATTCATTCATGACTTTTCTTAAAGTAGCCCCCTTTTTAAAAAATATCTCGCCAATTGGAGGCCACTCATCTGGGATAGAAATATTCGAACTCACGGAGGTCCAAGCTCTCGCCAGAGCTGCTGTCACCTGGACCTTCCTTCCAGAAGGCAGATGATGAATGACATCTGAAACACATGAAACAAGAAGCAAAAAAAAAGCATCAAGCTTTTGCTTTCACTGGAGGTGTCTGAGGGCCATGTGTCTACCTAGGAACTCCTCACCATGTTGTGAAAATAAGTCAAAAGCTAGTAAAATGACAAGGTGAAATTGAGCGATCCTTTCTCCAATAACACCTGTCCCAAACTGCCATTGACATGTGCAGCTTCGCACCACAATGAAATCCTGAGTGATTGCTGCAAAGGCAGGCCTGCTTTACATATTCCACTCTGCTCATTTTAATGACATGCAGAGCATTTCGCCATCAACAATGAATACTTCATAAGAGTGCGAAGTGTAACTTTGTCAACCAGGATGAGGAACATGTTACATTTGCCACTTTAAAGAAGATTAATGGGTCACTCATCCTCATACATTTTTATGACTGCACTATGAAGTGAATTTGATGTATCAGTAACAAGATAAATGACGGGTAGAAAGCTTTGGCAGCTCCAACTTTGAACAATCTTTCATGTGATGGCACTTTTCTCTTTTTTTACCACCATGATGGAGTTCAGGAACACTCTGACATGCAAACACCATTTGCCAGAAAAGCCTGTCAGCCTAAGGTATCTGGTGTGTATGTGTTATGTCAGTACTTTAAACACACCTTAGCCTCTGACTGACATTACTTGTGTATTTTAGCACTGATTGGCAATCACGTTCTCAGCGTAACCACAGGACCATTTTTCCCCCTCTCTGCTCCTTCAGTCACTCACTAAATTGCCAAACTCTACATTATGCACATGCATGAAAAGCAGCTGAAAGCTTCTCTTTGCAGTTGCCAGGTCTGCTCATGAATTTCTGGAGAATGAAACATACGTTTTGGCGGTGCTTCTACAGCTGAGAGGGGATTGGGAAACAGAGTCAGTGGCAGGAAATATTCCCTGTCATAGAATGATCAGGAATGGTAAATGGAGCTGTCAGAAGCTTTAGAGTGATAGGGCTGGGAAGCCTTGCCTCTCTCCCTTAATAGATTTACAACTCGCTCTGGAGGTAACTGCGGAAAAATTCCAGCCAACAAAATTTATCTGCGGCCGACAGGTAGACGGACACCTTCCCCCATCTTGAGTCCAGATTAAAAATGCGCATGTCAGGACTTCAGGGAATGATTATTTTGGAAGCCTCCATCTCGACACTAGTATCAGCACATACAGGCTCGGACGTTCGGGTTACACGCAGAGAGGCTTGTCACCACTGCAGAGTGATGCACGTTTTTGGGGTAAACAACAAACCAGACCAAACTCATTTATGCCCTGTCCATGGGTGTCCCACTGTGTGGAATGTCCCTGGTAGTGACTGGCTTCTGTGCAGTATCACAGAAGCCCGGCCATCCGCATGACGTGACATTTCTTGCATGGAGTGCAACGCAGACAAACGCACCCGAACGTGTGCATGTGTGTAAGCTTTGTTTAAGGGGTGAAGTCATCCTTTGTGGAGTGCTGGTTTAGGGAAAGACCAACAGGGAGCTGAACAGTGGGCCCTTGTCTGTCAACCCCATGACAAGGCCTTTCATTTCCAGCCTAACGGCCAAGAAAGGCAAAGACAGGCTGCGCTCGAACCCTTCACGGAAAACAAAACTTTTGTTTCCAAATGTCTCGGATGGAGCTTTACCGCTTCAGGCTCCTATGATTAATGACTCACGGCCACATTGTGTGGAAGCCGCTAATTAACTGCAGACTGATTAAAGACATGTAAACTTTGCTGATAACCTGCATTTTCTCTCCCCCTCTCTATTCCTCTCTCTCTCTCTCTCTCTCTCTCTCTCTCTCGGCATGTGGAAGCTCTTACTGCCAAAGTGGTTAGAAACAGACCAAAGCTGAGTATGATGAATGTAGTCTCCAACAGGCATATACAGGCTCTAATTTAGAACTATTTAGTGTGTGACATATGGACATGGTGCTTTTGCTTTCACTCTGCTCATATTCTTGGTTTACAATCTGTATTTTTGGCACTGCTGTTTTATGATTTCTCTTGCCATATTCATGAATAACATTGTGTACTGGAGCTTACCAGATGTTTTCCTTTTCAATTGTATTTTTAAGAGGAGAGTGCACTCTTAAAAATAAAGGTTCCTAAATGGTTCTGGGCTAGGACGCATAGTTCCTTTTAATCAGCATACAACCTTTACATTATGTGCAGGGTTGTGATGCAAAGGAACAAAAGTATTCAGAATATTCATTCAGAATACAGAAATTAAGAATCTGTATTCGGTCCAACTTACATTTTATAAAGGGAGTATTCAGAATACAATTACCTTTTTTACATTTTTAGGAGAATACTTCTTGAATACATAAAAAATGCTCATTAGTTAAACTCTATATAGGAACTCAATTAACGGCTTCTTGAGATACACTGAAGTGCCTCCTAAAACCTGAGTAGACCGATAAATCGAAGTGTTGAACAGTTCTTAATCTCAGTGTAACTGAGCTCTGCTAAAGACTGAATAGACTGATTAATCGAGGTCATGATCAGTTCTTAATCTCAGTGTAACTGAGCTCTGCTAAAGACTGAATAGACTGATTAATCGAGGTCATGATCAGTTCTTAATCTCAGTGTAACTGAGCTCTGCTAAAGACTGAAAAGACTGATTAATCGAGGTCATGATCAGTTCTTAATCTCAGTGTTACTGAGCTCTGCTAAAGATTGAATAGACTGATTAATCGAGGTCATGATCAGTTCTTAATCTCAGTGTAACTGAGCTCTGCTAAAGACTGAAAAGACTGATTAATCGAGGTCATGATCAGTTCTTAATCTCAGTGTAACTGAGCTCTGCTAAAGATTGAATAGACTGATTAATCGAGGTCATGATCAGTTCTTAATCTCAGTGTAACTGAGCTCTGCTAAAGATTGAATAGACTGATTAATCGAGGTCATGATCAGTTCTTAATCTCAGTGTTACTGAGCTCTGCTAAAGACTGAATAGACTGATTAATCGAGGTCATGATCAGTTCTTAATCTCAGTGTTACTGAGCTCTGCTAAAGACTGAATAGACTGATTAATCGAGGTCATGATCAGTTCTTAATCTCAGTGTTACTGAGCTCTGCTAAAGACTGAATAGACTGATTAATCGAGGTCATGATCAGTTCTTAATCTCAGTGTTACTGAGCTCTGCTAAAGATTGAATAGACTGATTAATCGAGGTCATGATCAGTTCTTAATCTCAGTGTAACTGAGCTCTTTTGTTAATAATGTCCTCTGTAGTGGACACGTTTGTGAGTAATAAGAGAGTGATCAGTGCAAGTGATTGGTGGTGTAGTGGACTCAGAAAAATGGAAATAGAAAATTTTTTTTCAGAACTTTGGAACTTCTTTTAAATGACAAGCGAATTTTTCATGAAACATAAATAACATAACTTTGAAACCTTGTAATACGTGTTCTAAATACATTCAGAATATGTTACACTTTTATTTATTGTGATAAAAATTTAACTGAATGAATTTAGGACAGTATTAGTATTTAGCATTCAGTCATCACTATTTGTCTACCTCTGATTATGTGGAGTCTCTTTAAAAGGTTTTTTCACATATTCCATTGACAAAACACTTCTTTAAACATCCATCTATTGAAAGGGTCCCAAAAAGACACTCTGGCCAAAGCGAAAAATTTAACCATTTGTAAACCTGGTTACTCACCTCCTGTAATGGTATCTAGAGTGAGACATTTTGGTTTGAAGACTAGGACAACCTGCCTTCTGATGACATATCTTGAAGTTGGGAACTGCTTTGGGGTGGATTTTTGCAAGTAGGATATTTGAAATATATTCTACTAGCTGACTAATGCAAAAGGAAGCAAAATCATTTTATAAGCCAAATATTACACCTGTGTTTATAAGCCTTTACGTTAAAGGATTTCCTTATTGCTATGGGGGTTCACAATGATCATGTGACCAGTTGGCATAGTGCATGCTGGGTACTGTAGTGCAAGACCACTGAAAATAAAATTGAGAATTCTGTCAACCAATGAGCAACAGAATATTACATAGCTTGACAAATAATATATTAAATGCTAGTTTTAGGCCCTAATGCCTCTTTCAGAGAAGCAAATGTTATGTCTCCAAAGAATTATATTTGGCACTTTTATTTTTAAGAGTGTGGGAGGACCATATGGACCTTAATGTTATGATCAAGGGAGCAAGCTACATGTTTCAAACCCAAATATAATATACACGTTACACATTGCTAAATATACCTGAAGCTATGCAGTCCCTCTAGTTAGTGGCAAAGCGAGACCATGCCTCATTCATCAAGTACAAAAGGCAAAATGACTCAGTGGGATCCAACGTCCTGTCTCCAGGAATTTCAGCAAGGAGTCACTTTACTAACTCAAACTGATGGGGCACACATTGAAACACTGCCAGCATCATTCCATAGATGCCATTTATTTGACGGCACAGCAAAAACATATTCCAGGGTCTCATTTCTAATGCAAATCCCTTAAGGGCTGTCAATATATCAACTTGTTGTCAGCCCAGAAAGTTAAGTTCATTAGTAAATAGCCAGCTTACCAAATTCATAGAATATCAGCGCACAGCACATTAGCAAGTGAACATTATCAGATATCAAAAACTTTCAGTAGCAAGACCTTCACTCACTTAATGGGGTAAAATGATGCAGCAAACAGTAGTTCTGAACTAGCAGTTACAGAAAAAATACTTCTATATGCAAAATGATTTTGCAGATCTTATACTCCATTCTTTGGCACTGTGTGAAGAAAGCATCAGGCCATACTAGCAAATATAACACTAATCTTGTTGAATGAAGACGGCTAAGAATGGTCCTCACTATTTATATATCTGTGTGGGTGCAGCAAGTGTGCCTTAGGGATTTAATCACATAACCTAATTTGGACCAAGTGAAGAATGGGCTGAGAAATTCATGTGTTTGTGAGGTGAAGACATATAGAGAGAGAGAGAGAGAGAGAGAGAGAGAGAGAGAGAGAGAGGAGTGTAGGGTGACAAGAGTTTTTACCACTCCTGGAGGGCCAGCCAGTATGGAGGGTCATGTGACCAGCCTGAGGAGCCTCCTCCTCCTCCTCTCTCTCCTATAATTAGGTTGGTTAACATACTGCCGTGTATGCAGACATGTTGACTGGGAACTTAATCAAGTTACTATTGAGTTCTTCACGCCTCTTGCCCTGGGTGACGGTTTTAGTTGCAGAGTTATAGCTGTGACCTATAAGAGGAAATTAGCTGCGGACACAAGTTTGCTCTTTCCCCCCCACTCCTGTATAAAAATATTTAGCAAACAGGTGACAACGATGAAAAATAGAAGGAAACAAAACGCTCTACACAAGTATAAAACATGAAAAATGCAGCAAGGGCATGCGGCGGTAGGACATGTGTCCTGATAGTTGGCAGTCCATTAGGCATGAGAGACGTTTCACTTACCTAAGTCAAGTATAACAGTCTAGTATTCATTAATATAAGGAGGGGCCTGCAGAATCAAACCTACCATCTGGTTAAAACGACAGAATAATCTACAACTCATGATTAGGTCTAAGGAGTGGAATTTCACTTTAATCTTTTTCAGGGCTCGAAATTTCCATCTGCAGAGTACGGCACATCATTTTTCTTCAAGACAAATGTGCTGTTTTTCATGTTCCAAAATTAGATCAGAAGAGAACGATTAATCATGTCATGGCCTGGGAAAGGAAACAAAGATCTGATTTTCTCCCCCTCTCTCTCTCCCTCTCTCTCTCTCTCTCTCTCTCTCTCTCTCTGTTTCTTGTTCTCTCCCCAGCTTCAGCCTGTGGTGCATGTTCCTTCCATCTTTGCCCCTCTCTGTTGTCATGACTTCCCCCTTTTTTCCCCCCTCGAGCTTCAAAGATAAGATACGTAGGCCGCTGTGATTAATATGAAATGACGACGTGTCTTCAATTAGCCCAGTCACTTCTCCCTTCTCTCCTGGCCTCTAGCAGCCAACAGCAGATGGTGACCTGTTTGTATGTGACACCATAACCAAATCTAAACTCGGGGAAGCAAGTCACCGGGGCTGCAAATTAGTGCGACCACACAACTGTCAGGTGCTGGCCTCCTCTGACAGTTGTAGCCCATTACAGGGACATTGATGTTTTCGCAGTGTGACAAAAAGGAATCCTTTTTTTCTGTACCAGAAGAGCTGTCTGTCAGCTGGCTCTCAAGTCATAACAAATCACTGGCACTCAGCTGAGGCAGAACACTCTGCGCGTCAGGGGGAAGATAAATGACCTGCAGGCCTTTGAAGTGCTTTGGCAGTTCAGATGGGTCCGCAGCGCTGACAGAGAAATATACACAACAGCGCAACCAATAATGAGAACATTAAACATTCCTGCCTCCTGACAGGTTGACAGGAAAGCCTGGCCTGACATCAATCATCTTCAGAGGCGTAACCTTGACAATTAGTCTCCTCTCTGATACCAGGCCTAACCCTGGCCAGTGCCTCTCCTCTCCCACGGCCAATGCAATCTCGCTCTCCCTCGCCCCAAACCATGCACTGGACCGGATGAGATTTGCTCTTTTTTTCTTTCTTCTTTTTTTATGTTACCACGTCAACAAGGGGGAAAACTGTCAACGAAGTGACAGTGTAGTGGGTGTTTGGCTAGGCATGCTCTTTACAGTACAATGGTTTGGTTGCTTTGGTGCCAGATAAGGCTATCATCATAGCCTTGAGTGTAATTAAAAATCTGATCTCCATAAGCTTTACATTTATCCTTATATCCCCCCTCCTTATTTATCCAGCCAGTTTCCTTTTCTCAGCAGGAGAAAAAAAGGAAAAAAAAAAAAACAGTGTCTCCGAGCAATAAGCAACAAGGAAAATATAAAGTCATTAGTCTGAGAAAATATGTAGATGCTTGAGCTCCGAAATCAGAAGTGTACCCCGCATACATTTTAGATCTCTGAATATGGGCATTAATGATGCCCTTCAGGCATTTTGGAACCATATAAATATTTCCATTTGAGACGCCCTTCACATTTCGGTGCTAGTGACTCAAAGGGGTGTGGGGGGGTGGTTAGCAAGAGAGTGCAGGCAAAGCTGCAAAACATAATGTGTCAAGGGCCCTAATAACTCTGCTTAACAAGACTGCATGCATTACAGACTCAACTAAATGGCTCCTCTTAATTTGACATTAAATCATATGGTTTCAATCTGACTAGATACTCTGGGAAAAAAACACACTCATTTTTTATTGAGATGATGCTAGTACAACAAGTCACAACCTATAACAAGCATATTCATCCCTTAAATTTATCATCACAACCAAGACACCGTCGAGGAAAAAGGAAAAAGAGAAGGAGAGAAAGCAAGAGAGAGAGAAAATGAAAGCTTGAATATTAAGTTTCAGGAAGTTTTGCTCTGTAGACTCTGTTTGTAGAACATGTTTGTGAATTCTGCAAGTTCATGTCATAAATCATGCAAGAAGATGACCGTGGGCTTGGAAATTACCGTTTGATGCAGCGCAGGAATTATTAATTCATATACCACATCTGTGTAAAACGCACAGCAGCTCCTGACAAACAATAGTCATTACAGCACAATTACTTAGAAAATCAAGGCAAACTGTCAATGAGAGGTGACAGCAGTGTCTGTCCTCTTCCTGACTGTGTGCTCTCCTTCTCTTTGTGTTCTGTCCTGGCATTAACTAACCCACAGTAAATCAATGGAGACAAGCTGACCCCCGCTATGTGTCTCTTCTCAGGTTTCCAGCACTTGCGCACAGGCTCTCGCCGAATGCTTCGTTACAGCATGAAAAATGAGTTATGTGGAATGAAGACATTTCCCCTTTGACTAGCACATTTGCAAAAAGGTATGTCAGGGATGCGAGGCGAGGGCTGTGGGCAACCTTTCAAGAGAGTATTTTTTACTTGCTTATTGGAGGAGCAATAAATATCAGGCCGACAGGCCCTTCTCACTGTTACAAAGCCTACCTGCAACTGAGCTGGATAATTAGCAGCCTTGAAGATGATATATGACTTTCATTACCCTTTGGGACTGGGGAGACTAAATGAGGACAGAGCTAATTGCCGTGCAAAGCAGTTTGGCATGAATGAAAAAAAAACTCAGGGTCCGGGCTCTCGCCAAAAAAGGGCCCTGTTGCCGGTCTGATCCCCGACTTGCTTTTTTGCCTGCAGGAGTTCACTTGGTGTCCATAAATCATAGGCTGCTTACAGCTCAAACTGCCCTGAGTCATCAACATGCAATAAGCTGAGTGACAGATTCCATCCCCACTACATTAGGGCCCCACTTCAAACATAGTTGTTTCTCTTTCTCCCCCCTCTCTCTCCCTCTCTCTCTCTCTCTCTTTTTATCTATCTGCTATGCTCACTCAACCCCTCCTACACCACCTTCTCTCTATATCCTATTCCTCTACCTCTCTCTATCTCTTCCAATCCTTCGCTCCCTCCCTCTTTCACTGCTTCTCTGTGCATGTCTTGCACTTAACTGTAAATGAAACCCAGACGGCACAGGCTAGATTACAATGTAAAACAAAAGCTGTTGATCACGTGACCATCATAACTGCCAAGTGAGCAAGAGAGATGGAAGAAGGGGGGAATAAAAAGAGGAGGGGGAAAAAAGGGGGGAGAAAATGGACCAGAGGTAAGAGGTGGGGTCTGAGGAGAGCTTCCAGGGCTGGCTTTCTCATGAGTGCCAATGGTAGTAGCTAAGGCTTTAAATGGTAAGGTTAAGTATGCCGGCATCCAGAGCAGGGACAAAGCGTTGCTCCCCTGCTGACATGTCAATTCAATTTAAGCAGCTCTCTGCTTGTCAGGGTGAAGAGGGGGAGGGCCAGCAGCTCACTGCTCTGAAGGCTTTTCTTCAGACCCAAGATCCTAGGCAAGAAATTCCTGGTAGGATTTTGACAAAACCACTTGACATTGGACTTCCTTCCCTAGGCTTACCAGTGTCTTTTGATGTTCAGTCCACTTAAATAAAAGTAGAGACTTATCCACAAGTAGAATGAGACAACTGTGGCTGCGCTTTTGTGGCAGGAAAAAAAAGGGGGGGACAACTTGTTGCTGAGGTGTTTTGGTGCATTATCATTCCAGCGCTACAGTCTGATCAAAACAAATTCAGCTTCTCCAGGCTTGCTTGCACATCAAGGTCCTCCTCACCACCACATTATTCACCTTTGTGACAATGATAAAACTGCTCCCTTCTGCCGGCTGCCTCGCTCCAGCCTCACTTCTCCTCTCTCGTCTCACCTCCGAGCGGCCTGTCTCTCTGGAGTGTGACAGCATTAACAAGCGCTGGCTGAAAAGCCCACAGTCCCGGCAGAGTGGAGATTGCAGGTGTTTCTGGACAGGTATGGAGCTTCTCCTGCTGCTCCCTGAGAGGCCTGTGTGGGTGAGAAGGACCTGAGGGAGACACTAGGAAGAGCTCATTCACTCACAAACATGAATATGGAGCAAACACAGCAGGCCCTGCTGCTGCTGCTGGAGATCCACTGCTTACCCTGCTGGAATGCATTTGGAATAAAGCATTTCAAGGTTTCAATTTGAGGCTTAAATATACAACTAGCCCGAAAAAAACCCCTCAAACATTCAATACCAGAAAAATGATTGATTGCCTTCTTTTTTCAAGATTCTTTTGCATGTGCTGACTGTTTGTCACACATGCAGCCCTTCTCCTGGCTTTAACCCGCAAAGAAAACCCATTTCCATCATTCAAACGGCTAAAAGGAATCCAACCGTGTACGGTGCCAAAAAAGCATTAAGTTTTTCTGAGTTCCTCCTATCTCTGAGCCATTCTGTCAGCCATGAACTTAATTTAGTTCCATCCAAGCAACAATCCAAAGCCTGTTAACGCTCGCCCAGCATGGCAGAAAGTGCCTTTTAAAAGATCTCACCTATTACTAATGAAGCAATTGTTTCCTTTACTATGTGTCAGTTTATTGTGCTGTACAGCCTTCAAATAGACACAAAAGTCTTTTGTAGAGTCAAGGGAGTTTTTGTTTGCTGCTTTTCTTTTTGTATTAAGCGCTTGAAATAAAAAAAGCTCACCCAGCTTCAGAGCAGAGAACGAGACACAGCCAAACACGAGAAATGTGTGACAAGAGCAAAGAGCGTCTAACACTATTCATACAACCAAAGAAATCTGACAGCACCAAAAACATGCCACCGAATAATAAAGGATGTGTATTGCTAGACGCTTGATCATTTACAGTAGATTCCACAGTCCTCTTTTATTTGCAAATGTAGGCATTGTTTAAGGGAATAAACAGGTACTAATGTTTCTATTCCTACTAAAGTTGATCATTACATTACATTATCATTAGGTTACATCCTATAACTAACATTAAATTACATTTACACTAGCATTCAAAAGTTTGGAACCACAGTTTGGGATCGATGTATGCACTGATTTTATTCTAATGCTACTAAAACAACAGCTTTCAGCTAATTAGTCGGAACTTTTTTTTAGATGTGTCCAGGGTGATGAACAGACATTATTCCATAATGACTGAGAAAGCTGTATAACATTGAGAACGAAGCTTCCAGAATACCTCATCTCGGAAACTTAGTGATGAACTCTCAGACAGATAACTTAACAAGTAATATAGTATAATAACCCTAAATGTTATATTATTTATTATTTAATAACCGGTTCTCAAAAAGCTTGAAATATTGAATAAAACATCCTGAAATACATTCTGTTGTCTAGCTCATATTATTTCAAACTACACTAGGAAGTTAACATTGGATAACAGCAATCACTACTATGACAAACAATTTCACACTTTTGAATGCTATATGTGAACCTCATAACTCCTTATTTTCATTTTGTGAGTTTGGACCATGCTCTGGGCTGCTTGGAGCTAGAAAGTTGTCAGTGGTAGGACTGAAATATTTGGGGTGGTGGGGAGTGAGAAAAGATAGGAAGAAGTCTAGGTTTTGGACATGCCCCCCCCCAACCCCCATTAATGATGAGTGGATCAGTTGGAATGGTCCAAAATTAATTGGAATTAAATTTTATTAGCATATATCAACAGGTAGCCTCTTAAACTACTTGAGACCACCGATGGTTCCAAAATGCACTTGGTCATATTCTTCATTACATACTTTCATATTTCATAAGCTACATTAAAAAAGTGGGTGTTGTATGGGAGTTGTAACTGTCTTCTTTCCAGTCAAATAGATGGGTAATGTAATTTTAAACCCTTATAATAGAAGAAGCTGAATTCACAATTTTATTTCTACTGAAAGTCGACACATTTTTCCACAAATCTGGGCTATAAACTATAAACAGATGGCATCTCTTCAGTGATCTGCTTTGTAAAAATTATTTATATAAAAAAAATACAAATAGCAAAGACTTTTGGCTTTCAGCAGTAAATTGTAAGCATATAGCAATATGTGTGATCATAAAACACATGTTCTGATCATTTGAGGGGAGCTTTTACCAAAAAAATAAATAAAATAAAAATGTGCATTTATTCCATGCAGTTACTGAATAATTTGCCTTATGATTTGGTCATGCAAATTCAGATGGAAAAACTAAAACATACCCTGGAGAATAAGAGGTTAAAAACATGTTTTCAGTCTCCTGAAAAGTCTTTTGTTGGAGATTTTATTCTGACAGTCACAATATACTGTATATTCATGGTTTTTAGAAAATGGACTTTAAAAATGACTGGTATTGCTAATATTGATTGTATATCCCATGAAATCTGTCTTCGATATATTGAGCTTCACAAAATGTTCAACCTCTATATAGAACAATGCACAATGTGTCAGTTCAGATGATGAGAGAGAGAGGGAGAAGGAGAGAGAGAGAGAGAGAGAGAGAGAGAGAGAGAGAGAGAGAGAGAGAGAGAGAGAGAATTAGCTGAGATCGGCCTTTGAGTGGAGCTCAGGATTACAGACACCAGCACTGCTACGTTTCCCTCAAGGTGAGAATTGTTTTTGTTCTCACAATTCACACAGCATCTCTTCTCTCTCAGCTTTGAGGCCAAACATTAGCTGAGCCATGCCTCACACTGCAGAATGAGTGTGTGCGGTATGTGTGTTTGTATGTGTAGGATTTGTTCAGGGAGACACTCTCCAAGGCTGCAGAGGTGTTTAAAAACCCATCTGGCTCAGTGAAGAGAGAAAAGCTAGAGAACTCACTCTACTCCATTCTCTTTCCTCTCCTTACTGCTTCCTCCCATTGATCAGAGGAAACAGGAAGTGCAGTGGCTATGCACTCAGCCATATCCCTCTGGAATAATAATCAGACTCCATTTTCTCTGCTTCTTCCCCACTGCACCGATGATTCCCCAGCTGCACCTTGTTGCACTACGGTCTGGACTTACAGTACATCCTCATGCGGTCAGCATGTGGCCTCCTTTGTTGTACTTTGAAAATCACAAGATTTTCTGCATAGGGTTAACATGAGAATAAGAGCAGTTACACTGTTGCTTAAACATGAAAGACATGCAAATTGTACTGTGGGTTCAGTTAACTGCTCATCTTATCCTCATTTAAGTTTGTTTTCACGTGTTTTTGACATTTTATGGGTTTACATAATGGGTTCCATATTATAGAACAATGACAATAGAAACATGGGAGTCAAGAAGGAACAACACTCCAAATCTTTTAAACATAGATCAATATACTGTAATGTTACTTTGAGTTAGGTTGTGGTGGGGGATTGATTGGTAGGTAAGGTAAATAACTTAAACTGCTACCATAAACACATCACACTGTATTTATATTACAAGTGAACTAAAAGGCCCTAGAAAGAGGGAAAGAATGGAAGGATGTTGGTGCAACAAATAGATCCTGGCCCAGGCTTTGAAAATAAAAGATATCTGGCAAAGTATCCAGATGTTCTGTGTTGAAATGTTACATCACAGAGTTTACATATTTTTTTCCGCTTTGACAATCCAATGTTATGAAAAAAAAACATAACATTTCACTTTTAAACAGACCTGATATGGATTTAAGAGGTGTCAGAATCAGGGCTATGTAGCAATGAATCACAAAAAAATAAAACTGAAGACTAAAGTAGATTCTAAAAAAAAATTCCACAAAGATACACTGTAAAGAGAAGTACATGAAAGAACACTCCACATAGCCAAAGTGTGCTGTGCAGCATTACTCTCTTTTTGCCAAAATTTGAGCCTGGTGTTGAAAGGAAAGTGGTGGAGTTCAAAATCAAAGCTGACAGGCAACAATAAATCAAGCTAAATCACAAATCAATAACAAATACCAGCTAAATTATGACTAATGGTATAGCAGTCATAAACTAACACCAACACAACTCAGCAGGCCATTAATTTCATGGCAATGCAAAATAAACAGACACATTTCTTTCATGGCCCTAATAAATTTCCCCGAAAAACTCAAAGAACAGTCCATCTGCTTCCAATAATTTTTAATTTCCCTTTCTGTCCCATTCCCATTAGGTATTCCACCGAGATATTTGTGAAATTCTTTCATTTACCTCCTCCCATCTGCATTCAATTACCATATTCCCAAACAGGGTGCGGGTTTGTTTCTCCCCTGCCCCCCTTTTCCCCCTCCCCACACCTGTACCTTAAGCAAACTTTATGCTTGTTTTATTATCTGTGAGAGGCCATGAGTCATTCCTGCTCAATTGTATGCCGGTGCTGGAGCTGGACAGGAATCTGGTTTTGATGTTTTTTGGCTTGGGCAGAAAACACCTGCACCTATTCTCTGGGCTGATCTATTAGCCTGGTAAATGGTGGAGCAGATGTTCTGAGATCAGCAGGGACTCCAGGCCCGTCTTTATGGCCACTTCCCCTGTTAGCTCCCAGCCGCTGATCCCAGATCAGAGAACAATTATAGCCTTGCTGAATTTTCCTTGTAAATCATATTTTCATAAACAGAGACCTTTGGGGGTAATCTGTACCCTTTAAAACTTTGAGTCCATTCCCAGACTGATTCTGGCAGCCGCTGTTGGGAGGAATCTGCACTCCCTAAGCAACATTATGTATTGTAACCTTTGCAATTCTCTTAATTCTTTCAATGTATGTATGGTAATATCTTATATTAGCTCTCTATAGCCTCAAACTAATGTGCCCACACAGGGGAGGCCCTATTATTTCAAGAGTGTGGCTGCAATAAAATTTCAATGATTAGAATCACAGGCTGCAATAGGACTTTCCTGAAGGCAGCGCTTTGCTCAATAGGCTATTAAGTAGCTTCAGAGTGAATTGTAAATGTAATCACTTGAGGGCCAGCATGAGCAGTGCCTGAACACAAACATGATGTTCCTCACATTCACCCAGTGCATGTCCTTCACACCTCTCCCTGCACTCCACCAGGCCCTAGGGTCATCCGCCATCAAAATAACCCTGCTGGGTCTCAAGACAAACACAGTGGCAGGCTTAATAATGTGATCTGACAAGGAGTGCTCCAGAGAAATATTGCTGAGCACGTACAAAGGTCTTATTTACGCAATGCAGACACTTTCCACAAGTGCACTGCCACAACAGAGTTCAGATCATTCACTCCTGTGCTTAACAGTACAGGCTGTACTTGAGAGTCTGAGGCTTGATTAACAGAAGAGGTGAATTTCATTTTGGACGAGGGAGCGATAATTTACACATGTTCCCATGTCCACTATTACTGTCTATTACTGTTACTATAACTGACTGCTTTATTGCAGAGCCAGGCAGTCATGCACTTCTTAAAGAGCGACAGGACACGTTGTCACTGCTGTTTTCATAAATCCTGCCGAAAGGAATGCGGCACTAAACAGAGGGGAAAACAGAGCTCTGTGTGCTATCAATAGCCCCAGCATATGACTGTGATTTCCTCTTCCCCTGCTCGCTTGCTCTGGCCTTGGGAAACAGCACTCCTGCTGGCTCACCTAAGGCATTACCATAGCCAAATACACCACAGCAGCCATGTTGAAATAGGTGAAGAGAGACCCAGTCAGTGATGTGTGTCTTGTGGCTCTTTAAACCCAATACCTTGTTAAGCGTCATCTTCAGAAAAACACATCATGCAGTCTTCAGTGAGGCCCTAAAAGAAGATGTCAATGCCACATCAGATTTTTTCAATAAATGTCACTTTTGCTATTTATAAGGGGAATCATTACATAAGCTGAAAAGGATCAAGGCTGAGAGGAGATGGTTGTCAAATGAAATGATGAAAGGGGGGTAATAAAGACAGGCAGTGGTCTTTGGGAGAATTTACACTTGCTGGCTATGTAGAGACAGGGTAAGGGACACGTAGAACCAGTTCCATCTGACAGTTTGATTGACCTCTGAAATCCAAGAAAGGCCACACTGATATGTTTTCAGATTTATAGACCCCTGAATATACTTCCAAACCTTTCAAAATACTTACATTAACTATAAAAATTAGCTGACCATTGACAGACGTGTTGGGACTTGTTGGTGGTGGTGGTCGGGGTCCGGGTTATTTCATCTCTGTCACAGTGCTAAGCTGAGATGGATCTATCATGATGGCCAGATCATCACTCACTAATAATTAATCAAATGGTACAGTAATGTGAAACTTAATCTCCGTCTGGCCCTCAGCTCTCCCTGGTGTGAGAACATGAAGGCCTGACTTCTATATTTACATCTGCAGGCTGTCTCTGCCTGGACATCCATAACAACAAACAGTGTCTGAGGCAGGCAAAACAAACAAATAAGGTAAGAACACCCTTAAAATAAAAAAGTGGCAAAAAGGTTTGCCGTGATGCTGTAAAAGAATCACTTTTGATTCCCTGAAGACCCTTTAGATGGATAAAAGAAGCATATTTGTAAATTAGGTATTTGAAAAACTTGTTTAAAGTTTTTTAAAAATCTCCACAATATAAACCAATTAATCCTTTAAGGACAGATTTTGCTCGGGCCACAAATATATGACACATTATATTGAAATAATTTTACAACCATTAGTGAAATCAACAATCTACATAACATCTGCAGTTATCATTATTGCCCACCTATTAGAGCAGTTTGTACAGAACAAAGTTCATAAACAAATAAAGTTCTTTTTTTGTTTTGTGTTGTCATGGTTGGTAGCCAATCAGTGGACTGAATACACCATCCAACAGATCCAATCACAGCAGGGATTTAGCAGGCTGTAGAAACTCCCTACACTATGTTTCAGTATGTGACTGATAACATAGCATTAGCACATTCCAACATGTTAGTAGGTACAGCACAACTTCTGAAAGATTTCAAAAACATTTGACATCAGATTAAAAGTGTTAAACATGATATAAATTTATTGTACAGAAACTATATTGTATCACTATTTTAAAGTTAAAAATAACAAGATGTGTTCAGACAGCCCCTTCTATCATGTTTCATTTTTATACATATATGTATCTCGCTGTAGTCAGAAGAAAACCTTGTATCTCCATTTTTCAGTTTAAGATGTATTTTGAAAAAGCCCATTGTCCTTTATATTGCACGTAAATTTCATGATGAACGGACCAAAAGAATCAGGACAAAATTACTTGGAAAAACGTCTGGTTGCATTGACTTACATTAAAAGTAAAGAAGGTTTTTTCCTTCTCGTGTAAAGTTACCATTTTGGAGATACAAGGTTTTCTTTAGACAACAGTGATATATATATATATATATATATATACATATACTGCTCAAAAAAGGGAACACTTAAACAACACAATATAACTCCAAGTAAATCAAACTTCTGTGAAATCAAACTGTCCACTTAGGAAGCAACACTGACAATCAATTTCACAGCTGTTGTGCAAATGGAATAGACAACAGGTGGAAATCATTGGCGATTAGCAAGACACACTCAATAAAGGAGTGGTTCTGCAGGTGGGGACCACAGACCACTTCTCAGTACCTATCTGCTTTCTGGCTGATATTTTGGTCACTTTTGAATGTTGGTGGTGCTTTCACACTCGTGGTAGCATGAGACGGACTCTACAACCCACACAAGTGTCTCAGGTAGTGCAGCTCATCCAGGATGGCACATAATGCGAGCTGTGGCAAGAAGGTTTGCTGTGTCTATCAGCGTAGTGTCCAGGCTGGAGGCGCTACCAGGAGACAGGCCAGTACACCAGGAGACATGGAAGAGGTTATAGGAGGGCAACAACCCAGAAGCAGGACCGCTACCTCCGCCTTTGTGCAAGGAGGAACAGGAGGAGCACTGCCAGAGCCCTGCAAAATGACCTCCAGCAGGCCACAAATGTGCATGCGTCTGCACAAATGATTAGAAACCGACTCCATGAGGATGGTATGAGGGCCCGATGTCCACAGATGGGGGTTGTGCTCACAGCCCAACACCGTGCAGGACGCTTGGCATTTGCCAGAGAACACCAGGATTGGCAAATTCGCCACTGGCGCCCTGTGCTCTTCACAGATGAAAGCAGGTTCACACTGAGCACATGTGACAGACGTGACCGAGTCTGGAGATGCCGTGGAGAGTGATCTGCTGCCTGCAACATCCTTCAGCATTACCGGTTTGGCAGTGGGTCAGTAATGGTGTGGGGTGGCATTTCTTTGGAGGGCCGCACAGCCTTCCATGTGCTCGCCAGAGGTAGCCTGACTGCCATTAGGTACCAAGATGAGATCCTCAGACCTCTTGTGAGACCATATGCTGGTGCGGTTGGCCCTGGATTCCTCCTAATGTAGGACAACGCTAGACCTCATGTGGCTGGAGTGTGTCAGCAGTTCCTGCAAGATGAAGGCATCGAAGCTATGGACTGGCCCGCCCGTTCCCCAGACCTGAATCCGATTGAGCACATCTGGGACATCATGTCTCTCTCCATCCACCATGTCTCTTGTACCACAGACTGTCCAGGAGTTGGCAGATGCTTTAGTCCAGGTCTGGGAGGAGATCCCTCAGGAGACCATCCACCACCTCATCAGGAGCATGCCCAGGAGTTGTAGGGAGGTCATACAGGCACGTGGAGGCCACACACAATACTGAGCTTGTTTTAAGGACATTACATCAAAGTTGGATCAGCCTGTAGTGTGTTTTTCCACTTTAATTTTGTGTGTGACTCCAAATCCAGGCCTCCATTGATGATTTTTGTGTGATTTTGTTGTCAGCACATTCAACTTTATACAGAACAAAGTATTCAATGAGAATATTTCATTCATTCAGATCTAGGATGTGTTATTTGAGTGTTCCCTTTATTTTTTTGAGCAGTGTATTTCATGCACAAGTTACATATGAAGCATAAAATTTGGTGTGTGCAAAATTTGTGGTACATTTTATATTTTATGTTTGACCTTTTACCAAGTCAAACTCCACCAATAAATAGAAAATGTGCACTAAACTTTACAAAGAAATGTCATATCTATGTTTGTTTTCTAAAAACGTATTTTTACTTTCAAAAACAACAAAACATGCAATTTTACCAATTGTGTTCACACATTTACATTCCACTATATATGGAAATATAACTTGACATATATATTGAAAAATATATAGAAGTGTATTTCCTTTCCATCTAGGTAGACTCTTAGAGAGTCTTTAAAAGGTTAGCCATTTTTGCTAGACACATCAAAGCCAAGAATCATTTAGTAATCTTCGTCTTTGAGAGTGTAGAGACATCTACTGTTAAAATAACTAATTATTTCATTGTAGTGGATATAGCTTTTCAAATGACATCAATACACTGCAATCATAACATGCCTTCTTTGACATTGTGAGTCCTTTTCACAGTTGATATGAAAAACTAGCAGATGATTTTGGGGGGTTGAAAATTAACACTCCTGTGATGGTTTACTAGCCTGGAGGTACAGCGTTATCACCGACACTCTCCCTCTTCAAAAACATTAGACAATGAACTGGGTGAGGAGGCCTGCCACGGGCACAGCTTGTCAACATCAGTCATCCTCAAATATTTACAGAGCAATTGTGGCCTTGCTGGCCCTGCCCCTGACAGAGATACCACTCAAATCTGTCCTATTCTTTCCTATTCTCTCTGCTGCACAGATTAAGAGACTTGGAGGGCCGTGTCACTCTCTTCCCCGTCTAACTCCTCCCTTAACCCGCCTGGAGCAACTTCGGCCATGGCAGGGGCGCTAATCCATGGTCCTGGCATTCCTCTCCACTTTGCAGGACGCTTGTCAACTCCTGGAGGTGCGGATGCTTGGCTGTCAGAGCTACTTCACAATGGATGGATTGAAAGCTGAGGCCTGCGAAGCCCACGTGTGATCTACCCATGTAGTGCAATGGAAAAACACAATAATTTTCTTACCTCTTTAGGTTCCCCCAAGAGTCAGATTCTGCTGCTAAGCACTGGCCTACATGGGATAGAGTATGTGTGAATGGCTTGCAGACTATGGTCTGGATACAAGAAGTTGAACTGAGTAGGATCTGGATAGTGTTTATGATACCTGAGACTGCCTTCTCCAGCAGTCTTTTCAAAGAAACATATGTGTACTTTTGTTTGCTGTGATGTTATGATTATAAAGATCCTAACCATTGATCTCTCTCAGTTCTTCCTCATGTCTGACAAGGCCATCTTTTCCTATCAATGCAGGGTCTGAAGAGATGTCAGTGGAAATAATGGATTCTCAATGTGCCCTAAGATGCCATTACATTATATATATACACTGCATGACTAATGATGATTAATGTTTACAACATACACATTTCAGGATACATTACTACATGTCATTAATACACTATAAAGACTCACTGTTTGTGAATTTTCTGAAGTCACATGTTTCTTTTCCTATTTATTACTTGTACATGGAAAGAGCCAGACAGCAGCTGAATGTTAATGCACCCCGCAGCCGATGAAGATATATGAGCGCTCAGTTTTGTTTTTCCTATTAGCCAAGCATCTGGAAGGATTGGATCGCCCAGGGTTCTTTGAGTGAAACCTAAGCTCCTCATCACAGGTGAAATAATCCACAGACCTTTGGCTGTAGACATGGACATAAACAGAGCTGCAAAATGCTAACATCTTCCATATTTTTATGCCTCTGTTTATTGGGGTTTATTTACCACACCTCCGAAGGTTAAACATACTAATCTCTTATCTAAAGTATCAGTCAAAATAGCACATGGTAAGCACAGATTGACGTGAGAGTAGAAAGACACTTGTGCATGCCTCTCCCAAGATCTGGTTGCCCCTCTGCATGACTCAAGCTGCCAACATGACAGCTCCACCTGGCCAGAGCAGACAGCCAGCTGGCCCAGCCTATGATTTACGGCCTGCGTAAACTTACTCAGCGGGACCTCCAACACATTTGTGCATTCACTCACACGTAGAAGTGTTACATGATGCTAAGAGGCATTAATACCAGGGGTCCACTGAGACTGAGTGACAGCAATAAATGTTTAGAGCCATACTTATCACTTTTCAAAAGGGGGATCCTTGTCCGTGCGGATGATTCTGGAAATCAATGAAACGGATTTATGTAGTATGCTGGAGATTACGCCAACCTGGCTCTCAGATCTGCATTGCATTCTCAATGGTATCAGCCCATAAAACAGCAATGATATCATAAAACCAAATGCACACCCGATAGCAGGCGCCCATGCTTCGTCCTCGGGAGTATTCTGATACCTTGTTTGATTTTCATTTTTCAAGGCCAGTGTATTAATCTTTTCGGTGGGATGTAAAATTCTGCTTGAGGAAGGTGTCTGAAAAGCCTACGCTCTCTCTCCACTCTCTTTACGTTTTACAGTTACAAGGTCCTTCACTTAAATATTAACAATGCCAAAACCCGCAGATTACTCAGAGGTCTGCAGTCAAGTATGGGACCTAGTTTGCAGTGAGCCCGTGTGTACATTTATAGCGGCAGTGCTATCTCTCATGCACAGTAGTGCTATACATGCAAACTCTGAAATGCCAAAATAAAGCTGTCTGCTTGACATATGATACCAATAAAGAGAATGAATGAATTCCTGCAAAGGGCAATGTTGAGGGTCTAGCTCTGTCTAACACTGTTACTGTTGTTATAGAGGTTGTGTCTTTTGAACATTATGATGCTGAATATGCTTTCTTATAAATTCACATTTCTTGCATTTTTCAAGCTCATGTGGATACTACTTCTTCGCTTGTCTCTTTTTTGAACATGACCATAGGCAGGGCTACAACTATATGTCTTGTAAGCGAGCTCATTTTAGCGTCAAAAAACAGAAGCGATTTAGCCCGAGACAGATCTTGGGTGGTTTCGCATATATAAAGGCCTCCATGACGAGCAGTGTAGCCACATATCCTCAGGCAATTTCCATCCTAGAGGCTTTGAGGCTAGAAATGAGTAAATAAAACCAGCAGACCACTGAACTGCTTCAGAAGAGCTGATACATCAGAGACCCTCCATCTTCTCCAGCACTTTTATTTTCCCCATTATATCCCTGTTAATGAGTCGTTGTGAACAGGAGAGCTAATATATAGGGGCTATGCATCCTAACGGCCGATAAAACGAGATGGGCATTATCAGTTTGGATGCCTGTTAATTTGAATGTGCGGGATGGTCTGTGAGGTGGGAGATAAATAGGAGTCAGTTTCTCGGCAATGTCATTTATTTTGTGCTGTAAAATGGAGTCTGAGGGAACTTCAGTGGGTTGTTAGCATTCAGCTCGGAGCTCCTAGGTAAGGAAATTTTGTCCTTATTTCAACAGAGGCACTGCAGGGTGTAGTATAGGCCCAGCTCTAATTAATTTCCATACCCATTCATATTACTCTTTTATATAACTGCCAAGTTTTCTAATTGCATTCATCACCAAACTCGGCTTAAGTTCTTTAAGTATATTTATTATCACACTAACTGCTTATAAATTATTAAACTTAATGATGTAAGCACCAAAAATATGTTGTCCTTTATTTTCTCCACAGAGAATCAATGTTATGCATTAGCAATATAAATTAAGTAATACTTTACCTAGGCATGTTGCTGCCTTCGATACATTCCCTTAGTAAGATGTATGCTCCCAGCTGAGCGCTCCCCAGGCCACTTGGGGAAAGGATGATATAGTTCATTCTAATGAAAGAGCTTGCGACTGGTAATGGCTTAAATGATGCATTTGCACTAAAGAAAATGTGCTGGAGAGAGAGAAGCAGGATTATTCAATGGCTAACTAAGGTGTGATGTCACTAGTCATATATAAACCTGACATCCTGGCATTTATAATATTAGAAACCTAATCATGAACTGTAATGTTTACACAAAAATGCTTGTTAATCCTAAAGTCAATACTTCTTAAATGCTTTATATATTAGACATGGCTTTTTCGAGAATGGTTTACCATCAGTAAGTGGTTTTGAATAGCACAGTATGGCATTTAAATAGTACCATGATCTCGTAAGTATAGCACACGGTACCTTTCTTGGTGATAAAGTTCAGATTTGCAAATAATTCAACTTCACTAGAAATATCTAATACCATTAAATTTGCTTTATTCGAACATTTTCTTCTCAATACTTGGGGGTTGAAACAGAGTCCCTCTTTCTCATCTTGATTTACATTTTCTGAACATCTTCCTAGAAACAGATAGGGTGGAGAAAATGCCTCCTCTGAGTGGCTGCATGCTTACAGTGATTGGTGGTCTCATCTGCTGAACCTATTGCATTAGTATCTGCTCCCCCGATCTCAAATGGCCTCCGCTACACTCTCAGGCCAAAGAGCACTCACTTGGAGGGAAGATAAACTAAGATTACTCCTCTATCCCATTCCAAAAGTGCCATCTATCACCAGGCCCTCCATGTGACTTCAATTACATTAACGAGCTTAATGTTAGTGTTAAAACACAGTTAAGGACAGACCAGGGGCCATGGCTGAGCTAGGTGCCTGTGACTAATGGCTAACCTGTCTGAAAAACACAAAAGAAAATTCCTTTTGGTGAGGCAGATATTCAAGAAGAGTTCACATCATGTTCTTTTCTTTTTTAATTCTCCCCTCATGATCTATCCTCTGCAATCACTAATTGCGTGATTCCTCTTGTCTGCTTCAACTTATTCTAGACAGGTTATTTCAGCTTGTTATCGGGAAAGCATTTATCCACTTGGAATTATTACTTTGCAAGGCCCTCCCACAGCAACATAAACAGTAGTGAATCTTTTAGAGTTATGGTAAAGCCTTTCCTCATTAGATGGGCAATCGACTGGGGGAGAGGAAGCCCCAATTCCAGCCTTTATTGAGTGTAAAGGAGAGCCAGACTGACATTTACATCTCTTGGTTCTTCATGACTGGCTGGCTGGGAAATCGGCCCATAGATCTCCCTTTTGAGGAGGGTGCAAAAAGACCAGACCCAATTTACCGCTCTGACTTATGTTTCTAGCCAGAAGTTCACATCTTTGATAGGGAGATTCCAAAGGAAATTCCAATATATCAGTATAATAATGTGCTAAGCTTTTCAATAGATTTTTTTCTTTAACATTAAAGGCCTGGATATTCACGTCCTACTCATATTCTAAATAAAGAAAACTTAAAGTTGAATGATGAAAGTGAAATTTTAAAAAAAGAAATAAGAGAGAATTTGGTTAATAAAAACAGAATAAACACATGAAATTCAGTGAACACAATGCCAGAAGAAATAATTTCCTTCATTGTTAGAAGTAATTACTCTTAACTTTCACTGGCCTGCTTATTCAAAGATTAACCTTCTCTCTGAACTTCTCTTTGAGCACAGTTTTTCAGTATTCCTTCCCTCAATAATCTTATTAAACAAAAATTTGGTTATTTCATATGCAGCAATAAATCACTTTTATGATCTTTGCTGACAGTGCTAGTGCTTTGGCTCGACTGTCTATAACCTGGACAAAGTGTCCCCCTCACTACTACTACCATGGTCCACCACTGTGCTTTGCATACATCTATGGCGCTGCTCTTTTCATTTTCTACAGCAATTACACTTCGCTCCCTCCAACAGAAAAGGCTTCCCAATGCCTAACAATGTCACAGAGGAACTCTTGCCTCCAAACCGTGGTCCAATTAGGCCTGAAATATGATAACTGCTACACTCATTATTGTGTGATCCAAAAGGGGGAGCGGATAGAGAGGCTGAAGGTTAGGCCTGGCTTTCAGAAATGATGTGTGGCGTGAGGACTTGTGCTTACACAGCAGAAAAACAGCACAATGACGAGAAATAGCGAGGCATGGGTGCAGGATAATAAATAAATTCTCTTCGATGGATTTCTCTCTTGGGGACATATATTAAGCTGCTCACAAATACTACAGAAAAGATCAGTGTCTCACAGAGTGAGTGGGCACTGAAAAATCAATGCATGCCTCAACTAAACCTATTCGTTGTCTCCTACCAACACAGGCACAATGAACTATGGGGTATATTTAGCTAGATACATTTCAAGAATTATCTGAGGAGACACATAAATAGTTCATCAAAAAGCTTTGAATTTATGAACTGTAAAAAATAACAGTACAAAAATCCCACACAGTGATCTGCACTAGAAGAAGTCATGAAGTGATGGCTGATCAATGCTAACCACAGCAGTGAAACATTCACATCAGCCAATAAGTATTGGCAATGTAATGAAGTCTTCCTCAGTGTGTCAAAACCAAAGATAAATACCTTTTCCTAAGCAACCAATCAAGTTCCACAGTACCTGGAAGAGGTGACTGCAGGGGGCAATGTCTGATTTCCACCCCATGTCTAACTGGCATGGAATCGAATGTAGCTTGTGGCTCTTTAGGCCGTTGGTTCGACATAACCATTCAGGTCTGTCGTCTCAAAGATAGAGCATGGCTCAGCTAATAGAAGGATTGATTTTCATGGCTCTTAAATACAACACAGAGTATATGAGGGGAGCCAAGGACGGTCCCTTGGACAGGTAATGACAATCGTCTTTCAGAAATAATGGCCTCCACACTGCTTTTGAAAATTTTCCAGGTTGCCTCCAATAATGAATTCCTGGTCGATGACACATTGATAGATTCCCATCCATCTAGCAGGGACATTGTAGCCACAATTTAATTGACAAGAAATGAATTCAGGAGGTTAGGTAGAAGCAGGCTAAATTTCATGTGATCAGCAAGGTTTCAAACAATCACTGGCGAAGTGAAGTCTGCCCCATATCTATAAGTCATTGTGTTTTATAGGCCATTAGGATCTCCAGAGAAAGGCTGCATGGAGAGCGTGGCTTTCTGTCGAAATTAAAATGTCAGGGAGAAAGAAGTAGAACAAAACAGGGAATCCGCAATTAATTACATGACCATAAAAATTCAATAATCAGGGGGTAATGCTGTTCTCTGGCACAGCAGTCTCCGATCGCAGCAAACCGAAATAGAACGCATTCATCTCTGCAAATTACATTTGTAATCTGAAAAGGGATACATAGGGATACAGTACAATTCTCTTTCTGCAGCATGGTCTCAGAGGGAGTTTGGTGACAAACGAACTGGACTGACCGCTTTTTAATATAGCAATTAGTAGCCACTGAGATTAATGTTTGGGAAGTGAAGGGTAAGATGTTTCTGCATTTTAACACTCAATACATTTCATAGTTCTCATAGACATCAGAGTTGTTTAATATAAAACCAAAGCATTTATCATAGGTATCACCTTGTAAACTTCTCAAGCCTTTTGAGTTCTAAGTTGAAGGTGCCATAACGCAGCAGCCCTGGAGCAACACGGTACTTACACTGTTAGAAATAAAGGTTCTGTGCAGCTACATTTTTCTTTCGTCTAGGTACAAACCGTTAAATGTGCCCTTATAGGTTCAATAGTGGTTTAAGATCCAATTGTGTACCTTAAGTTTTTCCAGGTGAAAAGTAAATACTTGTATCTTTTCATAATCAAATGTTCTAAAACAGAACAATAAAATAAAAAGCCTGGAGACGAGACGGGGTGTGTGGAGTCAGTACAACTTAAAAAATATAGTTTAAGTGGAATATGATACATGATACTTACTAAAGGTACAGAGATGTACCCTTGAGGTGGTCACCCTAGTGGTAAGAAGGGTACAGCCCCAGTGACAGTTTCATGCCTTTTTTAGAGTTAGGCAAAATGATAGAGCAGAAACATCAGAAAATATAGTCTTCTGGTCATATGATGATCCTTGGAGACACGTCTACAATGAACATAATTTATTCGAATATTTAGTTATTCTGAGGTTAGTTAACAAGTTATCCCTACTGAAAAGGGCCAGCTTTTGCTGGTAACTGGTGTCCCAGGTGGTCTGAGGTGGTTGATTACCTGGACATCTAGCTGGAAAAACGTATACTAGTCAATCAGCTGGCTAAGCTGGTAGACCAACTTAACTGGCTGACCAGCACAAGATGTGTTTTAATTTGAGTTTGATAGTCTGGCTGGGCTACCACCTTGACCCATTTGAGCAAGACGGTCAACCAGCTTTGTTATGCTGATCATGTATGTCGACCACTTGGTCATGCTGGTCATACTGGTCAACCATCTAAACCATCAAACTCAAACACAAACTTTATGCCGGTCAGCCATCTAAAATAGCTTAACCAGCTTGGAGTGGCCAAGCTGTTTTTTTTTCATTGGAGATAAAATAAATGCAAGGTCTCAAAAAAACTGTACAGTAAAAGATCATTTTAAAATGTTATGGGAAAGAAATAAATCAGCTAATATCCAATCAGCTAAGAGTCTCTATGTTGTTTCAATTTGACAATGAAACACCAGTGACTGTTGTTAACAGGATCTCTCACAGTCATATCGTCACTGTCCAAAAAAGAATGTCCATTTTTTCTATTTTTATTTTTTCTACATTATTTGAGAACAGTGGCTGCTCTTCATATTGTGTAAAATTTTCATGATAAAAGGGCCTGTAAAAATACCCTAAATTTGCTTAGAACAACATCTTACATTAACTTATATTAAAGGTTCTAAACATTTTTTGCTTTGCTTGATATTTTTTTAATATGGTTTTTTGGCGGTGACAATATACTGTACATAGAAAAGCCGATATAACTTGCAATACATTCAGAAGTCATATTCTGGCAACTCACAGTGATAGTGGCATATGGACAGATCACATCCGCTCCTGCTTCTGACTAACCCAGCATGTCCACATAACTATTAAGAACAACCTGCTACTTCCTGCGGAGCATCGACCCAAATATTCAAAACAATGTTGATTTACTTTTAAATGAACATATATAAAATGATCAACAATACTAAGAGCATTTTTTGAGTATTATTATTTTATATTTAAGAACATTTTCCATTGCATTATCTGTAATATATGCTCACTGTGGGAGAAAAAAAGCTTAGCTAATTGCTTCTAATGATTTTCCAAATAATAAGTGCCCTGAGGACATCAATAGGAATCCAATAGTGTAAGTGTCGTTAATGTAAAAGAAGACACAGTGTTATGTGGCTTTCATTGACTTCTACATGAGCTGGTTTGGACAGAACACTACTTGCTATGTATCAGTCACTGCAGTAGTTAGAGGAGGGAAAGTTCATCAGAGAGATATTGGAAAGAGAGACTGTTATTGACTGCAGGAGATTTCTTACTAGAGGAGACGATTTTACAAATAGAGTAGAATCACATTGTGCAGGGCATGCAGGCAGGTAACTCTGAATTCCAGTCTAGCCCAAAATATGAAGTCAAGAAGCAGAACCATTTTTTATTTCTGAATTTGAAAGATCCACCACCATAAGTAAAATAAGTAGTTCTTTCTCTAAGAATTTGTATGCATTTTTATAGAGCAATTATCAAATCAAAATTTCCCTTTACCCAACATGTAAAGAACCTTCCAGCTCTAAGGACCCTTGACACCATTTTTAAGACTGTGGAGCTACAAGGCTAATGTAGTTAACCAGTAATGGAAGCCTTTACGATGACTTCAAATTGGGTTAAGCAGTCTCAATCAGACTTACTGATGTGGTTACTGCCATTGTAAAGCACACTGTCATCTATAAAAATGGACAAAAATATGTTAATTAACTAAAATATGTAAATAATAAGGGTGTGAGAAAAAATATACACAAGAGGTCGGGTGATCAAAATAATATGTATGAACAGAGGATCAGGCCTCAATTTATTTTATTTACAATTTTAATGCATTTTTTTATGTTATTATCCTACAACCCCATTCCCAAAAAAGTTGGGACGCTGTGCAGAATGTAAGTGAAAAAGGATGCAATGATATACAAATCATGTAAACAATAATTTTACATATGGCATGTTGAAACTGAGAAATGGGTTTATTTTTTGAAAAACATGCCCACTTTGAATTGGATGCCAACAACACATTCCAAAAAAATTGGAATAGGGGCCTGTTTACCACCGTGACATCAACACCTCTTCTTTTAACAACACTCTGTAAGCATGTGGACTGAGGAGACCAACTGCTGTAGTTTTAAAAGTAATATGTTGTGTCATTCTTGCTTAACATAGGATTTTAGCATGTCAACAGTTCGGGGGCTCATTTGTCATATTTTCATTTCATAATGCACTGAATGTTTTCAGTGGTGACAGCTCTGGACTGCAGGCAGGTTGGTTTAGCGCCTGGTCTCTTTTAATACTGAGCCATGCTGTTATATATGCAGAATGTGGTTTTTCATTGTCTTGCTGAAATAAGGAAGGCCATCCCTGAAAAAGACACAGTCTGGATGGCAGCATACGTTGCAAAACATATCTATCATTCAGCATCAATGGTGCCTTCACAGATGTGCCAGTGCCCATGCCATGAGCTCTAATGCACCCCATACCATCAGGAATACTGGCTTTTGATCAGTGCACTGATAGCAAGCTAAGTGATCTTTAGTCCGGAGGACACAGTGTCCATGATTTCCGAAAAAAATTTCTAATTTTGATTTGTCAGCCCACAGGACACTTCTCCACTTTCCCTCAGTCCACTTTAAATGAGCTCAGGTCCAGAGAAGGTGGCAGCATTCCCAGATTTTATTCATATATGGTTTGATCTTTGCCTTTTAGAGTTTTAACTAGCATTTGTGGATGCAGCAACAAAATGTTTTTTACAGTGTTTTTCAGAAGTGTTCCTGAGCCCATGCAGTGATTTCCACTACAGAATCATGTCTGTTTTTAATGCAGTGCTGCCTGAGGGCCCAAAGATCACTTCCAGCAAATATTGTTTTTTGGCCCTTATACAGAGTAATTTTATTGGATTATCTGAATTTTTAAAGATGTTATGTACCATAGATGATGAAAAGCAAAAGTTATTTGCTATTTTATGTTGAGAAACTATTTGTTTATGCAGCCTTTCACAGAGTGGTGAACTCCCTTCATCTTCACTTCTGAAAGACTCAGCCTCTCTGAGATGCTCTTTTTATAACGATGTCACTGACCTGTTGCAGGTGTTTTTTTTAGCATTACACAAATTTACCAGCCTTTTGTTGCCCCGTCCCATTTTTTATGTGTTATTGGCATTCAAAATGGGGGTATATTTTTCAAAAACATCTTTCCCTGTCATTCTTGAATATCAACAATAGCTTCAAACTAAAGTAAACTATCACTTCTATACATGTTTTAACACATGTTTTCACTGTGATCTAATTGAGGATCTAACTGATCTTTCCATGATTGCTTAGCTCGGTATGATTTGTTTATTGATGTTCACTGGATCCAAAACAAACATCCCCTGAGAGCAGACTGAAATGTTCTCATTACTTTGCCATCATTAAATAATAAAAATGGGTGTATGCTGTTTGGTTTACTGTCACTTGACTTTGTGTGGTGATTCTGAATATGTTTTAGAGAACGCAGAGAACAACCTTAACTATCATTTGCTTCCAAAAGTTACAAAGTTATTCCAACTATAATAACTACTAAACAGTAATTACTGTAACCTCTTACTTTGTCTCACATTATCTGTGTCTACTTCACAATTCAGTTTTGCTTTAATAGAAATGTTAAGTTGAGGTCAACTAAGTTTGTATTTTATTGGAAAACAATTTGCACAACACAAATCTTTAAAATCATGCTAGAATTGCATTGTGAATTGAGTACTAGCATGATATATCATTTGGTCTCTTGTGATTCTCACCTCTAGTAAATATGAGCTAACATTCTTCACTTTAACCTCGCAGTCATTTGCCATTGTTTCAAATTGAAAGTGCTGGAGCACAGAGCGAAAAAAAAAAAAGGAAAATTGTGTCTAATTACATATACACTGCAACAAATGTGTACCTCAATCTACCCTTGTCAACATGCACTAAGAGGCAAATAGCAGAGTGCTATGTAAGATTGGGAGTTGGGTCATCTACAGTCCTTCTCTGAACTACAGACCATAGTAATATGAGCACTAGTAACTGATGGTAATCTCTTAGTGTTTGGTCTTTAGATTGCAAGTGTGTCATTTTCCCTCCGTGGGGAATGTCTGCGGTCTGTCTTCTGTTTACATCTCTGCTCTTCAGCTCAGGATCTGATCGGTGCTGACAGTGGTAAAGCAGAGCGAGAATGCCCTCCTGAGACAGCCTGATACACACTGCATACAGGCCAGGAGATTCAATTCAACGCAAAGCATTCCTCATACCCTCACCATAAATATCCAACATGTAATAGATCAAAAGCCCTTTCAGTGTCAAGTGTGCATGTGAGCGCTAGGGGAAGGGAGGGGGTAAAAAATGTGTGCCGACATCAAGAAGAGTGCCTGCACTGTGAATTATATACAGTAATCTGCACAAATTATTACTGGCTAACTGCCCCTAATGAATCCAGCCAGATCAAAATGGATTACAGTTCCAATGAGAGCATCCATTTCACCCATAGCTCAGCGTGGCAATCCAGGGCCTACACAAGGAAACCAAACCAAGGAAAAAGACTAGGCCTACCTCCAGCATCCAATCAAGCCGTTTTTGGACATCCCCAGGTTTCATGTCTGTATTCCACCTGAGGAGTGTAAAGACACAGATGCCTATGCAATAATGAAGACAAACTGCACATTAGGAATGAGAGCTTATCACTGGTGTGCTTGATAACAGTATTCAAAATGATTTGCCAATTTTTCAATTAACCACTAGAGTACCACCTACTCTTATTATCCCTCTTTTCTAATTAGTAGGCAGGCATTTGATCTCCTTACTGCTGTCAACACTGCCTATGCTGCCGCGAACCAGCACAACCAGACAGCTCTCTCTCAGTTTGTCATAGTTTATAATATAAGCGCCTGCTTTGCCTTTTAATTATTGAGCACACCCTGACACACTAATAAGTAGAATCTACACTTCTTGTCTCATAGGGCGAGAAAAATCGGGCTCGCACATGAGTCGGTGAATTTATTCCTTCACGCTACTCATGAAACTGCACCCGTAGCTAAATTGAATTTAATATTTCATTTCATTTATTGCCCAAGAGCAACAAAATGAGATATTGGAATTTTTCTATTGATTTTAGGGTCCATTCAAGAGAAACAGCAGTTCCTTAGCCTTTCCAGCTTTATTCCAGATCTAATTATAGGGAATATACACAGAAAATGCACTACATTTGCTTTGGTGACTTCTCAACATATTGCATCCTCAATATATTACTATGGTTGATTTTTTGCCGACTACGATTTAAACTGTACATAACCTCACTATTCAATTCTATACCATAATTTGGATCAAAGCGTATGCTCTCACTGTCAGGAGGAGTTGAGACATACACATACTGAAGATTCTGCATCCTCTTCTCTCCACGTACAACCGGGAAGCCTTTTAATTTGAGGAATGCTGCAGGGCCATATTTCACCCCCATCCTGTTGTCTTGCATTATCTTGGTAAACATCCCAGGTACTAATTTGATATATTGTGAAGCAGCCTGTTCTCCATCCAGCTTGGCCCGTGTGATTGATGAATGACTGGAAGATGAAATAGCGACTGAGATTTATGGCCTGCCGGCACATCGAATATGTATGATTATCAGCGGCACGCTGAAAGCTACTGCTTTTGAGTGATAGGCCGAGGGAGAGTGATCGAGCAAATGAGTCGGTGTGTGGGGCGGCGAAGGAGGGGTTGGGGAGAGAGCAGCACACCGAGCTCGTTTGTATCTCTGCTGTAGTCCTCAGTTCCCTGCCGCCAGCAGCTCTGTCCTGCAGATGCTTTGCAGAGTTATAGATCTCATCTCCTTCAGCCATTCAGAAGGCTTGTCCTTTCTCTCTCGCTCTCAGATATTCTCTTTCAGTCTATAACACCCTCTCTCTCTTCCTTTCTCTGAGGCCTTAGATATGGGCTGTAACATAGTGTTCCAGAAAGGCCTTCAATTTGACTAGGCACCCTAGAAATATTTGTCTCCCCTCTGATTTAGCTATAATGCCCATTGGCATTTCTGAGTGCTTAGAATGAGTCCGCTCCTAATTGATTGATGGCAAGTGGTCATAAATCCCCAAAACTTGGTGGAGTTTATTGATCCTGTAGGAACGCTTGCGCCTCTCAGCATATGTCAGCGCATTCGCTCATAGGCGGCTAAGTAGGAGGCATATTTTACAGTGAGGGCATTATCATATGCGCACTATGCCCATTGTTATCTGCATCAGTGATTTAATGTGAGACAGCATGACTTGCACGGCACCCTGGAGAGGACTTGATTTGGTGTGTGGCCCAATTTATATATTTACATGCCACCATAAATAACATTAATGCTCCTCGGCGGATTGCTGGAAGTAATTGTTTATCCACTTCCTACCGGACGTGCTTGACAATATTCTTGATGAACGGCCACTAGCTCTGTTTTAAAGGATTGCACAGTGGCAGTGACTTTAGAGCCCGTATAGTGTAAGGTGCTCTCAGGTTTGTGCTGAGCTGCAGTTCTACAGTCAAATCACCCACACGCCAGCTTCTCCGACTCTGACAGTAATGATGAAGGCCTTCTCTCATGCACTCCCACGTTCTTTCACGCACTTCCAGCACACCGGTCAGCACAGATGTACAGCCACAGAGCCATCGTTGAGCTCCGCGTGAGCCTTTAGTATGGCTGAGGAGGCGAGTAGCCTCAGGGAAAAGTCTCTATCCTGGGGTGGCCTTGCTAGTCTCTCTTGTCTTGTGCTTTCCAGGCCACTTAAATGGTCCATTCATGTGACGCTGGCACATTCCCAAGTGACGTGTGAGGTGCAGTAACAACATAAGGACTTATCATTCTCTAATTGTAATTGAATCAAGATCTCACATGGCTTGAGAAGACCTGACAACTTGGTCCTTGTGGCGCTGTGATAATACAATTGAGCCAGGCTGGTCAGGCTAGACTGGGCAGTGCTACAAATGACAGAAGAGGGCAGTTGACAGGTAGCAGACTTCAGCCACACTTCCTGTGCACAGTGTGCATGCACAGTAGACAAGGAGCATATATGAAACATATTCAATATATGTATGGAAATATATAAGGAAATCAAAATGAATATATTGCAATACTCAAATGTAATGTACATAGAATTTATTGTCATATATTGTATACTGTAAAACCTTGCAACGTTTTTGTGTGCACACAGAGTAGATAAGCATGGGGCAATGCTTGCATACAAAAATGCACTATATTCATTGTGTGTATGGAAATATATAATGAAATAAAATAAACTGGAATGTTTTCTAAGTGTTTCACACTGTAAACAAAATACATTGGTGCTCACACACACACCCCAACACACACACACACACACACACACACATATATTTATATATATATATATATATATATATATATATATATATATATATATATATATATATATATATATATATATATATATAAAGATTTGTAACTCCATATTTTTGTGCGCACATAATCTATAAGCATGGAATGCACACACAATTGTGATATACTAATAAATATATCCATAAAATATGCATTATATAATATGAATCATTCTAGTGAACTGCTTCAAAGTCAGACTTCAAAATATAATTTGTACTTTTAACTTGGACTAAAATTCTTTTGCTTTGAGTGATGCTATGACTTATTTATGTTTATTTTATTACACACAATAATTGAACATTTCATTTTGTCACTAACAAAACAATCATAACACCCTAAACCTACTAAATGTTTCAAAAGTGACTGTTTCTGCAGTACACGACTAGCAAACACAGGTTTGAACACAATTTTTCAGTAAAACATTAAAAAAACATAAAAAATCTACCTACTTGCAGAAAACGTGTTTTGATAGTGACAGTTCTATATATTATACAATGATTTTCAGACTTTGAGACACATTTACTTCAAACAATGGGATCTAACTGCTCACCATGTGGCCATGAGGGATGCCATCTTACTTCCCACTCTAAAGTAGAGAGGTGTGGCTAAAATAAGGCTCCACTCATGGTCTAAAAACCTTTGTGTGTCAGTAGTGACAGGAGCATACATAAAGTTTTAATAGTTTTTTCTTCAAAGCTATTTTACTTAAAAATTAAACTCATGATAAATCTAAGTCTTTCGACTTCACTTTCAAGGAAATTAAAAAGATTTTTTAAAAACAAAATTGAAAAATGCCCAAAAATGTACACATTATTTTTTACAAGTTGAAATTTAGGAGTTAGGATTCGGGACAGCACCTGCCAATGTGGAATACCCTATAAATGATGGCTTTGTGTATATTTAGCTTATTTCTATCTGAAAACATAGTTCTTGTGAATATTTCACGCCTGAAAACTTACTTACTAAGGTTTTTTTTACAGTGGGACTGCAGTGTGAAATAATTCAGTAGAATGGTACTGCAATATGTTTTCAATTTATTTGAAAATATAAATAGAACATATTGTTCTTGTATTAAAACTTTGAAATATACTAATTTACACCATTTGAAAATGCCATCTACCCTTCATATTGTGTTAACATTTCATGGTGAATACATCAATAGAATGGTCTAAAATAACTTTAAACATCAACATGTTATATTCAAATTTACCAATTCCAATAATATATTGACAACATATTTCAATCTATTTAATCTATTGGTGATCCTACTGGTGATGGCCCAGCCACACAGAGCCGCTTCTGCTCTTTGCAGTGGAAAAAGGAGACGTGGTGAGGGACCATCTTACAGAGCAAAAGCAGGAAAAACAGGCCTCATTAACCCACAGAAGCAGAGACCTGTTAGGAGCCATAAATCATGAGTATGTGTACAGCAATGTCAGAACCGTTTCCTTTATGAGAGTATATGACTATGCTAACGTACGGTTTTCCCAGCTGTGACGCATAACCTTACTGCAGTGGTTTCTAAAAAATGTGGATACTTCGAGCATACGCTGCCATGAATAAACTACATTATTAAAATGAGTATATATGTACTAATAGTGAATCAGACCTAGCTGGTCCCACTGCAGGAGTTCACTATCAGAGGGCAGCAGTATAAGGGTCCATGAGGCACAAACAGTGTAAGGGGGGGAGTTAAACATAGCAGGGGTTGGAATGGTCGCTTCACCCTTCTCTTTCTAGCCACCTCCCCAACTCCTGCTATTGATGTATTGCAGTGGCATGCCAGGAGGAGCTCCACTAAAACCTCTGTACATGCCAAAATTCGTTTTACAAGCTGTGCCCTAATCAGCTAGCAGCCAGCGGTCCATAAATCCAGGCATGTCCGTGGAGCACGGTCACTGGTAGAGGAGGAGGCATGGGGGATATACAGCAGAGCCTGCAGCCCCATACACCAGGCCCGAGACGAGCAAGAACAGCCAGGGGTATTTGGAAGGCAAAGGGAGGGGACCAGGCGCCCAACTCATATAGTCAATAGAGCCATGCTGTAATTTATGCCACAGTTTTAATCCACCAAAGTGGAGGCACAGATATGTTTGCACATGATGCGGTGTGCAGATTTTATGTTATAGCAAATGTGTGTGGGTGTGTGTGTGTTTGTGTGTATTCATCTGCATGGTCATTCTGTCTGACACCGTTATGTCTTTAAGATGTGCAATTACATCAGCACACTCAATCAGCCAGCAGCAGTAGCTAAAAAAAGTAAAAGTATTGTTACTTCAAGGACCTCGAAAAGGCATACATTAGATACATAATTATATCAAAACATTAACTTTACACATTTAGCAGATGCTGTTATCCAGAGCAACTTACAAGTTTAATTGTGTTACAGAGGAAGGCAAACATAGCATTAAGGGTCTTGCCCAGGGACTATTGTTAATATAGGGTGGTGTGTGAAGGGCAGTTAAAAAATCCTACCTTTTCCACCCTTCTGTCTTTAGGGAATGGTGTTTGATTAAAGGGAATGTTGGTAATTTTGTATGCTTATGTACCTGGCCTAAATTAATTAATGTTATGATTTTTCTAATATATCCAGCATAAATCTAGATACATACTGAAGTTTGTTGGGCATTTCTCTCCTATTTTAGGATGTTTCAGCCTAAAATAAAATGCAGTAAGTAAGAATGAAAATTAAACCAGAAAAGTGATCCGGTAACCTATAATGTGAATGGCTAAAGTAGAGTCAAAAGTAAAGTATTCTTCTCACAAATATTATTTGAAAGTACTTAGGTAAGTACAAATCTATCAAAAACATCTGCAAGTACTTTAAATTAAACAATGGATGTGGAAATAATCTAAACAACAAGAGAATGTCACATTTTTTCCCTCAAGATGAAAACAGGGCTATGTTTGTTCTATCCTCAGTTTTAACCTTCAGACTCCCCTGGTGACAACAAAGCTTGCTCATCAAGTGTGGATGACACTGCGTGCTGTGATATACACTGTTCCTCCCCAGATAAGAGGACTAATAGCACAGAGCCCTGTGCAGACCTGGCAGCCCAAAGCACAGGCCCAGAGGGGAGGGAATCGATAAATGAAACGATACTTTGAAGTGAGCGCGCTTGAATCCCAAAATGACTTAAAGTCCTTAGATGACATCTCAGAATTAGATATAGGTGTCTCACGGAGGGGGCGGGGGGGAGGACAAGAAGAGAAGGAAAGAAGTCAGCTGAGGCAAGGCTGAGGAGTGTTTCTCTTTTGGAAATAAGTTTTGAGCTGTGTATGTTGTGGTACGATGGCTCTCTGTCTATGTGTCTGTCCTGAGCCATCCCAACATGTGGCTGCTGGACGACTGCCATCAGGGCCTGCACTGCCTGAGCACATGGGCAAGGTACGTATGTCCATAAACACACATACAGCGCCCATTCATTGGGTTCAGCAGCTCCACATACATTCTTTTTCAGTGTGATCACCACCATAAAAGCTTCATTCTACACCACAAGCTATTACTGTGCTCACTAAATAGAGCACTGTTGAACATAATAAAGAGATATAAGGCATGAATGTTCATTACATTTATATGGTTGTATTTCACTAACCACTTGAGGTTAGCATGACTCACATATGTGTCTGCAAACAACATATGAAAGCAGTGTAGGGATATGTCTTGCTATTTAGAAAAGGCACAGGCTGCCATTCTGCTACTGTAGGTCTATATATTGTCCACTAGGTGGCAGCACTGAGGTCTATGTGTGCTGAAAACCTGAACCAAGTGGCAGTTTGCTCTTCTCTTTTTCATTTTCATGCTACATTGATTCATTAAATAGTCCACATTGCATAATACTATTGAATTGTAATTTATAATACATAGACTACATCACTGTATATTCAAGACACAAAATACAACATCACAAATCAATTCAACATCACAAAATACACAAAGCTGAAGAAACTAAACCATAAAACAACAAACAGCGATAAAAGATAACTGGTATACACAGAGATTCACCAGGTTTATGATCATAAAGCTAATATCAGACTAACAAAGTGAGTAAGTGTATTTCAAATGCTCTGATATGCTACATAACTATGTGCATGTATGTGTATGAGACAGAGAGTGGATTTTTTTTTCCTGAAGCGGATAAGCTTCAGTCTGGACACACATCTGCTCTCTGGCTCTCTAGCAGGCTTTGACTGGGCTGTGGCAGACTGCTGGAGGCCCTTATTTACAGGACATTTGTTGCACTTGACATTTATCATTGCTCCAGGGCCGTGAACTTCATGCAAACGGCATTGAAGCATTCAATACACAAGGCTTTAGGCCTCATCCTGCTGGGGCATTATCACAAGTCTTTTCATGCTGAGATAAATCACTTCCACTGCACCCAGACAGAGAAACAGAGAGAGAGAAGGAAAGAGAGGGTGAGAGAGAGGCTGAGGGTGGGAGGAGTATCCTCAAGATTAGAACAGGCAAGGACAAGACCCCAGCGGTTTTCCACCCCTCACTAATTGTTGTGTGTTTGATTCTTTGTACAACACCATGGCTATACTTTCAAAAGCTTTTAATGTTTATCTTAACTGTCATATGATATATATATATATATATATATATATATATATATATACAGTGGGTTGCAAAAGTATTCATACCCCTTGAACTTTTCCATATTTTGTCACATTACAACCACAAACATAAATATATTTCACTGGAATTTAATGTGAAAGACCAACACAAAGTGGTATACAATTGTGAAGTGGAAAGAAAATTATACATGAATCAAAACATTTTTTACAAATAAAAAACTAATAAGTGCGACGTGCAAAAGTATTCAGCCCCCTTTTCCCTGAGTGCAACCAATTGCATTCAGAAGTTGCCTGATGACTGCTAATGACTCAAAAGGGTCCACCTGTGTGTAATCTAATCTCAGTACAAATACAGCTGCTCCGTGACGGCCTCAGATGTTGGTTAAGAGAATATTGGGGAGCAAACAGCATCATGAAGTCCAAAGAACACACCAGACAGGTTAGGAATATGGTTTTGGAGAAGTTTAAAGCAGGCTTAGGTTATAAAAAGATTTCCCAAGCTTTGAACATCTCACGGAGCACTGTTCAATCCATCATCCGGAAATGGAAAGAGTATGGCACCACAGTAAACCTGCCAAGACAAGGCCGTCCACCTAAACTTACAGGCCGAACAAGGAGATCACTGATCAGAGAGGCAGCCAAGAGGCCCATGGTGACTCTGGATGAAATGCAGAGAGCCACAGCTCAGGTGGGGGAAACTGTCCACAGGACAACAATTAGTCGTGCACTACACAAATGTGGTCTTTATGGAAGAGTGGCAAGGAGAAAGCCATTGTTAAAAGAAAACCATAAGAAGTCCCGTTTGCAGTTTGCCAGAAGCCATGTTGAGGACACAGCAAACATGTGGAAGAAGGTGCTTTGGTCAGACGAGACCAAAATAGAACTTTTTGGCCACAATGCAAAACGCTATGCGTGGCGGAGAAATAACACTGCACATCACTCTGAAAACACCATCCCCACTGTCAAATATGGTGGTGGCAGCATCATGCTCTGGGGGTGCTTCTCTTCAGCAGGGACCGGGAAGTTGGTCAAAGTTGATGGGAAGATGGATGGAGCCAAATACAGGGCAATCTTGGAAGAAAACCTGTTGGAGTCAGCAAAAGATTTGAGACTGGGGCGGAGGTTCACCTTCCAGCAGGACAACGACCCTAAACATAAAGCCAGAGCTACAATGGAGTGGTTTAAAAAAAAAGAATATTCATGTGTTAGAATGGCCCAGTCAGAGTCCAGACCTAAACCCAATTGAGAATTTGTGGCAAGATCTCAAAACTGCTGTTCACAAACGCTCTCCATCCAATCTGACTGAGCTTGAGCTGTTTTGCAAGGAGGAATGGGCAAGAATTTCAGTCACTAGATGTGCAAAGCTGGTGGAGACATACCCTAAAAGACTTGCAGCTGTAATTGCAGCAAAAGGTGGCTCCACAAAGTATTGACTCAGGGGGGCTGAATACTTTTGCACGTCGCACTTATTAGTTTTTTATTTGTAAAAAATGTTTTGATTCATGTATAATTTTCTTTCCACTTCACAATTGTATACCACTTTGTGTTGGTCTTTCACATTAAATTCCAGTGAAATATATTTATGTTTGTGGTTGTAATGTGACAAAATATGGAAAAGTTCAAGGGGTATGAATACTTTTGCAACCCACTGTATATATATATATATATATATATATATATATATTTTTTTTTTTTTTTTTTTTTTTTTGTTAAGTTATTAGTTAAGATGTTCTATAGAAGGTACTATGCAAAAGGTATCTGTGAAAATAATATAATATGATATATGTAAGCTGTTCTGGGCAGTAAGCATTTCTTTGTTAACAAAACACTAGCATTAAAATAAATACAAATAAACAGGTTAATAACACATTATGACTTAATGTGTGTGACTGTGCTAGTTTAATCATTTTCAAACCTCTCCTTGACAAAGCCCAGTATTTACGCTTACCGTCCAACACATACTTTATTTTGTAAATCCTTTATTAAATTACATCAACTGTTCATAGATAAGTCAAAAGTCAAACCTGTGTTCTTCTAATTGTTCTTCTGAGTTATGAATACCATTACTGTATTTGTATTTAATTGTATTTTTTGTATTATATAATGTTTTACTAGCAAAAAGCATACAGTATTTGCAACTGTTGCCAAGTTATTAATTTTTCCTTTCAGAGCATTTGCAAGTCAAGTAAAGAAGTTGCTGGTGCTCGCATAACAATGGACTGACCACCCAGTCTAGACCTAAACATCACTGAATGTGTTTAAAATTACTTGGATCATGGGAAGCAGTAGATTCGACCAACTTCTAAGAAAAAATATCTCTGAAGATTTCTTTGAAAAACGAATTAAAAGAATGAAAGAATGAAAAGAATGAAAGTAATAGTAAAGGTAAAAGTTGGACACACTAAATACTCAAGAACTATATTATATTTACTTGTTCATGCTTTGTTGTAATTCTCAGTAAATATAAATATATGTTTTCTAATCAAATTGATCATTTGTACTTAATGGCTGTTTCAACTGAAAATTGAAAATTAGAAGGTGGTCCCTTTTCTATATATATATATAAGTTGTGTTCAGTTGAGCCAAGTTGTGTTGAGTAGTCTACTTGTTACGAAAAAATGAAGTGAAGAAAAATGAAGACAGCAGGTTCTCAACAGTCAGCCTATGCGGTCTTTTGATATTTCCTTACACCACTGTTAGACAAGTGCTTAAGCAGTGTGCTATGAACAGGAGGAGTGGGGCGCCTCTATCTACATGATGTAACGGTGGCAGGCCTTGAGAGCATGGTTTGAGTGCGGAATGATGTACGAGCTCACACACCCACCAAATCCTCCTGCCTCTGCTGCCCATATTTCCTGCTGCAGTCAGCCTCCAATTATAAATCAACTGTCTCTCAATTCCATAAGTGATTCATTATTATTTGTCAACAATAATTTACAGTAGTGGTTTCCGGTGCTTTTTATTTCATGGCAGAAATTTATGAGTGAAAAAAGAAAAACAATACAGCTACATTGTCCCTCACCAGTGGCAGAGTGGTAAGCAGTCTAAAGGATAAATTCACTTCAATCATAGACATGCAGGTAAAGTAAAGTCGGAGACAAGAAAGTTCATATTAGCAAAGCAAGTTAGACATACCTAAAATACACCTAATTAACTCATCTTTGGAAGAAATTTTAAAAAGGACTCACATTCCTAACAAAGTATTAGGAAGTAGTTATCTGGCAGCAGGTGACAGAAATGTGAGATCTACACTGAAAGCTCTCAGCCTGGCAGTGACAATGAATGGCACTTCACATACTGTACTTGCCTCCATGTTATCAAACATTTGCGTGCGTGTGTGTATCCATGGCCTTGGAGCGGGTGGTCTGGGTAGCTTTGTGGCCTGTGTCTGCATTCATCATGCAGATGCCATGGATCTCCGCAGCTATTTTTGGAGCGCCGCGATGACAACGTCAACTGGAATACTCTTCCCACTTCACAGCGAAAGGTCAGGGAAAATTAAAGGACTGCATGAACGTGTAAGAAAGCCCCTGTCCTCAAACATTAGCCCATAAGCCAGAGCCCCTCGCCTATGACTTCAGCTGGCCTGCCCACGGAGGTTTATTAGTCCTAAAGCCTAAACACTTAACCACTTTTGTCTTCTATGGAGAAAACAGCCTGGGGGGCCTCCAGGCACCTGGACAATGGAGCAAATGGGGTACCTGCACAGCTATTTTCACAACAGGGGCAAGGAGCACATATATGGTTTATATGGTTTTATGCCCTAAACAAAACTTTTGCTTTACAGCTTTACTGTCTTGCTGTAAGATTTAATTCCACATGAACTCTAAGCACTAAGCTCTAACCTGCAGAAAATTATTTGGACAGTACTACAAGACTAGAGGATCTAAGTCTAAGTCAATCCAGCTCTCAAAGTTTTGGCATGGAAACCACGATTTTGGGTCTTTTCTTAACAGTAAGAGCCACTGTGCAAAGAAATCTCAAGCCAATAAAAGGCCAATCAATCTGCACACTCACACAGTAAATACATGCAAGTGACTACCTTTGTTCTTTCTGTATGATGGCATCTGACTAGGTCATGCTGTAACCTACTGTGAAGATATTGATCTCATCTTCTGCAGTTTTATGTCATTACTATGGTCACAATGAGTAGTGCACAGAGGAAGTGAAGCACTGCAATTTTCTCACAGCATGGAGCGGCTTTAGAAGGCTGGAGCACTGGGATACTCACTTGCACCCAGAAAGCTCTGAAGCCTCTCCATCCCACAAGCTGAACACCTGCTCAGCTCAGCTACTGAAGTGCTTCTCCTGTTTTGTTCAACTTTGTCTCCTCATCATCTGCTACCATCACTCCAGTACATTATTCTCCTATCAAAAACTTTACATCAATAACATTATTTGGTCATTTACAAGAGGCAACACATGCTCAAAGTCATATGAAGGACAAAAACACAAATGCAGACTAAGCAGCATGCACATTCTTGCAGCCCATTCACTTGATTAGAGTCACTTTCCCAACAAGCATTGAGATACACAGTGCACAAACGCAACACGTATGAGCTTGCTGCTCATTGCTCCTGGTTTATAACATGCTTAAGTACTGCTGGAGGAGATGTTCAAATCTCTGATTGTAAGAATGAAGAATATAGAGCAGAAAAGGTTCAAATTAGTAGTAGTCTAACAATGGATATGCACTTGTGTCTACAGAGTCTCATTCCATTCTACCTAAAAATCTTATTTCAGTGATCTCACCCAAGTATAACTGTATAATCCTGTATATCGAGTTACCTTACTAGATATGCTAGCTAGCAGCATGTTGATGTAGATTTTGGAGAAGGTTAGTTAGCATTTAATAGTTTTTACTGTGTTATGTTTTTGTTAGATTACTTATAAATGGAAGCCATCAAAAACTTGCTATTGCCAGTACTTAACATCAATAGTTTACCTCAATGTAGCACAACAAGCACCCCCTCCAAATTCCAATTTTGCAGCCAGCCCTCCTCCAAACCCACACAAAACCATGAGCCCATGCCGATGGAGGAAGCAGGCCAAAGTCGTTTTTCGTCCCTAGAGCACACAAGGACCTGTTCTTTCATTCTTCTCTTTTAGTAATGTAATTTAAACACACCCTGGGTGAATTAATTAATTACAAAAGCTGGCTGGGTATCAAAGGTAAATATGATTTAATTATATCCCCAGCATCTTAGTTAAGAAGCCAACTGTCAGGCAGCTGAGTGTGGGGGTTGTGTGGCTGCTGGCGGCGGCAGCCCGGCTCAGTCGAGCAGCAGAAACTGGAATTAGCAGGTACACGGAGACGCTCGGTTAGCACACTCTCCCTGCTGAACGTGGGCCAGTGATTGGCAAGTCTCTGACAGTTCCAAACACCAGCACGACAAACCTCTCTCTCTCTTGCTCCCTCTACTCTTCCCCCCCCCTCTCTGTTCACTAGCCAAGAAAGTGCACAGACCCTTCACTTCATGGCCTGAAGACAACAAGCTCAAACAACACTACACAAATGGAATAAACAAGCAGCCCTAATGTCAGACTGAACTGGGCTTCATGGGCACGCAAGAGTTTATGATTGTTCCCCATCACTCAGTGTGTCACTGCGCTAATTCTGATTGAGGTCAGCACTACAAGACTGCCATGCTTTATTCCTTTAACGAGAGCCATCCCATTTAGTGGCCTCACTCCTAAGCACCTGCTTTTGTCAATATGATTCTTATTGATAAGGCACCAGACTGAAGGCACTAATTCACTTTGGATCGCTCACTAAAATGCTGCTGCCATATTGGAGGATCTGGACAGGATGTCAGTATGTTAAACAAGTTAAAACAGGCGATGCCCTACTGAATCCACCGTTCCTGCAGCACTTACTTCCAGCAATTAACTGTGCCCCATAGACCTGCATGTCCATTATATACTGTAATTTTTCTGACTTGTGCCAATGATAAACAATGCTGTTAAGAAAGTATTTAAAACGAATTGGCTGGTTGAACACATAATTCGGTAATGTAGCACTGAGGTATGTCACAATCACTCTCAAAACTTTTAAAGGAATGAAAGAAAAAACATTTCAATTAACATTGATATTTGTTCGTGAAAGTCTTGCTACAATCCTTAAATTAGTTTGTTTCTGCAGAAAACTGTTCATCTTACAGTGAGGAGAAAGAGCACCAATATGACAGGCAAGTGGCTTCATGTTGCTATGTATAGAACAATGGACGTAGGAACCATTGTATGTTTAAAAATGTACATCCCCCTTCCTCTACAACACACTTTTAGTGGCTCTATGTGTTGCTTGTTAGTTTAGATAAGTTCTATTAATAGTATAATATGAATAATATATATTAATAGTTAGATTAGTTAGATTTGGATTTTGCTTAAAATGTGTTAGGAAGTTGTCCTATAAAAACACAAATGATTCAGGCAGCCAAATTAGCTCATCGCTCTTCCCTGCCAGTGTCTGTAGGCCAACACGAACTGTACACTCAAGAGACTCTCCAAAGAATCTTGAATCTTTGCTCAGTATGACTACGTGTGACAAAGAAACTCCTGGTTTTGAAGTGTTGAAACTGTATCACAACAAATACACGCTTGGAAACAAAGTTATGGCTCAGTGGCGACTGGGAAATACTGTGGCTATTTCAAATAAATGTCTTGAATAACAATGTTGGGATGCTGTGAACTTCACAACTTTAGCAACTATTACTCCATAAGGCTTGCTACTGTTGACTAGCATTTAGCTTGAAAAATGAAAGCTACGATTTTTTAACATATTTTATTAAACAGCAGCCTATATGCCATATAATTAAAAAGCTCTATTTCTGAGATTGAATTGGAACTGTGACACACAGTATAAACATCTAGCACAGTATAAACATCCAATACATATCAGACTGTTTTATACGTAATTTTCTTTATTCATTTTTGCATAAACCCCAGAGCCCCCAACATTGAAGTGTTAACCTATTTACTAAATTACTGCTAGATCCTTGTATAGAATTATATTATCATTTATCTAGGTCTATGGTCTATATATGGTCCTTTGCAATTTAAAGTGTTTACAGAGGCACACGACTTTAGGGGTCTAACTATAATATCCTCTCTACCTGTTATTCCCAAAAATAAGAGAAGGCAAGCATGTTCTCAGTAGCTAGCTAAAGGCATTGCACTATAGATCAACACAGAAAATAACCTAATGGTGACCTAAAATACGTATCAATGTGAATGGCTATTTCTCTTAATAATGGTACACTTGATAAAGAAAATTGAAGGCAAACCTGACAGTCTCACTGAATTAGTTCAAAAAGGCTTTTTATCAAGAATTGACATGGACTATAAATCTACAATTGATGACAGTAGACACACAGACTTCAACAGACAACGTTCACATAAATTACAAACCAAACTGGGGCCTTTATCACACAGAGACCTCACACAGGCCTTAAAGTAAAAACAAGCTAAATGAAACATATTGAAAGTACATTTAGCAGATTGAACAGTAGGGTCTGTCTTCCTTTAACTATGCTGAAATGAGAGAAGCAGGCAGCCTCTCCACTCTGTAAACCTGAATCAAATCCAGAGTTCAATAATTATAACATACTGGATCCTTCTGGGGGCGAAAAAAATCAATAGCCTAAGGACAAAGAACCTATAGCCATCACTTAATTCTCTTATCACACTGATTTAGTGCAGGAGGAGGATGTTAAATAACTGTAAATCTTTATCTATGACTTTGAGGGTGCTTTATGGCAGTTCTAACAGCAGTTCTGAGACAGAATGTCTATACCTTCTGCAAGACACACAATTTATAGCTTTATTACCCTTTGTCTTAAAGAGCAGAGAGACATAGCAGGGAGGAAGGAGATAGCAGCCGCTGGAGAGGGAGGGGTATGGGGGGGGGGGAAGAATCGGATGCCTTCATGGCAAGAGACATATCTGACAGGTTTATAGGCAAGGAGCCCGCTTCTATTTTGGGCCCCCCTCTTGTCCTCTTTATCCACCCACCCCCCCTTCACCCTACCCCACATGAAATGAGGGAGATTCAATTTTCTGATTTATCTGCAGAGCGATCAGATTTACCTTAGCATTCACACACGCGCTAACTCTCCCCCATGTGGAGCCAGAGGTCACAGAGAGGACTTCAACTGGAGGAGACTCAGGGCTTCTTCTGGGTTTTTTTTTGGTTTTTTTTAACACACTGGAGAGTCATGAGTTCCTGGGGCCAGCAGATGCTTCCTCATATTTTCTAGCCCTACTGACAACTGGCTTATTGTTTGGCTTGATAAGGGTACAGTGTTCCCGGTAATAGGAATTAGGGTGAGGCGTAAGTCAGTGAGACACTGGTGAGACTGAATCAATAGATAATAGCGGATTCTCATGAATGCTAAAGGGGCCATTACAATCGGAGCCATTAAAAGAGCCAGTCCTGTTTGTCTTCGCCAAGTAGGCCAATTCCAGACACAGCAGAGGAGCGCACAAATTTATTTGCGACTCTGTGATTACACTGACAGTTGAAGAGGGCCCCCATAACATGCCATTCATAAAGCAAAGCAAGGCCCGACTGAATTGTACCATTCAGCTAAACATAAACACCCATACAGTCATCTGACAGTGGTTTTAATTAGAGGTACTAACGGAGTAAGGCCCATGAATGCGTTTCTCTCAGGCAGCGTGAGTTATGGTCCCCAGCTGTTCAGATAAAGTTAGGCCTACGGCCAGAATGTTCTAGAGAGAAGAGTACACAGGAAGAGCAAGAGATTACTGTGTCATAATACCAAACTCCTCCAAACGAAGGTGACAGTCTGAAGTGTGGAGGAGAAGAGCAGACTGCGATCAGAGTTTAGCAGCACACAAACTCACTACAACACACGGCCTGATCACAGACTTCACAAACTCACAGTGAAACCCATGGCTGAGGAACACAGAGGGAGTGTGCTGTAGCTTTAATTAAAGGGCTTATATCATAGAAAACCAACCTTTCCTCACTTTTCTGAAATAATAAGAGTTGATGTAGTATGTAAACATGATTAAAGTTTCAAAAGGTACCGTTCATGTCCCAATCCATGCAGTCTATGTATGGAAACTAGGCTGCAAAAACAGCACATTTAAAATGCACTGGTTTTGTGATGTCACAAAAAATAACTCCTTCACATGTATCCTCCTCTTCAGCCTACACTAGTTTAGCTCCACCCATTCATGCTGAAGCTATGAGTGTTTCAGCATGAACAATGAAGCATGATACAGAGCAGGGCAGCTGGGCAGCCAATCAGAATATATATATGTATTTGTGTGTGTGTGTGTGTGTGTGTGTGTGTGTGTGTGTGTGTGTGTGTGTGTGTGTGTGTGTGTGTGCAGGGAAAAGGGGCAAAGGTATAAAGAGAATGGTCATGTTAAAATGAAAAAAGTCTGTTTTTGCTATATAAAGAAAAAACATTTTGAACTTCAAACCCTTTGAAGTGTTGCTGTTTGCTGGAGTAATATGTAAGTCTTTACAGTGGAATTCAGGTCCTGGAAACTAAAAGAACAACAAAATGGACAAACAGACAACAGATGAAGAAGAAGATTGTGTTGTGGTGTTATAAAGTTATAAAGCTGTCAAAAAGGCCAAAGGTAACACTGAACACACAGAAAGATGTTTTTAAGCAGCATGTGCTTATACTAGAACTTCACTGTTAATCAGTATTAGAATAAATTATGTTCAAATGTGGACTGGGAACATTTCTTTAAGATCTCAAAGCATCTGAACAAAATTGTGCTTAAAGGGCCCAAATTGACTTTTTTTGAAAACTAACTTTCCTTATTTTTTTTTTAATGAGTTTGATGCTGTATGTATACACTATTAAAATGTTCCATGCACTCCCCTTCTTAATGTTCTGTATATGTAAAATGAAAAAAAAAACAGCCACGAAAACCAAGCATTTACACATATCTTTCAATTCAGCCTCACCTCACATTGACATTTTAAGGAGTGTTTCAGCATGAACTGCTTGAATGAGGCAGAATACATGGCAGCTAATCAAAACAGAGAGCATTTACATTTATCGCATATTATCTTATAATCGCAGCAACAAACATAGTTTGTTTATGTGTGAGGGATAAAGAAAGGTTTGTCATGTAAAAAAATACAAATAACAACTCTTTTTGGTAAATAAACTCAAGTCGACGCCAAAATACAAGACAAATATTAGAGATAAGTCCTTCAAGAATTTATATACAGAAAAAAGGTGACACACAGTGAGTATGTGGCTGTATCAGAGAATTCTGCTTGAATTTTCTGTACTGTTTTTCTGTTAATGTCCCCTGCATAAAAGCACCATCAGGCTTGTTATGTTGAAAGCATTTTAATCCATGCATTCAAATGGCTGTTAATGCTATGGGAAACTGCTGCACTATAAAACTCAATAAATAAGAAAAATATTCCCACTACACTAAAACGCTCTTTTTAACAGGGCAAAATGACCGCACTCGTCAAAACAGAAGAAGTCTCCACTAGGTCCCTGCTCTTTCTGGTAAGGCTCCAACTGGCTTGTTTGAATAGATGGAAAGGAAAGGACAGCCTAGTCACACTGCCCTCCCTATAGCGCTGGAATATATTAGCTGCCATCTTAAGGGTGTTTGAAATAATTACTTACTGGGGCCATGTGACACTTTCAATAAATTAAAGCACCCCCTCCCCCCCTTAAGTTTTAAAGGCAATTGCATATTGTGGCCATCACTAAATGTCTGCTCTCTCCCAGAGAAGAGATAATTTGTTGTAACAATGTGTTACCGCAGTTCAGTAACTAGACCCAGCAGCTTCATACAGCTCAGCAAGCAATGTGCCAATAAAGAAAACTACAGAAATAAATTAGTTTATTAACGGCGGCACATGTATCATCACAATTAATAAATTCCAGCCCATCAAGCAGTAATCTAATTATGAATTATGTATATGTCTGCCATGAATCATTTATGCACATTATTAGCTAAATTAGAAAATAGAATTTGGGCACATCATCATGATTTAAATTAATGTTTTCTCAATTCTGCACAGTCTCATTTTGAGAAGAGTTACTGACCTAACACAAACGGTTTCTGAGCCATGTTGCTAATGGCGATAAAAACAAATCTAATCATGATTTAATAATTGACAAATAAAGTAATGAGAGTGCTTGTTTTTTTAGGCGTACTGACTCTGGGCAATAAAATCTAATCCCCTAAGCTGCTGCAAGTCCAGAGGAGATAATTGCAGCTTCAGCAAACATGCATAAAACTTCTCCGTACAGCATGCAATGAGCCATGAATTACAGGAGTGCACTGAGGCTGACATTCCTGGGATACTGAATTAACTACATTATGAAGCAAGATAAGGAACAAAGTGATTTTATCAACTAAATCTATGCTGTTCAGTTCACTTGTACATTAGTGTTTTGACTTACTCAAGGCAAAAATAAACTATTAATAAATAAATGGTGAAAGCTCTCTACGGTGTGGTTCTATTATGGCCATTTAGATCTGACTCTCAAGGGCAACGGCCCAGGAATTTTTCATCATTCTTCATTTCATAGCTACATAATACACATACTGTTCACTTCGTGGGGGTGGCACGGTGGGTAGTGCTGTCACCTCACAGTATGGGGGGCCTGGGTTCGATTTCCCGGCCGGGTGACCGGGGTCCTCCCACAGTCCAAAGACATACAGTCAGGCCAATTGGACTTACTAAAATTGCCCCTAGGTGTGAGTGTATGTGATTGGTATGTCTGTCTGTCTGCCCTGCAATGGACTTGGTGACCTGTCCAGGGTGTATCCTGCCTTCCGCCCGATGACAGCTGGGTTAGGCTCCAGCACCTCCTCCTCCCCCCCGCAACCTTGAGGGAGAAGCGGCTTAGAAAGTGTGTGTTTACTTCATGCAGAAAGCATAAAATAAGCTATTTTAATTCAACTGTCATTCATCTTCACTGCATGTCAGTTGCTAGATCTTTTGTGCTGGACTCCTGCATATCAGTACATTAACAAGACGTCCATCTGGCCTTAAACTAAGCAGCGTGTTCTATTGTGTTATGACATTTCTGACAAAAATACTGTTGCTGTTGTCAAAACAAAACTTTGTATCTTCAGAATGTCAACTTTAAAGGAGATAGAAAACTCTTAATGGAAGTTAAAATAACAATATTTGATTAGTAAATCCATTCATTATGAATGGACCAAGCGACATAATGGAAATGGAACTAAGCATTGTCAAAAGGTACAAAAGAATTGAAAAACAGGAAAAGATCTGGGTTTGATATTACTTTACGCTACCGCTTGTATCCATGAAGTATCTTTTTCACAGAATAGTTTACCCCGTTACTGCTTCTGCTCTCCTCCACCACACCCACTGCCCCATTTACACTATAGCACAACATAATGCGCAACAACTAAACAGCACTCCAGCCTGGCTCCTGTTTACACAACATCCAAATAGAAGCCCAGCACTAAAGTAGGCCATCCATCTTCCCAATGTAAACGCCAATCCGCACTTTCAAGTACAGTACATATGCTTCTGTGTGTTCTGATTGGCTGTTCTGCACCCAGGGGCTCTTTTAATTGCAGGATCTTCTCTGTAGGTGGGAGGTTAGCTGATAACTCCTCAATAATCGAGTGAAAGTGTCGACCCAGAGGGCTGCAAGAGAGAGAGAGGTGTCATACAGTGGTGGGAGGCTGGGAGCACTGGTTAAACACACACTTACACTCACACACACATATGTGCGCACTGCTCCTCTTCCTCGGGGAGGCCTGACAATTACTCCCTCATGAGGATTCATGGAGCCACCCTTTTCTCATTAACTATATTAAGAGGCCATCGCTCTGGCTGCTAAAGAGAGAAATGGGATATTTCCCCAACGCCCCACTCTCTCTGCAGTGCACTGCAGCCAGCCGGGCCTGGCCTCAGCACTGGGAGACATGGTAGGCAGGGGGAAATGTAAAGCAGCCAGTCAAGTTACAGTACCAATCCCAACTTCAAAGGCTAGCAAGCAGTGAGACTGGCAGCGCTGAAAGAGCTGGACAGGGAGGTGCTATATCTGAAGCCTCAGCTGCTAGCAATAAGTCTTATATGAGAAGTGCATGTGGGCAGGAAGGTGACTGACATGCTGAATGCAAATGGATCCATAGCTTTAGCTAAGCGATCTGAAAACTCACTACAAATTGTATGATAGTTTAGTCTGACTGCTGGCAGCTTGAGGTAATAAATATTTGAAACCCTTACATCTTAGTATTAACAGTATATCTGTGCGATGATTCCAACCAAACTGACTCCATTTGAAATATTTGTGGTTTGGGGGTGTGGCACGTCACTTTGGAGGACGTGGTGTAAAGTAATGAGAAGCAGGGTGCTTTGCCCTCTTAAATGTGTAAGACAACACATTTCACAAGTCTAACCTGGGTTCTCTCATCCACTGCATGTGGGCTGACAGAGAGCCGTTTCTGTACAAACACGCCTAGGGCTATAGATACATGGCCCATTTTTTAAGCTTTAATTAATTTGTTGAGGGGAAAATATGATAGCAACGCATGTTATGTTTCTGAAGATATTAAATCAGATGTAAATGCTGTGGAAAAGGAGAAGGGAGGGGGTTCCGGGGGATACACACTTTGGCTGATGAAACCTCATAATAATCAGAGAAATTCAAAGCTTTGCATTAGGAGATGTAACAGGATATTAATGAGGAGTAAACTGTGTGTTTGTGAATGGCTGTTTGTGTTCTAGAGTGTGTGTGTGTGTGTGCGTGCCAGAACTCCCTGTCACATGTCACAAAAATCTGTGTCAACATGATCTTCCACAAGCAAAATTACTTCAAAGAGACAGTAAACCTATCATACAACAATGGCCGGCATAATATTCAGCCTGAAAATGCACAAGCCATCTCAAGGGCCCCCCTAGAAATGGGCCAACATGGTTACTTAGTACTGGTTGCATATACATATACATATTAGATGCAATTTATACAAGCCCCTTTCAAAACACCAAAACTAGACCCGTACTGTACGTGCTGGAGCATTTTGAATAGAAAGTGTTTGCTTTTGGAGCATCAGTAAGCGCTGACAGCCTTATGATTGACATATTTGTTCTTTCTCCGGGTCTGTCACCTTCAAGCACAGCACTGAGATGCCAATAGACAGCGCTCAATCAAAGCGCTGTTCAAAAACAGGCACAAACCCATTCTGTCAGAGCCCACATAAATAGTCAAATGAATCAGCACACCTGAGCGAGTGGATATAGAGTGGATAATTACCAAAACACAGCATACAATGCCCGCAATCTTTTGCATACCATGGCCAAAGACATCTTGGGACAAGAAGTAAGCAAGAGCAGAGGCAAGAAAATTTCAGGCAGATGTGGAAAACAAGAAAACACATTTGAAGCTGCAATTTAATAAACTTTACATCCTCCCCTAAGGTAAGATGTACAAGCACTTGTCTATGGGCCTGAGATCTCCATGATTACCATTCTAGCTCCATCATGACCAAAAAAAATGGATCTGCTGATGACAGCCTCATCCCGCCCTTCGACCAGGGACGTGTGTGTATGTGTGTGTGTGTGTGTGTGTGTGTGCACACTTTCGACAGCACGGAGGAGAGCAGGGAGCTGCCATGGAGACAGACAGGAAGCCTGTCAAGCAGCAGCTGTCAGACGGCTCTTTCTGATGCCATCATCTCATCAGCAGGGCTGCCAGTCTCACAGAGAGACAGCTATCAAAGATTCCACTCAGCACTGACGAGAGCTAACATGGGGATGGGAGGAAATCCACATAGCCCCCATTTACACCACCAAACAAGCCTACTTCTCTAAAAAAAAAAAAAAGCCCTAAAACTGATAAACTTTTGGAAAGATGATATTGATCCACCTGTCTATGTACACCCCACAACTTCCCTCCATTAACACTGTGCTTCTGCTTTCCACTGTATCAGTCATCACAGGAGTGCACCAAATATGATAGCACAAACCCCACAAACATGACATTTCCAAAGCCGTAATATAGTCTTTGTTGTCATTACATCAATCAAGATGAGCTGCCAATGAGAGCACACCCTTTAGTGATGCATTTGCTTGCTCTATCAGCAGACATAAGAGACTTGCCATTCTTTTATTTCCTTTCAACCCAGGGGGTGGAGCGCGCTCTCTGCCAAGAACTTGTTTCTGTTTTTTCTTGCCCTTATTTGTCTATCAAGCAAACATATGGCTCTCCATATGTGAAGATGTCAGGGGTGCCCTTGTCCTCCTGACGAGTCTGACTGTCTGACTTCTGAACTACAGTCAACGAGGAGCATGCTATCTCCTCCCATGCCTGCTTCATCGAATTTGTCACACGTAAACATTGATGCTGTTTGCTTGCTGCCAGCATATGAAGCATGCAAGTGCGCTTATAATTTTAATTTCATAACATCTCTCTCCACGAGACAACTAGTCCACAGAGCGCATTTAAGATACTTTTTGCAGAGCATGCATCATAAAACACAATACTAAATTGGCCTAAACAAATCTGTATTGTAATAACCTGAAGGTAACATAACACCAACTAAAGATGGAATATTTGCCATAATAGATGGCCTAAAGCCCGGAGGGACTCTCCGGTAGTAATATAGTCTTATAAACAGACTACAAGTGCAGCTAGTTTTATTCCTTCTCTCTGGGCTGCTAAGTGCTTAAATAATATATTGCTTTCATAAGAGCATGCAAGCTGTATTTGCTTTTTGGAAATGCCTCAATCCTTTGGGCAGTGTGATTAAGAATAAAATACTGGGTGCATTACTTCCAAATAAATTCCAATAGTGACATAGGCAAAGGGGAGGGGGGAGAAAAAGGGATAGCGGTGGAGTTTTCCGCAGGAGTCACGGACCAGGCCTGACAAAAAGGCCGGGCGGTTGAGGCATCCATTACTAGCAGAGCATCCCCCTGGCACGCTAGCTAATGTATTACCTTTGGATTACTGTAATATCTGTGTGATGTATGTGTGCTGAGCAAAGCGCATGGCCCTGGGCGGGGGGACTAAAGGCCCGGGCAGATGTAGGAAGCCCAGCCCCTCTGGAGGAGTGTAGCTGTATCTCCACTGGCTGGAACTAGCGCCCCACCTCCTCCCAGTGCCAGAGCCGGGTAAACTTAGTGTACAACGGGTGTGCAGGGTGCTCCAGGGACCCACTAGCGCCTGCAGGCCACAAGGCTGATAAGTCAGGCAGTCGTTCGTGAGCCCAAATAAAGGCAGTAAAGTTGACTGGTGAAAATGCGACACGGCCCGGGGTTGGCAGACTGCTCCTCTGAGGAGAAAGCACTGCGACTCTACCCTCAAATACACACACGTACACACACATCCTTACGGCCCGACGGATCCATCAACTTTATTCATCCCAACCCCCCCACCTGACGTGCACATACAAATATTTATTTTTTCTTGATTTTCCCCCCACCTACTTTCCTTCTTCCAAGCACAAAAAAGAAAATCACACCTCTCGCTCTTCCTAGCTCATGCCAAAATAATCAATGGCTTTCCCGAGCGGGCCAGCGGAGCTGACGAGCAGAGGGGGGATACAGACATGGCTCCAGGGCTCGGCTACAGATAATAAGTGAGGAACAGTCCTTGGGTATGTTTTACAGCTATCAAGACTCATCATATTTGACATGCATTGTGGTGTTTACAGAGTCCCAGTAAAACCTCCAGCTATATACTTAACAGGGTGCAGTGCACAAACACAAGTTCTGAAAGCGTTTGGGCGAGAAAGAGAGGGAAAAAAAATCCAACCGTGCTCTTATGCGTGTCCCATTTCTTATTCACGGCGCTATTCTCAGTGTTAACACCTGTCAGCTGACTGACTTCTTGTTCCCCACGGCTTATGAAAAAATCATGGCTATGGGGTTCAGAGTCAACAGTCCCATCAATATAAATTCACCATGGTCTTCATGGAACATTAGGCGGATTCCTGTTTCCCTACAAAGCCCCGCGCCTCTCCGCCGCTGCCGATATGCACAGCAAAACGGAAAGGGAAAAAAAAGAAAGAAACACCAAAATGGTTGCTTTAAAGAGTATGTTTCACTCGTGTGAATAACACAGCTGTAAATAGGCCATGAAACATTTATTTCAGAGTGGAGCCTTTTTTGAAGCAGAGCATTATTTGTAAAACAAATTAAATGCATTAATCCTGTAATAAATCATGACACTTCACAAGCCATTGAAAACATTTTGCTATGGTTTTTACTTTTACTTTTCTAATATTTTACTTTAAAAACCAGGGAAGACGTTTTTCAGGACAAAAAATACACTGAAAAAATACAAACAAATCATCTTGACTGAAGTACAGCACTTAAAAGATCTGCAGAGAGCTTTCTCCTTCATTTCTTGCAATCAAGTTGATCAAATAAGGTCCATCAGTGAAGCAATCACTCCAAAGTGGGAACTTCTCACAAAACCTCATCCAAAACTTGACAAGAACCTGCGGTCAGGCTCGCAGCCGGACTCACGTGAGCGGTCAGCAGTACGTCAGCACACAGATGTGATGGCATTCCCGCTCTGTTTGAGATAATTCAACGAGGCTGCCCAGACCTCCAGACACAAAAAAATGGCTGAAGGATACAAGAAGACGTCGCTCCACTGAACTCCTGTCCAAGAGTGCCCTTAAACAAAGGAACGGCAGATGGATTTGTGTTACATATGGCTGACTGGCTGTTAGAGGCTCTTCTTGAATTGAAAGTTAATTATCTACACTATTTCTCTCCGGCTTCACTGTGCTAATACAAGCTGCTCTTGACCTTATGGTAGTGTGCGTGAAGCAGATGAAAGTATGGCATTTCTTCATGATTGGATTAACTTCAGATGTGGCGAGTGTCTGGGAGTATTACAGCAGAGGCTCTGTGATCTGCCCTCCTATCCTCTTCTCTCTCTTTGCCCCCCCCCCCCGAAAAATCCTCACCCCCAGCCTAGGGCACTTCGGACTCTTTGCACACACACATACACACAGCCTGGGGAGAGCTCTCTTTCGGTCTGTAAGCTTCAGCACACACAGGCTTGATAATCGACTCAATTAAGTAGGTCCAATTGCCATAGCAAATTGATCCAAGTTATAACATTATCATTAGCAGTTAAAGTATGGCAATTATAGGACATTCACAGCAGAGGCAAGAAGAATGGGGAGGGAAAATGAAGTGACTTTGCACAAAAGGACATCCATTTCAGACGCACTGGGTGGTGTAAATAGCCCTGGTGTCAGCAGTATGGAGATAAAAGAACTGAAACATCCCATCACGTGCGTCAGCTGCTTGCTCTCTGTGCTAGCACCACACAATTCCTCAGCAGACAAATGAGTGCAAGAGAATTTCTCCATTTTCAACCAGTCACCTAGGCCAGACATCTGTGCACTCAAATCTGAGATCTATGACTAAGTGTCAAATTCACACTAAATCACTTCAGATACCAAAGACAGAAAACTAGCAAGAAAGGCACAAAAATGTAATGCTAACTATCTAGGCCAAAGGTTTATCATGGCACCAAGTTGAATAGACTGGGGGAAAACATAGAAAAGTAACACTATGTAGCATTTAGCAAGTCTGACTGATTTACAAAGAAGGTAACACTAATTATGTAGGCTGAAGGATTACCATGTTACAAAGTCTGGATGAAAATGTAGAAATGAACACTATGTACACCAAAGTATTAGCATGTTACAGAGTGTAACAGACTCAATGGAAATGTATAAATCTACTGTCAACTATGTAAGGCAAGCTACCATGTTACAAGGTCTGACTGGATGAAAATCTGTCCATGAATGCTTACTATGTGAACCAAAATATTAGCATATTAAGTCTAGTTAACTGCTTGAAAATGCTAACTATGTACACTGAAGTATTACCATGTTACAGTCTGACTGACTCAATGAAAAAGTATAAATCTGCTGCCAACTATGGTCGGCTAACTATCATGTTACATGTCTGACTGGAAGAAAATGTAGAAATTATTGCTAACTATGTGAACCAAAATATTAGCATATTACAAAGTCTAGTTAACTGGTGGAAAATCAAGAAATATATCCTAACTATGTACACTGAAGTATTAGCATGTTACAAATCTGACTGACTCAATGAGAATGTATAAATCTACTGCTAACTGTAAACCTGGCTGGAGGAAAAAGTAGAAATGAAGGCTAACTACGTAATCCAAAAATATTAGCTTGTCGCATAATCTGGTTAACTAGTTGAAAATGCAGTATTTTAATGCAGACCATTAGCATGTTAGGATGTTTGAAAAAATGTAATGTTGAAATTGTTACTGACTGAAAAGTGTGGAGAGATGTAACACTAATTATGTAAGTCTAAGTATTAGCATATTAGAGAGTCTGGATATAAGTAGAGAAGTCTAACACTGTTAATTGTAACTGTAATGATTCTGATTCTATCTATGTAGGATAACCTATTAGCATGCTATAAAGTCTGACTGATCCGTGGAAAATGTAACACTACCTAAGTAGGGGGAAGTATTAGCATGTTGCAAAGTCTGAATGAGCAACTGTTATTCAGTAGTCCTCCTGAGAGCGCTGAACACAAGGATTTGCCTGTTTAAACCCTGTTTAACTCACATCTCCAAAAACTAACATCTCCTCCAGTGCACTCTTGCCCCAAACCAGAAAAATAACAAAATATCCTCACAAAAACCACAGAGACTATCCTCAACGTTGTTCGGTAGTCAGTGGGGAGAGGTTTGTAGATGTGTACATGTAGTGTAAAGCTGTGACTGACAGGGACAGGCAGCCATCAGCAGTGAGTGATACGCGACGGAGCTCTAGAGCAGCCGGCACTCGTAGCCGACAGGCGGCGAGAGACGACATGACATGGCAGCGGAGGGCTCCCTCCCTAATTGTTTCTGAAAAAATGACATTTGTGTTTTTTTGCACCTTGCTTCAGGTGTCAGTGCCTCTCAGATTAGAGGGCTTGCGATGGCGTGATTGCCCTCAAGCACCTTGTTTGATGTTTTGAAGAGTGTCATTTCCTCATGCGACTCCATAGAAATTGAAATCTGTATTTATTTACGTGCAAGGTTAATAGAAAAAGATGCCTAAGTGCACCTGCCACTCAAGCATAATTTTATGCAGGCAAGTCTCAGTGTGCTGGTACAATGGGGAAGACATACAAAGACAGAATATGAAATAGTATCATAAAGCAGAAACGGTATTATGAAGCAGGCTTTTCATCTCATTTTGACTTCAGTGCTATCAGCAAAGTCATTATTGATGAATTTCCATAAAGAGATCATTAAATAACTGTTTATACTAAGCATAAAATCACAATATACTTGAACCAAAAGTGTCTTATACTTTTGTAGTCATACAACAAATTCATTTAGCTTTGCATTCATATTATATTTAGTCATGATGCTCACTATAGAATATGCTACACGCCCCAACAGTAGACTCTTCTAAAAGGGAAGGCCTACTGGATTCTTAAAGTCTAATATTATGTAGACAACACTGCCACTTGCTGCAAAACAGCAAGTACAGCATACACTTCTTTTCAACTGAATCTGGATACAAGGTAACTGTCCTGTAACACTTCCTTTCAGTCCTATTTTAGGAAGTATGATGGCTTTGAATGGATTTGATATTATTTAGTTTGATAATCAACAGAGGATTCATTTCAGCTGATGGTAGTGTATATAATTTTAAAGAACAGTCCTAGAGAGACTGAGCAGCCTAATCCAAGACAACCAAAACCCAGGAGGATGTTGGATAAATAAAATATATATGTATTTTATATTTTTCTATATCCGTTAAGAAAAATAGCAGGCTCAGATTGAAAACTAATAATATAATTTAGGTAGATCATGAGAGCTGCGTTATACTGATAGCGGGTTGTATATTGCATGTTTTATAAGAATAAGCATATTTCTGTAGCACTTTATCAAATAAGAGCCTTATTATAACACAATTATAAACAAAAAAAATCTCCCAACAGCCACAGAGCACATTCAATACTAAATGCACTCTGTTTGTATTTTTTAATAAAACATATTTCTTCTCAGTGTTACAACAGAAGAGTTAAAGTATATATCATCACTATTTAAAAAAACATATCTTCAAAATAATAACTTTACAGGAGAAGGCAAAGACATTCACCCTTTTTAATACAAGTTCAAATAATGACATTTTATTCCACACATTTGGACCCTTTCGATTCATCCGTTTAATATGAACTTTTCACACAAGGTAAAGGACGGCTGCAGTGCTCATACAGAACCAAAGAAGTAGAAAAAAAAACTTCTAATGAGATACAAGTTGGTTTGTTTCTTGGCTTTTTGGGACGGTGACTATTTATTTATCAAATGTTCACCAGCACCAAGCTGTAGGATAAACGGTGCATACAATGCATTTGTTCTCCTCTTATAAGGTAATGTGATAAAGCAGATACTCCAAGCTAATTGTCAGAGCGGGCTTGCTTAGCCAGCTCCCGAGGGGCAGCATTCTGTACTGAAAAAGCTATTAACCATTTGAGCAATGCAGCACAACTACAAGCTTCGTCTCCCCACATAATTTAGGTACTGTAAAGATGTAAATTCCTCTGCAGGGAGCCTTAATAAATATACATTGAACATAATCCCTAAGGTTACATCTCTACAGAGCTTTCAAGCGCATGTTCATGTGATAGAGATTAGGGTGTGTTTGCACAGTTCAAGAGCGGTCGCTTACATATGTGTAATGAGAAATTAAGGAAGGCACTGCTTGAACTGTTCATTAAGGCCTGCACCAAGATGCTTTCAAGTGTCAGGTTAGCAAAACAGCCAAACCTATTGCAACAGCAAGCCATTCCAAAGAAATCAAAGGACGGAGCTCTTGAATTATTTTGTTTCATTTGAGCACTTGCATTTGTGTGTTCCTATGTTGCTTTTTTTCCTGTTTCGTTTCAGTTAAAACCTCGGGGGGTAGGGGGGTATGTATCAACATGACACGCTGACAGGCACAGGAAATGCCAAAACAAGCAGGGCAAGGGAAAGAGGAAGGGAGGCACTTTCCACAGATGGCAAGACGCATCACTTCAGCCCTTAAACAGGCACAAAAAAGCGGCAGAGGGACCGGGGCCCTGTCTATAGAATGCGCAGCGAACAGTAGGTACTTGGCACAAGTAGCAGAAACAATTAGCGTCACATGAGCAGCCCGGAGCAGAGAGAGAGAGAGAGAGAGAGAGAGAGAGAGAGAGAGAGAGGTGAATAAATCACACACACGAGCGTCTTATTCTCACCGAACGGACCTGAACGGCGCGCGCTCACACTTGCAGGCATGTCCCCCCGTCATCATCACGCCCAGTTTTCAAAGACAGCAGCAGCAGTCACGGCTCATTTGGCTGATGCGCGCGTGTGGGCAGGGGGATTTTGTTTGCATCCGCGCGCATACCTAATTAGGGAATCGACGGAGGAAGTGCGCCGCTCCTCTGAGAGTTCCCCACCAGCCCACCTCCAACAACTGGGAATATTTTTCTGACATCCCACTCTTGCTTTCGCGTGCGCAGACAAAGCCACACACTCGCGCGTCCACACGCGCGCACAGAGAACCTGGCTGGGGTTCGGGCTGCCAGTAATGAGACGCAGTAAACAAGTATACGGGGTGACACGCGCACTTAGACTGACAGCCGGAACTCCAGTGCTGCACGTGGGAGGCTGATCCACAGGCGGCGCTCTATCTGTACACCATTCTGATCATTAATGGGCTTTTCAGTTCACTTTGGCGAAGCCTGTAAGTCTGTAAACAGATGAATTATTTAGAAGCTTTGCACTGGAATCAAACACAAGACTAAGAAATCCTCATTACTCCACAGTCCCTATAAGGAACAATGTGCTTGTAGAGATACTCAGTGTACACCAGGGGGCGATAGAGCACCCCTCACCCACTTTAGAAAGTAAGCTCAAAAGAACAGGCCTGTTTTTTTTTCTCGTAATTCTTTTAAAGATTGAGTTTGTTGCTTCGGTAGTATAGACCATCTCAGAAACATGTCATTAGCGTTTTAAGGCCAAATATTTCTTATATAAGAACAAAGTTATAAATCTGCACCTAGTAGAAATGAAGGTCATGCTGAAATCTCAAACTCGTTAATTATACAAAAATAAACACCTTTTGAAATGTAATGAGCTTAATATGTCGTTGCTGTCTGAACAAAACCTCGTATCTCCAAAATGGTCCTTTTAAAGGAGAAGGAAAAAACCTACTGTCGGTTAAAATCAGTGGAACCAGAATTTTTTCCAAGCAATTTTTGGGCTGTTTCTTTTGGTCCATTCTTCATGAAATTTACACACATCATAAAGGACAACAGGCATTTTCAAATTATGTTAAGAAGTGAAAAACAACAAAAATGGAGATACAAGGTTTTGCCCCGACAACAGCGATATGTATCTGCAAATGACTTGTGTATTTTGTTTTGTAGTCATTTTCATATACATTTGTTTATTCTTGATACATTTTCTGTATGTGAAGTAGGTGTGTTTACTTGTGTTTCCAAAAAAGAAAAAATGTACAAATTCTGAAGCCTGCATTGTCGTTGGAATTCTACTCTGACAGTAATGTGTGTCCTGTAGTATTACACAAGACACACACACACACATTGTAAACCTTATTTTGCTCTTCACTCGTCAGAGGAGAGATTTTGGCTGAGTCATTGGTCAATTTATGTTAAGGTAACTAAAATAAAGTTGTAAACAGTTCATTATCAGAAAACCTATTCTGTTTTTGCATTATGAAAGAATACTATGTGGTAGATGGCAGACTCACTTTTTCTTCTTGAAGTGAAAATGTAAAGTTAGACCTTTGGTGTAAAACATCCCATCCAGGCACCAGGTGAAATGACTCCTTAAGCATGTTGTCAAAAATATATTTTAAATTAGATTTTCATCATAAAGGCACAGCGTTGTTTACTGGAGTTTCACTATCTAGCTAGCATTAGCTCTGTGTGTAATCATTAAATAGAATTAGCTACAACCAACTCTGATATGTTTTGTTGTGTTAATGATAACAATAGCAATTGATATAAACAATAATAAGAACATCAAATGAGTTTAAAAAATACTAATACCATTAATACAATCACAATGCCCACTTAATTAAGTGTTTTCTCAAAGTCTATTAAATCATTCTGACTTCAAATGAGGCCTCCATTTCATTTAAACATTAATTAATTTTAACAGTGGCAAAGTCTGTAACAAGTTTGTTTGACAAAGTGTAATAACTATTATATACTTCTGATCTTTAGTTACTCAGTGATGACATTGCCTCAGTCCAATATATATATATATATATATATATATATATATATATATATATATATATATATATACATATATATATATACATACATACATACATACATACATACATTGAGAAATTCATAGGAACAAAAGACAAATCTTGGTTTCAGTTGGCGTACATTTAATACATTAAATGACAAAACCCTTGTTGGAAACTGCTCACTAAATAGTTTCCCTATTCTTAACTCTCATTTCAACATCAAATTTGAGGTCTTACATAAAAGTTAATCATTGCACAAAGCAACTAATCTCATTTGCTCTAAGGGGGCCAAACAAACAGATGATTACAAATAGCAGTTGCACTGACTAGTACTGAAAGCACACTGGACTCTTGCACCCTACTGAACCTCTAAACCATGCAAAGGAACATCAGGATGCTTTCCCAGATGATTTTCACTGTTTTGCTTTTCCTGGCGCTGTCAGGTAAGATCTAAATGATGTGCTTGGAAAGATGACGCTTAGTCATGTATTAAGCTAATAAAATGTCAGTGACTCTGAGAACTTCAGAAAGACTGATCCATTTAGGAACATAGACAGCTCTGCTGACAGAATGCAGGCACTAGAGCTGCTGCTCAAATGGTAAGTGCCATGTCATTTTAGAGACCAGTTCTGTGGAAGATCAGTGACATGTTCTGTACACGCTCAAAGAACAAAAATGAAACATTTTGAAAAAGTGCATTTGAAAACTATCATATACAACAGACAGATACAAGAGAACCTTCATAAGCTGTAAATAAAGTCATTCAGAGTGGTTAGTGAAATGACTGATTTCTTTACCATGGTGGTGACAGGAACCAGGGGTCACAAGGAGCACTGTGCAAATAAAGCCATTTTATTTACTAACCAAATATACCAATGAAGCTCTACATGTCTTCTGAGTTTTAGATGCCGTGTTTATCATGGTACAACGAGGTAAACCTGGGGAAAAATATAGTTTAGGGAGGGATATTTTTGTTTTATAAGCCCTGCGTGTATCACTCTAGCATGAATAGACTTTTTTATATAAAACTTTCTCTCAAAACTATAATAAAATCACTTCTCAGGCATCAAGCAGTGTATTCATAATGAATTCATGTAAAAATGTTCTGTGAGAGAGCTTTAAGAGTTATTAAACTCTTCTGTCATCTGATTCTTATCACTCTGAATATGTATTTGTATCTTGATTTAATTATGAAAAATTTGAGAAATTCTCCACTGAAACAGTGAAAGCAAATAAAAAAAGCAATAGGAGATCCTGTCAGATAGTACTTCATAATGATGAATCCAGCCTGAAGCCTGACGAGTAATGTCTGCTTCTAAATTTAGGATCCTGTAAATACATATATAGCATCAATTTCTCCTACATCTATATATGACTTTCTGCCTTTATTCTGTCATGTGGAGCTGGAAGACCAGGCCTTATCAGCAAGAGTCACAAGGGAGACAACCCCCTGCTACAGTATGTGCTCAATAACTCTTTAAGGGAACATCCTGTGCTGACAAAGCTGCGCTTGGTATGTGTGGTCATCTGTGACAAACATTCACATATTTCTGTCTCATTCTTTCAAGAATGATACTGTGGAATATAACACAAATAAGACTGATACATTTAGCTCACTTCCACAAGCATGTTTGTCATACAGGCACTAGAGGTCAGCAGAGCTTCATGCATGATGGAACAACAGCAAAACAATCAAACGTTGAACACACTCACACTGTGTCTTCGACCAAAATGTTTGGTGTTTCTGCATTTACAATTCTCAGAAAACTATGGAAGATCCTAGGAGTGGCATGATGGTGGCTGCAGAACAGGCTCAGTTAATGGCCAATTTGCTAAAGTTGATCAAAGGCAACAAAACCATTGAAATAGGTGAGAACCTGAAGCTTCATTAAAGGTTTTAATCCATTCCAGTATGGAACACCATTTATGTCTTTGAGACACTCATTCTGGTATGTTTTCCTATCTCAGGCATGTACACAGGCTACAATACTTTGAGTATGGCTCTGGCAGTTCCTGAGGATGGCCAAGTGGTAGCCTGTGAAATAAATGAGGATTACATCAATATTGGCAAGCCATACTTCCAAGAGGTCTGTGGATATCAACAACATTACAGAGTTCCCTGAATTCACTGAACTGATTGACATGTTATTAATTAATCGCTACAAGTTTTTCAAGGTTCGTGAAAGGCCTGCTCCTCTTAGGATCTCTATTATAAATGTCTGTTTCAAATGGCAAAGGCAGACTAGACAGCGTTGGATAAGAACACTGCTGCTTCTCTGACAAAAGAATTTCATGGGTTCACGCTCTACTGAAGAGAAAGGTGCAGCATAGGTATCTAATTTTGAGCTCATTGATTTGCAGCAGTCCCTCAGAGAATAGACAGTGTGAAGCCTAATAGTCTGGTCATTCAAGAAATGCAGAAATGTCAATCAGAGAGGAGAGAGTGCTGATTGAAGTACATGTCGATGTCAGCTTTGGTATCAGTGTCTACACAACTTGCAAAGCCAAGCATCAGAGTACTTTGCTTTATCTGTGCTTTTTGAATCCCAAGGGCAGAACAGATAAGACTTGCAGTTTTTGCACCAAACAGCGACACAATTCATCTCAAAGATATACGAAACTACACAACACAAACAGAAGCAACACAGCAAGCCGACTTTTTCACTGTTAGGTGGTAACAAATAATAAATGCCTCAATGTTTCTTCCCATTAGGCTGGTGTAGAGAATAAAGTTGATATTCGTCATCAAATCGCACTTAAAACCTTAGGTAATTTTAAACTATTTTTAATTTACACATTGAATTTCTTTCTCTCTAGTTGGAGTGTGAATACTTGTATCTTGTAATCTGCAAATGGTTTTGTCCTTTTCACAGATGAACTTCTTGAAGCTGGAGAAGCTGAAACTTATGACTTTGTGTTCATTGATGCAGACAAGGAAAACAATGAGAATTACTATGAAAAGTCTCTCCAGCTTATTCGTAAGGGTGGAATAATTGCTATAGATAATGTAAGTAAGATATACATAAATAACTGTATGTGCCTAGAAAAACATTATCATGACTGGTATTGCTTGTTTAGCTGTTACTTTCAGTCTACACTTACGTCAGTTAATCAATAGCTCTTTACACAACCTAGATCAGGGCTGTCCTTGAGGACATTTCATTTGACCTGGCAGAACTCCACATCCAATGAGAGAACAAACATATTTTTATACTACATATCATTGTTGTCGGAACAAAATCTTGTATTTCAAAACGGTAACTTTACAGGAGAGAGAAAAAACCTACTTTATTTTTAATGTAAGTCAATGGAACCAGACTTTTTCTCTGAGACATTGTGGGCTGTTTCTTTTGGTCTATTCAACATGCAGTTTACACACAATGTAAACAACAACAGACATTTTCAAATTATGTCAAAAACTGAAAACAACAGAAATGGACATACTATAATCACTATAATGAACAATTATTAATCACATAGTGTTCATATATATATATATATATATATATATATATATATATATATGAATACATATATATACATATACAAATACATATATATACACTGCTCAAAAAAATAAAGGGAACACTCAAATAACACATCCTAGATCTGAATGAATGAAATATTCTCATTGAATACTTTGTTCTGTACAAAGTTGAATGTGCTGACAACAAAATCACACAAAAATCATCAATGGAAATCAAATTTATCAACCAACGCAGGCCTGGAATTGGAGTGACACACAAAATTAAAGTGGAAAAACACACTACAGGCTGATCCAACTTTGATGTAATGTCCTTAAAACAAGTCAAAATGAGGCTCAGTATTGTGTGTGGCCTCCACGTGCCTGTATGACCTCCCTACAACTCCTGGGCATGCTCCTGATGAGGTGGCGGATGGTCTCCTGAGGGATGTCCTCCCAGACCTGGACTAAAGCATCCGCCCACTCCTGGACAGTCTGTGGTGCAACATGGCGTTGGTGAATGGAGCGAGACATGATGTCCCAGATGTGCTCAATCGGATTCAGGTCTGGGGAATGGGCGGGACAGTCCATAGCTTCAATGCCTTCATCTTGCAGAAACTGCTGACACACTCCAGCCACATGAGGTCTAGCATTGTCCTGCATTAGGAGGAACCCAGGGCCAACCGCACCAGCATATGGTCTCACAAGGGGTCTGAGGATCTCATCTCGGTACCTAATGGCAATCAGGCTACCTCTGGCAGGCACATGGAAGGCTGTGCGGCCCTCCAAAGAAATGCCACCACACCATTACTGACCCACTGCAAAACCAGTCATGCTGAAGGATGTTGCAGGCAGCAGATCGCTCTCCATGGCATCTCCAGACTCTGTCATGTCTGTCACATGTGCTCAGTGTGAACCTGCTTTCATCTGTGAAGAGCACAGGGCGCCAGTGGCGAATTTGCCAATCCTGGTGTTCTCTGGCAAATGCCAAGCGTCCTGCACAGTGTTGGGCTGTGAGCACAACCCCCATCTGTGGACATCAGGCCCTCATACCATCCTCATGGAGTCGGTTTCTAACCATTTGTGCAGACACATGCCCATTTGTGGCCTGCTGGAGGTCATTTTGCAGGGCTCTGGCAGTGCTCCTCCTGTTCCTCCTTGCACAAAGGCGGAGGTAGCGGTCCTGCTGCTGGATTGTTGCCCTCCTACGGCCTCCTCCATATCTCCTGGTGTACTGGCCTGTCTCCTGGTAGCGCCTCCAGCCTCTGGACACTACGCTGACAGACACAGAAAACCTTGTTGCCACAGCTCGCATTGATGTGCCATCCTGAATGAGTTGTACTACCTGAGACACTTATGTGGGTTGTAGAGTCCGTCTCATGCTACCATGAGTGTGAAAGCACCACCAACATTCAGAACTGACCAAAACATCAGCCAGAAAGCATCGGTACTGAGAAGTGGTCTGTGGTCCCCACCTGCAGAACCACTCCTTTATTGAGTGTGTCTTGCTAATTGCCAATAATTTCCACCCGTTGTCTGTTCCATTTGCACAACAGTATGTGAAATTGATTGTCAATCAGTGTTGCTTCCTAAGTGGAAAGTTTGATTTCACAGAAGTTTGATTTACTTGGAGTTATATTGTGTTGTTTAAGTGTTCCCTTTTTTTTTTGAGCAGTGTACATACATACATATACTTGAAAAAAAATCCATTTCAATTCGATCCCTTTTTGTTATACCTTTGGTCATTTTTGACCCTATGTCCACCACAAACATTGCACAAGACAAAACGTTTGGGCAAGCCTGACCTAGATAGTTCATGCATGTTGTGAACAGAGTCTAGCTTGCTAACAGTTCTGAAGTGCTTACCATGTACCTGCATGTGCTGACATGCTGCCCCTCTACTCCTCAGGTCCTTTGGGGTGGAAGTGTCATAAACCCTGACAAGGACGATGTAACCTCACAAAGCATTGACGAGCTGAATAAGAAATTACACAAAGATCAGCGAGTTGATCTGAGCATGCTTACAGTTGGTGATGGCCTAACCTTGGCTATCAAATTATAATCCCTTACTATTGACCAAACAAAACAGAGCAGGCTAATCTAGTTTAATTTTAATTATTGTTGATTTTTAAATCATATATTACAGGATTGTTCTCTAAAGGCTTACAATTTACACAACACAATAACTCTTTGACCTTTTCCTGCTTTGAAAAAGAAAATGCTGAATAAATAGCTTCTTCAAGAAGGTTCCAATTTACTCATTTCTCAACATGCTTCATATTTTCTTAAAAAAACAGAATGTAGGTTCCCATTTATTATTCAATATTAGTTCAGCCAGATGACTCACGTGTCAAGATGCCTTTCAACTTGTTACAAACTACTTCAAAGTTGTAAAACTCAGCTCAGCCTCAATCAGCTGGCAGTGTTCAATAACATCTCATCCTCAGATGACACAGATACTGTTTCCCAACAGTGAGAGTCTCTTGGTAGTGATTTGCAAGAAATGAAACTGTAAATCAACACTGACTTTTCTTTTTCTGACAAAAGCTCCTTTTTCATGTACCCCTCAAAAAGCAAAGGCCTGTATATGGGCCCACATTTAAGTTCCTAATTCTCATTATAACATGACTTACATCTTTCATAGTAGGTACTGAGTAGTTCACAGTAATTATTAAATAATGAAGATATGATGAATAATAATAAAATGAATAACCTGCTAATAATTATGCAGTTTAAGGTGGTCATATCTAATTGACCCAAGCAACTTACATTCCTGTAGGCCGATTTATGAAAGAAGTTGGAGATTCACAGGGTTTGCGTGAAAAACTGGTTGCAAAAATCCTGTTGATTTCAGTATGTGGCCGCCAGATGCACCCACAGTCCTTCAGATCCGTTATATCGGGGCGCAATTTACAACCCCAATTCCAATGAAGTTGGGACGTTGTGTAAAACATAAATAAAAACAAAATACAATGAATTGCAAATCCTTTTCAACCTATATTCAACTGAATACACTACAAAGACAAGATATTTAATGTTCAAACGGATAAGCTTTATTGTTTTTTGCAAATATTCACTCATTTTGATGCCTGCAACACGTTCCAAATAAGTTGGGACAGGGGCATGTTTACCACTGTGTTACATCACCTTTCCTTTTAACAACACTCAATAAGCATTTGGGAACTGAGGACACTAATTGTTGAAGCTTTGTAGGTGGAATTCTTTTCCATTCTTGCTTGATGTACAACTTCAGTTGCTCAACAGTCCGGGGACCTGTGGTCGGAGGCAAATCGGGGCTCACTTGGCGCTTGCTCAGTCGTGTAGTGTGAACGGCTGAAAGACGCTCGCCGAGCTGTCGCCGACTAATCGCAGACCCCTGGCAAATATCTAGCATGTTTAATATCCAGCCAGTCGGCGACTGTGATTCAACAGCAGCGTCTAGCTACAGCCAATGGGAAGGCGTAGAGAGAGAACCGCGTTACCATTGAAGATCTCTCCGTGCGACAGTCGAGGAATACACAAACAGAATAATGGCTACAAGAGGTTCTCACTCTACTTGGACACAAGAAATGGAGGAACAGTTGGCAAGAGCACCAGTGCCTTTTTGACGTGTCCAGTGACCTGTACCACAACAGAGTCGAGAACCTATCTTCTACGTGGTATTGCTAGTTCTCACGAGAGTTTAGTTTTCATGTGTTCTCGTGTTTTTGGACAGCAGCCAGATGAGTCGGTGATTCCCCAGGGTGAAAGTCGTTTAATTTGTGAGCCCGTGTCGCCGATCAGTCATGTAGTGTGAAAACCACAACAACGGAAAGACTCGCGATTACAGCACAACCAGTCATGTAGTGTGAACGGCACAAAAACCTGACGACTGCAAAAGTCGTGTAGTGTGAACCAGGCATTACTTGCAGAGATTTCTGCCGATTCTCTGAAACTTTTGATGATATTATGGACTGTAGATGATGAAATGCATGTTGAGAAATGTTGCTCTCAAACTGTTGGACTATTTGCTCATGCAGTTGTTCACAAAGTGGTGAACCTCACCTCATCTTTGCTTGTGAACTAGGGGATGCTCCCTTTATACCCAATCATGACACTCACCTGTTTCCAATTAACCTGTGGAATGTTCCAAACAGGTGTTTTGAGCATTCCTCAACTTTCCCAGTCTTTTGCTGCCCCTGTCCCAACTTCTTTGGAACGTGTTGCAGGCATCAAATTCAAAGTGAGTGAATATTTGCAAAAAACAATAAAAAACAATAAATTAAATATCTTGTCTTTGTAGTGTATTCAATTGAATATATGTTGAAAAGGATTTGCAAATCATCGTATTCTGTTTTTATTTATGTTTTACACAATGTCCCAACTTCATTGCAATTGGGGTTGTATCTAAAATAGTGTTTATTTTCGTTACAATAAGAGTTAAAATTACTAAGAAAATCTTTTTTAATTTTTTAATAGAGCCACTTCTGGATATTGCAAATAAAAGTGTCTGCAGTCACCTGATTTTATTTTTATCTCCAAAAAAGTTTGTACAATACTTTTTAATGGCTGGTGTTTTGTTGATGGTCAGGCTAGGCTGCATTTCACAGTTCTAGGACTGAACGAATAATTAAGTAGTTTTCTTCTACTAGCATGGCTGAAAGTGCCACTTCACAGTTTCGTTTAACTGGATTTGCAGAAATAGAAAGTGAAACTTAAGTCAGACAGCTGGCACTTGCCATACACTATTTAAACCTATGATTTCCTCACACATCACCAGATACCGTCAGCAGTGCCCACAGCCCACTGGTAACAGAAGGTAAGCGCTTTATCAGTACCTTTATTAACATATATCACCAGAACCTTCTCATGTAAAACCTATCCTCAGAATAATGTCTTCAGAAAAGATTTAAATTGTTCTTGTGCCACATTCCAGACTGATTTTACCAAGTCACTGTTTCTTTAATCAGTGTAATAATTAAAGTTGAGAGTAACCCAGTCTTCTCTGCATTTGGTCCTCCACTGAGATGCAGCCAATACTAATTTGAGTCTAGTATGATTGCAGTAAAAAAATTTGAAGCAAAAAATATCATCAAAAATTTAAATGCAAAATCTATTGTGACTCTGCACATATAAAACGGGTTCAGACATCATTTTTCTCTCTCTTTAGCTTTGCAAACAGTAAAAATGATTGACGAGGAACTTAAGAAACTGGACTGTCACTTCACTTGGGACCTACAGAAGGAGGAAGCTGATCTTAATTTCCTGGAGATCAAATACTCTGAGAGTCTGTCTGTTGAAACTCAGCATGAAGGAAATTTTAGACAAAGACTCTTAAATTTTTTGGCCTACATTAAACACTTGCAGGGTTTTAATGATGAGGCTCTCAAGTGTTTGGAAAGAGCAAAGAAAGATTCACAAGGTATCGTTACATATGGAAATTTAGCCTGGTTGCACCATCACATGGGTAACGAAGCTAAGACCAAACTTTATATGGAGAAACTGTCTGAAATTTCTGGAGCTGTCCCTAGTCCAGTAAAGGCTGAGTTGATCCGTGAAGTCCAGAGTGAAAAGGCATGGTCTCTCCTCTGGTTCTCCAAAAAGCACTATAGCAGGGCCAAAGAGAGCTTTCAAGAGGCCCTACAGAAAGAACCAGAAGACAGGGAGTGGAACACTGGCTATGCCTTCTCCCTGTTCCACATGGAGGGCCTGGAGATCAGGGAGGATAAACGTGTGCCTTTTGAAGAGTCCTCTGCAGTAGCTCAGCTGAAGAAAGCCCAGAAACTGAACCCAGACAATGCCATGATTCATGTCTACCTGGGGCTGAAGTGCTACAAGAACAAGAGGAACGCTGAGGCATGGGAGCACATGAGGAAAGCTCTACGAATGGCTCCATATGACCTGAATGTAGTCTTGCATGTTGCTAAGTTCATGAAGAAGGAGGAGTGTTATGACATGGCACTGGAGGTGCTCCAGAAAATATTGGAGAAAGTGCCAGACTCTTCACGTTTGCACCATGAAATTGCCAACAATTACCGCTGGAAAGCCAAGCAGTTACAAGATATTCACAACCCACAGCTATTGCGCCTCTGTGTTCACCATATAGAAGAGGGTGTCCGCTTAAATCCAGATTTCCTCTACCCACAGATGGAGTTAGCGCTTAGGTATGCCGAGCTTAAGAACTGTGGTAAAGCAGAGCAGAAATTTCAGGAGTTGTTTGTCCGCCCAAACCTGAAGCCAGCTGACCTCCAGGCCTGGCATCGCCTGTATGGAGACTTCAACATGTACCGCCTGGGCTCAGAGGCAACAGCGGTCAAGCATTATAAAGAGGGCATGGCACTGCAAAACATTTCCACAGAATGGAGAAACTGTAAAAACAGACTCTACAAAGTCCTTCACAATAACCGAAAAGATGTGTACCAGATTCGAGAGTTCATGAATTCTTTAAGAAGAGGAAATATTGTTGGCACTGAGGAATAAACTGCCCATAAGTCTGCAAAAGCTAACATAAAAAAAGCCTAACATCTTGGATCAGACATACCTGAAATATACAATCATTAAAATGTCCTATGGCAGAGCACTGCACATTTTTGTGGTTTCCCTGCTCTGACACACCCATTCTAACCTCAGGAAGGGCTTTAATTACCTGACTAATAGAATCAGCCGTCTTAGAACAGAAAAAATTACTAAAATATGCAGTACTCTGCCATAGGACATTTTAATTATTGTATTTTCCAGGACCAAGATTCTACAGTACATTCTAGAGATGTTGTATTTTAAAATGTGTAATTTCATTGTTTTTTGCTTGCATTTCATTAAAAACTAACTGTATTATGTTGTCTTTCAATTACAGAAAAAACTGTATTCATATTAAAGAACATATTAACCATCCTATGTAATCATATTTGTTCACATTCTGAAAAAATACCATGTCTTTATTTGCACTAGAATTAAATACTTCATGTGAAATCCTCTGTGTAGACCTTGTGTGGATGTCATGTTTTCCAGAAGTCTTGCTGTGAATGCTGAGTTTGGATCAATTTCTCATTCTGTTCAGCATGACCAAGAGCAGACGTATCCAGCCCTTTTCTGCTGTACAAACATATAGAAATTACAATTTAATGAATGCTGTACTGCAAGATAAAACTCATAGGAATGCATACGTAGCCCAATGGGACAGAGCAAAAGCCTGACATAGGTCTACTACATGAGGCAAGGCTACTCTCATCCTCACAAATTAATCAATAAACAGACTTTTTGTTATTACTGTAGATTCTGCAGTTTATAATGACAAGAAAACCACAAAGCATTAATCACTATTGCACTTAATGCAGTTTTTTGCTCCAAAGCCTGCAGTAAAAAATCACCATATAATTCATTTGTGAAACCTTGAAAAAGTTGCTGAACTGTGAGTTTTGCATATCACTGTTGTCAGAACAAAACCATGTATCTCCAAAATGAGAACTTTACAGGAGAAGGAGAAACATACTCTACTTTTAAAGTAAGTCAGCAGAACCAGACTTTTTCCCAGTAATATTTGGTCATTTCTGTTGGTTCATCCATCATGAAATTTACAATGTGTTGGACAACTTTCATATTATGTCAAAAACTGAAAAATGACAAAAATGGAGATGTGAGTTTTTGTTCTGACAGCAACTTGGTCATCAAGTACAGTGGGACACTGACGTTTAATGTCAGTATGTTTTGTTAATTAGATGTTCCTAAATGTGTGTGCGTACTGAACACGTTTTTAATAATGGGACATCATTGTGGCTCTGGCTGTGTTTTCTTTTTAACCATACAGAAAAATCATATTCTGAAATGTCAAAGTTGTACTTTGCAGTTTAAGCAATACACAGGGTGAGTCAAAAGTCGCAGGACACAGTTTTATTTTATTTTATTTTATTATTGACTTTTATCTCTGGGGCCATCTCAAACAAATCGTGTATTCTGAGAAAATCCACAACAAACACCACCTTCAGCACCGCATCGTGGAGGCTTGTGACAGCATAAAAAAATAAAATAAAACAGTGTCCTGTGACTTTTGACTCACCCTGTATAATTGGTTGCTATTTGAGACACCCCTGAGCACCCAAATAGTAATACACAGGCTGTAGTAATATTTTCATGAGTATTTGATAACGGGCACTTCAAAGCGTCCCACTCAAACTGGATGCCACTGTAAGAGACCTGGGGGTAGACGCAGCACACCGTGGGCAAACAAAACGCAACGTATTTCAGCACAGAGATGTAGATACACACTCAATGAAATGAAGCTAACAGTACATGAGAGACATAATTGTCTGTTATGTTATTCGACTTCATCCAACTGAACGGGGGGGGGGGGGGGGGCGTGACGTCACTGCCATTGGGCACCGAGCTGCTGCAGCTGAGCAGCTGATGCTGAGCTTTTACAGACAGGTTCGTTCTGCAAGCCAAGCACCCAGCGCGGTATATAAAAACCTGAGGGGCAGGAGGGTCAGCCAGCAGTCTCACAATGGAGCGTCTGCTGAAGTCACCTAGCAGGAAGCGGGAAGGGCAGCGCTACTCGCTGCAGGCGCGTCCATCGCGGGCCAGCGCTATTAGCGTTAGCGCCGGATTAGCAACGGCACGGAGCCGAGCTAACGGAGCCCTGAGAGGAGAATACGGAGCAGCTCCCAAAGCAGGCGACATCTATGACTTCCCCTACCACCTCTCGGGCGAAATAATACCCGTGAAAGTGACGAACGAAAAAGAGTTACTTCGCGGCCTTAACGACCGTTTCGCCGCGTTTATCGAGAAAGTTCGTCACCTGGAGAACCAGAACAGAGCGCTGGAGCAGGAAATAGAAGCCATTCGGCTCAAAGCCCAGTCCTCCGCCGCTCTCTCCAAGGAGTATGACCCGGAGATGAAGGAACTGAGGGAGCAGGTGCGCGAAATGACCGTCCAGAAGCACCAGGTCGGGCTGAGCCTGCAGAGTCTGCACGACGAGTTCAACTCGCTGAGGGAGAAGTGCGAGCAGGAGGCGCGTGAGAGAGCTGAGGCTGAGGAGAGCGTGCGCGCGCTCAAGAAGTTCATCAGCGAGGCGCACGTAGCCAAGGAGGAGCTGGACAGGAAGGCGAGCGCGCTGGCGGATGAAATCGGCTTCCTCAAGAAGAACCACGAAGCCGAGGTGGCGGAGATCGTGGTCCAGATCCAGGAGAGCCAGGTGAGGCAGGATATGAACGGCTTCGGCAGAGGAGACATCACGGCGGCGCTCAGGGACATCAGGCTGCAGCTTGAAGGTCACGCCGCAGTGTGTGACATCCAGCCCGCGGACGAGCGCTTCCGAGCCCACGTGGCCCAGCTGACCAGAGCCGCCGAGATCAACAGAGAGACCCTCATGGCCACCAAGGCCGAGATCGGCGACTACAGGAGGCAGCTGCAGACCAGAAACGTGGAGCTCGACTCCGTGAAGGGAACGAGGGAAGCGCTGGAGAGGCAGCTGTACGACCTGGAGCAGCGGCACAAAGCTGAGATCCACCACTATCAGGTCTGTTTCCACCTTCACTGCAGGATGAGTGATGGTCTGCACTGCCGCTCTCATCAAATGCACAGGAATCCTGCATTATTTTCATGCACCATCATAACGTAGTTTATCTTAATGCATGGTTTCTAGGCGTTGTGTTCTTCATAAACTAAACCAAAGGAGGTCTGGTCATTCTCTCAGTAGCCATATGTTCAGATTGTTCAAAGCTGCACGATGCATGGTGGCCTGTACAAGCAGAACTTTCAAAAGCCTAGAGACTATTATAAAAAATATTAATGCATGGTTTCCAGGAGTGTTGTTCTTCATAAACTAAACTTAAACCAACACAGTCTTTCACAGCAACAATTTTTGTGCTGAAGTTGAGTTTTCCGGTTTTCCGCACTGAAAACAGTCACCTCACTGCAGAACTGAATGGTGGCCTGTACAGCAGAAATTTCAGAAAGCTGAGAAATCAGATCAGCTCAGCTCAAAAAGTAATGACAGAGAAAACACCTTAATGAACTTCAGAACTGTTATTCTTCATAAACCAAGTCTAAACAGATTTGGACATTCACTAATTAAGGAATTGTGTTCTTTGTGATTTGCCTACACATTAATGCACTCAGTGTCCTAATAGGGTCTTTCATGCTTATTCACAGGACACCATCAGAGAGTTGGAACACGAGCTGAAAAACACCAGATATGACATGAGCAGCCATGTGCAGGAGTACCAGGATCTGCTCAATGTGAAAATGGCCTTGGATAGTGAAATCTATTCATACAGGTAAAAGTCACAATTAGAATGTCATCAGGAGTCTCACTAAAAATAAAACCTCTTGTTAAGAGTTAACATGTTTAACATCTACCATGTTTATTCTTTTGTTTTACCAACAGAAAGCTGTTGGAGGGCGAAGAGTCGAGGTACTCCATTCTCTCTGATGCACATGTTTCAGTACCTTATGTTTATAGGCAGTCGCCCATCTATACTCTCCCTTGTGTCATAAGGCAGGGGGAAGCACCTCGGAAAGCAGAACCACAGTACAAGTTTGTTGAGGAGATCATTACAGAGACCACCAGGGAGGATATAGAGATATCAGACACAGGGTCTGAGGACGGCAGTGGGGTGGGAGAGGGCGCTAAATCAGAGAAGGTGAGCACCGAAGAAGAGGATGCAGGTAAGGCAGCACAAAATGAGGTCCAGTCAGAGGAAAAAGAGGCCACAGATGATGACGGAGGCAGCCCCAAACAGGTGGAAGAGGAAAATACAGAAGATGCAACTGAAAAAGAAGACAAGTCACCAAAGGTGTCTGTAGATGTTGCTGTGGCTCACGATGAAGTTGACATTGACACTGAACCAACACAACATGAAGGCCTTGCACCAGAACTCCCTGAAGAGAAAGCTGAGGATAAAGCTGAGACTAAAGGTGCTGACGCAGAGTCCAAAACTCAGGAGGCTGATGCAGAAATAGAACCAGAGAGGCCACAAGTAGATACAGCCAGTGACAAGAAGATGTCCCTTGATACTGACAAACAGAAAGAGCCAACAAAAGACGTAGAGAAAGATAGCAGAGAACAACCAAAGCCAATGGAACAAAAAGCTACTCAAGAGGTTGTGACGGAGCCAAAGGAAAAGTCAAATGCTCCTGATTTGCCACCACTTAAAGATCTCAAGCCAAAAGAAAAGGCCACAGAGAAAATCTCTCCAAAATCCGAAGACAAAAAGGTGACGGAAGAGATGACGACTGCAGCCAAGCCTCAAAATACTACTGCTGCAAAATCAGCAGAGAAAAATATGGAAACCAGTGAAGTGAAATCCGTAGAGGCTAATGCGTCCACTGTTGACCCACAGCCAGCATCTCAAAAAGCTGTGGCAGAACAGGAGATGGCTTCGAAAGAGGAGAGCAAAGCTGAATCAAAGGACACAGTAGAAACTTCGAAAGCTAAAGTTGACGATTCTCAAAAAGCACAAAGTACAAAGGATAAGGATATGGAGGATGTACAAAAGGATCTAGACGCAACCGAACAGCCTGAGGGAGTAAAGAAAGAAACGGTGCCAAAAGATAAAGAAAAGGAAACAAAATCTGATCAGCTTTCAGAGAAAAAAGTAGATAGCAAACCAGCTGGTGTTACAGAGACTGTGAAAGAAAAGGCAGAAAGTGCCAAGTCAAACGAGGGACAAAAAACACAGGGTGATGTTTCCAAATTTGCTGCAAATGAAACAGAAGTTGAGATATCTGAGAAAAAGGAGAGCAGCACAAAGGACATGACAGGCAAGGCAAATACAGACAAAGAGGATAATGCCAAGTCAAAGAAAGAAGAAAAAGCGCTCAGTCAAATGCAGTCAGAAGACAAGCAGCCAAAAGTCGCAACAGCAGAGACGAAATCTGAGGGGCAATCTCTGAAAAATGCAAATGCCGCTAAAGAAAATGTGGCAGACACTTTTAAAACAGAGCAAAGTGAAACAACCAGATCCACTGAAAAAAAGTTAGAGGTCATTCAGAAAGATGAACCTTCAAAACCTGCAGAAAGGGAAACAAAACCTGAAGAAAAACATGAGAAAAACGAAACCAAAGGGAACAAAGTGGAGAGTTCCGAGGACATTAAAAAGGTGGACATCGTCAAGCCTACAGGTCAAGAAACCTCCAAAGATGTACAACCCGAACAAAGCGTTTCAGAGACATCAGTGGAAAAAGAACAAAAGGACCAGACAAAAATGGATAAAGACATGCCAGAAGCCAAGGACTCAAAAACTGAGAAATCAGACAAGACAGGGAGCAGTGCAACACAGGAAGACATCCCAAAAGTGGACAGCACTAAAATTACAGCTCCTGAAAAAGACACCGCTCCTCCAAAACCTGATCAAAGAATAGAGCCGGCTCTAAAAATGTCATCAAAGAAAGAGCAAGACAAAGAACAGAAATCTGCTATCACTGATGTGAAGGAAGACGCAGAGCAGAAAAAACAAGTGCCAAAAGCAGCTGAGAATGGAGTATCTATGTAAGAGACATAGACCTGTCTGTCTTCCAGACTGGAACCGAGAAGTTAAATGACCAAGAATGAATATGATATAAATGCTTTAGAAACTGCATGACTAATCAGCTGAATTAAACAATTGCAGTGATTGAATTCAACTTAGGAGCTCTGCCTTTTGCTAAATGCATGAAATCTGATGAATGTAAAAATAAATAAAATGGAATGTAGGATATGATTAAATGAAATATTTTGCTATACTACTAGCACTGGATAGATAATGTATATTAATGCTATTTATTGTCTGAATAAATATTATTTAAGCATATGACTTTTGTTCTCTTTTCCTCTCAAATCACTCCATGTTGGTGCAGTGAAACCACTCTTTGTAAATTTCATTTAGAGACCATACACAGAACACTAACATTCTATACAGCCATTTAAAAACAAGAAGACTGGTGTTCAATAGAGAAATGCTTACAATGTACACTAGAAAGCTTTAGAAGTATTGGTTGAATTAACATCGACCAACCAGTAATTGATGTGTGCAAATCAAGCTCTTAAAAACATTGACCAATAGTCAACAAATCAATGTTGTTATATGTCCATTCATCATATTAATGCTGCGATTCAAATTTAAAAAATATTTACCACATAATCTGAGTACTACCTTTTGAGATGGCTTAGTTTCATTATTTTCTGATACCAATGCTCATGAACAGCTCAACAAGAAATACATAGCAACATCACAGAACTGCAATTTTTTTCATTCAGGTAAACTATTCCTCAAAAACAAAGTGCAAACGGCACAGAGCTAGATTACTTACTTGTAATTCTAAAATAATACTTAAATTTCAAATAGTGACCAATTTGTTAGACTTTGTTTCCTTTTTCCTCCAATATCAAATGGCAGCTATTAGCCAGATACGATCAGGTATTGAATGGGAGCCATCTCTACTTTAAAGGCCAAGACTTTATTTTGAGAACAAAATGGGTAAAGCTTGTACTCCAAGCAAAAACATTAGCTCATTAATAAACTGTTTACTATTAACATGTCAGTCAAAACGAAACCCTCAGTGGAGTTCAAAGACTTTATTGAAAAGTTTACACATACACATAAGGACCTCTAAGGTTTTGTGAAAGCACAACTTCAGCAAGTCAGGGTCATGAAGGTGACACTGAACGCTTTAGGTACTAAACTCAAATCATATTATATCCAGAGTACCCATTTTGGCATTACCACAAGCTTCACCTAATCGTCTGTGCAGAAAACAAAAAGTCAGCCATGCTTTCCCAATTCAAGCTCCATTACTTTCAGACAGTAACCCATTTAGGCCACCCAAAAACTGCTTAGTTTAAGGGCAGGCTTCAAGTTCCACTATGTTTCAATCCCGATGACTGACAAAGCAAAAATGGTACAACACAGTTTATGTATGTCCTTGTGTGTATGGAAAGAAGAGGAGGAAAAAAAAAAATACACAACATATAACGATGTTTAAATAATGGAAGGTATAACCTTTAAAATTGAGTTAAGTGCTTGCATGAGCTGTTTTCAGACGACTAAGGAATATCAGATGATAGCAACAGTGAAATTGGAGACGTAGTTTGTCACATTCCCCCAGATCAACGTCTTGCTGAACAGGTAATGTGGGCTCAAATGCCCACTGATGCCACTGGAGTATTTCATTGCCATGGCAGTGCTGGATTCAGATGAGGAAATGAACATCTACAAACCAAAAACGGGCACCATGACCATGAAGGGGAAAAAATAAACACCACTGCAATGGTTACTAAAATGATTGCTTTTGTTGGAGCCTTTGAACATATCCCATTCCATCCAGAATTCCCCTGCTGGTTAAGTTGGAGACTGATTTAAGGCCAGATTCCTCTGATATTCCCTCGTCCCTGACATGAACAAGAGCTGGGCTTTAGGCTTCCAGCTCCAGCCCCAGACCCAGCTTGTGGCCACCAGCATTGATGCTCTTTCCATCAACAAGGGCAGACAGAGTCAGCTTCACACCTGCACAAAACCATTGCAGCACTGTCAAACATTGGCAGCAAAAAGAGTCCTAAATTGCATTTACATAATTACTTTTGCATTCACTGGTTACTCCCTGCAAGTTTTGCTATTCTCAAATAAAAATCTTATGCAAACATAATGGGGGAAAAAAAAAATGTAGCGGATCAGGATCATACCTGGTCTCAGGGTTTGTGTGTATCCAACACCAACAAGACTAGTATTGTTCACCTTGGCCTGCAAGGAAAATGAAGAGTTTAAAACTCAGTGAAAATGCTTAAATTCTTAAAAAAAAAAAAAAAAAAAAAGGGATACAATACAATCATTCCAGTGCAATACCTCCTATATCAGCCTTAGCATTCCCCATACCTTCAGAACTTAGGGAAAGGAAAGCTATAAAAACTTTACACAGCTACTACTTCACTCCAACCACGTTGAAAAGACAAAACCGGTCAAGGGATTTTGCCACAGGTCAGCAAACAGTCTAGACAAGTTGCATCTAAAAACCAAACACTGAAAAGAGAAAGTAACCACATGTCTCCTGAGCCTCCTGCAGCAATTTCACCAACCTAGACAGGTTACATGAGAAATTCCAGCTAGAAATATTCATTAAACCATTCTCTAGCAATCCATTTAGAAAACTTGAAGGCTTGAAAATCAATACTTGGGTGACATGTTAAAGGATACTTGGTAGTTTGAAGAAACATTTGCATTATTCAGAAATGGTTGAAATGGATGTGAGCAAAACTGCTCAAAAGACTGTCAAAGTTATCTTTTAAATGTATTAAAAAGAGTAAAGTAAAACACTGTAATAATTAGAAAAAAGTGCCAGAGGCAATGATATTTTATACAGAGAGATTAAAGACATCAACAGTCTTGTGTTCAGTTAATTCTTTGTCCCTTGTCAGTTTGAAGTAAAAACAGCAGAAACTCCACTCTAAGAGAAATGATGTGAAACTAACCCAAATCCTGAAGTGGATAATCGAATTTGGCAGTCATAAAAACAAATGTTATCACCATTATTAAATCACACTACAATAGCTGCTGCCATCAGTAACATTCTGAGTGAAGAGTAAAGCACTCACGCTGATGGAGGCATCCTTGTCCAGTTGGTACTTGGCAGCGATACCAAAGCGTGTGCTGTTGCTGCCTGCAGTCCATGCCAGGTTCACTGCTGTCTCCAGCTTATCGCTCACTTTCTGGTAGATGGAACCACCAAACTCTGAGCCATCATTACTGCAGAGCAGCAGAAAATAAGAATCAGAATCACATCATAAGTGTCCATAATATTACTGAACAGTAAAAACAACAAACTGAATGCTACTTTACTGACTACATGTACAAACCATTGTGCACCGTAATGAAAGTAATTCAGTTTTTTGCTCACTATTTTACACTACATTTCAGTTCTTATTATACACAATATTCCAATGAAATGGCACTTTAAGAGCAATGTGGATCTGTACTTACACATTGGTGTGCAGCTGGAAGTCACCTGTCTTGTATCCTACAGCAAAGTTGTTCTGAGTCATCTTTGACTTGGCTGTGTCAAAGGACATCTGGTATCCCGCAAGCCATCCCTCATAACCGACCACTGCGGCACCATGGATAGTTGGGCCAGCAAAGTCAAAGTCAACATCGCAGCCCAAGTTGACATACTCGCGTTTGTAGGCAGTCTTGACTTTCCCACTCTTCTTGCTGTTGAAAATCAGCAACCCACGTTAGATGATAATACTCTATGAAGTTAATAAATCACAGCTGTCAGTTCACTTATGAGACATGAGAACTATGGGCCAATGCAGATATACAATACTTCATGTGTCTGTTGATGCCAATACAAACATTTTTTAAAAATGTAGAACCTATATTAGCATTGTACAGAAACATAACATTTATTTCTACTGGGTTATAAATGCAGTCACATGTATAAAATGCAGTGTTGCAGCACAACAGCCCAGTGTCTCCTGAACAATCTGCTCTTCCTAAGTACAATAAATACTTCATAAATAGCATCCATCAGCATGTTTTCAATGCTCACTCAACACTGAAAAAATTAGCACTTATCATAATTATAGGCTTACTGTGACAATCTACTACAACAGTAGAACTGTTAAAATATGAACAGTGCAGGTCAAAAATGTGACCAACCATACTACAAACTCCAGGTATTATACAACTCTAGCCTTAACATTTAAACACACTTGGTAAAACTAAAGCCAAGTCCAAGTAAAATGCTTGACTTTGCTGCTGTAAGGAATAATTAATCTCTCTCAGCTGGCACCATAAATCAGGCCTTACAACTGGCTGTGGTCTGCATAAAACCAGTACTTTAAATAGGTCACATTCACTGACCACTGTTAAAAATTTTCAGATTATAAAATGCTGTATTTGAATCTCTTTAAATATTAATTCCATCTTTTTATAAACCAAGACAGTTCTCATCATAACACACAAGGGCTTTGGAGTGGAAAAATAAGTATTAAAAAAAAAAAAAAAAAAAAAAAAAAAAAAAAAAAAAAAAAAGTCCATCCATTTTCTGAGCCTGGTACTGGAGCCTATCCCAGCAGTCTTCGGGCGGGAGGCAGGATACACCCTGGACAGGTCCATCACAGGGCAGACAGACAGACACAGACAGTCACTCACACACTCGCACCCAGGGGCAATGTAGCATGTCCAATTGGCCTGACTGCATGTCTTTGGACTGTGGGAGGAAACCCGAGAATCCGGAGGAAACCCACGCAGACACGGGGAGAACATAACTACAAAGAGAGGACCCTGATCACCCGGCCGGGGAATCGAACCCAGGCCCTCCTCGAACCTAGAAGCCACTAGGTCTAAAAATTACTCCTGCAATGGCAAACAGTGTCATTCACCATGTCCTTTTTACCACAGTTATGAAACCATCAGGCCCAACACACCAATGTACTTTACAGAATGCAAAGGCAACATGTGGTCTTATGAGAACGCACACCACATCACTAGACATTAAGCATTCTGACATGATTTATGCCCCCCAGAAAACGATGACAGTTCTGTTACAACAGACCACATGTGCCTGACACCTACAAAATTTTTTTAAATTAATTAATTAATTCTGTTTTTGTCCACAGACTTGCTCAATACAATATCAGGTTACAGCTGCTGCTGAGCCCTGCCAGCCAGCAACAAATGTTCTTTATACAAGATGCACATGTCGAGGTTAAGACCTTGTTGCACTGCTGTTAAAACTTGCACTCCCATCATACTCAGTCTTATATCCTGTTCAGCAAACTACCATTTCATAAACAGCTCCATAAAATCTTTAAAAAAATAAATAACTGTATAATAAATAAATACCCTGTGTTTGGTGAGAAGGTTGTATCAAAAGTCAACTTCAGCCCCTTCGCAATCTACAAAAAGTGAGAACAAATAGCATTAAGTACAATAAAAAAAAAAAACTGCTTCATAAAATCTCTATTTTGTCTCTGCAGCCACACCTGATCTTCAATGGTGATCTCTGTACCCAAGGTGTTGTCAGTGTTCCACTTCTCTGTAAAGGTCAGGCCATACTCAGACCTCTTGTATTTGGTTTCCAGACTGCCCACCACTTTGCTGGTGTCAGTATTAGAGGACCCAGAAGTCTTGAACTCCTGCCGGGGGACAAAACAGAGTGATTTCACATCACTAGATCACACTGTACAGGAATTCAAAACTATAACTATGTATACGGTCACTGTCTGGACAAAACTTTGTCTCTCAATTTGTGTCGTTTTACATAATTTAGCATGATTTGGAACTGCCAGATGAGCTGCACATTGCATCACAATTTCATGATGAATGGACTAATCCCCTAAAATTACTTGAAACATGATTCTCCATTAACTTACATAAGAAATTACACACATTTCTCCTGCCCCTGTAATGTTACCATTTCGGAAATGGTAGCGATTTGTAATCGTTAAAACACACTTAATAAAAGATATTATTCCCTTCATTGGATCTTGAGTCATCAAACTGCTGGTCATGGAGCACTTACCACTCCACTTGCCGATTTTGTCTTGACATCAAGCTTCACCAGTCCAAAGCCTTTCAGAAAACAAAATCAGTGAACTTATCACAAAAGAACCATGCCCACAAACACCACTTTAGAATTAGAAATACTCCTTCATGACATTTCTTTAAAAGACAATTGCATTACCATATCCCTTGTTAAAAATGTCCTTGGCGGATTTTCCAAGATCAGCGTAGCATGGGGGGACTGCCATTCTATCTGCAAAAGTGGAAAACTGTCAGGAAAATCTATAAGATAACAGAGTAAATCAAGCCTAACCATAAAGCAGACAACTCAGCAACACTAACTGGCAATCTGCTTAGGTGCAAAATTCCTTTAAAAGGCATGTGGAAAGGGATGTGGCTGAATATTGAGTTCTAGCTGCAGTTTGCCATAATTTGTCTCATAGACGCAGTGTTAGCAGTCTGTTAACTGGCCCTGTGTGTTTCACACACATGGCTGAGTTAATCTGACCTGACAGTAGGCCCCACCTTTCTGAGTCACTGCAAGAAGGAAATGACCACATACAAATGTGCTTCCATGCACTGATGCACTGCATGATAATCTATTGCACAGGGAAATCTATGCATCTTAGGAGTACATAGAGGATACAGGCTTTAAAAATCACCACATTAAAGATTGCATTAAGAAGCTTACTGTCATGTTATATAATGCAGGAGTGGAGCAGGAGAAGAAATGTTAAGTCATTAGCTATGCTTCAAATGCTGCCCAGCTGTGCTTCAAGCTCAATGCCAGCATGACATGTCTGAGAAATTCCAAGACTTTCAAACATGACTTACTAGTCCATGCCTTCTATTTCAGGAATAACCAAGTCACAGTTACCTGGGCTTAACAGTTTGCTTCAATCCTCAAGTAAAAAGTAATTTCTGAGTTATGATTCTCAGGGTTTCTCTCCCCACTTCACAAATGCTCTTATGAAGAAGTTACTTGAAGCTCAAATCACAAAAAGCTTTAAAACAAAATCAAAAAGTGCACAGACTAAATAACAGGTACAAACTACTGGCAAGGTTAAAACTGGAAGCCATCTTGGTCAGACAGCTCCTGTGGGCAAAACCAATGGGCGTTCAAACTGTCTGACTAGACCTGACATGACTAAAGCCCAAACCCGGCACTAAACGTTAAAAGGTACCTGAATTTAATGTTAAAATCTCGGAAGCTGCGTTCAAAACCACATACTACACTGATTTATTGACCTCTATTGGTGGTGTACTCTCTTTGACCCAAGTTACTGTTGAGTGTGGCAGTTTCTGTTATGAACTGAGCCTGAGACACAGGCGGCTGCTTGCACGTCAACTTCTGGAAAGGGCGTTTTACCAGTCGGCTAACGCTAGCGAGCCTGTGTGTAAGATAGCCAGGAAAACAAAACTTCATTCAGTGCTGATCTAACAGGAATTCGGTTGCAAAATTAAGCAAGTAAATTTGCTTGTGTCACCAGGCCACGTCTCCTGTGCAGCTGCTGAAACCAGCGGTCAGCACTGCACGTTCAGCTGGGTGGCTTCTCTGATTTACTCTGTGCTACTAAGGTTAGCAAGCACGCCGGTCACGCCGTAGCTAAAGCCCTGAGCTGTATCGCGCTCGTCTACCAATACATTTAACTTGCTACGCGAGGTCTGACGGGTTTCATCTGTTTCAGTTTCACAGTAACTTGTGAAACTTTTATTACATAGTTTGCGTGATGAACGGGCCACGCCAACCCTCTAACTGTCATTCAGCTAGCCTAGCCAACCGGCTAGCGTTAGCTTCCGCGAGCCAACGACATGCTAGCAAAGGGTAACGTGTGAAAAAACGAGCCTGTGCAAAGCGCGAAAACGCGCAGACTGAAATATATGGAAGTTTACTTCATGGTCACGTCTTACCTGTTAATAGATTGGACTAGCGATCAACTTCAGTAAGTTTTATCAACTTCTCCCCGAGGCTGACTGGCTGTGGTGAAGCACACCGGCTGGAGGGCGAAGTGAAGGAGACTGAACTGCAGTGAGCTCCGACCCTTTAGAGCCGCAGGACCCTGCAGGGTAGCCGGCGCAGCGGCGCCTGCTAGGAAAGATAATACCGCACACGGAGCCCAGTCAGCACATTTCGTCTTAATTATCCCAACATTTCTCTACAGTCATTTATTTGTACGTATGCGAATTTATTTACGTGCGTTTACGCACTTAAATGTTTTGTGAGTTTTTTTGTTTGTTTCTTTACAAACGGAGAGGCGTGAAGGAACTGCAACCGCAGCATTTATTATGTCAACTGGCCCGCAAATTTCAATGGAAAAGTCTCAATGGAAAAAGAGAAAAATGCATTTTATGTATTTCAAGAATTATTATTGAATAATTATTCACTATTTATATATAATGTATGTCTATGTATGCATTTATATAGAATGCAAAGGTTCTGCATATTTTGGCACATTTTTTATTTTATGCTTTATTGAGAAACACAGCAACATAGTTGCACACACTAACACAGAAATAATAAACATTACTATATATATATATATATATATATATATATATATATATATATATATATATATGTGTGTGTGTGTGTGTGTGTGTGTGTGTGTGTGTGTGTGTGTGTGTGTGTGTGTGTGTGTGTGTGTGTGCAAAAGTCTTCCACTTTCCAGGAAACTGTTCATCTAGGAATGGTGACTGTGGAGGCCACTGGAGTACAGTGACCTCATTGTCATGTTCAAGAAACCAGTTTGATATGATATGAGCTTTGTGACATGGTGCACTATCCTGCTGGAAGTAGCCATCAGAAGACGGGTACACTGTGGTCATAAAGGGATGGACATGGTCAGCAACAATACTAAGGGCTCCAAAGTGTGCCAAGAAAATATCCCCCACACCATTACACCACCACCAGCAGCCTGAACCGTTGATACAACGCAGGATGGATCCATGCCTTTATGATGTTTACACCAAATTCTGACCCTACCATCTGAATCTCGCAGCTGAAATTGAGACTTGTCAGACCAGGCAGCATTTTTCCAATCTTCTATTGTCCAATTTCGGTGAGCCTGTACGAATTGTAGTCTCAGTTTCCTGTTCTTAGCTGACAGGAGCGGCACCCGGTGTGGTCTTCTGCTGTAGCCCATCTGCTTCAAGGTTCGACGTGTTGTGCATTCAGAGATGGTATTCTGCATTTCTTGGTTGAAACAAGTGGTTATTTGAGTTACTGCTGCCTTTCTGTCACCTCAAACCAGTCTGCCCATTCTCCACTGGCCTCTCACATCAACAAGGCATTTTTGTCCACACAACTGCCGCTCACTAGATATTTTCTCTTTTTTGGACCATTCTCTGTAAACCCTAGAGATGGTTCTGCACGGAAATCCCAGTAGATCAGCAGCTTCTGAAATACTCAGACCAGCCCATCTGGCACCAACAATCATGCCACGTTCAAAGTCACTTAAATCACCTTTTTTCCCCATTCTGGTGCTCGGTCTGCACTTCAGCAAGTTGTCTTGACCACCTCTACATGCCTAAATGCATTGAGCTGCCGGGCATGTGATATAGCATAGCTATTTTTGTTAACAAGCAATTGAACAGGTGTATCTAATAAAGTGGCCAGTGAGTGTGTGTGTGTGTATATATGTATATATATATATATGTATATATATATATATATATATATATATATATATATATATATATATATATACACACATGTTGTGAGAGGCCAGTGGAGAATGGGCAGACTGGTTTGAGGTGACAGAAAGGCAGCAGTAACTCAAATAACCACTTGTTACAACCAAGAAATGCAGAATACCATCTCTGAATGCACAACACGTCGAACCTTGAAGCAGATGGGCTACAGCAGCAGAAGACCACACATGGGTGCCGCTCCTGTCATATATATATGCTCTTCAAGAATGTTTTAGTGTTGTGTGTGTTTTAGTTTGATCTACTATACAGAAGTCACTCGTGTATTCATGTGTGTATTACAGCAGTTGCAGGTGTTTCATGCTGCATCATGTCATGGGTTGTTTATTCTGTCTTCTGTCCTCTACTTTGCCACTGGAGGTCACTATATGACAGTTAGACTTAACATCAAGTCTTCTTGTTCCCTTTTGGCTGATGTGCCTGGCCTCCATTGCTCATCTGAGCATGCAAATTTACCCAGCAGTCAGTGTTGGTTAACTTCATTTCATAATGGCAGCTTACAAATGTTTTATCATATTGTCAACAATGCACCAACTATGTTTAATCTGAATAGTTCAGCAAGGACAGATTTTCACTAGCAACATGGCAGTTATCAGCCATGTAGTGTCAAAGTCTACTTTCTGAGAAATGTGTTGCACATGGATTTTATTCTGAATAGAACACTGTTATCCTAGTCTTATTACTATGATTCGAATGTATTTCGCCTGTATTACCTTCTGCTGTACTCCTGAGTTGGCACTAAATGGTTTTGTGATCTACTACATGAGAGTATGGCTGCTAAGGAAGCGTTTTATATTGTCCTTTCTGGATGCCATCCAGAATTAATAAAATTGTTTGACTGGATTTTCGAAGTAATATCAGTCTACTGTAGGAAGGCTAGGAGTGCAAGAGCTTGTTGTTTTCCTTTTATATGGATAATTGTTTGAATGTGCATTAGTTGAACTTTTCATGGCAGTTTGTTTGGGGCAGTTTTGCCTTTCATTGTGGCACTTTCCCTCACCTTTGCTGTTCAGAGTTGCTCTGTTCAGATCATTTCTGTTTATGAATTACTTTCCATTCACTCATATAACCACAGATTAATGAACTTGAATGTGGTAAATAAGCTATGAGTGCTTTTCTGCTGTACCGGATTATTTGGTTTGTGCCATTTTGTTCAAGGAGATGTTTGCTTTAGGAAGACTCCCTGGAGGAACTGGTGTTCTGTCACATTCTCTTCTGATCAAGCAGTCAGCATGATGCCAAAAGTCTATCAACATTCATCCCCCCCTTCTGTCCCTATCCTATGTATCAGAGGTCTAAATCTGTTCTCCAGATTGGGATTCAGACATAAACAGGGCCACATGCTTAGATTTTTCTGCTTCTGACTGTCCCAGTCTTGATTCTTAATCATGTTGAATGTCAAGATGATGCTAAGACACATTTTAGTTTTGTGCTGTCTGATAATGTTTGTGCCCTGGAGGCCTTGTGTTGATGTACGTTTAAAAAATTGTGGAGGTACAAACATATGTTATCATTTATTAGGAACACCTTCTTGTATCTACACTCACTGACCATTTTATCAGCTCCACTTACTATATAGGAGCACTTTGTAGCTCTATAATTACAGGCTGCAGTCTATTTGTTTCTCTGCATGCTTTGTTAGCCCCCTGTCTCCCTGTTGTTTAATGGTCAGGCCCCCCATAGAGCAGAGCAGGTATTATTTAGGTGGTGGGTCATTCTCAGCACTGCAGTGACACTGATGTGGTGGTGTGTCAATGTGTGTTTCACTTGTCTGAGTGGATCAGACACAGCAGTGTTGCTGGAATTTTTAAACACTGTGTCCGTTCACTGTCCACTCTATCAAACACATCTACCTTGTTGGTCCACCTTGTAGATGTAAAGTCAGAGATGATAGTTCATCTGTTGCTGCACAAATTTGGGTTAGACATCCTATGACCTTTCATCACTGGTCACATGACACTGCCCACAGGGCACTGTTGGCTGGATATTTTTGGCTGGTGGAGTAGTCTCAGTCCAGCAGTGACAGTGAAGTGTTTAAAAACTCCAGCAGCACTGCTATGTCTGATCCACTCTCACCAGTACAACACCTACTAACACGCCGCCAGCGCATCAGTGTCAGTATATGTATTCCTATATGTTTAGTGGAGCTGATATGATATACAATGGTTTTGAGATATGGTCTGTAAATGTCAGTATGATTTGACCAAAAGAAATGGCCTTGGGGGGTTGGGAGAGGGGAGTCTGATTCCCTTGACTTATATTAAAGCTAAAGTATGTGTTTTCCTCCTCCTGTAAAGCTGTCTCTTTGGAGATTTGAGGCTTTGTTCTGACAACAGCTATAGCACTAAGGGGCAGTCATGGGCTGGAGGTTAGGGAACCAGCCTCGCGACTGGAAGGTCGCTGGTTCAATCCCCAGAGGCGACAGTACATGACTGAGGTGTCCTTGAGCAAGACACCTAACCCCCAACTGCTCCCCAGGTGCTGTGGATTGGGCTGCCCACCACTCTGGGCAAGTGTGCTCGCTGCCCCCTAGTGTGTGTGTGCTCACTAGAGTGTATGTGGTGTTTCACTTCACAGATGGGTTAAATGTGGAGTCAAAATTTCCCCGTTGTGGGACTAATAAGGGTCATTTTTTACACACACACACACACACACACACACACACACACATACACACACACATATATATATATATATATATATATATACATTTTCAGTCTGGTGTAGTTCTAGACCAAGGCATAACACTATTAGTCAGCACTAACAGTAAATTGTATTTTCTGCTCTTTGGAGAACATTCAATATTGTACTGTGGCTTGTATTGCCTTGTCAAAAGGATCTGACAGATTTATCCATCTTCTACTTTTACAGCGACTGTCCTCTATTGTGTTTCATCAGCATGTCTTGTAAACAATTGACTAGTGATACAATTTGAATGCAGCTCTTTATTAAAAAGTGTCTGTATATCACAGTGCACTTAGGATAAATTACTGGCTACTAGTTTTTCAGTCTTCACTGTGAGCTGTGTATGAAGGACTTCACGTATGAAGGGCTTCAACTGTTATATCAGTCAAACTGGGCAGGCTTATGCTTGAGTTTATGGAACCAGTCTTGTGACCATAAGGTTACAGGTTTGAGCCTTTGAGCTAACAGGAAATGACTGAAGTGCGCTTGAGTGAGGCACTTAACCCCCAACTGCGCCCCCGGCACAGTGGATAGGGTTGCCTGCTGCTCCGGGCAAGCGTGCTCACTGTGTGCTAGTGTGGGTGCTTCACTGCCCCATTGGATGGGTTAACTGCAGAGGTCAGTTTCCTCTGTTCTGAATTCTAATTCTGTCTAATTTTAACTCTCGATAAGAAAATCTCTTCTCTACAGTGCTTATGTAGATCAAACTGGACACCAGAGGTAGAAAACACAGGAGAATAGGAAGAGTTTCATTCTAAAATATTGTAAATCCATTTGTAACAATTTTGGCTAAAATAAGATTTTGAAAAAAATAGCAGCTGATATATAATGAACAAACACAATTTTATTTCTGTAATAAAAGTGATATTAATAATAATACAGCACTGATATTTCTTATATATATATATATATATATATATATATATATATATATATATATATATATATAGGCCACTCCCAACAAAATATCATGAAAAAAGAGAAAAGTCTTAAAAGTAGTCTATAATGCATTTTGGAACAAAACGCTAATTGCACATCACTAGATTGAAGTATTATTTTGGAATATTTGTACTTTGAGTACTATTGAAATTGAATACATTTACCCAATTACATTTCCAAGAGAAAAACCTACTTCAATCCAAACATTTTCATTTAACATTCAAAATACTTGTACCAAAGATAAACTTTTATCTCTTTTATTGTGAATTTATTGTTTTTATTTTAACCTCCAACCAAACTGATATCAAAGTGAGTACAGATGTTCAATAATTAGTCATCACACCACCACATCACATACCTCTAAAATAAGAGAACCTTTCATTCATTTGCTCAACATTTACTGTTTTGGATTGACTCAGGTTTATTTTTGGCTCCATGCTTCCACTTTTAATTGAGTAAGATTTTGACACTGTACACAAACACTCTCAGAATTAAAGGTATGAAACTGTCACTGGGGTGGGACCCTCAAGGGTACATCTCAGTACCTTTAGTCCGGGAACATAACTGTACCATAATCCATAGAAATGATATTTTCTAAGTTGTATTGACTCCACAGCCCCCTCTCGTCTCAGGACTTTTTATTTTATTGCTCTGTTGTAAAACATTAGGTAATGAATTTTTTTTTCTTTTCACCTGGAAAAAAATGGTTTAGGGTGCACAACTGGACCTTAAAACCACTGTTGTACCTTTGAGGGTACATTTACATTGTTTGAACTTTGATGAATGAAAAACGTACCTGCACAGAATCTTTATTTCCCACAGTGTGCTTTCACTAATGTGCTGTGAGAGTTAACTCAAGGCTGTAGGTGGTGATTCAATTTTGGAGATTTTGCTTTGTAAGGTATAGTGTAAGCTTTCATATGAGGATTTCTTCCGGATTGAAAGATTATCTTTGTATGTAAATGATTAAGGCCTTAGGACTGCCATTGTAAGCAGTTCTTTTTTAGGCCATTGGAACTCTGGAATTCCTATCACGGTTATATCAGTATTCAGAATAATGAAAAGAACTATCAAAGCCACGTGTCTCTGTATATCTTTAAAGCACAAAATTTGAAATGAAATGCCCTTGGTGGGTTTCATCATCTCATTCAGTTGCTTTTTAAACATTCTGGGCACAGCTCCAGCACTGCTATCTCAGTAATGCTGCAAACAGGTTGCAAAGCAGCAGAGAAACAATAAGATTTGCATTGATTCATGATGGATGAATGCTGGTGTGAACTGGCACACTTTTGTTTTCTACTGAGTGGTTGTAGCAAGTTAAATAAATGAAGCAAATGTTGCTCTGGGAGTTGTAATGTTGGCTGCTCATCTAATCTGAAAGTGCTTAATTATTATTCTGGGTCATTTTTTTTCTAACACTTCAAAGATTTTATGTCAGATATAGTACTCTAAATGTTCTCTGTTTCAGTTCAGCTTTGCTCAGAATGCCATTTCAAGGCCTCTGTTTGTACTGACTTCCCCTCTGTTAAAGCTGATGACACTTAGCAAATGCCTTTATAGTGACTGAGTCAGAATGGTTTTGGGAAGACAGTGCCTTCAGCAGAAACCTTCAAATGTCCTGCTTCCTCATCATTTCACAGTAATGCTGCCTACAGCTTTACCCCCAGGCCCACCTGCTCTGTGATCACATTCATCAGTCATATAGAGTAAATTAGGCATGAAGTGTGACCATGAAGTACAGCCAGCTCCCTTTCACACCAAGCTCAGCACATACTCACATGCAGAGGTTTTTATATACAGAAGAAGCCACAAATACCCGATAAATGTAAATACCTTTTGTGTCAAACCTGGAACCATTTCAGTCAGCTCAGCTCAATTATGTGCAAATATCAGGTGTGCCATGTGCATTGTTCACATTGCAAGATAAAACCAAAATAAATAAATAAACAGATTTAACACATCTGCAGGGATTTTGACTTTAATATTCCATACCTGACATATGCAAAAGTTTGACATCTTCATTTAAATTAAATGTTTTGTTGATTCCCTAAGTGAAAATGAGTTGATGCAACTTCTACATAAGTGATGTCCAGTCTTATCCACAAAGGCTGTAGGTCTGGCTGCAGGTTTCCATTCCAACAATGCAGGACTGCACATCATCTGGCTGATCAGGCTGAGCAACTGATTAAAGAAGCGGAATCAGGTGAGCTCCTGCTCATTTGGAATGAAAACTCACAGCCACATCGGGCCTTTAAGAATAAGATTGCTCTACAAAGACCTGAAAAATGACCCTTTTCTGAGTGGACAATTTAGTGGACAAATTCAACATACTGGGGAAAAAAAACATAAAATGTAAATTGTGCTATTACTTTTACACGTTTGCTTTTTTCTCTGTGTTAAATTCTGCAAATAAACAGTAATTGTGCATTAAAATGTGCTTAAAATCTAATTATTTTTACAAAATGTTTGACCAGGGGTGCCTAAACTATTGCACACAACTGTACATTCCTACTACTTGTTTGTATTTACCATTTCATTTTACAGTCTTTTTGGAAAACATTCTCAACACAACTTATGTTTCTGCATTGCAGTCTTACACACACTAATAGTCACATCTCAGACTGGCACCAAGAATTTAGACGTGACAGCTGCAGATGCTCTGATGATTTTCAGAGGAACCCAAGTGGACACCAACTTTTTTGATTAAGTTTTTATTTTATTGCTCCATTTCACCTCCCCTTAAAAACACGACACAACATAGTCACTTACATCTCAAATAAGAAACTTAAAGTCAACCTCCTAAAAGTGTGATAATACTGAGAGAAAATTATAAAGATACATAAAATACAAAACTATACATGTAAATTACAGTCTTTTTAATTTCACAAAACCATATTTAGCTACTGAGAAAGCCACGACAATGTGAAATGCTCATTCAGTTCCACTGCTTCGTTTCTATTTTGACACAGTGTTCATGAAAGGCCTTCCTTGCTGACGTATAACGGCCTTGAGGAAATTTAAGGATGTTCCAGGAAACGATGGTGACAGTTTGAACCTTTTAGGCAGTATCGTGTCACGCTACCACCACTGATATAATGGGAGCACAGAGTCTGGCAAAAACAACAAGCATCATATTTGCAAGAATGTATAGGTTTACTTCATTTTATTTGGTTGTTTTTCAGTCTATATACGCTTGCTCAAATATGGGTAATCAAACAAATCAAAACACATCAATATTTCATTAAAAACAGTTTTTACAAAAATTACATTTACTATTCAAAGAAAATTCACAGAGAGAAAAAATGGAATAAGATGGAGGGGCAGAAAACAGTCGACTTGACTATGTTCAAGTTGATTCAGTAGTAATGCACTGCAGTTTTATGCAAGAAATACTTTCTAAGCACATCTGAATCGTCCGGGCGCAAGTTAATTAAAGAGCGATCAGCCAAATCACCGTCAGAACTACAGGTAACCTTGAGCACAGTACTACAATGAAAAGACAAACAATACTGCTACTGCGCTTTCAAACAGATCAAAGCTGAACAAACAGCACGCAGTGCAATTCAGTGAAGGATTTCCCCACAAGGCCAAGTATGCAGCTGAGTCACAATGTAGAAATTGACCAAATTCTATTTTGTCCAAATAATGATAAAGTATCACAGTTTGAAATTGATTACATTTCAATGCTTAGGGGTCCCATGCTGCTGTTAGGTTAAAGGAGCCAGCTCCTATTCATCAGTAATGTTGTCAAAAATCCATCTGTACACTGATCCTTAATTGTGAAGTAAAATCTAACATAAATAAAGACACCAGGCTGCATTTACATAAAACCGAACTCATTAGGATGTGCAAGCTTTATAAAGGGCATTCCTGCATTCATCATGGAGCAAAGCTCAACGAAGTCAATGGTAAGGTCCCGTCTGCCCAACACAACCTCATTATCTCATACAAGAGGAGCTCATTTGGTGCAAGTACAAATTTTACTACCTGTGCAAAATCAAATCTGTGAACATGTAGTGTTATTTGCAAAAATGGGAATTGTTCTTTATGAGGTTATGCTGGGTCACTCCTATTAAATACAACAAAATTAAGAAATCTCTGCGAAACAAGGAGAGAAACAGGGAGGCCTGCAAGTATGATCCTATCAACAAACAGTATGTGCACTTTTTCTCTTGGTCAAATTGCAATTGAGATATTTTGGTATATTAAAGTATCTATTACAACGGTATAACCTGCCTAGTGTCACTAGATGGCAGGACTATACTTTCAAGTTCTGATTTCAAGTAAACTCACATTGTTTCACATTCTGAAATCATCATATTGTTTGGGAGATAAATGCACCATATTATGCCAAAAACATTTGCTGCATGTGGAAATGGTGAAAGCTGATGTGGCACTTTCTCAGCCTTTACATCATACAGTATATATCATATCCTTAAAACATACTTAAAGCCTCAAGAGTAGAAGTAGAAAGCACTGCCTTGGGAAATTTGCCACCCTTTCTGACACCAAGCAAACAAGTAATAATGTGTTTGCAAAGCTGGCAAATTTACTGTCTTTTCTAAAGAAGGTTTTGACATCTGAATAGCTGCAGGATCAACTTTAGAAACAAAACAATGTATAAACCAAGGATGATGAAAAAGAATGACAAAATAAGTCGAGGATACAATTGAAACCTGCTGTTTAAGTGTGTTACGTCAAGCCATTATTCCACATGCAAAAGCATCTTGGTTATAATGTTGGACAGAAGAGCGTTGCTCAAATGCAAATTATGCAGAAAATCTAAATAAAGTCTTTAAATAATAAATGCCTGGTTAGGGTGAGGAAAAATAAGTTGCATTTTCCACCCAAGGATACATTTCATTAAAGAAAGGTGATCAAAATAAAGACTGGATATAAAATGTCATTCAAGCATAGAAAACAAGTCATTCGGGAAGGTTGAGTGGTGCTACAAGAAATGCCCCCCTCTGCAGAAAAATGTCCTAGATGGTAAAGAATTTTTTAAAAAGTAGTCTACATTCTAGAGCCCTCGGAGGGTACATTTAAGGGCTGATTTACTAAAGTCTTTAGCCTGTGCTAAGTTTTTAGCATGTACGAAAATAGCGCCATAGCTAGTGACTGGTCAATGTAGCCCAGTCAGAAGTTACAGTATATTAATGTATTTGCTAGTCCTAAGACTTTTAACATGTGCAAACGGCTTTAGTGAATCTAGCCCTTGGTAAGATGAAAATAAAGTCAATTAACTTTGCTTTGATTCAATATTACATATAAATTACAGGTCAAATAAAACAAACAAAAAAGAAGAATAAAAAGCTAACAACCTCATCTGACACTGCCTGAAGTCAGAAAATATGGAATGATGATAATAAAAAGACGCCCATTTCCCTCATAACGCCTCCAAATTCCTTTTTTTCCATCCGAAGGTTGTGTGGGAATACAAATGTCATCTATCATATCATCAGTCATATAAAATGTGAGAAAAGCTTTCAAAATTTCAAGCTTGTATTTTTTTCCTCATATTTTTTCATACCACATGTATAAAGAGAAATATATGGATATTAAAACAGGGGAGCCTTAGAACAGGGAACTAAAAAAAGTGCTTAAATGCATTGTTAAGGACTCCATTAGAACCGGCACAGAGACACATACCCACACACACACACACACGGCGAGTGCAGATGCACACACAGCTCGACTGGCGGTTTTCACATCTCGTACGACAGCAATACAATGGCAGTAGTCGCTTCTGGCGCACACCGATTCATAATGGTCAGCCAACAACTGACAGGAACAGAACAGACAAACAAAGAGAAAGTAACACCTAAACAACAGAAGTTCCGTCTCAGCCACTCTGTCCAGTGCTGTGTGGCATCACCGGTGGCCTGGAGGAGGCAAAGCATCTTCTGGTCCCCTGGAAGTTGGTGGGAGGGGTGGGGGGATTATAGTGGACAGGGTGGGTCACACATGCAGTATCTCCATGCTGTAGTCCTCTGTCTCTGTGTACTGGGAAGAGTTTGTGTCCGACTGCGCCAGCCCGAGAGCCTCTTTATTGTCCAGGTTTGGCTCCATAAATGCAGGTTTCTCGAAAACAATCTTTTTACAGGTCTCTGGGCGGTTTTGCACATATATCACTCTGTTGTAGGCCTTAAGTCTCCTCCACAGCTGAATGTAGACTTTGCATTGTACATACATGAACACCAGTCCGCCAGTGAAGCCGATGGCCACCACCACGAGCTTGGTCCAGAAAGGCCATTCAAGTATCCCTACAATAAACAGGAACAGAGCCTTATGATCAGATTCACATCAAAGCAACATGACATCCAGACTGAAACTCACTTTCATGGTATAGACATCCTGTGATAAAGAGTTGATAAAAACTCTTAGAGCCAGTTTCCAAGATCATAAGTCTAGACTAAAAATATTGTCTAATAGTGGATCACAATTGGCACTTCAATGTCCTCCAACAGTAGACTCAATTCACGTCCAGGAAACCGGCCCTTATAGACATAAGTCAGGATTTTGTTTAAGAGGGGGGAAAAAGCAATACACTGTCATGAATGAACATATATTAATTCCAGGATCAATCATATGAGGGCACCTCTTTTGCAGCACCACAGAATGACAATTGCTAAAAACAATCAGTCATTTCTGAACACATATGATCTGATTCTGGAATGTTATGCATTCTCTAAATGCCAAGTGCACTGCTCTAGCTACAGGGCAGACATCAGAGGAGATGACACTGGAATCAAACACAAGACGCTGAATGAGGGAGTCCCCATGAGGAGCACTGCGTATTCCACCTCCAACTTCACCCTAGCTTCTAATGTGAATGAAAAAAAGTAATTACTAACAAGATATAGACAGAGCAAGCCTATTCAATAGGAAAGAAGCTCTTGGGTAATTTAAGGTGTAATATTCTTTCCAGCCTAAGCCATGTTTGCCTTGGCCTTTTTTTCTAAACCTATTCCACTGACTCTCCACTCACTAATTCTGTTCTGTAATGCAGTTTCCTATCTTTTCAGAAGCAGTCAATTTCCTTCAGCTTGTAATGATCTACCATAAGCAAAGGAAGTCACTCCAGAAAACTGCAGAGGCACACAAAGTTAGGGGTCCACAGTTTGCCTTTCACTGAGAATATATTCAAGAGCATGGTTTCACATTAGAGAATCACATCTTTTCATTGCAGAGCATATCTTAATGTCAAAAACAGACAGATTGGGAGGGGACTGCAATGTGGTAAATCACTATTTTCTACTGTTAGCTCACGCACAAGGCCTGAACATGGAATGGAATACTGTACTGCTTTTGGAAGCTCCGTAAGTTAGGCCAGGGTGCAGCTTTAGGGCTCCTGACACGGTGAGCAAGAATAGAGTAAAGAGAGGAGGGGTTAGTGTTGGGGTATGGCACCATCTCTCTAGGGAAATCTGCACAAGCTGAAAAGAACAAACCTGGCCCAAGTCTAATCAGACTTGCACACCTTTGCTGATCATTGACCTAGGTTGACAGAGACACTTGTTCTGCTCCTTTTTTTTTTTTTTAACAGATAAACAGTGGAATGCAGTGTGTGTATTCCTCTAGGCTTTACTTGAGCTGGGATTCTTGGGGATGGTGTGGAATTCAGTAAATACTGTAGATGCTGACTTTGGATAGGACAAAAATGGATTCCACTTTTTGTTTTACTATTTACACTATTACGTACGTTGGCCATTTTTCTTTTATTTTCTGAAATCTAAAATGGAAGAGTGACCTTGAGTGATTGCTACTCATCAGAGCAAAATCACCCCATGGCAACGGTCATAGATTAATGCAGTCATGAACCAAGAATTGAATGTGCAGCCTTGTCTCTTGGACATGGGATCATTTTAGCTCCTTATTTAGTAAGTATTCATACTGTTGCCTTCTGCATGCATTAAGTCTATAAGGTTGCCATTGTGAATCGGTTTGCCAGTGACCCTAGCCCTCAACTTGAAGTTCATTAACAGGTTTATTTATGCGACTGGTGGTTGCTGATGCAGGTTGATTATGTCTGAATGTATGCAATTATCCATTTGTTTATAACCATTTCTTAGTAAGTAGGGAAAGTAGGGATCCATTTCAGTCACAGCCTTTGTCTGTGCCAATACATGCTGCTACCACAAATGTATTCTTTCATAGCAACTGTTACTAGGTTGGACAAGCTTTATACAATGCTGAAAAAATCCCATCTAACCTACTGAGAAATTGTCAAACATATAAATATAGCTAAATCAAAACAGCATAATCATTTGAACATTAAAATGTTTGTTTAGTGTTATTACATGTTCATTTTCCAATTTAAAATGCAGTCACTACTCAGCTGCATTATGTTGCAGTAGCTTATCAAAACTAAGCAGGAGAAAAAAGGACTACACCCGATCTATTCTAACAGCGTGACCACTCACGCATACAAAAACTGAAATTAGTAACGCATAATAATGTAGGGATTGAGACAAAAACAGATTTTCAGACTTCACACTCACAACAGTTGCTACAAAACAACATTTGTAGACAGAGCATGAACAGGTTAATCAGAGCCTAATTTGATTTCTATTCACACACATCCATATCTTACGAGCCGTAAGATTTAAAGTTACACTGTATTCCCAATGCTCCTTCTTGCATTTAATAAAATCAGAATCAAGTGTCTGGACTGCAGTAGTGTTAATGCACTGTCTTAGCCCATCAGCATTAATCATGCACATACAGCATACAGAAATTATTCTGTATTTGTTAGAACTCTTCCCTGCTTAGCAGTTAAGCCTCAAAATGGTGGATGAAACTCTAGCATGTAGAGTTGAAGGGAGGACAGAAAAGAGGGAAAAATCAGACATCTTAGTAAAGAGAAGCAATGGATCAGACATCTGAGGAGAGAAGGGGAGGAAAGATTAGACATTTGGATATGTGGATTAAGAACCAGAGTCACATGTCAGAGGAAAGACAAATCAGATGTGAGAGGAGAAAGTGTTTTACCTGGTATTCTTCCGGCTGCATGGTTAAAGAGAATTTATTACTATTTTGCTACAGGTAAGAGTAGGAGGCGAGAGCAAGTGGGGAGAGTACTGTACTTTTTCCACTTTAATTACATCCTTACATAGCTGCAGGAGTGATTTATATAAGCTGTGTACATAATGCAGCGTAAAGACTATCAGATAAAAACGTTCTTTTGTTAGGCGCAACTGAAAAATAGGCATTTAACTTCAGAACAAGACAGCTGAAGATGCATCGGCTGAATAAGGGACATCATTAACACTCCACACTAAGCTCCATTAAGTAAGACCATTCTCTGGTCGGGATGTAACAGACCTATAGCAAACCCTTGAATGAGCAGCGGCAGAACAAATGGGGTCTTGGTGAGATGACTCAGGGAGACGGGTGAAGGCTGGGGAGTCAACAAGGGCTGGCTGGGATCAGAGGAGGACGACTGACCTTGTTTGATCTCCTCTGCAGTGCGATCAATCAGAACGTACAGTGACCACACCACGCAGGTGATGGCAATGACGTGGAAAGTAACTGAGCACATGATCTTCCTTCTCTCGCTTGCGGTCATCTGCAGCTTCTCCCACTACAGAGCGAGCGAAAGAGACAGGGAGGGCATTAGTACAAGCATTGCGTCTTTAAACAAAAACACACAGAACAGGCATCCATAATAAGAAAGACAAGAAAATCTGGATTTATTTATTAACAAGTGTACAATAGCAACAGACAGTATTTACCCCTTTATTGATGTCATAACAAATGGGAATTTGGTCCAAACCCACTCACTTTGTCTTGCAACCTGCGCTGTGTTTCATTACAGAATACACAGACCAAGTGCATCCAGTTTAAAGACTTGATTTCACCTGGTCTTTCCATTCATAACTATAATATTAAATATTTAATGTGGATTTGTTTGGACCATCCCAGTGTAGCAGCTTCATAGCATGCCTCTCAGTAAAGCTACAAGTCCTGAAAAACAAATACCCACAGGGCCAACAAATTCAGGGCTGCTAAGAAAAGTCAAACTTAATCAATCGATCAAGTCCATTTTCTAAAACACTCTTAATATCAATACACAAATCTTCCTATTAAACTTCAGTCAGGAAGCTAAAGAACTGTGATTCATTTGTAGAGCTCACTGAAGGCAGAACACTTACTCAGTAAATTTCAGTGATGTTCCTGAAAGGCTCTACTCTAAGCAGCTGGTGTTCAGAAAAACCACGGCTGAGAATAAGGGCCACCCAGTGCTCTAAAATTCTGTTTTCAAAGAAAGCTACTGAAGATCAACTCTTCTGTGTCCTGTGATCGAGACACCCCATCTATTTCGCATTGAATAATTTACTAGCTGGCCCCAACGTGATAAGTTCTGAAATCAAAAAGTCAGACTGCACTCAAAGTGCAAACAAAAATATGCTGAGGCAGCAAGCATGTCAAAGGAATATAAGTGAAAACCCAAAGTTTCAAAAACTGGAGTTAAAAAATTATTAAAAGATTCAGAGAAAGTCTCCTAACAACCATGCAAGATCTGATAGACCACCAAAACTGTCACAGTCAGATTAACAGTATTTAAAACTTTCATTCTTGAGAAAATCAAGCAATATAATGCTATGAGTCTGAAAGGATGGGCAGCTATCCAGAATTAACCATAACCATCGTAACATCCATCAGGAGACTGCTATGCTTCTATATCAGGTAAACTGACAACCACCACGAGCTCATAGTAGGGCATTTATAACCTCTGAAAACAAACCACCTTTTTCCACCCATTACACACTCAGTATGAGAAGATGGATCAGCCAGAGAGCATAATAATATGGCAGAACTCAAGAGAATGCATTCACTGTGATCTAGGCTGACATGTCCTGTTGGCATTATCTTGTGTAACTCACAGGCACCTGGCCTTGACACGTTCTACAGCAGTCTGTTAGGGCTCAAAGCCCGGCGCAGTACACAAGCCACCCGGAGACTGACTATTTGATGCGCTGTATGAGACACACAATACAGGACATTTAATTAAAGGAGATACTGGTGGGCAATAAAGGTTAATAATGGCACTGCCTGGAATTGCATTTTGTTCCATCTACTAATAAACAACCAGTATTTAATCATAAAGTCTGCTGAGAAGGAAGTAGTTTATAGCCTCAATTTGCTGTATGAGATGGTGTGATATGAAGAAGAAAGAGCATCACTTATCTCTTCCACTTACAAGTCTGAAATGCTGGTGATTAGCCTTCTTGCTGAGCTCACATTAATCTTGGGTGCTGACAACTTAAGCTAACAGTTCCACACCCAAAACATATACTTATCCGTTTAAATTTGTGTCTTTATTCTCTCAACATGTGTCGGTGAACCTTCAGTAAGCTGGAATGAACATGCACTGTGATTTGTGGAGCTGTAGCATGCTAAGCTACTGTCTTACGTTGAAAATGGCATGTAAACAATATTTAACATAAACGGACAAGGTGTTTATACTCAGTTTCTAAGACTAAGAACTTAGCTGGAGTTTAATGTGAATGTAAATGTAGTTTTTGGTCATTTTATCAGTCCATCTTCCATTCAGATGCACTTTGTTGGTTTATGTTTGTAACCTATCCATAATACACCATTGTATTTATGTCAGCCACCCACGCTATTCATCAATGGAAGTGAATTACCACAGGACCACCACTGAGCAGGTATTGTCTGGATACTGGCAGGGCCAGTCCATACCACTGGGCCACTCTAGATGAAACATCACTGTGCTGCCCCTAGCTGATTTGCAACAACACAACCTAAACAAATGGCAACAACTAACGGAAGCCAATACTCCATCTACACACGTAAAACAAGTATTGTAAAGCTAGCCTACTCACACTTTCATCACCTTAAACAGGCTGGTTATGTGTATAACTAAGCAACACAGTGACGAGCTTCAGCCCTGCAAGATGTGTGACACATGTTTCAGCAGACAAACAATACTGCGAAACAAGTCTCTGCACAATCACTTTAATAACCCGACCACAATTATAGTATGCCATACCAATGCCACCTTGCAAAATTCTCTCACTGTTATTTGAACTGACCCTTTGCTATAAAAATGGAGCAACATCTCCATAACATGATCTCTAGGCAGCCTATTGGTGCTAAATGAACAGAATGAAAGAAGCTACAGTCTAACCATATAATTAAAAATGTGAAGCTTTAACAAATAGTGATCCACAATCACTACTGTTCCTGTACTACAGAACAAGTAAATGTACAAATATGTATACGTTAAGGATAAAATTCAATGTGGAGCACCCATTAGAGTAAGGGCAAAGGCAGGATTTATTCAGGAGTACACAACCCAAACACAAAACATCACAGTGGATACTGCCTGTTAGAAGATGTCCATGTTTTTCAACTTGTGACTTGTGATGGCATGATTATTTTATCTTTTTATTTTATTATTTGCCTCAGCTACAGATGACACTAAATCCACTGAGTTAACAAAGAAAGACAACAAAAAACAACAGAAAAGCCAGACTTGCTACTTAGCTAATTTATCCACATATCAGAAAATTTCACTTTCTCCTTCAAACCCTTGGCATATTAGGTACCAGACACCTTCTCCACACTCAGTGTGTGTTTGAGTGTTCAATCTCAACATGTGACAACAGATGTGACCGAATCAACAATTTGATTGGCTGCTGCTCAGATCATTTGCAGAGAAAGCAGAGTGAGCAGTGTGTGCATCAGTGGTTTGATGCATATTGCTGTTGTCAGAACAAAATCATGTAGCTCCATAACTTTACAGGAGACGGGAAAAAAAACTTTACTTTTAATGCAAGTCAATAGAAACACATTTTCCACGTCATTTTGGGCCATTTCTTCTGGTCAATTCATCATGCTATTTACATACATCATTAAGGGCAACAGGCATTTTAAAATTATGTCAAAAACTGAAAAACGACACAGCAATATGTTATATGTGTATATTCCTGTCTCATTTCACATTATAGTATTATGACATGTAAATGAACAAGGAAAAACAGCTTATAGTAGGTGCTCCTGATGAAATGGCCAATGAGGAGAAGTACAAGGTAGATGTATTTAATACATTTACATGTGTGGTGTATTTAACATAACACATCTATACTCTCAAAGCTCAAAAATACATTAAGGGTGCATAAGAATTCGAACATGACAAGACATCAGCACAAGTGTGTGTGTGTGGTTACCTTCCGCAGAGGCTTCAGTTTGGTCTCCATGATGAACTCAAACTTGCAGAGCTCACAGCAGCGCGTGTCAGAGCTTTTGATCCACTGCTGCAGGCATGCCTGATGCACGAAGCGCAGACTGCCCGTGCAGTGGCAAGGCATGATCAGCGGACTCTCATCATCACCCTCGCAGTGACAGATCCTGCACACACAAAGCATCAAGCTTACAATCACCCAAGAACCTAGATAACTTCACAAACACACTGCAGGCTGACAAAGCAGCTCAAGCTCACAAGCAGTTTTACTCCAAAGTGAAACTGTAGGAACAGAAAGACGTGGGAAGCTTTGTGTTCTGATAGTTCTATGTCTAACAGTGAAGGGTGAGTATATCACATGTTGTGATGTGAGCTGAATGCTTTGCTTGCTTGATGTTTCTATATGTCCACTTACAGGTACTGACGCTATGAAAGGTTAGGATTAACAGTATGACATGACTGCATGTATTACAAGCAGAAAGGGAGATCACAAGGCACATGGGCAGCCGCTTTCCAGATTCAGCACAGTCTTGACCTATATTACACTGTTATCACTGTAAACCCTTTTCATCCGCTACAAGGCTGAAGCTACATGCATACAGCATGGCACAAGATCTGAGATATGACAAAAACCTGAAACTTCATGCCGATCTGTGCTGTTATAAAGCCTTTATTACAACATAGATACATAGATATTACAGGGTTAAGTGGCTCAAAAATCAGATTTTTTTTCCCTAAATGCATCATGGATCTGACTTTTTTCAGAGCTATGTGAACAACAACAACAAAAAAATGTTCTTTTCAAACCAGTTTTGAGCCCCTTTCATAGACGGTTATAAATATATACAATCATATGCCGGGGCTGGAATTCCACTGGTACAGGACACGTTCTATTGATTCTCTTAGTGAAAATAAGATGAAGTAGAACAGATGTTTAAGTGTATTCTACAGAGAACACACCTTATCTTGGCATTTGTGCACAGTTTGATTGGAAGAAAATAAAACAGAAAAATTTGAAAAAGCCTTTTTTTTTTATTTTCACTATGTTAAATTCAGCAAATCAACACTAATTGTGCATTATAAATGTGCAGAAGTGTGTTATCTGTAGAGGAAGTGAACTTATTTTCAGAAAATCAACAAAACACACCATCTGACCAAGGAAACAAAAAAAAAAGTTACACAAAGACACACTCAGCAGACACTCAGGGAAGGAATAAAATAGGCAGATAATACAGATTTCAGCGGAAAGTTAAAGTCTGCACATGCACCCTTGCTCGACAACCAAACACACACTGACAATGCAACTAAATTTCCCATCACTCTAATCAGTAGGCAGGGCTAGATTTCAAATCCCAGTGCTCTACTTTGATACTTGGGAACAGCACACACACTTCTGTATGCAGCTGTTTCAAACACCAATGCAGCCTTAAAGAGAACAGACAGATCAAAATGTTTTTCTTCATTATAACCGTCATTATCTAGTGTCATCAGCAGCTAACTTGAATACACTTGTAATGTGAATGCAGCCTCAGCATGTGTGAAAAGACCACCACATGGGGGCATGAGTCCACCGCATACTCTAATCACACCCCATCGTCCATCCTGCATTCAGATCAATGCTGCAAACATCCAATCTAACATCTCCCTCCCCATGTAGTATTTCTGGAATGACACCTCTCTCATTTCTCCCAGTTGGATCAACAGAATAGGCATGAAATCCACCCCCCCATGCCTTAACATCAGACCAGAGATAGCCACACCAGAGCAGCCTTCAATATGTGTCGGAGGAGCTGGAGACGTTCGTTACTGTCAAACAAGGGATGGGAATGCCTACTGAGAGAAAAGAAAAAGGGAATACTGATAGAAAGCAAAGCAACTTCACGTGGTGGAAGTGGAGGAATGATTACAAGAGTCAACAAAGAGGAGGACATGCAATCAATTTCATGCTGGCACACACACACACAGAGCCAATTTCTGATTCGGAACCCACAGATAACAGCTAAGTAGTTAGCTGTGATGGTCTAAAGTATAGGCCAAATGTAAGCAGCCCTGTGGTGAAGGTGGCAGTGCCCTTGTGCTGCTGAGAAACACGGCAGTTCAAAGTGAATCTCAAAGTAGTTCACGTCAGACTGATGCACTTCAAATGGACAGCAAATGTTGCTGAACCGCCAGGAGGGACACTGCTTCAATTTTTCTGTTCTTTATAAACTACACTCAAAACAACAAAAAAGGTTTCTAAATTGTTCTTGGTTTTCCTGGAAATGTATGTCCAAGCCTTTAACTGATACAGCATTTACATTAGGCAGATGTTCTTTAAACCTTCAAAAGGAAGGTCATTCATACTTGTACATGTACACTGAATGGTATTTTGGCAACCAAAATGGGTTCTTCTACACTCTTAAAACAATGGTTCTTCAAGGGAACCCCTCTAAAATGTTTCTATATAATACCATTTTTCCAAGTTAAAGAATCCTTTTTCAGTATTATATAGAACCCTTTTTGCTAAGATTGCATCACTATTTTAACTTTGTTTTAAATGTGAAAGTGGGCTAATGTAATTTTACCTCAGGATGTCAGTAATGTTCACAACATTATGAAAGGGGTAAGAAATCTCAATACACACTGCAGAGATGGGAGTGGCTACTGGACATACACACTGCCTGCACTTGAAAAATTACAAAAGTCTAAATATTTTGTTTAAATGTAACTTTGCTCTAATAATCTACCTGGCAATCTTAAGTCCATTGAGTGTGTCATTAGAACTATCATTAGCTTGGGATTTTAGATTAGACTGGAACATTGCCAAAGTCATTTGACATGCTTCATAGTTTTGACTTGTACACTTGCAGTAGGACAACATATACTCTGTAAGAAATAAAGGTTCTGTGCAAGTACATTTCTCGTTCATCAAGGTACAAACCATGTAAACGTTCTCTCAAGGATACAACAATGGTTTTAAGGTCCAATTGTGTATCTTACATTTGTACCTTTTCATAACCAAATGTTTCAAAGCAGAACAATAAAATAAAAATCCTGGAGACGAGACGTGGTGTGTGGAGTCAGTTCAACCTAAAAAATATAATTTCAATGGACTATGGAACAATTATGTTCCCTGACTAAAGGTACTGGTACCACACCAGTGACAAGAGGGATACTGCCCCAACGACAGTTTAATAACTTTTTTCCCTGAGAGTGTAATGGCTTGATTTAAGCAGAATAGAACACAAGTAAATTACTTCTTTGAGTGCATCAGTACTTAGGAAAACATAAAAACACCTTTTCCACAAGAATAGCATTTTTACTGACATAGCAGTTTGTGGTTAATATTACCTGGGGTTATATCTATGGCACGTTATACTGGGTACAAACTAGAATCTTTACTGATGGGGTACTGCTCGGTCCATAAAAATGACTGACATGCTGGATTCATTAGGGACTAAAATGATAAATTATAATACCCTACCTCCTCAAGTAAAACTAATACTGTCCAAACAGTATGACATTGTCCCCAAGAACTAAATTTTCACTCTGTTTTTGTGCAGCTAGGGCGTTTGTGTTTATGCAATACTGTGCCAGTGCTTGCAAAATATGTCTGTCCTTAAGCCAGATTCTGAGAGGAAGCTTAAGAAAATAAAGGGCCAACCAACAGCGAACGAGCACCAAGCCACACCTAGAACGGCATAGTGCGGACTTCAACCCGAGAAACACATCTGCAGACCATCCTCTGTAGCCTGTAAATGTGTTCCTGACGGTGTGGGAAGGGCGTGGGGGTATTAACGAGAGACGAAGGACTGTTTCCGTATTAGTGCTGAGACGCAGCTTTTCAGAGTGAATGAGCAGGATAATGATTATTTCCAGGCTGGCCTTATCCGGTCAAGGCTTTACAAGATTAACAGACAGCACGAACAAAAGAGAAAACAAGACATGCTATGTCTCCTTCAGTACACACACACTCTTGTGCAAACAGTGGAGGATCTGCAGATAACAAGCGCACGGAGTTGAGAGTAATGGAGAGGAACAGGCCACTTAGTGGTTGTCATCACTGATATTATTTGTATTCAGATGGTGGGAGACAATTCATTTCTCTACCCAATTCAGAGAGCTGATGAGTCTGCAGACTTTGCAAGACCTCTATGATGAACCCTACACATGCATAATGGCTGTAACGCTCAGTCAGAAATCCAGTTGAATGCATTGGTTCTGTTTTAACGGTCAAGCCTTTGTGAGACATGGAACAACTGTGAGTAATATGAATGAATGTCATTTGATAAAGTGAAAAATGGTTTTCTCTCATCTGCTGCAAGGTGAAGAACAGTGAATACGCAACTAAACTCAAATGAATAAACAAAACGACTGGGCGAGTCAGCATGACAAACCAAATGAAATCCAAAAAACTTGATTTAAACACAGAAACAGAGCAAACATCAACTTTACATCAGACACAGAAGAGCAATAAGTAACGATCGGATCTATTTTTAAAGCGCTATTGAAAATGTAGCAGAAAGACATTAGCACATCAGAGCCCCCTCCACACAGCTTTATTTCAGTCAGAACATCTTAAGCCCATCACACACTTCCAGAATCTCAGAGATTAGACCGACTCAATCCAATTAGCACATATAAGACGTTCCCTTTTTTCTTTATCCTTCTTCCCAACTAAGGTAACTGGTCCTGGGCTATAGCACTGGCTCTGTGACCTCTGCCTTTGCTGTCAATGAACAGCACAGCAGCTTAATTGGACACCTGTTTTATATCCTACAGTTCAGGCCTCTTACAGGCAATCATTACACAAGCTCAGAGTAAAAACCACTACAAGCTAAAGATATCCACACTAGATATAACTACAAGTACTTGCACGAAGAAGGGCAAGTGGTCCTCTGTATAAAGTCACGTCCATATTATACTGAAAATGTCAGTTTCATGTGCCATATTGACTAAATTATTCATCTATCTAGGTTACCCAGCAGACTGCAACATTCCTTTTATGAACACATTCCTCACAGCTTGATTTATTTCTCTATCCAACTTTTTTTTGCAAACATCTGCATTAGTAATATTACGCAAACATCCATGAACTGTATAAATGAAGACCCACACAGAGTCTAAGAACGCGTTCTTGCAGTCATGTTACATCAACTCTGTTAGAATCAATCCACACAAACACTTGCACTCATACTATGCCAATTCTTTCATCAACTCTACATTCATGTTCAGCACACATGCACACACAAGAGCTTTGTTTGAGGTGCACATGCAAGTGGTGATGTTTGCAAGGCTGATCCCATGCCCTGGCCATCACAGTGCTGCTTTAACCCTCTCAGCCAGGCTCAGTGGGCTCGGCTGTTGTGCTATTTGTGGAGCACGTGCTTTTCTAAAGTACTGCATGAGGAAGGAAGGGCATGTGGGAACAGAAACCTCACCTGGCCTTTAAAAGGCGTACACAAAGCATCTAGCACAACAGAGGCACTGTGACTCACTGGGAATGGACAGGCAGAAAAGCACAGGAAAACACATACATACATACATACATAGTATATATATATATATATATATATATATATATATATATATATATATATATATATACACATACATACACACATACATACACACACACATACATACATATATGCATATATATATTACAATTTGAAAATAAGCTCTCAACATCTACATACAAAATAAGCTCAACATCAACATTTTATTCCACAATTACTGTTATTTTCTGAATTTAGCAAATAAAATAAAGCATTAAAGATGGCCTTTGCATCTCTTATGGTTTATTATGGTTGCACATTGCAAAGCAATTATCTCTAAGAGAGGCCTATGTAGGATATAAAATAGGTGGTCCAATTAGGCTACTGTGCTATTCACTGACAGCAAAGCCAGAGGTCACAGAGCCAATGCTAGAGCCTAGCAAAATAATGTGCAACTATGTTGCTCTTCGATGCATATTATTCTTCTTTTCATTATTCGTATTTTTCTGCCAGATTTTTGCCATGCAACTCATCGTGCAGTTTTCATAATGTCAACACCATTCCAACTCCACATTGCCCAGCCTGAATGTGTGATTCAGGCTTGCTTTTTGACTGGATGCACGGTTTCTGCGTAGCATTGGAATGAATGGGGTGAAAAATTGCATGACAGTCTACTGTACTCCTGCTTCACCGAAAGACATCGTTTTGCATATACTATCTCAGGGCAGGCCCCCAAGCTTTAATTCAATGTTGATCTGGCCCACACTCATCTGTTTGTCCTTTTTGTCTGCCGTCTCTTATTTCACCCAGAGTGTGCCATTGCCTTTTGCCACTATAGAAACTCTGCTGCGTCGTTGCCCTGCAGCCATCAAAGTACAGGTACTTGGTAGGACCTCAAACTCTACTGCACAGCCATACTGACCCACACTCCTCTGTGTAATTTTTTCATCCCTCATTCCTCACATAGAGTCCCATTCATTTGCAACAACACGTAGTGAACACTTTGCAACTCCCTATGAACAACTAAATAAGCACCCCATACACCACAGCAACTGCCAAGCAGCAATTTAGCAACCACCTAGAATACCATAGTAACTGCCTAGCAGTAAGTGGGAATCATTTTGCATTTCCTTTTAAATGATAAAGATGTTTATATTACTGTTTTTGGTTTTCTAATATACTAAATTCAGCAAACAAATACAAATTAAAATAGCATCGCAATTTGCAGGAAAATGGCAAATCTGAGCTGTTTCCTGCAGATAATGTGTTCACTTATTTCACTTAGAAAATCAACCTTATGTCATTTGACTGCAGGTGTTGAAACTTTTGCATACAACTGTAAGTGGGAATTCAAAGGTAATTTTTAGAGAATGCAGTAAGTGTGAATGCAAGATGCGACTTTGTATAATAACCAGGAAATTATATAGAGGGCTCATGAACATAAGCCAATACATTGCCAGGAACATTTCTTCCATTTTCCTTTGTTTAGTAGTTTTGTTTTCTTTGATTCCTCAAGCCAAACTTTCTCATTCTCTTTTAACTCCAGCACTTGCAGTATTTTCAGCTGTTCTTTTTTTTTTCTAACCAATAACATTTCCTCAAGGACAGCACTGTGTGTTTGGGGGTATAACCATTGGAGCAAAGCATTACAGGAACTACGCATCTCCTTATGATATATATTTTAAACCAAATTATGTTTTTAAAAATGATGGCAGTCACCAAGAGGGAACAGTGATGACAAAGGCGAGGGCAACAGTCTATAAAACAGTCTGAAAACATGCAATGACAGGCTTCATGCACATTAGAGGTACCACACAATGGGAACTGCCATTAACTAAAAATGGGAATAAATGGAAAATTTGACCTTTTTCAGAAAAAATGGAATAAAAATGATTTTCACATGCATGAATAACTAAAACAGATTCAAAGTGCTGAGAGAAAACACCAGAACTAAAATGGACAATTAAGGGAATGATTTCAGAGCTCCATGCTCAAAAGTTTGCTGTAGGTGAACCACGGTTTTAAGTCATTTACACAGCTCATAAAGTTATACCACAGTGCATCTACGCAGCCTCATGGATGAGGAGACAGAAATGCAGTTATGTTGCTGTCTTTTAGCTCCCCGGGCTGTGGAACTACGACCTGTGCTGTAATCAGATCTCCTCCTCCATTTTCTCCGACAAAACCTGGCAGTGCTCCACTGATCGATGAGCTACCACAGGTAACTGAAGCCAGAGTCTGCTATCGACTGGACTCCCTGGACGCATTCTCACCAGGGAACCTCCACAGCATATCCATTTAAGTGTGGCTATACATCATGTAACTATATGACTGTACATCACATGACAGACTGTCACTCTAACCTACTAAAAGACAATATGAAAAATCTAATTTGCACAACTTTTACTAACAAAAAAGTTTACTAACAAAAACACAACATACAGCAAAGAACAGTAATAGCAGCCATCTTGAAAGCTGAATTTTGATATTATTTTTCCCTTTCTTTCATACATAATAGTATATTATACAGTGTCAGAAATGACAAAAGTGATATTTAAGTATTTGAATTGATTTAGAGCAAAGTGATTTGGGGATCTGTTTAAAAATTTTTAACCACTGCATAAAAGATTCTATGACTTGTTTGCTACATTAGCAGCTACTGTGTGAAACTAAAGAAGACAACATCAGACACCAGTCATGTCATGGCTGACCAATTACATTTCAGAATCTTTTTCTATATTTCTGACATTTCATTGAACTACTTTGCGAAGGCTGTAAGTGATCACATAATCTGATCTCAATGATAGCAACTAGCAAAGGAAAAAGCACAAAACTACAAAGCTACAGCACAGCAACACTTCCACAATATGGAGCTCAGCCAGGCTGGAGGAGCAGGGTTCTTTCAGGGCCTTAACATTTTGGAAAGGCAGGCATGAGGGTGACAGGACTCTACAGATGGGCCATCTCTGCTAAAAGGCCAGGACACATGGGTAACGGGGGCTGAGCGTGAGAGAGGAAGCCCCACCAACCTGCAGCAGTCTCCAGACAGAGAGTATGGCGAGAGAGGTGCCGCTTTTTCGGATAGTGGTGAGGAGCATCGGTCCAGGTCGCTGTCCTCCTCAAGTGAGCATAGCGGGGCGCGTCGCTCCTCAGCCTTTAAGGGCCTCCATTGGGATGGGTCGTCCTCGAATACTTCGTCGTCACCCATCTCCTCACCACAGGCCTCCAGCAGGGCGCTAGACGATTTGGTGATGTAGCTGGTCAGTTCTCCGGCTTGCAGACTGCCCGCTGTAGAAGAGCGAGGGAAGGGGAAAAGGAAGCGCAGCAAGTTGGAGCTTTTCTGAAGTTCGGAGGTTTGGGAACAACGCTCTTGCCCGAGGCTGCTCCCATAGGCGCAGGTGCTGGAGAAGGACAAAGGCTGGGAGGGTAATGGGGGAGAGGGCAGGTGGGCTGGTTTGCCATTGAGAGCTTTTGGTTCTGTTTCTGGGCCCAGTTCACCCTCTGAGCATGTGCGGTCGATGAAGTGCAGGCCGCTGCACAGGCTGTCCATCTTCTGGCCTACGTCGTTCAAGGACTTGGAGAACTTGAGAGCACCGCTGTTCGGCTTGAGGCCAACCGAAGGCTTTAGCAGTGAGAGCCACTCTGCTCCGAATGCTGTCTTATTTTTGGGTTTGGCGGGGGAGTCCAGACACAAGGTCGTCATGGTGACGCTCTGCGACACCAAGCCTTTGCCATCAGAGTTCAGCAGGACCACAGCGGTCTGCGCGGCTTGAACTCGACTGCCACCATTTGAACTGCATGCCAGAGAAAAGGGACAGTGTGGAAACAGAGGACAGTGGCAAGGATGAGAGAGAGGGGAGAGAGAACAATGAAACAGAGACATGCAACATGCATTAGATAGCGAGAGAACAGAGTGAACTGGGAAAAAGAAAAAAAAAAGAAAGAGAGGTGTGAAGTGAAAAATGGGATAAAAGAGACAGCAGAATAAAGGCAGGCAGTGCCAGCCTATTGGCAAAAAGGCTTCTCAATACTGGTATGAGTCACACTACCAGTCCTTTAATAAAAGCCTCAACCTCCCTCTCCATGCCTAGCATCACATTCCTCATGAGTAGCACCAAGGATGGCTTGCTTTGAGGACATGGCCAAGCACCCACTGTAGCACCTGAAAGAACACGCAGTTCATAGTTATGAAGTCCTACCTGCAGATGTCCTGGTTCGAGGGTGTGACTGAAGTCCGGGAGAAGCTGCAGGGGGCGTTCACAGAAGTTGGACTCCCTGCCTGTGGGGAGACAGAAACAAAAAAACAAATCACACATCTGACTTTAAACCAGAGGAGAGAAGTCAGACATGAAACTGCAACTGCAGTTACAAGAACTCACTTGAACTGTTACAGGAAATGCAAGTTTCATTATGTGCTATAGTTAGCCAATATAGCACTGAATACTTCAAGCACAAAACATCATTTTGTATGAGCAATTATTCCACACGATATTCTAATATTTAGGGTTCATACTTCACACACACACACACACACACACACACACACACACACACACACCCCACAGGCCTTGTTTTAATCTACAATGTATGTTCGCAACTAATTACCTATCGATTCAGTGTGTAACAAAGACAAAACTTATAGCCCAAAGCTTGGCAGTAATCGATAGAGGATTGAGTGGCCACAGCTGCCCTTCACGCCAAAGGCATGGACATGCGTACGTGCACGCACAGATGTTTTTGATTGAAAAATTACCAAATGCTATTTTGAGTTGGGCAACTAAGCCAATTAAGGCACAGAAAAGGGGAACTGAAACGGCTTAAAGTCAAGATAAGCACTTCAGGAGCAAACACAAGACTGGTCAGGTCTGGAAGTGTTCCTTATACAGAAAAACACCACACTGAACAAAACTCTCACAGCCTGTGCACCTGTCAACTCAAACACGAACATTAAAATATCTCAATTACAGCCTAGAGCCAAAACATTATTCTCGATTATCCACCTGAATAAGGAAGGGGCAAGTCAAAGGAAAATAAGAGAAAAAAAAACAAAAAACAAACAAAAAACAAAAAAAAACAGGAGTTTCCAAAACTGGAGTTCAAAAAATGATTATAATATACAGAAAATCTGTACTCCAAACAAAACACTGCTGGTGTTCTCACTTGTGAGAAGCATAAAACACAACAAGCTTCTGAGACTGAACTTTGGAGGTGTGGATACCTGATGAGAACAGACTTAACCATAATTCAAAAAACTCATCTGCACTGCTTGGTTAGCACTGTCTGGGTTTTTCAGATCACACAATGATTGACAGTTTTGCAGTTACTGAAAGGTAAACAACCCCAAGCGAGCAGTATTTTTTTGCCAGAAGTGAGACTTTGAATTGGGATGAAATATTGGATAACAGAGGTAATGTTATGTTCAACCAGAGAGCAGCCAGTGTTAACAGATAACGCAAGTGCAAATTTGGCCAATATGTATTATAAAAACATCATTAGCATCTGCCAAATTATAGCATGCTGCTGTGTCTAGGTGGCCATCATAGGCGACGAATCATTCAAGCAATACCGAGGGACTACTTTGTACAAATTGTACCTATTTGTATGAGCTAGGATACATTCTCTCGATAACAAAGAACTGCTGTAAGTTGCTCTGGATGAGAGTATGTGCTAAATACCATAAATGCAATTATAAACAATTAATCTCAAATCTCTCAATTTTAAATATCAAATCTAAACATGTCCAATGCCAATAATTTTTAGGCAATTACCTACTGACATATTCACATAGCATTTTGCATTATTACCTAAGACTTTCCCAAAAAAGGACCGTTTTTAGACTAACCAAATGACCAGAATACGACCAAATTGCTCATCACTTGGTGTTCTCATTAATAAAGTCACCTCTGCATGTCTGAAGCCTGCTTGCTGTTCTGTGATTCAGTAGAGATGCACGACTGACATGTTCTATTAATCACACATGGCTGTCAAACACTGGCCTGCCTATATAACCTGCTGTTCGTGAAAGAGAATAGGACATGTGGATGGAGCTGAGGACATCTGAGAGTGTGTGTGTGTGTATGTGTGTGTGTGTGTGTGTGTTGACTAAGTGCATAATTTACACTGAATCACTTCGGCTTCCTGCAGCTTCCTCCATCCCCAGGGAGGTAATAGCACTGTGTGTGTGTTTAAACTTGACACAGGCTTTGACATTTAGCAGAACCCTACACACATACACACACACACACACACACACACACACACACACACACACACACACACACACACACTACAAACACAAACACCTAGCAGTGACTGTGCCTGAATTGGCCATTAATGAGACACTGGGCAAAGCTTTTGTTGATGCCAGCGAGGACACAACAGAAATAGAATCAGAAAAAGCTAAAAGCAACCCAGTGATGGGCAGCGTCTCTAAATACACGCCACGGGGCAAATCCAATTTCTCTCTCTGTCCATCCGTGAGCTGGGCATTGGAAAGCTCTGTGGAGGAACAAAACCTGCATGCATACACACACAGTACGTTCGCAAGTTGTGCCCTCCAGTTCTCAGGACTCAAATCATTACATCACTCATGTACTGCAGTAATCACTTCAAACTACTATACAACAGTGCAAACGTAACACAACAATCACAATCACAGTCTTCATCAAGGGTTTTTGATGGAAATGTGAGATTCTGAATGCAAAAATTTACATAAGAAATCCCCCTTTAGCCATCTGAATTTTTATTTTTTTAGGACTTACAGGAGGCTGAAGAACTATGCAAACAAAGCACGGATACTTAATAAGCATGTATAAGCTTTAGCAGTCATGATGGTAAAGGGCCTCCGATCTAAAAATAGGCTGTCAATTTTGCTTATACTAATAATAAAGTAAAGCATTAATTGCTTTGATGATTAAACAAGTAATTAGAGTTTGAAAAAAGGGGCAAATACATATACACTTCCACTAAACAATATCATAGATTTTCAATTACTTCAGAGCACTTTACTGGAAATTAAACAAGGTCACAGGCCATTTAAAAAGAAAATATTTAAAAATAAAAAAATACAATATTTGGCAAAAAATGCATATAAATGGGCGTGTCCATCAGGCTCTTTTTTTAAATAAAGTAATTAAGTTTCAAGTTATAATGACATCTTTATTATACACCCCTAAAATAAGGACAAAAGACTCCAGAGACCTACTGATTATAATGCACACTATATTCTGCTTTTACGCTATGGAACATATCCCTGAACAATGATGAAGATAATGTGACACAGAAGCTCTGACTACTGTTTAAGGAACACATATTTTTTCATGGTTCATTATATACAAACCCCTCCAATGAAACGGTTCTATCTGAAAACATGGACGAGCTGAAGAGCTCAGCAAAAGGGCCCTTTAAAATTCAGCAAGGATTTGGTTCACCTTGAGTTCCCTACCCAAGCAATCTCTCTGATGCATACTGCATCATCATAGTGAGCCTGTTCTAGGGGAAGTAGCATAATGATGTGAAATTAAAAGTAATCTTCACCAGTCATGATATGTGCTGACACTAATAACTTCAGACATGCTGCCACAAAAAAAGAAGGAAGAGAGAAAAACGCACAGTCAAAAAAGTGAAATGAAAGTCAGGAGAAGAAGAGCAAAAAGCCACTGTAAAGCACAGTTAGTGAGAACAAGTCAACACTGCCTAAAACCTGCTGGCTCAGTGAGCTTTGCTGAACGTATGCAGCTTGAGCTGCTGCCTCTGCCAAAGTGCGCTTAGCACTCTGGTTTTCATGGCACGATGCATTCACTACAGTGTTTGCTTAGTACGTGTAAAGGCTGCATTTGCTACTACTGGAGGTTGCCTGGGGTGGCCCCACCCTGCATATTTTGGCATTTTCACACACCTGAACACGCTGTTCATCTTCTTAACAAGCACTTCCTGGTCTGAAGTGGGTGTGTTACAGCAGGAAAAAACATCTCAAATTTCTAAATCACCACCTTGATGACAAACAACATGCAGACCTATGTTGCAAGAGCCACTGAGGGTGCTAAGTTTTCAAGCCTGCATTTGGTGCAGACCCAGACAGACAGGGTGTAAGTATTGTATATCCTTGCGCTTTTGGTTATAACTAATTTGCTAATTAGCTAATGCAGCTCCACAACAAGAAAAATGAATTAAGAAATGCATTTGATCACACTTAAATATCTGCTGCCATGTTGGTCAGGAAGCTGTAAACAAAACCATCTGCTAGGACTGGTCCTTGCAAAGGAAGAAGACCACTGATGAGCTGTCTGTATCAAAAAGGCCTTTGCCAAACGCCGCAATAAGTGCCCACATAGGGGGACTAGGCGAAACCTTTTGAACCCTAAAATGAGAAACGAAAAAGCCTAGAAGGCACATTTTAATGAGGACCCGGGTTGGGAACCACTGCTTTACACAGTACAGTTAGCATAAGCTAGGCTGCACCAGCTCCCGATCTTAATAACATATTGTGGTATAAAAGCCAAAAGATATTCACACCATTTCAAATTTTACTTACCCTGGTAACCTTGTATGGCTATCTTCTTTTTAAAAACTCATAGTGGAAGTATATAAATGTTTACAGTGGGGATGCATCAAGACTTTGGCCAAAAACTAGGCTGAAAATTATATCTGTAAATAACTCAAAAGATGAACTAGGACTACAATGAGGTGTCAAACAATGAATACTGTTTGTTTTCTTCTGCATCAGTCAGTGCAGATGTGTTTAAACAGAGCAGCAGCAGATCAACAGCAGGTAAAAAAGTTGCCTGCATGGAGCCATTTCAGTTTCTACAAGGAACAATTAGTAAATCACTGTTCATACCACGTATCAAGCGAGGGTACAACACCCTAGACCTCCACTAAAGGTTTGATACTACCTGAACATGCAATATCTTGTTCAATACAGAATAAAGCAATAGAACAGGAGCAGAAAGAAAGTCTCTGCTAGTACACCAATGCCATCTATAGCCTCAGCTTCTGAAACGGGACAGGACAGAGTGCAAAGTATAATCCTAAAATAATAGAAGGGTTTTTTCTTTATTACCTTGTAGTTTTCCTGTTTAGTATGTTTATTCAAAAGCACAAATAAATGATTTCCAGTTTTTGCTTTAGGCCAGGTGTGTCTTGAAATTCAGTTTTGGTTCTAGCCAGAAATGTTCACTAGCTTATATAGTTCTAGTCAATAAACAATAGTAGTGTTAGTGATAATGTCAATTATTTCAACTGGTTATAAACAAATACCAAAGCTACAATTGTCAATGTAATATCTGTGATGAAATGACTTCAATGAGTAACAGGGCTTTTTAAACATTTGCAGTAGCTAAACTCAGGATGTGCAATCAGAATCAGGCAAATTCTTACTCCACACATGCAAATGGCAATCGGGCAAACTGTTATTTGGACTTTGTCACCTGTTTTTGTTAGGATGCTGCTGCGTTTTGTACGAGTTGTAAGGTAGTTTAAGTTGTGTAGTTTCCTTAGTAAGTCCAGTAAGAAGAGCATTACAGTAGTCAAGTCTGCTTCTAACAAATTCATGAACAAGTTTCTCTGTGCCGCTCTGAGATTGAAAAGGCTGAACTTTAGCAATATTTCTTAGTGATAAAAAGCTACTTTAGTGACCGTGTTTACATGCGGGGTAAAACAGAGCTCAGAGTCTAAGATCACACCCAGGTTTCATACTTCAGGTTTGGTATAAGAAGCTAAAGAACCAAGTTTCTCAAAAATCTTTTTTCTCTGAGTTTCTGTACCAGTGATCATTAATTCAGTTTTTGTAGAAATTTTTGCCACATCCACTGAGAAATATCTGACACACAGCTGGTTAGTCTGTCTACAGAGTCTTGAACTTCAGAAAGAATAGAAATGTATAGCTGGGTGCCGTCAGCATAGCTATGAAAATTTATACTATGCTTCCTAACAAAATCACCTAAGGTAGAATGTACAAAGAGAAAAGCAAAGGCCCTAAGACTGAAACTTGGGGGACTGCACAAGAAACGGCAAATCATTTTGATGAATGATTTCCAAGTAAAACCATGAACTGCCTATTACTTAAATATGACTTAAACCATTCTAAAACTGTGCCTGAGAGGCCGACCCAGCATTCAAAATCTTGTGGTCAACAGTATCAAAGGCTGTACTAAGAACTAATAAAACCAAAATAGAAGGATATTGTGCATCAGCGCTGAGCCTAAGGTCATTCATAACGTGAATCAATGCTGTCTCTGTACTGTGGTTGGAATGAAAACCTGACTGAAACTTCTCATATAAATTGTTTGATATGTATTTAATTGTTTGAAAACAACTAATGTTACTAAGAAAAGAGGCAGGTTTGAAATTGGTCTAAAATGATTTTGCATGGGTGGATCCATGCTGCCCTTTTTCAGCAGAGGCTTCACCAGGGCAGTTTTAAAAGCATCTAGAAAAACACCTGTTGACAGAACAATTTACAATAGTTAAAACTTCATTGTGCACACAATCAAAAAACATCCTAAGGAAGGAAGTAGGAACAGGGTCAAGATCACATGTGGATGAACTCAGCTTGTTTAAAATAATTGTGAGCTCCTCATAGCTCATAACAGAAAAACATGGCATTGCTGATGTAGGTGGCTTAGCAGGAACATTATAGGAGCTTGTTTGAGTCTGCTGAGCTACACCCTGTCGTATCAGGTCTATTTTATTTTGGAAATTAATTGCGAACTCTTCACAGATATGAGAAGATAAATCATTATTAAACGCACTAAGAGACAAGTTGGGGTAATTAGGTGGTCTATGGTGGAAGAAAAGGATTATGGTATTATTTTTGTGTCTATTGATTACACTTGAGAGGTATGACTGTCTGGATACTTTCATAGCATTATTATAGACTGAGATCTGCTCTTTGAGAGTTTGGTTTTCCTCCATAAGTGCTCTGATTTAAGACAATTCTCTTAAGCCAGTGTATTTCTGCATTTATCTGTTTTTTTTTGTTTTTTTTAAGAGTGTGTGTGCTTTTCTTCCTTTTTATTGGGGTGAGAAGGTCAAGGCTTTCTTGTAATCTAGCACTTAGATTGGAGACTAGATCATTACAGTGAAATGTTAACAGCACATAAATATAATGCTATTTATATTTCACTTTTGCTAATAGAGTCCTAGACAGGTGTTTGTGTGTTCATTTAGCCCACACAATGTGAGTCCAAGTCTAATAAAAATAAATAAAAATCAGCAATCCAGCAATTAGCGGTAAATAAATTAGAATGGGAACATTAAGGGTCATGAACAAATCCCTAATTTTAACAACTTTATGACAATCATGAAAACCATGAATATTTTCTGCATGGATTTTCATGATAGGAAATTTTCATGCCACCTCAGCCCTGGTAGAGTGTTTGGTTAGTATTCAGAGAGGCTCCTCCTAACACACAGCACAGAGTCTGACCCATCAGTCTTGGCTAGGATTATCCGCTCCACGAACCCGCCTGGGTCCCATCATTAGCATGACCTAATGTGCACCCAGAGGAGGGCAGGGGATAGTGAGAAGTCTAAACCCGATTGCAGGAGAAGGCACTGCCAGCAGGACTCCGCGTGCACACAAACACGCATGGCCACGTTTATTGATGGCCATACTTCTGTTTGGAGTCATTCCCATGCCCTCCTGCCAGGCACTTAACATTTCACATTGCCTGCAGACAAACTAAACTGCTCATTTAGACGCACTATTCCTTTCTCAGTCATCTACTTCTCAGCTTTTTCTGTAAATTGGCTTCTTTCAGGAAGGTTAATTATTTATTAAAAGATTGTTTGTGCTTAAGGACACAATGTAATAGTACAGAATCTATTCATTTAAAGTGTCTGTGCTATTTTATACAAGATTTTACAAAATAATACTAATAAAATAATACTCTAGGATCACTGCACAGTAATTTGAGTGGTATTCTAGTTAGTATGCATATGGTACAATATCACATAACATTTTTCTTCCAGCTTCAACACAGGATAATACATAACTACTCATTCTGTATACACATCTAATGATTTTCCAAGTTAGCTAACTTATCCATGTCCACTGCGTTTCGAGCATGACTCTAAAAAGCAGCAGAACAAAAGAGCTTTTTATGAGCTGTGAAAAGGCTGTTTATAAGAACACCTAATTAAATCCCCTGAATAATTTAATATTATTATTGTAGATTTTTTTCTTTACTGAAAGTAATATATTAAAATGAAACGCATCTACAACGCTACATGATACTCACTGAGCTTGGAGAGGCACATAAATCTACAACGACTTATTTGGGCATATTGAGCTAAATACAAATTATGCCGATCATCTGCTCAATTTAAGAGGCATATGTTTACAGAAGCATTAAAAGTAAGTGCATGCAGATGGTGTTTTGGGGAAGAGGGCTGTCAATCACCAGGGTGTGACAGAAAAGGTGATGGGGAGAGAAAACAGATGTTTCATTTACACAGACCCAGCGAAGTGAAGGTCTGTGATGCCCTTATCACAATGAAATGTAAATTAATACATGGGAAACGTTGAATGAAGAGAGTGCATTTATACACAACACACGGGCAGCGACACTCAGAACAGTCTGTTCAGAAGCATCTGAGATTTGGAGCAATTGCTGGACTGACAGGTACCAATTGCAGGCAACCAGAGACATTGTAAGTCGTGCAGAAAATGACGGGAGGGAACAAATAGAGTGCGAGATGCCAGTCCTGACAGAAATACTCAGCAGATCAGTATCAGGCTTCTCTAAGCTTTCAGCAGTCAAACTCTTCCCATGCATTGCGCATGTGAGAGCAATAACGTATATGTGCTTCTGTCTGCTGGTTGGATGCTGCTGTTTATGGAGAACTGAACAGGTAACAAGCAGAATTGGACATCTATTCTGTTATTTATGTTGCTGCTGATAAAGTGGTTGCAGAATGATCAGGTCCTACTTCCCCTGGGGCTTGCTGCAGAGGCCTTACACTGAGTGCAGGTAAACAGTCAAATAAAGCTCTACACAGTGCTCCAAGGCTAAATGAAGACAAACAGTTAGGATAACTGTGAAAAGAGCAGGCAAACAGAGAAGGATGGGTACTGCAGTGTCTGTGCAGCTTGTGTTATCACCTCTGGGTGACCAGTACAAAGGGTGTTGCTCATTACTTTCAGAAAGACAAAAGCAATGTTGATTTATGAAAAACTGTGGATGGGTATTTTTTATTGTTAATGCTTTGTTTACTAAAAACACTCCATAGTGCACTGTCATGTCAGGGTTGTAGCTATGATTATAATACACTTAAACATGACTTTTCAAAATACTTCAGGGGGGAAAGTCCAAAATATTTGATTGGACAGCAATAAACTAAGAAACATTTGAAAAAAAAGATTTAATTTAATTAAATTCAAATATATAGACTATAATATAATCCTGTGCCTTTGCTAGGCCACTGCTATGGTATCCTAAGGTGGTGCTAGGCTGTTGCTATAGAATCGCAGGTGGCTGCTAAGTTGTTGCAAGACTGTTGCTATGGAATCCGAGGTGGCTACTAAAATGTTGCTAGGTCTTTGCTACAGTATTCAGTATTGGTTGTTAAGGCATTGCTAGGCTGTTGCTAAGGTGTTACTAGGTCATTGCTTTGACATCACAGGTCGCTGCTATGTATTCATGTCTATGAGGGGCAGTGTGAGAGATGTCCCTTATAACATTTGTGGCAGTTAGACTTGAATCTTAAAAGTCTGGATGAACTCTTCACGAAAACCACATGTGCACTATTCCTGTATAGGCTCTACAATTTCGCAAAATTTTGTGGTTCTAGCTCAAAAACGTTTGAATACGGTACAAATAAAAAGTGCAAAGTAATAAATCTTACTTATTTACTTAATATAATCTTAAATTAAATCTTTATTGAATTACTTGGAGCCTGTTTAAGGGGACAGCAGGGCAACTAGCCAATAACACATTACAGCAGTTGAATCTAGCAGTTATGAAAACTAATTCCTCAGCATCTTGTAGGGATAGTAAATGTCTTTTTTGGATAAGTTTCTCAAGTAATAAAACATGATCATACACATATTACTGATTAGACTCAAATGACAACCTAGGGTCCAGTGTTACACAAAGGTATTTAAGTGTAAATCTTGGTTGCAGTGAGAAACCATTAAGGTCAATACTTCTGTTTTATCAGAATTTAGCTGGATGAAGTTCCTGAACATCCAGGCTTTTATGTCTTTTATGCCTGGAAAATAACAAAGGTGAAAAACAATATTTTGTTTAAAGATGGTCTGTTCTGGGGGCTGTAAATGATAGGAGAACAACAAGGGCCCTAAAACAGAGCCTTCAGGGATGCCACATTGCACTCGTCTATAAAAAAAATATTAAAAGATATGTAAATGATTATGTGCATCAGGCTCTGCATCTTAATTTAAGAAGAGAGAGACACCAAACCATGCACTATCATCATGCAACGTGCCAACTAATCATTTCAAATTCCATAAGAAATTGATTTTATGTAAGTAACTGAGCTTATTTAAGTAATTGCTGACAGCCCTAATCATAGCTTTTACAAAATACATGCAGTTATTCTGACAATAAATAAAATACAAAATCCATAACAATTTGATTAGCTGACTACTAATCAACTAATAACTGATAAGTTAATCAACTATTAAAAATAACCACTGGTAATCAGACAGTCAGGCGAGAGTGGTGGAGTCTCAGTAGCAGGACCTCTCTGTCCTAGAGCCAGGCGTGCATTACGCCAAACAGGTGACCCTGACATCTATTAGCACATGTAAAGGCTTTATCTGCTAAGAGGCTCATTGCTGCGCAGAAGTGCACTAAATCTGCACTAAGAGGAAGAGATCCATGCCAGAGTGAAAGTGGCTGCCAGGCCTGATCCCAGCATGAACTCACAACTAGAATGCCCGCCTGTCCGCCCTGCAGTGCCTGTAAACACTGAAACCAGTGACCATTTGGCTGAGGGGCAGTTTGGATTGAGTGAATGAAAAACGTGTGAGAACAATTTCTCATCTCAGAGCAAATTCCAGAGTGGCTGCTGTTTGTGACAAGAAACAAGAAGCCATGGGAATTCAGTGAGAGTTACAGTAACACAACTGGTTTAATCCAGCTTTGGACAAATGTGTGTTTCAGCTAAACACTGATCCTTAAACATGTATACACTACAAATAGAGAGCACCAGCTAACCTTGGAGATACATAAAAAACACGTTTCAGGGGAATTCTGGTTGAGATAACTGAATGGTTGAGATGTAAACAAAGTCATTCAGAGTGGTGTGATGTGAAATCGTAGTATATATATATAGTAATTTTATTTACTATCCAAAAAGACCAGTGAACCTACATGTCTTCTGGGGTTATATATGTAACATTTTTTTTATCCTTATAACAGCCTTCTTGTTCCCCTCCAACATGAATAGCTTTTATAAGTTACATTTTAGGACAAAACCTTCTCAAAAATTAACATACAACAACGTCTTAGGCCTCAGGCCACGTAGCCATAGCCATTTCATGTAATAACTTTCAGTGAGGAAGCTTTTAGAGGCAATAAATGTTAGACATCTGCTTCCTATCACCACCACTGTGAACAATTTGGACTCTGGAATGGAGTATTTCACAACGAACCACTCTGAGTGACTAGATCTACATCTTAATGAATTGATTATGCAGATTTTTTTTGAAGAAATCAGTGAAGCAAGTTCAAGCAAGCAAGGCTGTGTTCAAAGTATCAGTAGCACAATTTATTGTGGCTGGGTTTGAGGAAATATGCATATTGATACTATGGTGTATTGACAGATACACATTTATGTGCTTTAATGCACAAGTGTAAGACACATTGCATGCATTTCTGAGCGTGTGACATTTTACAGCATCCAGCATGTGGGAAACAAGGTCAAATAGTCAGGATTCAGCTCTTTATTATCATTTCCATAAAAACTGCACTGCAGAAAAAGAAAAAAAAAAAACTGGTCAGGTTCAGGCAAAACAGAGCACAGTGTCAAGTTCATCCATTAGCGTATCATCTGCTGTTGTGTATGTGAAAAAAGTGAGTCTTTTATTAACTGTTCTTAAGGTCTGTATGGCCCCTGTAAGTTATTGTAATTAGTGTATTTACAGTAACTTTTTCAGGGATGATTTAGCTGGTGGTTGTCATAAGTTATTCATTTTTAGCTCGCCACGATTAGAAAACATGAGAGGTTTTCTGCTTTTTCTTAAGTCTCAGCTTCCGAGTTCTCACAAAACGTTCTGTCCATCAATCTTCTGAGCCACACAGTTAATAAACACCCTGTCTGAAGTCTCTCTGCAATCGTCACAGTCTGGGATGAGCTCTAGTTGGGGAATTGCAGGTGCAGACCCCCTGGAAAGCTCAGCTGTTCCCTCTCACATACACACCTACATGAATGCACGCAGAAGCAAACAAATAAACAAACATTGCGTAGGAGTGGCAGAGGAAAACAGATTTCCATACCTTTGAAATGTTGCTGGACCTGCTTGCAGAATGACCCAGTGGCTTGTCATTCTGTGGAGAAGAAGAAAAGAAAGACAACATGTTATTACAGAAACGATTCAAAGGAGGAAAACTTTCATGTGTACTGGCTCTATGAAAAATGACAACCTCCAGTTAGGAATGCCTTAATAATAATACAATTTCCTTCTGAAGTGTCTGAGGCATCTCTTTCACGGTATGTTCAACACCCTCTAGAATAGTAATGCTGTCAGCTTGGATGAAGAGAAAGCATACTTTTTTATGCAGAAACTAGAAACCGCAAATTATTATAATGTGGAATGATGAAATGAGTCCTTTTAAAACGGGCATGTATTGCTCGAGTCATCGATGTTTGCCAACTGCTTGATTTTTCCCTAGAGCTTAAGGAACAGACACTTAAAACTAGCCAGGAAGCACAGGCATCATCAGGGCAGAGTATCCAACAGTGGCTAGCCAAAAAAAACTCTAGAGCATTCTGTATCCTCTCCATTTTTTCATCTATTGCCAGATTTCAGTTATAAAAGAGTTATCAATCAAGTTTATGTAAGTACAGGTTCCAGGCTTAGCTGTGCCACATAGTCTGGGGGGTAGAGAGGCAAGTAGATTTAATAAGCACCTTTCCAACTGAATACTCAATATATCTCAAGAAATAAGTTGTTGGTGAGCACACAGTTATGTACTATGTTTACTAAAATGGATGGAGAAAAAGTATGTGCAAAACATAAACCATTTTATATAACCCTATGTTAATTACTGCGCTGGCCACCTGTATCAATCAGGATAGATTTTAAAGCTCTAAAACCTTAAAGCACCTGCTTACATCACAGAGCGTCTATCTGTTTATGTTCCAACATGTGATCTTAGATCTGCAGATACTGACCTTCTGCAAAATACAGAAAACATAGCAAGGCCTTGTTCTATTATTATGCTTCTAAACTGTGGAGCTCAGTTCACTTTTATTAGACAAGCTCAGTGTACATTTTTAAGAAGCACCTAACAACACTTGCCATTTGATTAAAACTCTACATATTGTGGTATTTATCTTCTTAATATAATTTTCTTATTATTCTAAATTAATACATAATTTCTTGCATTACTGTTTAACTTCATTATCTGTCTGTAAAGCACTTTGAGCTGACACCAGCATGAAAAGTGCTATATAAATAAAAAAATATTATAATATTATCATTATGTAGTAATTAAAATAAAAAACATGTAAAAGACAATACATGAACATTTAGTGTGTGGGGTGTTTTTTTTAGGTTGGTAGATTGGTAGAATGTTATTTGTTTGGTTGGTAGATCCTAGATACTCTGGATAGAAGGTCAAGTAGAAAAGCATGGAATTGCAACCCTTACGATGAACTGTGAAGGTAGAAGGTACTCACACCAAAGCACTGGATCAAAATGTGATGGCAAAACATTAATAAATGAATAAATAACAAAATAAGCCTGCACGCTGAAAAGGGGGCTCTGGACCACCTGAGATTGGTCTGCACACCCACAGCACATGCAATTAAAACTGGTTGGAGTGCTCAGAGTGCAGAGTGCTGCAGTTACAACTACAAATGCTTGATTTTGCTACACCTGGTGTACTATTACATCAAATGTGATAATTACAGTCTTTTGCAATTAGCATACTGCAGGGGCAAATGCTGTGTGGTGATTTAAATATGACATACAGCGCCGACTAACACAAAAGCCTGTCAAGCAAATTTCCACAATTATTATACAAATGGAAAACAGACAGAGCAGAGTGATCAGTGCTTTTATCTCTCACCATAAGACACACATGGGTGTCTAGACCTCTACCAGGCAACATAACTCAATCACTTGTGCTGGTTTTAACACTGCAAGACATTTATATGTTCTGTTTCTTGTCTTGTAATCTATTATGAACAGGCATAGTCCAGACTCTGCCACATACAAGCAAGAGGACATCCATCATCCAACTTCACAATGTCCTGATTGTGGCCTGCTAGCATCTGTCAAGCTCTGTACACAACTTGCTCAAGGAGAGGCCTCCAAACACATTTTCCAAACCTCTCCTCAAGGAAGCCTGCTGTTCGCAGTTACCAGTAAATCTGAAAAATGGTTCAGCTGATCAATACTAACATGATACTTAAAGTAATATATCAAGGAATTTTGGCAGGCATGGTGGCGTTGGAATGAACAAATTAATGTAATGGCTGGTGTTCATTGTATTCTTCTAAACATTTAATAAGGTAACATTTTAGAAAACAAGAATGTGCCAGGCATCCGACCCTTGGGTACTGACAACAGCTATGAAAGGCAGCAGGAAGCTAATACCCAAACCTGTGCTAACAACAGCCGCAAGAGGCAGAGACAGAGGCAGAGAGCGACAGCCATGAAAAGCATGAGGATGGTGCCCAAGACCCAAGCCCTGTCTCCTGGTCTGCAGCAAGGCCACAGTACTACGTCTTATGTTTGATCCCTGTGGCCAAACTGCAGAGCAGGGACAGTGATGGGGAGGTGGAGCAGCAAGCTCTCTTTCCCGCTTGGCTCAGGTGCTCCTCGTGCTGCCTTTAATGAGAGACAGCTGATGCTGTTTTGGCTTCGGCAGAGTGGGTACCGTTAAAAGGAACAGAGTGGAAATAAGAAAAGGAGAAGATGGATGAGCAGCAGCAGAAAAGAGACTGATGAACTGAAAAGCCTGTGTTTTAGAAAACATCTGAAAAGTTTAGCTACAAGTCACTGAAAAGTGGCCAGTCTTTGGTTTAGTAGGTGTCAAATATATTAGAAAATGATTGCTGCAACCGTCACTTCTGCCTTCCTTCTTCCAGGGTAGCATATGTTGTGCTACAAAGAACTTAGTACTTTGTACTGTAGCAATATTTATTTTCGATTTATTCAAATGTCATATATTGTTTTCATGCTAAAACAGACTTACTGTCCAGAAAAATAGTTTTTAAGCCTGTCAGAATCATTACATAATATGCGAGATTGCATTTATTTAAGATGACTGCAATCATTTTCCTCAGTTGTTAGCGGTCACAATCATATGATTACATTCACAAGGCTTGAGGTAATTCATGTAAATAAGGTTTAAAATGCATTTATTGAGACACTTCATGAAAACAACAAAAAATACATATTTCGAGTCTTCAACTGAGCCCCGCCCCACTGAAAAAAACGTATTATATTATTTTATATTAAAAAGCCAAACTGTATTTGTTTTAGTGACCCATTTATTTTAAATACGGGGAATCAAACAAAGCCATACCACGCTTACATGATTTTTGTAAAAAAATGTCATACATATTGTTTTTCATTGCAAGGGCTCATTAGTATCAAGAGGGCTACTGAGTATCCACAGTTAATTTGGCCAGTTTAGGCTTGTACTTTCAAGGTTGCGTACAATAAATAACAACAAAAAAGTTAAGTGTAGATCTTGCTTTGATTCACATGAGAATACCTTCACATCAAAGAGCATTCTGTAGACCTGGAATGAATGAATGAAAGTATGTATAAGAGCAATTGTACTGTTCTTAAAACTGAAATGAACTGCAGTGGTCTGAGCACTTGCTGGCGATTGGGATAGAGACAGTATAGGTATTGTGGTGCAGAGCAGAAGCAGAAGGACATGTTCTTTATCTTTAATTACTCCGTTGCCGTACTCACAGCTCCTGCCCTTACACGTTACCATGGAGATGGCAGTGATGGAGGACTGTGTGTTAAATCCCCGCTGGTCTCTCTGTTTGGAATGAAGGAAAATTCAGCCACAAGAGACCAAAAAGATCCACAACTCACACACACACACACACACACACACACACACACACACACACACAGAAAGAGCAATGCTCTGTAGCGCTCACACTACATACCTTTTCCCCTTTCTAACCTCAAGTGAATAGAGAGAGCAAGAAACAAGAGAAAGAAAAGAGAATGAAGGAGCAACAGAAAAAAGAACTGGTAAAAAAAAAAAGAACTGGAAGAAATAAAGAGAGAAGTACGAGAGAAAGAAAGATGGAATGCTAGAGAGAGAGACTGAGACAAAGAAATCAAGAGAAAGAAAAGAGAAGAAAAATAAAGCAATAGAAAAGAGACGAGAGAGAGAGGGAGAGAGAGAGAGAGAGAGAGAGAGCGCAAATGAATGAAGAGAGAGAGCAAGAGAGAGATAGAGACAGAGCAAGAAAGAAGAGAAAGAAGGAGGAAGAGAGAAAGAGAAACAAAGACAACAAGAGAACAGAAAGAAGGAATGAAAGAGGTAGAGAGAAAGAGAGAGAAAAGACACACAGAGAGGCAAGAGGAAAGGTGACAGAGCAAGAGAGAAAAGAGTGAAAGAAAAGAAAGAACCAAGAGAGATACAAACATAAGAGATAGTGAGAGAGAAAGAAGAGAGAGAGAGACAGGCACAGAGAGTGAGAGAATTGTCTCTACATGTGTAGAACTGTCACTTGTCTGTCTCCTCTATGATGTCATGGAATTTGTTCTCTCATGATCAAACGCCGCACTGCTGCGTACACACTGCTGTATGAACGTGTAAACAGGCTCTTACACGTCTCCTGGTCATCTGTGCGAAGGCTGTTTCATGCTGTAGGCTAAAGGAACTTGCAGCAGGCTAGAAAAAGTGGCTGGCTAAATTGAGGTGATTAAGCTCTGCTGCATTCTCCCCAGAGCGGAGGCTCAAACGGGGATAGATGAATTAATGATGTAGGGGCGAAAATGCTCCTGAGGAACGGCTGCCTTTTGAAATAATGGCTTCATCTACGGCAAAAGCATCCAAGTGCATGTCTGCCATTTACTGCTCATTGTATTTAGTGCTGATTTTTTTGTGTGATATCAGAATAGAAAATCATTGCTTTTTTGAATGTCTTCACTTCCTCACTCTTTCTCTCATTTGTTTCACCACGCTGATCCGAGCCAGAGTGTGTGTGGGTTCAACTAAGGGTTGTATCAGCTGAGGTGCAGATACAGACTGGGTTGCTTTCAGGCCCCGCTGGGGAGAGCTGAAGACTCCAGCAATGAGATAAGAGCAAGTCTGAGTGTCTGTTCCAGCCTGTCAGAACAGCACACCTCAGTGGAGAGCAGATCCACTGTCTCAATGCATTCACGGCATCCTGAAGCCACAAAGGTTTTCTTTTTATCTGACCTTCAAAGAAGCAGATAGTTTGCCAAGAGAAGAAACTTTGTGGCAGTTAAATGAAGCCTTGAGTCATCTCAACTTCTGAATCTTCTGCTGTTGTTAAGACACTGATTTAACTTTAATTGCTTCTTGATGCATATTATTGTATGCTAATCATCATAAAAAAATTTCATAATTTTTAATCCCCCCAGTCCATGCAGTCCATAAATTAAACAAGAATAGCCTCTTTTAAATTAGTCATGGCTGCAAGGTCATACTCATGGACACATTACATATGACTACCCATTCAGCCTACATACATTTTGGCCCACTAATTCAAGTGAGATGTTGTTGCTGCAGACAGACTGTAGCCAAGATATTGGTGAATGATATTAAATGCTGTGCTGTTTCTGGATGTTGAGAAATAGATGTATAACTGCAGTCTGTCTAACAATCCAGACATCTGAATGGATCACCTGAAGTTCTTTGTTTCCCCCAATATCTATGAGGATTGCAGGCTAAACTTGATATTTTGTTCCCTGATGGATTTTTTAATAAGGCACAATACTGGGTAGCCTCTACGGTAAGGAAATGGTCATGCAAAAAATGTAAATACAAGAAAAATGTATATTATGAGCCTTTTAACACAGGACAACTGTGTTATAAAGCCTTCTTGAAATCCAAAAGCCCGATACTAGGAGGCTTTTTGGAATATTAATAGTTCTGAGAGGCATTATGACAACATCTCAGGAACATATATTGCAGCATGCACAGTTTGCTAAATATTACTAGAAAGGTCCACCACTCTGTGCGTTCTGCTGCTCCAAGCTGAAGGGCAAAACAGTGAGGGCTAATAGGCCTCTGCTGCCGCTGATCGGGCACGATCTATGAGCGGGCAGAAATAGAATAACGAGCAGAGCTCCAAGGTTGCCATGAGTGTACTGCCAATATAATGAGGCAGCAAATGCATGGGCAGTCCTCAAGAATAATGGGTAGGGGATGATTAGAGGAGAGCAGAAGAGTGGAGTGTAGAGAGTAGGGAGGAGAGATGAGAGCACCACACTACACAAATGCTCCTCCTGCCCAAATTACAGCATCTCCGTGTCTGCTACATGCCACAAACAGACGAGAGAGGCGAGAGCTGATGTTCTGAATAGGTCACAAAATCAGGTTTCAAACGCTGTGTAGAGTACGTTACAACTCTTGCTCTGTTCGTTTGTGGTCTCTTTACGTCCCTGTTCGATGATAACAGGCTAAAACAAAACAGCAAAGAGTGATGCTTCTGTGGTTTTGGGTGGCAGTAATCGATAACTGAATGAACTGAGTAAAATACCCAATTGTGATTTTTCTGACCAATATGGTGAGTGTTATTTAAACAGAATATTTTCAATAATTTGAGGTGCAAGACGTTGAGCAAATTATTTTTTCTGGCTTTAGCGCTGAACAATTTGGCAGACATGTCATTAGGTTCAATTTCCACTTCCCACTTAAAACTTAAGATAATGTTGTTAACAATCTAGAGTCTAATAAAATCTGCAGTTCTCGCGATCTGACATTGACACTTTCAATGTACAAAAAGATGAAGTTTTCAGCCCTACAACAATCTCTAGCCAAACATACAACGGTCCAAAAAAGGATTAACTTGGACTACCTTTGGCTCCAAGAACACACTTTCATCGGTATATAAAATTTACATTATGTGATCATTTTCAAAGGTTCTTCACACCTGATGAGGCAAGTCTCCTTTCAAACGAACTCTGGTGCAGTTTCTTTGAGATATGTATGAAAAACACATCAAAGACAGAATGAATAGTATGTTCAAAATATTGACCTAACACAAAATGAACCGCTATAAAGTTCCTGATGCCGTTTTGACATGTGGATGTGTTTTATCACCTCTTCATTAGCACTGAATTGTTCATTGTAAAAACAAGATAACGTAAGAAAAAAATATATATCCATAAAAAGTACACCATGGTTCAGAAAGACTGACAAATGTACATCATAAATCAGACCTTTCTATTCAATTATTTCTATTCGATATGGCAGCGTGAACCTAAAACAAACTGGAACTGTAATGCAACTGTGTCATTTCCTGCTTTGGTTCAACCTGGGGATGTAAAAGCTTCTTCTTCTTCGTCTTTCAGCTGCTCCCTTTAGGGGTCGCCTCAGCGGATCATCTGCCTCCATCTTGCCCTATCCACTCTACTTTTACACCAACCATCTCCATGTCCACCTTCACTACATCCATAAACCTTCTCTGAGGTCTACCTCTTCTCCTTCCTTGGGACCGACACCCCTAATGGCTGGTTTGGACGTAAAAGCAATTTTTTGTTTTCCAACAAATAAGCAATTGTTAGACTAATAGTATGGGTTAAAACAGTAAATTTCATTTGGTTAATTTCTTTAAAAAAAAAACAGTTTTTACCTGAATAGGCTGGGATTTACCATAGAAGATAAGGAACCATTTTGCATAGTATGCATGAGGGAGCAACAGGTAGTTGGTAACACCAGACAGACCTAAAAATAGTGGCGTTCTGAAACACTTTAAAACAGAGTACCAAATTTCATCCATGTCCTCTGAGAGAAAGTGTGATCCACACTCGTGTGAGAAAAATCACACACACTGGTGCACAAAAATAATGACAGCGATGAACGGCGACAGCTTTTGAGAGCTAATGAGGTATTTTGAGTAAGCTCCAGTCACAGCATTTACACTTGAACTGGTAATGAGTGTTAGACTTTAACTTTAGTACATGGAATTTTCAGTGGTCATTTCAACAGCTTTGTAGTATTTGGTCATATAATCATAAACATAGTTGTCAGGCCATCTGTTTAAACAAAATCAGGCTCTCAAGTAGCCCATGCTAAACACGTTTTTGGACAGGTTAGTTCAACATTCCATGGTCCTGGATAATTTTTTAATATCTCGATGTATTAATACACAATTAACTTGACGTGTGCGTTCATAAGTCTACATATATTATGTATTTTACAATGGCTTTGAACATTGTTCAGTCAATCAGATTTTAGAATGGGAACTATCTGTGTAACAACTGATATTTTGATGGGTTGCATCCTTGATTTTATTACTGGCAGTTAATGATTAACTGCCATCTAATGACAGTTAGATATTAATGAATAGCGTCTGCTAAAATACGCATCCCTAGTTCAGCCCAAAGGAACAAAAACAACAGATTTAAAGGCACCCTAGTATGGGAGGCAAATCCTGCCAAAAAGGAAATGAAAATGAAATACCTCCATTTGCAATTTAATTTTTCATATGAGCACGAGCCGTTTGTGACAAAAATAAAAATAAATTGAAAACGCTTATTTGTCATTTCATTTTAGTCATTATTCTGTTTTTTCACAGCCAAATCTAAAATGAAAAAGCTAACAGATGATAAAAAACACAAACTTCACTGTGGCTTTGGCTTTTCTTCATGAAATGCAAAATACATGTCAAAACTAAAATCAAAATGCAAAGTTTACTTTCTTATTTATTTTTCAACGCGAATCTGACAAAATTAAAATGAAAATGCTAGATGGATAAATCAACAGCAAAGTGTTTTTCGTCGTAGACGCACTTTAACCGTCAGAATGAAAAGGAAAATGATAATGAACTTCAGCGCCACATGCTGGAGATTCACTTTTCATTTTCCAGTTTTCTATTTCTTTCTTTTTCTTACTGACCAACATGCAAATATACGTTAATTAGCACTAGGCAGGGTTATGAGGTACATTTTAGGACAGCTCCAGCCATTCGAGGAAAAACCCGTCATGTCACAGATCTGGTAACCAAATGGCCCCAGAGACAAGGTATCAGACCAAACGGCCTCAGAAAAAACTGTGAAAATGGCATTAATGGCATTAATATCGAGATGCACATAGTTTTCTAAGTCATATGAACCAGTCTATGCTCGACCAGGCTTGTGCTTAGTCTGATACCTTTTCTCAGTTTCACCAGATCTGAGTCATGACGGTGTTTTTTCTGGAGATTCGAAGTCTTTTATCTTGAGGAATTATGGCGATTCTGATGCAGATGGCTGAGGATGTCCTAAAATGTGCCCCGTAGCCCCGCCTAGTGCTAATTAACATATATTTGCATGTTGCTCAGTTTGAAAAAGAAATAGAAAACGGGAAAATAAAAAGTGAATCTCCAGCAGGTGGCGCTGAAGTTAGTTTTCATTTTCCTTTTCATTCTGACAGTTAAAGCACGTCCACAACAAAAACGGAATCACAAACTGTCACTTTGCTGTTGATTTATCCATTTTGCATTTTCATTTTAATTTTGTCAGATTTGCAGCCAATCGCTACGAAAAAGAAATAAGAAAGTAAACTTTGCATTTTCAGTTTAGTTTTGACATGTATTCTGCATTTCATGAAGAAAGGCCAAAGCCAAAGTGAAGTTTGCGTTCTCTTTTAGCTTTTTAGCTGTTAGCTTTTTCATTTTAGATTTGGCCGTGAAAAACCAGAATAATGACTAAAATGAAATGAAAGGCATTTTCAATGTATTTTTATTTTTGTCACAAACTGCTCATGCTCATGTGAAAAATGAAATTGCAAATGAAGGCATTTGATTTCATTTTCAATTTTGGCAGGATATTTGCACAGATGTGTGGAATAAGAAATGGCAAAAAGGTTTGCATTTACATTTCATTGTTTTCATTTTCATTTCCTTTTTGGCAGGATTTGCCTCCTATACCCTAGGAGTGTGTAATGCTAGAAATCCTGGAAAGACTCTGCCTTGTTAAATGCTTAGTACTGTCATCAGTAAAAGCAGAAATTAGTGCTGCTACACTCATATTCTCAGCAATTAGCACAACTCATCTGGCTTGCACCAGAGCTGAGAAACATTCTCCTAGACACTCAGGCAGATGGGCAGGATCTGATGCCTCCATTTTCAGGTCACCACATCCTGAGCCTCTGTTGTGCAAGTCTGTTTACAGACTCACACAATTGAGCTGGGCAGCCACGGGAGACTCTCCATCATTCGGCGGAATAATTAAATATCCATGAAAGCCATCCAGAGTCCATCCAGTGAGTCGTAAACTCAATACCATTCACAGGCACAGAGGGCAAAAGACGTTTCTTTATTTGCTGTGAAAATGTGCAATCTCCTTGAGGTAACATCCTGGTGAGCTACCTCTTGAAGTCTGTAGTTTCTTTAGCCTGAAGCAATTTGTTGGAGCTTTAAAGACGGGCTTGAAGCAGGGGTCAAGGGCTCTTTATAATACATGCTCTGCAAAGTTGGGGATAGCAGTGCTGTAGAAGTATAATTTCCCCACAATATCTCTGCTGCTTTAAAAAAGACTGGGGAAGATCCAATGCTCTGTCAAGGACACCATAATCAAAGGACAAACGGAGAGGAGACAATATTGCTTCAAGTACAAAAAGGTCCCGTGTACCGTTTTAGCCAGGTAAGGTTCTTTCAGAGCATAATTGTGAAATCTTTAAGGCTCTCTCCGTCTCCCTTTTATGTGGTGTGTTCCGGAGAAGATGGCAAGTGCATCGATGCCTCGCTCAGAAGACTGAATTATCCTGCCTGGAGAGCTGGGGTTGTTATCAGCATTGAGTGAGTGAAGATCACTGACACACCGCCATCTGCACTGCCTCAGCCTGCTGTTCGCTCTCCTGCCATCTCGTCTTCCTTCCAGCTCTTCTTCACTCCATCTCGCACTCCCTCCATCTTTGTGTCTCACCAACTGCCAAAGAACCGACAGATCCCTGCAGACACCGCTGCCTAAGAGTCACACTCTCCACTGTCTAACTGCTAATCTCTTGTGATCTGGATTTGTAGTGCACACTTTTTCCTCTGGGCAGGAGTCAACCAGGAGGAGACAAGGCCAAACTTCAAATCCATACATCAGTGAAAAATCTAATTAACAACAGTCAGCTTAATATGGACAAATGAAACAGGAAAACATCAGGCCTCAGGCTGCTACCTGATTTTAGTTGAGATATTGTAGTTTTGGCCATTGTTTTCGATAAAAAGTTCATAAAGGGTCAGAAAACACAGAAGCAAGTCGATTTGAGATTAATTCACAACTTAAGGCAAGTGTTTGACGATTTACAGATAGCATAATGTTAATTGGTGAAGAATAAGCATGCTAGCTTCTTTAGCCACTTCCTTCGGTGCAAAACTAAACAAGAAAAGATGTCTGGGGTCATCCACTACAAGGTGAGCTAAGCACAAAAAGGGTAATACTTTATTTGGATGGTCCACTGTAGATACTCTGTAAATGCTCAGTATATCTTCATGCAACATTCAACAAAATATTCACTAAATGCAACTGAACTTCAAGTTCAATGTGAAAGAGTTTATTAAATCTATTAACCACAAGGCAAAACCTACATCTACTCCTAACCCTAACCATAATGTTGTTGCCAATCAAGTGGACATCACCAGAAAGTTTGTTAATGATTTAAGAATGTAGAGCATCCATAGAGGACCGCAAAAAAAGGTATTTAGATTTTTTGTCAAGCTATTACTTAAAGCAGCTGATATCTCGTGCCAGACAGGTAAGAAACAATAGACAGATATTTAGACGTATCCAGCAAAAAGAACCTACAGGAAAGTAATTGTGGTTCAGCTGCTGTGCCATTGTGTGGACGCACAATCACAGCAATAACAGCAAGATGGCTGTTATTTCAAATGAAACAGTGGCATCAAATGGTGCTTTTAGAGCACATGGAACACAAAAGCTTCCAATCAGCTAAATTCAGACCCATCGACCGCGTCCAACCAAGGGTTATTGTTTGAAACAATTTGACTGCCTCGTAACACTGTCTCCTACAAATGCTGCTAACAGGTCAGAAAAAAATAACACTTACTCTTAAATCAAAGACCAATTACAGCTTTATGGATGTCAATGGTAAGACATGCTGCTGAAAGAATGCATCATGTCCACTAATTTGAACTAACAGCACGTTTTCTCAAGTTAAAGAAGCCTTCTTTAGCTCATAGAAAGGCCTCACCAGTGAAGCTGATGTTCTCTGACTGAATAACTCAAACCACAGTCAGACAAGAAATGATCAAAAGCCCAGCAACCTTTTTAAAAGATAATAAATTCTCTTTAGTACGCCACTCTGCTTTCAAACACAGAAGGTCACTGATGTGCCTTTAACAGCAGATGCATTTTCTTTACCCCATCTTAGCCTTAAAAACCAACCACAGCACTTAACATAAATACACTCAAAAAACTGTGTACAAATGTATTTTACATACAGTACATTGCAAAAGGGTCAGTGGCTAGTTCAATTTCTGATTGGACAACAAATATTCTTGGTAAATGAGCTGCAAGAGCTAAAGTGTCCTTCCTTTCTTCATCACAGGTTGATGAATAACAGTAGTGCTTTTCATACCATCTCTGATCAGCTTCAACCAAATTTATAAAGGACAAACATAGCTGCTCATGGTTTATTGGAGTCCAACTCATGAGGTTCTGAGGGGCTTCAAGGAGTCTAACATCTCAAAGTAAAACATGGAGCACTCAGCATTTGTAAGAGTTTTAAGTCTGTTCAAAGAAAATGATCTGTGAAGATGTGAATGCGTTCAGAGGCTGCTGCTGTGACAGATGCTTCAAAAGTCATGTGGTTATCTTATTAGCGAGAGAGAATTTTGACGAGTTTTAAAATTCCTGACATCTAATTTAAGGTAGTTGCTTGTTCCTCTCCAGAAGCTATGCTGGCATTTGCTAAAATCACCGCTGACAACTTTATTTTCCCCCAAATGTTGCAAGATGTAGCTCAGATTGCTGCATGATAATAAGGACTGCGAAGAAGCTATGCCGAAATTCCACCAGCTGAGCAAATGTCACTTTCAAACAGAGGCGATGATGTGTCTTTTGAACACAGAGCTGGCAGATCTCAGGATTTCACATGAAAGAAAACAGTGCTGAGCAGAAGAGTCATGCTGGCTAAAACAGGCTAACCTTCAAACCCCGTCTGTAGATCGGACACAGGAGGGAATGTGTGTTAACGCGGTTTAAACAGTGCCTACACACTAGCATGTACAGTAACTTTTCACGCCAACGTACTATCTGTATGGTGAACACAGGCCTCTGTTGTGCTAAAATATACAACAGATATAAAATATAAAAAGGGACTAAAATAACCACAGGAGCGGTAGTTCTCATCTGATGGGTGATGGGTAAGTGGTCCTTAATCAAAGTTGAAATGTTATTTTTAAGTTCACAGAACATATCATGGTGCACAATTTTGAAAGCCACTTGCCATTTCCCACTACAACTTGCATTTAAGGCCCATCATTAGTAGCCTAGCATTAAACAGTAACACATGAGTCTACTGTTAAGATCAAATTGGCATAATAATAATAAAAAAAATCAGCAGTTTGGTAGCTTTTCTCAGTACAATGATATAAAATGTTCAGAATGCATTAAGTGAGCAGAAGAGAAGGCCAGAAATCACACTATTTGTGCGGTAAGATATACGCAAACAGAAGAAGCTTAGGCTTATCTGTGAAACAATTTGCGGTTGGAAAGTTAAAATGCTGTTGAGGGATCACTTAACAGTTTAACGATAATAATAAAGGACCGACGTGGGTCCTGAGACAAGACAAGCTGAAGGCCACTGCTTTAGAGTGTAGTAAATGGACGATTGATGCATGCAAGCCCATAAGAAATGAGGTGAAAGCATTAAGTTGAGGTCGTTACCAGAGGCACTAACTCTACGGACGCTGTAAGCAGTGTCGTTGTGTGGTGCTGCTCTATATTCTGCATAGCACACTATGGTGGACAGCGCAGCAGCCTTGGCCCAGGACCAATCAGTCACAGTTATGCTAACCTCTCAGCACACCATGCCAGCTCCAAACATCCCCTCAGACCTCCACGCAAAGCCACAGAATAAAGCCACAGAGGGTGACTCTTGGCACCAATGTCACATAACTACATTGTCACTCAACCTGTCTTTCTGTGAACTACTGCCACAGTTAGCAACAAGGTGACACTTCACAGAGACAAATAGCTACATTTCACAACTTTGAATACATTATTTAAATGGTTTACTTTTAACACCATTTTGTTTTATGGCTTATTTTTAGAGGAGGACACTGATAATATCATCCACATTTTTGTCATTTTTAGCATGAAAACATGAAGAATTTTTTTTTTTAGGCAGTGTTTTTCAAAGCACAGTCTGAAACTGTCTCCAAGGCAGTCTGGGCAGAGGCACTCCAGCTGCCAATGTACAGTGTATAATTATTTTATTTTTTATTCACATAGTACATTGAAATAGACTGGTTTAATGCCAGACCAGGGTGATGAAACAGCAGCACCATGTGTCTCACTTGGTTAAGGACACAAGTCATCTCTTGCCTCTTTAACAGTCAGTCAAATTAAATTATCATGGTAAATGCAGCTTACGGCATATTCCTCTTTCTAAATTCAAATTAAGCTTCAAGTATCATACATATTCCTACCTCCACATTCAAATTCTATTACTGACTGTGTGTTTCACTACTGGTATTAACACGCTCTGATCCACTTGGCCTTGTTATCTCTCCTTAGGAATCCCTGACGGCATCTTATTTTGTACTAGATGAGTCTTCTGAGGGGTAGCGAACCAAATGAACACAAGTACCAACTTCAGCAGTATAACTTGCCCAGAAACTACACGCACACACACACACACACTCGCGGGAGGTGCTGAAGCCTATGCCAGTGGTCATTGGGTGGAAGGCAGGATACACCCTGGACAGGTCGTCAGTCCATCGCAGGACAGACAGACACATTCACTCACAGACACCTAGAGGCAATTTAGCATGTCCAGTTGGCCTGGCTGCATGTCTTTGGACTGTGTGGGGGGGGCTGGAGCACCCGGAGGAAACCCACGCAGACACGGGGAGAACATGCAAACTCACACAGAAAGGACCCGGCCCTCCCTATGCTTTTTTCAAGCTTAAATGGTTGCAAGTTCAGCTAAATGAACTCAGGCAAAGCAAAATAAACTGCTATTGGAAGCAGATTGATTTTTTTTCATTCTTGTATACTTTCCATTAAAGTGTATCTGCCTTTTTTACAAGGCACCTTAAGTCTTTTCATCTTCAGTCTGACAGTGACAAAACAAAAGCCCAGACTATGCCACCTTTCAGGACAAAGAATAAGGCAAACTGATAATAAAAAATAAGGCAGATGGAAATCACTTGATTTTTCCCCCTGAAATGCCATCTTAAAAAGAGTTATTCCTATACATTTCTGTGGTTATTAGTGAGGAAGCTAAGTGACCTATTGTTCATTATCTGACTTACTTATCTCTGGAGAGAAAGACTTGGGAGGGGAAAAAAACACTGATGCTCTAGGTCACAGTTTAATGCATTTCAGTGGTTTATAATTTGTAAGATCCAACCTCAGAGGCATACACAATACAATATCCCTTTTATACTTCTCAGGCAAACCACTGTTGCAGAAACTCACTGACACCTACACAAATGCCATGAACCATATAAACATGCTTCCTTCACCATTATGATTACAATTGTGTGCAGAGGTAATATGATCAGCGTGAGCTGTGGGAAAATGAGTGAGTGCAGAAGCAACGGTCAGCCTGAGAAACAGAGATACAGCGGCTTCCTGGAAAGTGCATGCTCATCTCACAGGAAATCGGCCTGCGTCCAGCAGTGAAATTCCAGATTTCCTCAAATTTTAGACTTGCAGGAGTGAAACCCAAGCGGAGGTTAATTCATGCCGCAGTGATGTCAATGACATTACTGTGATTCAAAACAACTGACGGATCTGGCCGAGCAAATCCTGTCCTGGGAAGCCTGCGGATAGAAGGTCAGAGTGCAGTGAGAACAGGATGGTTACTAATACACAGCAAACCAGGCCTGCTGAGTGCATTACAACACGCTCTCTACTGAACACCACAAAATAACTCCTATTTCAACAGCAGGAAGAGAGACTCTCTCTCTCACACACACACACATACTTGAACAGAGTCAGAGCAGTATGAGAGTTCAGGAAGCAGCGGCTAGCAGCAGGCTCCTGTGGGCCGGTCACGTGCAGCGTGAGGTCCGGCTATGTGCTCTCTCTGTCCTGCAGGGTTGTTGGATGAAACCCTAATCAGCCCCTAAAAGGATCAGGCCCAGGTAATATGAGTGCTGTGACCCGTGGCTTTAGGGTATTCCGTGAGATTGTGTAAAGAGATAGCTTTGTGCTTGTCGTATTTGTATGTCCGTGTGTAAGGGCGTCATCCTAGTATATATCCTGAATATTAGCTGAATTCAAAAACACTGTTAACCCTTAGACTGAAACTCAGCAGCAACAGTTGCAAACAAGTTTCATGAAACAGCCAATCAAAACAGCATCATTACATCATGTGCTGATGTAGATTTTTTTTTTTTTCACTGGATCATTGGACAATAAAACAGAAGACGGTTTATTTGGCGGTTGAAATGGATGAAAAGGCAAATGATAGAACCACTACAAATGTCAGTCATACCATCTGGATGACTATACAAAGTGAATGATACAATGCATCAAAAACATGGTGCATCTAGTGGGGCAATGGAACATGTTGCATGCCGTATTAATTGCAAATTTACATTTTACAGAAGCTATAGCAAAAAACAGTAGCATCACTCTCGACTCTATTTCTTAAGTTATGCCTTGTGAATGTCCTAATTTGAAAGTGATACCAAGTTACTTCCCAAAAAATATCTAACATTAAGCACCATTTGACTGCACAATTTACTTCGTATCAAGTTTCCAGACTCCTTCTGCCAAAAGGGACAGAAAAAATAACAACTCTGACAGTGACCAACCAAGGGCACTGCTTTGGTCATAGCATTGTTAAGATAACTAACATATGTTCTGTATGTTTCTGCAGCTCTACATAATATAGCCCAAATAAACTCATCATTAAGTACCAAGTCGACTGTGAACTGCTGTGAATGTGATATTCATTGCACGCATTCTGATCGTCTTCCAATTGCCTCTCTCAACTCGTCCTACTAAATATCCCCTCATTAGGCTCGGCCTGCACAGCTCACAGCTCACAGCTCCTCTCTCTCTGTGAGGTAAAATGAGTTACAGTATGGGGGCAAATGAGGGCTAATCTGAACCACACACAAACAGCAGCCAAACTCCCTTTCAAACTAGACTCCCAGAAGAGTGGAGTAGCGGTCACCTAGGTGATGGACGTCTAGAGACTGTCCCTTCCAGCCTGCCTCTCCTTAACACACTGTAAGCTGCCATGTGTCATGTGACCACTAATCTGTGCCTTCCCTCCCCCTCATCCCATCTCCACCTCCTGCTAGTGGATTTTCACACAAAGCCTTCGGTTTGGTGGGTTTGTCAATGATGCGATTTGTTAATCACAAGAATCCAGAAAAAAACAGGACATATAAAATCAATCTGACACAGAGTCAGACAGTTCTATTTAAGAGGGAACATTAAATAGGAGTCACAATTAAATGGAACAGCAGGCTAATGGCTAGCAAAAGCACTAGCGAGGGCATTATTTAACGCTATCTGAATGACACTTAATGAGTCGTAATGACAGTTAATGACACTCCGTGAGGAGGAAGACGCGGACGTGCTGACTAATGGCCGCTCCACAACACAGAGACCAGAAGTGGCCTTAATGCATGCGGCTGATCATAGATGTGCGGACTAGTGCTGCAATGATTAGTCAAAGTTGACATCAGCTCCTGACAACATGCTCCTCTTGATTACACCACAAAAAAAAACTATGCTGTGTCAGTCAATAAATCAAGTCCTTATAGCCCGACCAGAAGACGACACTAAGCCATCGATACACTTTCCCGACACAGATATCGAAACCTTGAGCATCAGCTAATATCGATGGTGGTCTGATATTGTTTTTTATTATAACTAGGACACTACAAAATAAGCTATTTCTCACTGAAGCACTTCACTTAAAGTGAAATTCCACCAATGTTTTCAAAACATTCGTATAATTAAAACCAAAATAGCTACAAATACATTTCCTGGTGCCCAAGATCTTGCTTTATAGTAGTTGTGAGAAGATTTTGGCCTAAAAATCCATTCATTATGGAGAGGTACAAGTAGTTCTTCATATGGCAAAACTGCCCCCAGAGACTAATTTTACCACTATTTTACCAGAAGACATGCATAAGTTTACTGATTGTTTAGGATAGTAAATATAGTGCAAATGTTATCACCACCACCTGCATTGTAAAAAAATTCACATCATAATAGTCTGAATGACTTTATTTAAATCTCAAAGACTGAATTATGGAAACTTGAAAAACGAGCATTTTAAAATATGCTATAGAGCAAGAACTACTCAAACATTCCACTAAACCACAGGAAGAAATACATAGCTAACACCATAACAGCACATAAATATATCACGCTAGGTTTGTCACAGGGTTAGATCGGATTCATTCCTTTTTTCTGATATCCAATCCAGCACTTCCAGCTGATGTTGACCTAATACAATCATGCACTGAAGCAGATATGCCATCTCTAAATCCCGGTATAGGCTCCAATTCCACAATTCCACAAGTGATATAAAGCATGATATACACACAAAGCATCACAGTGTCATAATTGATTTAACAGCGAATAGACAATTATACACATTGCTACACCACCATTGCACTGACCACAGGGAGGAATATAATAACTGTCCTCTATAAAATAATGGCACAGCATTGTCTTCCCTCACACACACACACACACACACACACACACACACACACACACACACACACATCCACTTCCATGCTGCGCGTGACCCCTCCAGCCAGGTAGTTAGACAGCGCTGCACAAAAAAGGCTGAGGAGGAAATAAAGAGAGAAAGTGGGTCAGCAGAAAAGTGCATTGTCCCGCGAGTAAATATAGCCATGCATAGAGACAGACGCAAACAGAGGGGAAAAGAGGTAATTCTTTATGTGCACACACTGCAAGGGGGAAGAAAAGATGCACAGACGCACTCACAAACACACAAACCTTGCTCTCAATGCGCTCTACTGCACAGGGCGACTCATCTCCATACAACAACAATAGGCCTCACCATCACAACCATGGAGACAGTGTTTTCTCCCTCAACACGCAGGCTGCATCCTCTGTGCAGGATCTCTGCACACACGCACGATCAACAAAACAACCTACACAATCCTCACACAAACACATACATGTATTTTTATTTACCTGAAGCTTCATTTTCCAGCAGGAATGCATCGTCAAATCCTTTCCACGGGAGGCTGTTACCTCCCTCTCCCTCTCTCTCTGTCACACACATACACACGCACACAGACAAAGCCTTGTTGGAAAGGTTACATGTCCCCTGTGTAAATCCAGTGGGGGACGGGGTGCTGCTGATGGCGGAAGTGGCACAACAGCGATGAAGGAAGAGCACAGACACAAGCCCTAAGGGTGGGACACACACACACACACTCTCTCTCAGGCGCACAGACACATCCAGCGTACAGCAGCAGACTGTCCTACATTCACATCTCCCTCTGTGCTGCTGACAAACACACGGTCCCTTGGCCACTACTTGTCTGGACTTGCTATGCGCTGTCGGTCAGTACCGCCCGCCCACACACCACTTCCTCCAGCTGACTCCAATCAGCAGAGGCAAGCTGCTAAATTATTCATGAAGGGGAGGAGGTGGGGCTGAATGAGCCTCCCCATCTTACTGTGGAGATGATTACGCCAGTCCCAAACCCCCGATGGCCTACACACAGAGCCCACCCCCTGCTCAGTGTTGGGTAGTAATGAGTTCAGTTCAGTTTACAGAATTGATTCTTTTGAACTGTTCGATTCAATGAATCAGATGTTTCGAGCTGCGACTAAATTGATTAACTGGTTTATAGCTTTGATTAATTTAGAAAGTGGAGCTAGGAGTCTCTTAAATATTTCACGTTATAAGCAATGTTTATTTCAACAAATCAAGGATGCAAATTTGATCCTCTATGCAACATAAAAGCCTACATACAACGCTAGCACCAATTGGAGATTAATTAGGGAGAAAATTGGGTAATAATAATAAAAAAAAAACACAAATAAACAATGCTAGCACCATTTAAAAGTTGCAGATTTCAGACTAATTCGAGGCATAGAAAGCACGTCGGGTTCCCATGACATCAGATGCTCTACAGGTCAACATTAAATTACAAAAACAAACATTTTTATTACCAGAAAACACTTATGTAGACATTTTGTAGTGTTAATCTTGTAGATATTTATGGTCTTGAGTTTTGTCTAAAGTGGGAGGGATATGTCTCCCCCCTCACCATGCTCAAACTTGATTAAAAATCGATTTAAAATTTACCTTCTTGAATCAATAATGAGAGTTTGCATAATGACCTTGCACATTCATTGCTGTGAGAACAAAACCTTGCATCTCCAAATTGGTAACTTTCAGGAGAAGGAAAAATATTCTTAACTTGTAATGGAGGTTTATGTAATGAGTAGTATTTCCAAGACATTCAGGACCATTTCTATTGGTCTGTTAATCACAAACTTTTAACATAACGCAAAGAGTAACTGGATCTTTTGAATTATGCAAAAAAAAGGTAAAAAAACAAACAAAAATGGAGAAACAAGGTTTTCTCATGACCACAACAATATTTAAAATTATCCTACTGGTCTGGTAATCAAAGGAAATAGCCTGATGGACATTCATTTGAAAGCTTTTTTTGTCACATTTTGTTTTAACATTTTCTAAATATAAAAGTCTTTCTTGCGCTTCCTTTTTCCAACAAAACCATTTTGTAATCATTAAAAGGCAGTGCACAGTTTTTGTTCAGCAAGTCCAAAAAAAACTTTGATCAGTAGTTTGCTTTATTACTAACATAATTAATAGTGACATCCCTGATCGATTCACAAGACAAGTTAACTTCATTCTGATCTCCTCAATGTCCAATAAGATTTGGTTCAGCCAGAGTCCAAAATTGCTACATCTGATTGCAGATAGTCAGACAAAGCTTAGGAGAAAGAAGAAGTCCATTTCAGTCTACAGAGAGGAAATGCAAGCACATTTAAAGAAGTTGCTTTAATGCTGCTTTAAAGCTTTTTTGATTTCATCAGGTTAAATTGTGCAAGATTTTCATTCAAATTGGTAGTTTTTGGCCTGTAACACAAAGGTAATATACCACAAACAATTTGATTCAGCTGTACTTGTGAACCAGTTGAGCCTATTTATTCAAAAGAACCGTTTTAAAAGAATGATTCTTTCATGACTCAAATGCTGCACACTGTTGCTGAGCATGCTAAATGAAAGCACTCTCTTACTCTCGCCCCTCCGCCACCTCCATCCTCATGATTGAGTCTCTAATGCAGACAAAGGCTCCCAGAGAGAGATGACAGCATTTTGTGTTGTCACACAGCATAGCAGCCAATGCGCTACAGAGCAGCTAACAAAGGACAGGGATAATATAGTGACATGATGGAAGAAAAGGTACGCTCACAGCACTGCCCCTATAGAAGGACACATATTTAAAAAAAGGAAAAAAAGGAGAGCAACACAGAAACAGAGTGCGAGAGAGAGAGAACCAGGGGAGAGTAGGCAGCGCTTCAGGAAGCAGAGATGACAGAATGTAATTCGTTAAAGAAATTACCATGGCTGAAACCAAGGGTACTCTACTCTATCCTGGCTATATGCCTCATTGGTCTCAGCACTGCATTGTACTGCTTCACCGAGAGGCAGCAAACCACTTTCCAGTACAGCTCAATCCACACATATGATCTATGATAGATTCAGGTAAAATTTATTTTCACAATAAAAGGGCACATTCCTGAAAAATCTGCTTAAAGCCTTCAGAATACATGTTCAAAGTGAGTTGACAACAAAACAGTGCTGCAGGAGTTTTTAGAGACTCTGTTCACACTAGCAGATACACCTACCTTGTTGGTTCACCTTGTAGACGTAAAGTAGGAGACAGCAGCTCATCTGTTGCTGCACAGTTTGCATTAAATCATCTGTCACAGCAATGCTGAGATTAATCCACCACCTACATAATACCAGCCCTGTGGTGACCACTAGGTAACAGGGTAAAAGGGGGCTAACAAAGTACACAGAGAAACAGATGTAATACAGTCTGTAATAGCAGAACTACAATGAGGTGGTTTTAAATGTTATGGCTGATCAGTGTTTATACAGAGCACGTGTGCATGATTACCGGAATGGCACTAGATGCAATCCTCACACATATGACCCAGAGTTAGTTAATCACAACGATCTGTCTAAATGTCACAGCGCTCACATCGCTGAAAACAGCTAGAGTAATGACGAGAGCGAAATAACGCAGCATTGTTGTCTTTGCTGTGTGAGAAAAGCGCTGCCTTTACATTTCAAACTGTCCCATCATGAAAAACTGAATTTTTAAATAAAAAAACACTTAAGCTTCAGAACATCTCTCCCCAAAGCATATAGTCCATTTATGTAAAATAAACAACCCATTTTGACTTGACTGTTTTTGTGAGGTCCCATTTTTCATATATTCACCTATTCACCTACAGCAGTTCACTCTGCCCATTCACACTGACGTTGTAGGAAAGTTTCAGCTTAGATGGCTTCTTACATTAATGGCACATGTTCAAGGCAGTCAATCAAAACAGAATCTGTTTGCAAATAACAGTCTTAATGGAATACTGACAAAATCGGCCTGTTTCAAGACAAGCTGAGAACTAAATTTTGACTGTGGTACATAGGTAGTTTATACAAATGACACAAAAACACAGCTGATTTACAGTGCAGTGCTGATTTACAGTGCCATTAAGTACAAGTTAATCATTTTCAAGAGATATTTCTAAGAATATCAGATAATATCTACTTGCAAAAGACATGTAGAAATTGGAATTCCTTGTCGTTTTTGAGTTTTGAATTTTTTTAATTTTAATGCCCCTTATATTCTTTACATGAAGAATGGATCAAAAGAAATGGCCCAAAAAGACTTGGAATTTCTTTTGTTTTTTTATTTATTCAATTTATGTATACAGAGAGGCTGGAAAAGGACATGTAAAATGAACAATGAATGTTTTTGGTTCATTAATCCTCAAAAATGTTACAAATGGGCCACAGGTTGAAAGAACTAAATACAAGAAAAATTAAGAATGGGGCCTTTTAAACAATTTGTCCCCGAGAGACAGGGAACCTTGAATCAATGATTAAGCTCCTCTCTTGCTTCAGTTTTGAAAAAACCCACAGGTCTTTTTGTCCATCCTTGCACTGTGAGAAGACACGTCAACACTATGAGTCTGAAAGGATGTGTAGCTGTCAAGAAGCTGTTACTGATAAAAAGAACTAGACAAAAAAAATTATTTGCACATCAAACAAAGAAACTGCTGATGTTCTCAGAACAATAGACTGACTACTCCAGACACTGAATTTCAATGAATGTGTTTGGGATTATTTGGATCATGAGAAGCAGAAAATGCAACCAACTTCTAAGACTGAATTTTGGAGGTTTAGGATAAACAACCCTGGAGATTTCTGGAAAACTGAAAGCAAAAGACTGGACGCTGTAATAAAGGCAAATGACAGACACACTAAAACACTGAAAAACACATTGTATTTAACTGTAGGGGCTTCTATGCAATTTCATGTTAAATACATGTTCTCTGCTATTTCTCCCAGACACTGAAAAATGAGCTTGAACTGAATGGCTGTTTTAACTGGAAGTGAAGTGAATGGAAGAGAGGTTTGTGACTTTGCACAGTATTGTATATAAGTAGCAACACAAAATATAAAGAGAGGATAAAAGTAAACAAAATCCAGAAAATGTACATGTCCAAATACATCCACTGTGATGTGTCAGATTTTACAAGCAGTTTTGATGTTTTATTGTTTGATTCATTTGATTCATATTCATCTTCAAACTACACACTGTCAGAAATACATATACACTTGAAGAGGTTTGTCTTAACACAATCATCTGTCTTTGGCATGCATTCCTGTCAAACAACTCATAGTACCTGAAGACAGATAAGTATGTGACTGTTCCATAACTATTTTCATATTTTCAGACAGTACAACATAGATTCCAGAGATTTAGACACAGGGAAAGCACACATTTCACCCCTGACACAAATATTAAATACATCAGCAGGTTTTTCTACAAACACTTAACTAGGCTTTTCTAACTGACCAGTCTAACGTGACCAGTCTGTCTGCGTCTCAAAGGATCCTACAGTAGTGTGAAAGGCAACCTTATCATGTGTGCCAAATATCTGGAACTGAAAGCCAACTTTAAGCCTCACTCTCTGAAGTGTGAAATCTTGTTTAAACTGCATGTTCTGCTTCTTTTGTTTTGTTTTTCTGAAAATGTTTCTGTTTCCTGTTTTGGAGGCTCACGCATTCGGTTCCCTCTAGGCGCACTGAAGCACAGACTATTTCTGTAAGGATCAATAATGCTTTTTAAAATTCCACACGTTTGTTTATTCCATGACAAACAAGAAAATCATACAATTATTTGTTGTCCTTTATATAATCTGTAATATTCATCTTACCAAATTGCCTGGCTGATTGCACAGCGCGCATGATTAAATAAATCATTGTGTAATTAATGATTCAAAGTAAATTATTTCTGATGGAAGCGTTCAACAAAAATGGAACACAGCGTCAAACATACTGAATTAAATGCACTACATCAAACGGCTACATAAAAAAAAAAAAATCTGCCATGTCAATAACTAAGCTAACATAAAGAAATGGAGGGAAATCATACAACAGTGAGCAGAAAGGAAGAGACATTTCCCTGAAGATTAATGGATTATACAATTAGAAAAATCATCTCCATCACACATTTCCTCTTAGTGAGCCATGAACCAATCATATACGAGCTGCAGCTTCAGGAGCCTTCACGTGTGTGTTGCTATTTAAGAGCAGGGCAGGCCAAGCCATTTAGCAGGATAATGAACTAACACTCCCGCATCTCTCACTCGCCTGATGCTGTTAAATGACCCTTCCTTTCAAAATCTCCACTTGCTGCTATTAAAAGCTCCCTTTATGGACTTTGGTCAGTCAACATGCTACAGATTACTGCTATGAGCATAAGCCTGAATGAAAAGCACCCACTGTTCTCTTCGCTTGAGATCACAAAGAGCACACGGAACTGAGGAAATGCTGAGAGATGTTATTCTAACGAGAAATGTTGGGACTGGTTTGACTGATGGTCTTCTTTCGACACCTGGAAGACTGACTAGCCGTAATGAGCCCCTTTTATTAAATCATACATCAGAGAAGCCTATTTAAAACAGTAAAACATTTATCAGAAACGGCCATGAGAATTAGCAATCAGCCAGATTAATGAAAGATAGATGAGACAGACAGATTATTAAATAAAACAATGCATGGAAATGTTTTAGGTCTTATCCAATTTTTAGACAGGAGGACAGAGAGAGAGAGAAAGAAAGAGAAAGAAGGGAGGGGAAGAGAGAGACCAAGTAAGAAATGTAAAGAGAGAGACAGAGAAAGCAAGAAAGGAAAGGAAGAAAAGAATAAAGAAGAGAGGGCAAGTGCAAATAAGATAAAGAAAAAGTGAGGGAGAGAGAGAGAGAGAGAGGGAGAGAGAGAGCACAAGTAAGAAACGTAGAAATTGAGAGAGAAAGAGACAGATAGAGCAAGGGGAGAGCAGGACAGAGAGAGAGAGAGAGAGAGAGAGAGAGAGAGAGAGAGAGAGAGCGAGAGCGAGAGAGAGAGGGAGAGAGAGTGAGCGAGAGAGAGAGCGAGAGAGCGAGAGCGAGAGAGAGAGAGCGAGAGAGAGAGCGAGAGAGAGAGAGCGAGAGAGAGCGAGCGAGAGAGAGCGAGAGAGAGCGAGAGAGAGAACGAGCGAGAGAGAGCACGAGCGAGAGAGCGAACGAGCGAGAGAGCGAGAGAGAGAACAAGACAAAAGGGGCTGCAGGTAAGGAGCAGGGAACATGTAAGCAGGCTACTTCGCTGAGCTAAATTTGGTAAAGAAGACGTCAGGTAACCCCCGGGGCATGAAATTGCTCTGTAATAGTCCTTTCAGTCCATATTCAAAAATAAAATCATCCATACTAATGGGATCCAGGGGCCGATCTTCTCAAGAGACCACTCTCCATCAGGCCTGTGCAGGAGAACTGAGCACTCAGGGGGTGCATACCAAGTCCATCAGCCTTAAATACAGCCAATATTCCAAGACCTCCAGCTTCCCACTACCCGTTTAGTATTCCCCATCAGTAAGGGCAGGGGGAGACATATAAGAACATTTTTCATATCCATAGATACAGCATACATATGAAATTCAAAGCATGCACTCACATTTCCATGTATATTCCCAGTATTCTGCAGCATAAAAGGGATTATTCATGCTACGTTTAAAATGTAACTAGCTGCTGAAAGTCTGAAAGTGCAGCAAATCCTGGAAGAAAAGTGTGCTCCTGTGAATATGATTTAGAAGTGTAGCGTGGCCTCTTTCTGGAAAGCATGCTCTGGTTCCAGGAGGCTATTTTTACAGGCCGGGCACAGGCTGGAGCTAAAAGCCTGTCTGAAACGGGTCAGCCGCATACGCACACACAGCGCTGCCCGGTACTTGACTGTAGAGGTTTTGAATCAATGCCAGTCAATCAGTGGTCATCAAAAACAACAGCACCAGCGAGCTCATGGAGTTCATATTCTAGACGAACAAACAATTTGAGCATCAGTCTCTGAAAAACAGAGGGCCTACACTTTTCAAATTAGCATATTCTGAAGAAAACTGGACTACACTGAGACATCCAGCGCATGACCAGCAGCTGTAATCAACACGGGAGAAAAAGCTTTCGCAAAATGGAACACAAAGAGAAAGATTCTTTCCTCCTCATAGCTCTGCTTATTACTGTTTAATTTCCATGTCTGTGCTTCATTTATCTGGAATGCCACAGCATTGTGGAGAGGACTCATTTTCATGTAAAAGCTTTCTGCACATTATTCATACAACTTAATTGAAAACAGTGGCTTACACTGTGCAAGGAGTGCAGGACAGCCAGGGGATCTCAGCCTTTCAATTCGTCTTATTTTCTTTTTCTTTGATAAGTGAAACGCCAGAGTAAAGCAGAGCAGCAATCTTAAGAGATGCAATTGATCATGATACATAAATTGTTTGCAATCTATTGTGAAGAGATATGGCTACATCACTCCTCAGCTTGAGAATACACAAAGAGCATACACCATGTTAAAAACTCATTTGTGTGATTTTGCTATCACACAATAATTTCAAATCCAATTTAATTTTTTCTAAATGACTTTTTTTTCATACAAATAAGATCACACAAATGCTTTTATCATGACATTCTTATCTTTGTGTATACCAGGGGTGTCAAACTCAACCAGTAAACAAATCTGTGGGCCTAAGAAAAAAAATGCTTTTATTTCATTTTTAATTAATATTGTGCTATAACCTGAACTGGCTATTGTTTATTCAAAATACGGAAAAACTTCAACAGTAAAATACAGACACTTGTATTAGACCTTGAAATATTACATGGAATATTCCAAATCTAAATGTCCCCAGCTGCTCAGTTTTTGAAACCTCCCTATTTGCTTGAACTAGACACCTGGCATCTTTTCTTTGCCGCAAGTTCATTAAGACTTGGGCACAGTTTCTGAGCTGCTGAGCTGACGTTCAGTGTTTATGTTGGCTGAGCTGCAGCTAAAATGCATTATGGTGATATGACTGGTGTAGAATTGTACAGAATTGTGTAGAACTGATGCGCTGTCCCATAGATTGTAGTTGGAATAGGAGAGTCAGAGCACATTACGTTGCAGTGCATGCTGAGGACAGTAGTGCAGCACATTGTGAAACAGGCCAATATTAGTAGAAAATTCAATTGTGTGGCAGGTCTCATCTGGCATGTGGGCCTTGTGTTTGACACATGGGGTGTATACTAAGGCTTTGTAGTGATGTAGATGCATGTACTGGCAATATATGCACAAGTATTTTGCAAAAATGCTCCACAGCATATACTTATTTAAAATGATTTATCCTGGTAGTAAGTGTCTTTTGGCTTACGGCTTTTGGCTTAATTCAATATATAGATTATATAAGCTACGTTTTGGATACTATCTAACATTACAATAAATACAATAAATACAAATAAACATAAATATACAACAAAGTAACAAATTTTGTATTTATTTTTTCCATATTAAAGTGATTCATATCTTGCAGGTATGTAACAATTTCATTACACACTAAAAATCGAAATGCACACAGTTTACAGTGGGCCTCTCATTTTTAATCCTTTGCGTAAACTCTTGTCAATCAAAATCTTAACAAAACTAGGCATTATGGAGCAGCCTATCAGAGTAAACTGGGCTTATTTTATGTACATAGTCATATTCAAATGACACTGTTTAAACAATTTTTTTTATAAATCTAGGGACTATAATTTTTTGGGGATTGATTGTGCTTTAGGGCAGCATGGCAGGCATTGTTTACTTTTACTTGTATTTACACTATGGTGCTGCTTTTTACTGTTTCAAAGCAAATAAATGTCTTGTGTCTGGATGTAAATGGCTTTACATATCATACATATTCTCAGACGTCTAATACTTTTGCTCAGTATTGCATATATAGGCAGGAATCCAAAAACCCAAACAAGTCCAACTACAGTTTGACCGCAGCTTTGTTGTGTCCACATGGTCTGAACATTTGTCTCGTGTTCTGGTCTAAAAGCCATGATCGCCCTGCCAAGCCAGACGGTGATACCTATTAGGGAAATCAATCGTGTACTTTAAAACCCCTTTTACTCTTAAGGGAGCTGATGGATGTCTGGTATATCATTGCATTTTGAAGCAAAATCAATGAGGGGGTTTGCCAGCCTTGCTTACATGTTTATGCTTGGCAGCCTGTCAGTGTAATTAAGGGAGATTAAATGCCATTACACGTCCTAATTCAGTGAGTTGCACATAAACAAAGTTTAAAGCACCATTGTATCTCTGTTCCCAGGATGGGCTGTATATTTCCTAGAGTTAAAGTGGTTACTAGGCGAGTAAAATCTAGCAAGAGGATAACGTTTTAGTGGCCTGATGATGGCCTAGATTGTGTGCAGGAGGAGCACAAATTCTAGGAAATTATCTGCTGCAGAATGGTCAAGGCGTCAGCCAAGCAAGCCCAGCTTGACTGAGCTAGATGGGGCAAGTCTGAGGCCTCACACTGGAATTCCCCCACAGTCTCAACAGAGTGGTTCTCACAAGCAGTCAACACTATTATAGTGTACTTCTAACAGAAAAAGGGTGGAGACTGATAAGAGCTACTTGCACAAGCTGCACTAACAGAATTAGCATTATAAGCACACAAAAACACTCTTAACCGTTCTAAAGCCCTCATACATCATATACATTTCATTTTATTACTTCTCACTCAGTGAAACGAGCAAAGAAGTTCCATCAAAAGTGCTGATTCAAAGATGGTTTATAATAACTTGTCTTGCTTTACAGAAACCTATCCTTAAGATAAATGGAAAAAAGTAAGTGTGGACTTTACCCTATTAACACAGAATGCCAACTTAATTATGCAAACACATTACACAACTAATGACAAATTAACTGTGTAATTACATTTAAATATTACAGCAAAATGGCAATAATTTGATTTCTAAGGGTTAAATGCCTGAGAGACTTAACACTCTGAAAAACAAAGGTGCAAATAGAATCAAAATAGGGTTCTTTGGAGTGATGCCACAAAGGAACAACGTCTAGTTCTCTAACTAACAGAAGGAGAATTGTGAAATCCTGTAATTATTGTAATGGTGCTCTTCTTTCATTGTTAGGTTTAGGCTAGAAATAAAAAGCTTAATTTCTTGAAATGCAATCATGAAAAACATCCAATTGGGAATAATTTCCCAATATGGTACTTAGGTAAATACAGCCAAGCAAGCTCTTCTATTTGTTAAGCCTTCAGCAGATCAAGTGAAATCCTAATGTGACAGATTAACCATTTACATAATTACAAACAGAGGAATCAACCAATCATGTTTTGATTTACTATCAAAATGAGTGGGACACATTTTGGGAGACTACGGCCCTCAAAGGCCAGTGTCCAGCACAGTTTGATGATTTTCCTGCTCTGAGCACACCAGGTAAACCTGACAGCTGCTTAGTTGAATCAGGTGTGTTTGAGTAGGAAAACCACTGTGCTGGACTGGAGTTGGCCTCTTCTGCTCTAAGCCTTCTGGAAGTCCTAGATAGGTCAGGACTGGGAGTACAAGTAGTAATCTGAATACTGAGTTTCTGTCAAAAGGAAAACAGCGGCAGCTCTTTTTCAGGGCTCTGAAGGAGTGACTGTGACAGTGCTACATAGCAAAGTATATGTTAATATGTCTATTACAAGCTTCAAAATATGGAATGTCTTGTGAAGCTTCAAATGTCCATATTTAATCTAGAATGACCAAAAAAACGTTCATGTGAATTGCTCTTAGCTTCGCGCAAACATACTAATACAGTACCATAATGGTGCTAGCAAAAATTAGCATCATCACAGAGGTATCTAGTTTTGCATTTGTGGCCTAACTCAAGGCCTACTAAAGAACTATTTTTGTAAATGAAACCTGAGAACGTGAAGAATCTTTTCCTAGACATAATTAAAGGTTTTTCCTAGAACTATACATCCAATCCAAGAATCATTCGGGAACCTATATTTTAAAAGTGAAGGAGACAAGCAAAAATTCTCAACACCAGTAATGTCGAAGTAAGAACATAGTGGCTGTGCAGTGGTATGAATCCCCCATTATAACATATTCATGTGCATAAAGGCGGGCAATATGACAATATCTGATTGTGATAAATCATCAACATTGTTAGCACTTTAAGAACTTTGACTGGTTGCATGTTTCATTGAATATAGAGCACAATTAATCCTGTTTAACTTAATTTAGTGCATTACAGTATGTGAAAAACTGAATAAAAATCACTGTAGCCTCAGTTTCTGACAGTAGTTCTTAAATATGGCACTGCCAGTTCACTCTGTGTCAAAACAGTCATATGCATCATGAAAATGCCTTTATGTATTATGATCTGATATTTTTGCCTATTGTCTATTCCTGCTTGTGCATCAGACATGCACGAACATTTGCTCTAGCCTGGCCTGTAGCATCATTGGCCGCCTCTCAGCAGATGGTGTCCACCCAGTGAACCCTCACATAAGGACAGTTTCAGCGACCTTCAGGGGGGACAGAGGGAAGGACAGCCAGGGAAGGAAGGGGTCAGATAATCTGCTGTGCACAGTGTACCACAGTAGTGAGTCTGGAGGAACATCTTAAGCACATTTGAACTGATTTGAACTGAACAACCCAATTTTGCCATCGACTCCAGTCACACTGACTGATCAGTAGGCATTGTAAGTGTCGTCACTGTGTCATGTTCCAAAATTCTTAAAAAGTTCAGTTGTCAAGCACAGCCTCTGGTGGAAAAATTTCACTATGAGCTTACCTTTCCACTTGGCACACATTTAAACTGACAGCCAAGAAGTACAGAGGATTCCATTTCACTCCTTTTTTGGAAGGTGAAACGAGGAGGATTATAGCCGAAAATAAAGTGTTCAAACATTGCTCCTTTAAGCCACGATTATACACAGTGCGCCAAAAAATTCTCACATTCAGGTCTCAAAAGCAAGTCTATTGTGTGTGAAGTATTGTCATTCAGTCCAGCCACGGGCCTGTCCTCCAGTCTTACATGTAAAAAATTGAGCAGGCTCCTTCATCTGCATTACCTCAGGATAGAAACGCAATAGCTAGCATTAACAGGAGGCTGCTGTTGCTAGTTGTTCAGATCAAAAACTAGGCCATTTATCTAGCCTGCGTCTATTGGGAGGGAAAGCAGCTCACTCAACATCATAATTAACAATCCCCCAGTCCAAGTATATGAACTGGATTGAGAGAAAGAGAATGTGGGAGATGATAACAAAAGAACAGAAAGCTATCTGTACAGTTACTCTGCTAACATGACTCAGGCTGGAGCAAGCAAAGCAAAGAGTTACAGACGATGAAAAGTGGTAGACTGCACAGCAGTGTTACCCCGCAGGCTGTGGTCCAGGATGCAGACAGAGGCTCTAATTGAGAGCAGTTGCAAGGGCCACTGGGGAAAATAGAACGTGAGAAAGCACTTTGATTACATCTGACATTACCCACCATTCAAGTTCCTGGTTTAATGTGACAGTACAGAGGTGAAAATAGCACTAGAAGACCTGTACCGCACTGAACTGTGAGACATCTCCACCACACAACATTAAACTGTACACTGCTTAAGATGTCCGGCCATCACATTGCCGTTACCTCAGCATATAATCAGCCATTTGCTGTAAAGACATGAGCAACAACTTTTGGCTGCCACGTGCAACCCTACAGAGCTATATAAATGTAAAGATGATCACAAACATCTGTCTGGAGAACAACTTAGGCTGCTCTTACATTGCTTAAGGCTAGTCATGTGCTGCATGAGAGCTGCTGTCCTTGATGCACTTTAGCATGCTACACAGGATAGCACAGCTTAAGAAGATGCTGGAATCTGCAAACAAGGTCATTGTACACCAGCTAGTACTCCTGTCTCAAAAAGAATTCCTCTCCATGCCCCAATAAGCCTATAGCTATCCAAAACATTTCCTTTCAGTCACTGATAAGCTGTCTCCATGAAAATAAGATCTGTAAATAAACGAAGGGATTAGTATCTTGACTACTTGTATACTATGTCTATAATTGGGGAACTTTTTAGGGGCTAAAGACACCAGACCTGCTCCATTACTCTACAGCTGTGTGAGGGAAATGAAGGCCAAACACTTAATTACTGCAATTAATAAGAATAATGAGGTAATCTGGGAAATGTGGTTAGGCACCGGTGATTGGAAAAAACCAAAGAGGCCAAGCAACCCCTGGAACCTCTTAAAAAACAAGCATATTGTAAACCAAATGATAATCATATGCTACTTCAAGTTTTTCCCATGGACTGATCTAAGCATGGAATGTGGCTTAATTCTTCTCTTTTTTTCATTTCCACATAGTCATCCTTTAGCTAAAAGTTATAAGCAGAATCCACTTCCTGAAATGAGGCCTTTTTCACTTGCAGAAAAACACTGGTATAAAAACACAATCCTCTTCAAACTGGACTCATTACACAAACAATATCTACATTAACTAGAGCATAGTGTCAACAGAACTGCCTCAGTAGGCTGGAAACCATCACGCTGCCATTCATTTAGCCAGTGATGCAAATCGTCACCCAAACCATTCTGCTCTACCTAACTGGATCTCTCTGCATGCAGTATATGACAGCAAATGCACTAGCAGATGTGTCAATGCAATAACCCATACAGTGTGCCTGTTCCTCTGTAGAGACAGCTACACTGTAATGCAGGCTATTTGTCACTGTAAATGTGAAGTGGGTCTCCACTGATCTATCAGGCTAAAAAAAGGTTAAATAAATAATAACAGGTTGCTGTGGTGTGATTTCATTGGAGGATGTTAAAATATCAGGGGGCAGGACAGAAGTCCCTCACAGCACTAATGTTTTGCTATCTGTTTCTGACTGAAAACAAAGGAGCTTGGCACCAATGTCAATGCAGGCATGCTGTTAATAAGTGCAGGGCAAACACACCTGGATGAGGCCAGACTCGAAGGCCTCTCTGCTCAGCATCAGCGCCTATAAATTAGCAGCGTAGTAATGAAAATGTCATTTCTCATTTAGTGGGTCTGAAATATATCATCTGCAGCACAGCACATTAATTTGCATTTAAAGCCCATCCATTTTAAAGCCTGCCTCTGAACAAGGAGTGCATCCATTAGCATTTTGAATGTTGAAATCAGAACGTTTATAATGCTATTCCAACTAGGAGGAAAATAGCCAGCAATCTTCCACTGAAACTACACATAACTATCAAGTGTTTGTTTGTGTGTGTGTGTGTGTATATATATATATATATATATACACACACACACACACACACACACACACACACACACACACACACACACTAGTGCATTTGCTGTCATATATACATATATATAGTTAAAGTTTGGTTTCTCCAGCTTCATTGTAAATCTCCTACCTGCAAACCCCCTCTAGATGTTTTTGGCATGTGAAACAAGCCTGAACTGGAGATTGGAGTGATGACTCAGGGCTGTTATGCTATATTACTGTGCATAAGTCAAGTGGATGCCCTAACTCATCCCACCAGACTGTGCTCCTGACAGCTTACCTCAGCACTTGCGGAGTACTCCAAAGGGCAGATGCTGGATTTTATGTCTTTTCAATGACATTTCCCAGATGGTTATTTTTTCCTAGATATTATGTGCACACTAGGAGTCAGAGAAAGCACATCAATTTGTTTATAAGACAGTCATACTAGTGCACGCAGAGATAGAAATTATCAAAAAGAGGAAATGTCAAATGTGCTTTGTATACCAAACAACTGCAATGCTTGAAGCCTGCTGCCTGCTAAAGAGTCGCTACTATTTAAAGACTGGGTAAAACTGAGGTGCTGTGAAATGAAGCCAATCAAGCGGCAAAACTGACCCCAAACCCCACTGAAACAGCACCCCCTGCTGGCTTTGGACCTATTCAGAGTCAGAAGAACCAGCAAGGAAAATCCAAGCTCTTACACTACAACTGTCCATAGTTGTAGGTAAAGCTTTCTCAAATCATTCAAATGGTTTCAGTTGATGAATTGCTTATTAAGACTAAATTCTGAATGAGAAAATGTGCAAGAACACCTCTGAGAACAATGCACTCAGCATATGCGCTTGGCAGGGAAACCACTCACCATTGTACTTCATAAGAGCTGAGGAATGAGCCTGTGTCTGATTACAGCTCAAAGAGACCATCTGGTATGATGTTTTTCTTTGTTTTAATGAGGCACAACTCAAGAGATCATTCAGCCTGCTTGAACAGCAATCTAGAGAGTTCTCAGCCCTTGGCTTATCTTTGACCACACTAGGCAGACTCTCAGAAGCCTCTGAGTGACCACATTCTTCTGACTCAACAGGAGGTTCCATATGACCCCTACAGACTGTCTGAGTCAGAGTGGACACAAAGATAAATTTTCCCCTTCAATGACAGATTGGCGTCTGGCTGCCATTTTCAAACATCTGTCCTGGGTCACCTGGTGTGAGTGGCACTGTTGTCTCCATGGCACGTGACTGATGGCACACATAGAAGGCTCATTGTTAGTGGTGGAGGGAACACTCTTCTCCTGTTTCTAAAAGGCTAAGAGGCTTTTTTTTTTAAGTAACAGCCTTTTCGTGTAACGTTTATTGGCAAGTTTGCCATATCATTTTGATTGACATCATGTACTGCATCGCTTCATCTTGACTAGCTTGTAATACCTCTGCACTAAAATATTAGCTTGGCGCTAGGGTGTTAGATTGGGGCACTAAAGAGCTTTGGTTCAGGATTTCTCTGCTGCTAAGAAACCAGTTTGAATGGATGAAGCAAAAAAAAAGTGCTATTCCAATATTACAGTTTCAAATATGACATAATTCAGAATGTTGAATGTACCACTAAACTGAATATATTAACATCAGACACATTTTCAGGCACTGCTTATTTTTGCTGCATCAAATAATTTACTAAATCAAGACAATGTTGTAACATTTATGCCCAAAATTAACTCCCACTAAACTAACCTACATACACAGCAAGTACTGCATCAATTCAACAAACAACAACAAATATAACATATCTATCCTTTCCTATTTTCCACCAGCACCAGCACACCCATGACTACACAAATCTTGAACAAACATCATATCTAATTCAGATCCCCATCAGATTTCTGTACAAAATCGGAACTGACAGCCAGAGCAGATGGTGATATTTTCCCAATGACATCTTCTGGCACGTACAGCCCCTCTATGCTTAGTGCATCCTTTCACAAACACTGTTCATGATAGCAAGCAAACAGTGTTTTAAAAAGCTGTGTGTCCAGCTATTTCATAGAGAGGCTTTAAGTCTGTAGAACAGAGATGGGTCAAAGAAAAAGAACACTGTGATCCCACACTACAGAATAAGATTCCATGACTCACTCAGAGACCCATATTCATATTCTTTACTGAGGCAAAATGAACAATAAAGCATATAATCAGCTTAGTTAGCTGTGATGTGTTAAATGGTGGAGATCAGAGGTACAGCAAGACAGAGAGGAATGGAATTATAATCAAACAACAAAATACAAGGCAAAAAACACAGCCTTAAAAGAAGCTCAAACTACAGTACAGCAGACATTACTGGAACTGCAAAGATGATACATCATCTATACCACTAGACAAGTCCTGGTGTTACCTAAGTTAGTAACACGAGAGTGAGTGTGTTATTTCAAAATAACATCATGGTTATGATCGCTGTAGATCATCACAGCCGTAATGTTATTCACAATAACACACAACCTTGAGTGGTCGATTGCTTTTATACAACAATTAAATTAATAAAGTCAGAAAGAAAGAAATTGGCCAGTGAACTTGGCACTTAATATGTTTTAATGTTCACAGTTCCTTCTGCCAAATTATACTTAACAAGAAGCTTGTTGAACTCCACTCACTTGCTGCACAGTCTGTTGTCCACCTTGCCTTTTGAAGTACAGACTGAGACACAAAACCGCCACAATATCAAGTTTAGCTCAGTGTTGTGTTCTTAGGGGAGTGATAGTGTTTGTGAAAAAAAAAGTGATGTTATCACAAAATAACAGCACAGTTAGAACGCTTCTTAATCACTCAGCTTGCATGGCCGGAACTGTTGTAAAAACAACAACATTGAGTGTTTAATGTTAGAATATTAAAAATGTCATTAAATGCAATGTATAAAGAACAGTTCAGTTGTCTGGTTAATGTTATAATACTATGTAAAGTTGTCTTTGGTGTAATTTAAACTTATTGGCACTTTATAAATTATTCACACTTATTGGCTGTAGCTCTATGTTCCAATAACACTTTTATTGATTACAAATATAATATTTGTTCTGTTTGGCTGACCAATATTGTGTATCTTTGTTGAAACACACCCTAGAAATTCAACATATGTGGGCAAGTCCAAGCTCTTGTAGGCTGAATAGGTGGACAGATGTAAATGTGCTGTTTTGTGTGACATCATTAAAATAAGCTGTTTTTGCAGCTTAATCTCCATATATGGACCATATACACTGGGGAGTGAACAGTACAGTATGGAAACATGTGTCCAAGTGTTATCATATGTCATATGTTGTTTTTTTTATTTTAAATATGATGTGTACTTAAACAGAAGAGAACAGTGTCATCAAAACAAGTTACATCAGTTTCATAAAACATTCTTTCAGCATATAGTAACAGACCTCAGGAAGCATGACTTTACTGACTAATATGTTATTAATGCAAACTGAAATATCATCTGATATTGTGGTGAGTTTGGAATATAACATGGTATTGAATCTTATCAGCACCATCCAGCACTGTAAGGCAGCCCACAGTTTACACTGAGGAATGCCATGCTATTTTAAACCAACAGAGCTGGGCCGCTGGCATCATTTAGAATCTCTGAGGTGTCTCTTTCCGATGTAGGTGCTTTTGGGGTTCAAAGGCCATCCAACTAAAAGGATTACTTTCAGCAGCCTCACCTAATTGCTAAGTATTAAAGTCCTTGGTCATCTATCATCTAGGTGTGTGCATTAGAGCCTGATGCCACTGCCAGGGAATGTTCAGTTAATAGATAACTGCCACAGCCTCATCATACTGTTTGTCTATGCACTGTTGTTGTAATGCTCTTTTCACTCTCTATCCTCTGTAGCAGTGCAGAAGAGCGTCACAGTGATAATCAGGGCCTTGTGTGACAGCTGCTGCCTGCTCAACAGGTTCAGCGCTCAGGAGCAGAAAGGGAAAGCGGAATGAAAAGGCTTTCTGTGCCTGTATCCTCTCTGTGTGTCTCAGCACTCCCTGAGCGGGTGTTTAGACTCGATACAGCCCTGGCTCTGCTCCGGCTCTGATCTGCGCTCTCTCTCACTTACCTAAATGTGGCTCTGCTTTCATGGGCTGCCTTCCACATCATTTGTTCTAGCCTTCTTATCAGACTTCTCAGACAGTGTCGTGCTTCTGCGTTACGGCAAGAGTAGAAATCCTTTTAGAGCAAGCTGTCTGTGTCTTCATATGTGAAACAGGGAACCAAAAGTGCTATGTGGCTCTGGCCTAATGGTTCAAACAAAGCCTGTGATCTTCTTCTCATTTCCCCTGTTCTCACAAATGTGTATCTTTACAGAGGGAACAGGTACTTGAAGAATCATTTTCATATCCCATAAATAAAAAGTCAAATATCTGACCGGTGCAGGTAGCAGGGGTTATAAGTGGATGCATGCAAAATTCAAGACTAGGTGTATATAGTTGTTCATGGATAGGTAAATAAGCAATAATTGATGAATAAGTGGATACTGCGAGAAACCCAATATCTCTTTGGTGAAGCTATTACTGCCACTGATTGTAAGTGCAAATTCCTAATGAGGGAAACAAACTGTTACAGAGCAGTAGTGTTGGCCAATATATGATTTATAGCAAACGGACAGATAACAAGCATTATAGCCACAAGAACATACCGTTTCATCAAATAGTCATGACCTAGTCACCACACCAGAAGAAGATACACTTCGGCTGTGATTGAAATGGATCCATAATTGTGTTTTATGCGTCGGGAACGATGAACAGGTGTTGTAGGGTGATATAATCAAATAACAATGAGACTAATATGCCAGAATGTTTTGGATTTTTCTGCCTAGTCCAAGATATACTATAAATTTACTGCACCATGATTGTCTAATCTGACATTGTGACCAATGTAAAAGACAAAAATACTGTGTACTCTGATCCCAGCATTAGGGCACTGTTATGCACATCAGACATTTTTTAGTGTTTCAATTATGAAATCCCACAATGTATTCATAGCTTCTGATCAGCACATATCACTACAACAGAATGTATACCAACGTGCATTCTAATACAGAAGACAGAGGAAAGTTAGCTAACAATAACTAATACCAGACCAGGAAAAACACTACAAAAACAACTAGAAACACTAGTTGCTCATCATACAGTAAAAACACTTACTGCTAACTGCAGTCAATGACCAAGAATTGGTCCAAGTTTCTTTTCGCACTTTTTAAAACTTCACTCCCATGTCAAGGGCTATGAATAAGATGTTAACTTCAGCCTTGAAGCCAACTAATGTGGGTTGTTTATGTGCCTGTTGAGTACTGGTGCAGGCTGATAATGAGAATGTGTCTGAATTCAAGCACTGATCTGTGCACTTTTACTGCTATTTAGTAAACTAAATAGTTCCTCCTTATTTAGAGCAATACTAATGAGGGAGTAGGGATCCATTTCTGCCACAGCCTATGTAAGGTTACTTTCACTGTAATTTTAAGAGAAAGACACAGAGCAAAACAAGCTTGGCTGTTAACAAAAAGGATCCCTACTCCCTCATTAGTGCTAAACATTAAGCTTAACAAATAATAGTGGTAAAATGTATGAAGCAATAAATGAATTAGGACACTTTCTCATTATAAACTTGCATCAGCATTCACCAGTGGCATAAACAAACCAACCTTGGTTGCTTGAGAGAGGATAAAGTTGGCTTCATATTTGTTGCTGCCATAGACATTACATTTTGAAGAGTGTAGACGGGTAAGGACCAGGGAAAAAGAGAAAAATATGACAAGGCTACACATTTAATTCTCAGTCTATAATTTCATAAGCCTACAACAGTGCTTTTGCCATATGATGAGCAGCAGGAAGTAAATGCATTTAGTCTTTGGTTTTAACTAGTAATGCACCAATATCATTTTTTCCTTCCAATATTGATACAGATACCTGCTTGTTAAGTATCAGCCAATACCGAGTACTGATGTTAACTCTATCTAACCTAACCTAACATAACCTAATTAACCTATTGATCCTGATATTGTAAAAGCCACATTCTGCATCAGAAATAAAACATACCAAGTTTGAATGAATGGCACATACGATTTTTAAACTAGTATTACAAATTGAACAATATATAGATAAATATATAACAGGCCACGAGACCCCACTGCTGTGTAATACAGCTGACCAAATGAGGCACGTCACAGAAGAGGCTAGAGGACATACTAGCCCGGGTAGCAGGCTGCTGCTGCTTAAAAGGTAATCCAAGGCAAAAGGCTGTCATTACCCCAAGAGAGAAGCAGGTCCTTACATATGTCTCCCTAATGTTTGCACCTTAAATAACAACCTGAACTAATATACTCAGACTGTGACTGTCTACACAGCATGAGATGAGGGATTACCTCATGGCTCAGCCATTCAGATAAATTAGCATGTTTTATACTGTTTGTACACTGCAGTATCTGGTATATTTGTGGTATACTGGTGAAACTAATACATTAGGAAGAATTCCAACTGATGCATTAGCCACTATTATTGCCTTCCCAGAAAATACTGCTATTAGATTTTGCAGTGAGCATTTCTTCTGCTGATTGTCAACCCACCATGCTAAAGTGTTGTTGAGGTCCATCTACTGGCGTGCATGCACACAGTAATGCTTTGTGGTACTGATATTTCCATTGTCAATATCAATACTGCGTTTAAGAGTCAGTTTCACTGCTGATACTGATACGGTATCGGTGTACAGATAAAGTTAACCGGTACAGTATACAGAGCAGCTTTTAACAGCTTCATTATTAACATTAGATAACATTATTCTGTTTTCTACACAGTAAAAAGAGACTCACAGTACTTGTCAGTACACATTCTGGTCATGTAGTGATCTACAGTGTTCACTAGAAATTTACAGGTGCCTTGTGGGAGACTGGATTACCCCTAATGCAACAAAATTTTACAACTCACGCAAGAGAAAAATGGCCAACATTATAAAAGTGCAAATAGGGATCTGTTTCGGTTAAAGTATTCTGATCAATACAAGCTATGTCAGGTTTGTTAAGCAATCCATTAACAGACAGTATCAGCAGTCATAAAACATGGGCTCATTAACTTCATTAATGCAAACTTGAATGTCATCATAAATTATTATACCATAATATATTTGGAAAATATGCAACCAAATTTCATCAATACCACCCAGCACTAACAGAGTGTTTGATTACAGCAATTTAGGCTTCCATACAACTCATAACTCTTGCTCTCACTGGGCGTCTTCCGGCATTGATCACACTTTCTTCTAAATTGACATTTGCCGCATCTGCATCTTAGCAGTTGTGTCATTTACCGACTGTGCTGCTTCCTGTGCAGGCTCCATCTTGACCGCTGCCATTTCTCATATGGAGACCTTGGCGCTTTAGCATCATTGTAAATAAAGGACAAGGGACACATGTTCCACTCAATTCACCAGACCCACAATGTCCCTTTTTTCTAGCTGTTTCCTTTGATGAGTAGAAGCCTCAGTCATTCAGACATGTGTAAAGGGAACACTGCACAAGCAACAGACTGACCTAAAAAGTGCTACATCTTCTACAAAAAGAGCTACATCTTCTACAAAGAGAGACCAACATTAACTAAATAACCTTGTAAAAGGCCTCTCATGAAAGCATGTTTCATATGTATACCCATTAGAAAATAGCAGAAATGCTCAAGGGTGCCTTCAGAAGAGCTTTCTTCAGTGCGCAAGCAACTCACTAACATGCAGACAAACACTGATTTGGGGGAAAAAAGATGCTGTGCTATTCTTGTTTCAATGACGTGTAGAATATGACAATGCCATAATCTGGGGTATTGTCAGATAAAAGAAGGAAAAATTCCACCCCTATTTAGCCTTAAACTCCTATCTGTTGGGAAACGGTTACCACAGCAACCACCAACGTCTCGGCTCATGTATCTATGACTGTGAAGATCTGTTGCCTCCATGTCTCGTGTTCTGTAGGTCACACAGGTCACTCTGTGGTCCAGCAGGCTGGTCAATTTTCTTAACAGGATATGCTTCTTAAATAGACCATATACTGCATTTTTGTTCTTGTTTATTATTTTCCCTGGTGTCCACTGACAACAACTGTGTGGGTTTATGCACTAGTAATAATTCATTTTGTATGACCACTTTCCAACCTCTCTTTATACCTTAGAATTAAACAAGCTATTTTTGTTACTGTGCCTTTAAGACTGGTATATGTGATATTTTGTTCTGATTGGCTACTTTGTATTGTGACCCATTTCAAAAAGTTGTTCAGGCTGAAACACTCCTCATGACTTCAATGTATGGCTCCTCACTCAAAAAGTAAAGCGTCCTTTATAACCTTAATAGGAATGGACAGGCTAAATAGGTAGATATATGTAAATGTGTTGGATTGTGTGACCTCACAAAAACATTTCATTGTTCCAGATATAAATCTCAGAGAATGCCTAATTATGATAAGCTTTGAATGTTTACATAGTGCAGCAAACTTAGATTATGAGTCATCAAGCCAATGAGCTTGTATTCTGATGGAAATAAAAGAACATGAGGAACAAAAACTGCAATTATAAGTCATTTGTTACAACCCAGACACCACTGTTAATAAACCACCTTAGAAATAAAAGACAAAAAGCCATTAGTTGCTGGTGTAAGTATAGCTTAAACTTTCATTTCCATGATGAATCATCTCCCTGCAATTATTTGTGTGTAACTGAATCTTTCTGCAAGCAAATAAAATCTTCAAATAAAATCACCCACAATCATTTCCCTTTCTCATCTTTTTTTCCTCTCTAAGGGCCTGAGGTGCACCCGCATTTCTATTTGATACGACTGCCATGAAAGACTCCTCAAGGCCCACAGTGTAAAAAGAGCACCAAACAGATTAAATTTCACTTGTTCCTTCCATGATTTTCCAGGACAAAAGAAAGCCTGTGTTTTAAAACCAGCATCAACAGCCTTTGAGCACAAATACACACACAGAAACCACTGAAAACGATTTAACCAGCCAGATCTTGACAAGCCAAGACCTCCACATATGGCTGTCAGCTTTTGAGAGATCTGCCACGTCACACCTATCAGTGTGAAAGGATGAATACTGACTACAGAGCACACGCGTGCATGCACGCACGCACACACACACGCACACACGCGCACACACGCGCACACACGCGCACACGCACACACGCACACACACAGTTTAGAGAATCTGCTTGGGCTTTATTGTGCGTCTGTAGGTATAGCTGCTGATGAACAAGCTGCCAAGGACAGATGACTGCTGAGCTGACATTCAGGCACAGCTTAAAGCAGGGGTTCAGTCAGAAATGCTAATGTCGCTAATGAAAGCAGACAGCTGACAATACGCACTGTGCAAAAGACAACACGCTAAATAATAATAATTATATAACTATTATTATTATTATTATAACAACAATAATAATAACAATAATAATAATCATAGTAATAACAATAATAATAATAATAATTCTATTCATATGGTACGTATCATGCAAAACAGTTATAGAAAAGATCATTAGTACTTAATTAGAATCAATAAAAAGAAGAAGATTAAATTACAAGATAAATACAAACACGAGGCATCACCACGAGACATTCAGTTTTAGTTAAATGTTAATTTAAAGAGATACGTTTTCAGGTGCTTCTTAAAAGTGAGCACAAAGCTTGACTGTCTAATAAAAGGAGTTCCACAGTTTAGAAGCAGAAAAACTGAAAGTGGCCTCTCCATATTTTCTGTACTGTACAGAGGGAATCTGTAGAAGGCCACCATCTGCAAATCTTAGATTACGTGCCGGAACATAAACAGACAGACACTTGTGATGTAAGCAGCTGCTTTAAGGTTATTTTGAGCCATTTTGAGCAGAACCTTGAAATCCATCCTGTATCCAGAGATGTAAGGGATGTGTAGTCCAATAAGAAGAGCATTACAGTAGTCAAGTCTGCTTCTAACAAATTCATGAACAAGTTTCTCTGTGCCGCTCTGAGATTGAAAAGGCTGAACTTTAGCCATATTTCTTAGTGATAAAAAGCTACTATAGCGACCGTGTTTACATGTGGGGTAAAACAGAGCTCAGAGTCTAAGATCATACCCAGGTTTCGTACTTCAGGTATAAGAAGCAGTTTTTCTCTGAGTTTCTGTACCAACGATCAGAAATTCAGTTTTTTCATGATTTAATTGCAGAAAATTTTGCCACATCCACTGAGAAATATCTGACACTCAGACTGACATACAGTCTGTCTACAGAGTCTTGAACTTCAGAAAGAATAGAAATGTATAGCTGGGTGTCGTCAGCATAGCTATGAAAATTTATACTATGCTTCCTAACAACATCACCTAGAGGTAGCATATACAAAGAGAAAAGCAAAGGCCCTAACACTGAACCTTGGGGGACTCCACAATAAACAGCAAACCTTTTTGTTGAATGACTTCCAAGTGACATCATGCACTGCCTATTACTTAAATATGACTTAAACCATTCTAAAACTGTGCCCAAGAGGCCAACCCAACATTCAAGACACTGGAGTAAAATCTTGTGGTCAACAGTATCAAAGGCTGTACTAAGAACTAATAAAACCAAAATAGAAGGATTTTGTGCATCAGCGCTGAGCCTAAGGTCATTCATAACGTGAATCAATGCTGTCTCTGTACTGTGGTTGGAATGAAAACCTGACAAACTTCTCATATAAATTGTTTGATATGTATTTAATTGTTTGAAAACAACTAATGTTACTAAGAAAAGAGGCAGGTTTGAAATTGGTCTAAAATGATTTTGCATGGGTGGATCCATGCTGCTCTTTTTCAGCAGAGGCTTCACCAGGGCAGTTTTAAAAGCATCTAGAAAAACACCTGTTGACAGAACAATTTACAATAGTTAAAAAATCATTGTGCACACAATCAAAAAACATCCTAAGGAAGGAAGTAGGAACAGGGTCAAGATCACATGTGGATGAACGAACGAAATAATTGTGAGCTCCTCATAGTTCATAACAGAAAAAGATGGCATTACTGATGTAGGTGGCTTAGCAGGAACATTATAGGAGCTTGTTTGAGTCTGCTGAGCTACACCCTGTCATATCAGGTCTATATTATTTTGGAAATTAATTGCGAACTCTTCACAGATATGAGAAGATAAATCATTATTAAACGCACTAGGAGACAAGTTGGGGTAATTAGGTGGTCTATGGTGGAAAAAAGGAGTATGGTATTATTTTTTTTGTATTCATTACATTGGAGAGGTATGCCTGTCTCGATATTTTCATAGCATTATTATAGACTGAGATCTGCTCTTTGAGAATATCAGTGTACTTGCAGTTTAGGTTTCCTCTATAAGCGCTGTTTCTTTTAAGCTGGCATATTTCCGCATTTATCCATGGATTTTTAAGAGCGTGTGTGCTTTTCTTCCTTTTTATTGAGGCAATAAGGTCGAGGTTTTCTAGACAGTGTGGCTTCTAGACACCAGTGTCTTGTTTTAGCTAGAATAGAAATATTATTTAAGATCTTCATGTGCGGTTGTGACAGCAAATAAAATCACGATACAAGTGGCTACTGGGTTTTAGGCAAATCAGAAATATTTAGGGATGTCCAGATCCATTTTTGGCTCCTCGCTCTGATCGAGGAATCTTAACCTTTAAGTGTCAGCTGTTCTGATTCAATTCAACCACTGCATTTTTATAGATATCATACAGTCACATAACCTTGCATGCTAGTCTAGCAATTTATTAAACAGTAAAATTACTATCATTTTAAGTTTGTACACAGGCTAACACTTGACACATGTTTTTCTGTATACTGTGTACAAGCCATAAAATACATTTTTATAGTGTGTTTGATGTTGATTATAATCAAGATTGGCCTCCTTGAGGATTCAGCTGTTTGTTACTTAAAACTACTGCAGTAAAATGACTGTTTTTCATGTGTATAATGGCATAAAATCTGCATGTATATCTTTTGGTTTGTGTTTGGATTAGTTATGTAAAATAATTCTTCTATAGTGTTGTGAATAAACTATAAATATATGCTTCTCCAACATGTGTGCTGTAACCTGCTCTTTTCTTGCTAATTTGAACATATTGTTTCTAGGGATATACAATCACTCAGGGAACCACATGGGTATTGGCAGATAATTGCTGAAAAATTACTGGCATCAGACAGATGTTTAAATTTGGACAGCAGAACGGTATTGAATGACTGGTCTGAAATTTCATTTCATTTATTTTACTGCATTTTCAACCCTACAGAAATATACTTTGCTATAATGCTAACCTAACATTTATAAAATGTACCAATTTGTACATTTTATAAATGTTTATGTACTGGCATCAGCCTTGGCATTGGCAGATATGTACATGAAAAAAATTGGATATCAGGACCTGCATATAATTCACCTATCTTTGCATCCCCAGTCATTTGAACCTAGAATCAGCATGTTGTTCCTTGATACTTGCTTTTCTCAGTAGTGAAACATTTTGCAGGATCATATTTTTACATGGTTGTGGTGGCACGCTGTTCACAGCAAATAATCACAGCAAATGTGAATGTCCTTTTAAAGCACCTCTACAACTAAAGCATGAATGGAGCATGAAAGAAAAAAAAGAAACAAAAGGATTGTAAGTGGACTGAGGTTATTTTAGCCAATACCCCATCCATTAAAATATGCCTGAATCAGCCCAAACCATCTGACTCACACAGCAAGCCCTAAACAGCAATTTGCTAAAGTCGCTAACGACTCAAGGCAAGTAGTCAATCATTAGCACCATACAAATGACCTCACGATTAAGGACAGCCACAAGATTCCACTATTTCTCTGGAATGGAGGTATTGTCTCAACATTTTCATGTGTGGCTGTGATGGCAGACATTACACGCAGCTCAAGTCTTAAATAGCAATTTGTCCTTCCCTCAAGGCAAGCTGACGGTTTAGAAAGAGGACCCATCATTATCAGCTGTTGACATTGTAACATTTACGTACTTGAGGACCTTAAACAAATCTAATCTCCTTACTTAGACAGGCTAATGATAGCTATACACTGAGAAAATGATGGACCGTTTTCAGAATGTCTGCTCTCTCTCTCTCTCTCTCTCTCTCTCTCTCTCTCACACACACACACATTTGAAGATCAAGGAGAAGCAGTGCTGGACTAGCAGCTCCTCTGTCTACCCCCACTTTGGCAAAGCCCTTCTAAAAATCACCCAGGACCGCTGCAATTGATTTCCAAGCGAGTGAATCACCCAGGCCGTGGGTGTCTAAAGAACCGCAATCAACATGTCATCATTAATTAGGCACCACTCGAAGATGCCCGTGAAAGCACAGCAGAGGCTGAGCGGTGAAGAGAGGAAGAGGAAGCTCGTCTCGGAGCTGGAAAGCAGCCCCAGCTCCTCCCTGCAGAGCCGAAGGAGAGGAGGTAGTGACTAACGTTTATCTATCGCTTATCTCCACATCTTGAGCCCCACCAGGCCAGGAGAGGCAGTGCTGCTGGCTCCGTGCCCAACTTTCACTGGTCAACAGATGCAGGCAGGGCGGTTCGCACACTGAGAAAATGAAGCCCTAGGGTTAATTAAGGTGTACCGCGTCCAGTTCAGCTCCTCTCCCCGTTAACAGCTCCCCTGATAAACCAATCAAAAGGGAGAATAAAATGAGGCACAGCTAAAAAAAAACAATGGCCTTTTCATAGTGAATGGTATTTTATAAGGGTGTAAATCGCTAACCTCACTTTAATTCATCTTTGATTAAGATTCAAAGGAAATAGTTCAAATACATAAATAAAAATACGCTGAATACACAAACATGCCTAAGGAACTGTTTATCCAATAGTGGAATGCAGATAATAAAAACACCTGGCTCTGCAGGGAGGAGCTGGGCCTGCTTTCCAGATCTGAGACAAGCTTTCTCTTCCTCTCCTCACTTCTCAGCCTCTACTGTGCATTCCTCGGCATTTTTGAGCTGTGGGGTTTATATTTGAAAATCTGCCAGGCCAAAGATTTAACAGTGCATTTATACTTGGCAATATATACTGACATTCTGGGCAATATATAAAAAAACACAATTTGCTAAAAACAAAATAAATAAACAAAAAGAAAAAAAGACAGCATTAACTGGTTTAATGAATATCCCTAATAAAATCACACATTAAATAAACACCGAGTAACTGAACATCTTTTTATATTAAACCATTTCACCACTTGTTTTGAACACTGTTACTACACATCCATTAGCTTCTGCTGGTGTGAGTTCATGGCTGTTTCTTCTTTTCAAACATACAAAAGCAGTTTGCATGCCTCAAACTTGCAACGCTATATATGTGCAAGTGAAATGTGGCCAAGTTTAAAATAAACAAAATAATTTTTAAAAACAAAAGCAAAAGCAAAAAGATATTTAAAAAAAAAGATAAGAAAACAGGTATTTTCTTTTGTTACAGTGGAGACACTATATTCAGCTATACATGCCTTTGGAAAAAATGAAGCATTATATTATCATGACTTTACAACTCATCCATGACGATCAGGACAATTAAGCTGGAATGGAATGGAAAATCCTGATAATTTTCCTTAAACAGTATGTTGCACTTGGAAAAGCAGAGACAGCAGGAATTTGCTGTACCATATTTTAGTAATGCTGCATAATAACCATTGTTTTAACAGTAAAAATTTCATGTCTATATTTTTAAATTATATTTAGCAAGTTTAAAGACAAATTGGTTCTCTTTAATTCTCAGTTCTTTTTGTAAACATGGAATTTTAATTTAATTTAATAGGGTTTCTTGTCAATCATGGAAAATATCCTATTATCGTGGGCTCCGTCACCCAGGCATAATTTATACCTGTAGTACTTTATTGTGAACTGCGTGTTCTTGTGTAATTTTAATAGTTTGTGCCAATCTCAATCTGAGAAAAAGCTTCTCAGCTCAGGGTGCAGTAGGTGTGCTGTTAATAGGTACCGTCAGCCCTGAAGAGAGAGAGGGAGAAGGAGAGGGAGAGAGAGAGGGAGAGAGAGAGAGAGAGAAGCAGTGGAGCAGCACACCTACAGAGTGATGGACAACTTGGAGGAGTCGTACTGACAACAATATTGGTATTTTCACAGCTCACTTCTGGACAACGTCTGGTCTGATAAAAAGGGCAAAACAGACATGGCTTCTTGAGCACCCTGCAGTCTGACTGCCTCATTGACTCTCTGCTCTAATGTCTCAAAGTTCACAGGTCCAAACACATCAACACACAAACAACTGTACGTGAGCCATATAAACATACAGCATTTCCATTAGCAAGCAACAGTGAACGATCAGAGAAGTGAACGATCTTCCAGTGAGGTTACAAACGCAACCTGTTTCTACCTCTTATCCGATCAAAAATTCTCATTTCAAAGCAGAAGCAGAAAGGATTTCAGCTAATTAACACACAATGAAAAGACTATTGCAAGGTCCATGTAATAAAATTTTAATGCAACAACATGTATTTAAAGTCATTTCCCAGTCCAGCTCTGCCGCCTGGAGGCTTGGAGCATCGTGTCCTCCACTCCAAATTTAATTATGTTTTTCAACACTTCAGATCTCAAGTGGCTGTGTCAGATCTATGGGGAGCTTCAGGGAATCTTCTGTCTGGCCGTCTGGTTCCTTGTTAATATTACCCACAAAGGCTTATGTTTTGAAGCCGATCTGGCAAAAAGCAAAGCCGTGCAAAGGCTATTAACAAAACTGACCTTGAACGCTGCTTATGACCCATAGAGATAATATTAAACAATTCACTAGAAAAAATGGCCTGGTTTTAGCCCAAGGGTGTGCAAATCTATTCTTGGAATTTGCCTGCAGCACTGCACAGGTTAGTGGTCTTTTTGCCCCAACAAACCAGATTTAATTGAATTAAATCAATGTTGTCTTATAACCCACAACTCAGCTACCCGGCTCAGATCTAGTTTGCATAGTTATATAGAGTTAACACATCCTCTACTCAACAATAAACTTTAACGTGGCATTTTGTGGCAAATTTTAGAGCACAATTTCTTTCTTTTTTTTTTTTTTTGCAGAGTTTAAGTTTAAATGAATGTTAAATGTGTAAATATTAAATGTGTCATAACAACCCCCCCCCCCCCCCCAAAAAAGATATACTGAGCATACAAAATATACTATACAATAAAGATTATCTTGGAATTGTGCAAGAGTGCATTCTCTAAAGAGAATATGTATTTATTTTCACTTAATTTACTTAGTTAACATAAACTTACAGGTAAACTTTAGATACTAGTGGGTTAAGTGGCGTTCCATGACAGCAGCAATTTGTTTTTGACTGTCTAAAATTTCAACTACAAATTTCAAACTACAAAAGGTCGGTCTTCCAGAAGAATCGACTACACCCACAATATACTCAGAAAAGCTTATCGGGGCCTACTTTGCCCTGATACTGCTACCAAACCTAATCTGTATTTCCCCTTTCACTGTTAGCTACAAACAGTTAAAATCCTTGCATGCTTTAGCTTCAAACATGGTCGCCTTGACCAAAACCTGAGTATTCCCTGCATGCTGCAGCGGGAGTTGTGGCAGTGTTCTGAGAGTATGGTAAAGGAGGGCCTGAGGCTTGGCTTAAACCCTGAGGGAGCCCTGCAGCTGTATGCACGAGCCTGTCCATGTCCTAAAGCCTCTGGCTCAGAGCTGATCAGCTCGCGCCAATCCCCCAGAGGGCTACCTCAAAACGGAGAGGAGACGCTCACAATCTGCTCCAGTTCTAATATAAGTGGGTCAGCTGAGATTACAGCCATCTTAGTCTGTCAAGTCAGCTGAAGAGTGAGCCAAAACCTGAACGTAACTGTGAGGTTTGTGGGTTAAAAATGGGCTGATTCCATGATCAAAGTTGTCCAGATAGATGCGAAAATGCACATCAGAAATAGTTTGACTTAACTGTACTTAATGTGTACATTAAAGTGCATTTTCAACATTTGTGGAAGAGCAGGTGATTCCCCCCCACCCCCCCCCCTCCGCCCCCCTTTTCCAAAACTCTTGCCAAATCAAGCCTGTGAATGAGCCAGGACACCTGCACATTTTCAAAGCTAGCCTTTGTTGTAAGAAGCTAAAACCATTTGGTTATGTAGGGCAGAAACCTGAACCCAAAACGTCAATAAGCGAGTAGTCTAAAAATGCGGTATGCAGGTGCTTCCCATCCAAAAATCTGACTACTCCCATCATGTCTGTGGTGCATGCAAATAAAGCTTTCAGATGCGTCTGTTTACCCACAAACGGCGCTGAGCGCTCCCTCTGAGCCATGGCGATAGCACTGCTAATGTCAAACAGTGACTCTGCGATGCTGTGGCTCGACTGGTATGTCAAATTAAATGGCACCTTCCTCTCTCTCGCCGAGAGATTAGAGTGTTGACGAAGCTTAAAAGCGCCAGAAGTAGATAGTGCAGACGTTAAAACCCTGTCGCTGCACAGCAAACATCCCCCCTCAAGCAGCCTGATTGCTTCACTGACATTATTTTACAAAGCTGCAAGGCTGGCATGCTTTATTTGCATAGCATTTCCATTCAGGAACCCCAAAAGGAACATGAGAGTCTGCAGAGCACAGATTTGGTCAACCCAGAGGTCCTAAGGTTTGGCATATTTTCTCTTGCCCTACAGGTGCCAAAAATGTGTTTTTTTCCTCTCCTCCAAATATGGGAACCTAAGGAATTCCTGATTTTATGCACATTTTTCCAAAGTTAATGGAGTGGTCTGAATGCATGCCAGAGTGAGAAAACAGGGATCAATCTCATTGTCCTTCTGTTCCATTCTGTCAGTCACCATCAGCTTTATCAGCCAGGCACTCAGTGGAAAATTATTATAGCCAGGAAAGCAGTGCCAGCAAAAGAAACAAAAAAATGTTTTTCTTTCTTTTCAAACCACAAAATATAAAAATCACTATACACACAGCACAAGGGAGTCTTGAGAACATAATTTTCCACCTTATTGGTTCACAGAAGCATGTGTGGAGATGTTGTTTGGACACATGTGGGGCTGTCCAAACTGCTCTCTCTCAGACTAACATCAAAAATAAAAGTCTTCTTCAAAGCAGAGGCTGCGTGTATGCTCTGGAGGTCAGCGTTTGATCAGATCGGATTTTTCTGGAATGGAACCATGCTTTTCCTGCACTCCTTCTGAGCCCTGCTCAATGCTTTAGACGTGTCCAAACCGAGCATCACATGACCCAGTCAACATCAAATGCTCTGAATCACATACAAATCAAGGCAGTAAAATCATTAATAATGCTATCAATATGTATTACAGCACACTGGGGCTGCGTAACTGCTTCATAATGAATTCACCTGTGTTTTTGTTTTTTTTTGTTTTTTTAAATAAACCCTTATTTTAATAAACTCTTTCAGATCCAACTCCTTCATGGTTGGATGCATGCAATGAAGTAGCCAACAAGCAACAAAAGAAACGAAAGCACTCCCCATATATGTGACATTTGGGCCACTTGTTCTGCAAAGAACATTTGGGAGCGCTCTGTGCGTGAAAGGCAGCTGACATTGAATCTAAAGCAGAGGGAAGGGTTTTTTTTTCCCATGGACACACAGAGGAGGAGTTGTCTGCAATAGGCAGATGGGATGTGCTCTCTCTGACTGAGCGCCAGCCGTCACTCTTCACTCATCTGCATGCTGGCGGAGTGGGGAACATGTCCGTGCCCTCTAGCCATGCCTCGGTCCTAACATCTACAGACAGTTCCATGTGGAATTCGAAAGATAGTGAACCACAAACAGGGAAGCGACAAGTCAGCATTTTTTCAAAATGTTTTAAACGTTTCTTTAAAGAAGACCTACTGTCCATTTCCAGTTTTCACTTTCCTTTAGCATGTTATACAGCTTTTTGAGCACGTAAATGGTCTGGAAAAATTACAAAGCTTAAAGCACACGCAAGACAGAGTAACATTCTCCCACAGACACCACTTTTCTCAGCTGTCTGAAATGTGTTAGAATTCCAGCCCTTTTGCTTTGTTACAGGATAATGTAATCTTGTAACACAATCCTTACTGTCCACCTAGTACACCCTCAGACAAGGCACAGCAAGTGGTGGAGGCATGTCAAAACATGCTGACTTCACTTTCATAATCGGACTCTGATTCAAACTGATGTGGCTGAACCAACGCCATTAGAAAAACGGCCACACAGTTGTCTACAGCTGCTCAGGAGTGAAGGGTCTGTTCATAAATGAGCATAATAGATGCCCTTTAATCTCACACTGTTCTGTTTAACGGTTCCTTTGTCATTCACAATGCCGCTCTCTTGGTGTTTCCCTGTCCTGCATTCAGTGTTCTGATCTATGGGTAGTTCTCTGACCGTATATCATTCCGTGTGCTGCTCTCTGGGTTTTCTCCAAGCCTCTATCTCCCAGTGTGCTGCTCTCTGGACACTTCCCTGCTCCTTTATTGCTCAGTGTGCTGCTCTCTGCCCGTTTCCTTGCCCATCTATCGTTCAAAGTGCTGCTTGCTGGGTTTTTCTCCACCCTTCTATCATTCAGGATGCTGCTCTTTAGGTGTTTCCTTGTCCCTCATTCTGCTGATCTGTGGGTAATTCTCTGACCATCTATCATTCAGTGTGCTGCTCTCTGGATTTGTCTTTCATTCTGTATCAGTGTGCTGCTCTATACATGTTTCCCTGCCCCTCCATTGTCCAATGTGTTGCTCTATGTGTGTTTCCTTGACCCTCTATTGCTCAGTTTGATGCTCTCTTTATATTTCCTCACCCTGCTATTGTTAAGAGGGCTGCTCTCTAGGTGTTTCCCTGTCCCTTTATTTTCCAGCACGCTGCTGTCTGTGCGTTCCTCTGCCCCTCTACAGCTTTGTGTGCTACTCTCTGGGTATTTCCCTCCCAATCATTTGCTCAGTGTGCTGCTCTTTTGGTGTTCCTCTGCCCCTCTGTTTGATTACTGTGTTTCAGTGACTAATACTCACATTCTGTCTCAGCTGTGTTAATTTCACCATCACAGTGAAAAAATGGCAAACTGACAGAGAACGTGTGTTGACTAAGCAGGGTAAAACTACAATGCATTTCCGTGAGATTCATTTCATTACAGGGACAATGCAAGAGACCACTCGAAAGCATCTGGGCTGACTACCTGCAGCACTTGAGGCTAAAGCACTATTGTATGTGAATACAAACAGCACTGCTTGAACAGCACATTGTCTTAGCATATCTTTTGTTTCGGGCCACTTGGGCAAGATCCTGTTGGAGCCCAGAGAAAGGCTGAGTGCTCCAACTCAAACTGAAACAAGCCCATGTGACGATCAACACATTCTGCCAAAAACACGTTAGTCAGATGGGCAATGGTCACGTCAGCTGGGCTTGGCAAATGAATCCTGAAAATAATAAGGGCATTAAATAATAAAATAATAAAGACATTGAATAATAAGCCAGAATGTGCAGTACCAGCCAAAAGTCTGGACACATCTACTCATCTCTTTTTTTCTTTTTACTATTTTACACATTTAGACTTATTTAGATTATACAGAGAGCAAAAGGTATTAAAATGTTACATTTTCATATTCATGTCATGTTTTCTTCAAATTAGCCCTGCTTTGCCTTGATGCTTCTTTCTACAGCAGTTTGATATGAAGTCACCTGGGATACTTTCCCAACAGTCTAGAGGCTGCCATATGCTGAGTGTTAAAAAAATGTTTCAGAAATAAAAGGCATAAGCCTTTAGATCAAAATAACTTGAGGATTATTAAAAAAGATATTAATTCAGGTCTAAAAATGTTGGCTGGTACAGTCTGAGACATATTTCAGAGTAACAAAGCACTTTAGAATCTGCTATTCAGCTGTTTATCTAATGGTTATTTAAAGCTGTGCAGAGTAGAAGCAGAACTCTAAAACGATCCACAAGCACTGACTGACATGCCTGTATTTAAGCATTAACTTCCCACTACTTAAGTCCATTCAGGCAAAAAATGGCCCATCTCCCATTTCCTGCTCAGATGTGACGGGCGCTGGCAGCCCTGGGCTGGTCACTGACAGCACACTTATTAGTGTCATCCTCCAATCACCTTCCTCAAACGATCTGCAAGAGTAGAACAGAAGGTATAGTCGAGGGCTTTTTCACTTTCCTGCACGGCTGCAGGACTTAGAGGGGGGAAAAAAAAGAGCAAATACTGAGCTCAAACACGCGCCGGCAGTGCTATGAACCAGTGACAAAAAAAAGTCTTCAATCCACAAACAAAGAAAATCTACAGAAACACAGCATATCAGACTGTGCTGTCAGCCGATAAGCTGGCCGGTGAGCAGCTCAAGCCACGATCCTACAGAACATCTGGCCTGACACGGCCTTATCGGTCATTATGCTGCTGAGATGAGCCCGGCCCAGCAGGCATCAAAACAGGCCTGCAGCCCTAATGATTCTACAGACCACCGTACAGCCTCCCTTGGGCACTAATCCTCATCTTAACCCACATTCTCCAGTTCTGGGGTGGATGAGGCAGAGAGGATTTCAGAAGCTTTCGTTTCAAGGTAGCTTTGGCCAACAAAATAAGACTGCGCTCGCACCGAAAGCCTTGTTTTATCTGTAGTCTGTAGTCTGAAATTGACTTCTGAGGTACATATGACCTTCTAGGCTTACTCAGTGTTTTCCTTCAGAGGTGCAAACCCAGAATTTTCAGTAAGTTTTAAAAATTAATTAATTGTTAGTGAAAATCAGTTAGCATATCCTCTACATAGACCAATTTTCTGTACCTTTTAATGCACAATTACTGCATGTTTGCTGAATTTAACATATTGAGGAAAACAAAACATAAAAGGTAGCCTATGAAAAAGTTATGGCATATTTATATTTAATGTTTTTCTTTGTTTCCAATATGTTACATTCACGAAGTAAACAGAAAAAGTCTGGTACAATTTGCAGAATTGTGCTATCTTTAAATTCTCTATAGAGAATGTGTTAATTTTTCACTTGAAAAATCAACAAAACATGTACTTTGACCAGGAGAGTTCAAACTTTTGCAAATGACTGCACACTACAATCTTTCTAGCTTAGTTTGAATTTTTGTCTTTAGATCCGAGTGATGATTCACTAGTCAGTCGCATAAGCACATTTTACTATCGAGTTACCTGCTGACACTGGATGAAGATAACGGTGATGTGAAGAAAAACAGTTGCTTGGTGTGCAATATGTGTATATATATATATATATATATATATATATATATATATATATATATATATATATATATATATATATATATGTCACATATGGAATATTTATATGATCTAGGACAATCTATATTATAAAACAAATAAATACATTAATTAATCAGTAATTAATTAATTAATTAACGGATCCCAAGTCACATTAAGGCAAAAAATATAACTCTTTAGCTCCATACCACTTCTAACAACTGCTTGTACACTGTAACGTGAATGCAGCTCAACCCACAGCACAAGTTCTGTAACTTTCTCTTCTACTTTTCATCACATTGTGTTTCGCCCAGTCACCCCGCTCAACTTCTCTTACTGGAAACCGGCTCTACCCCCCCACTGTCCGACTTCCTCTGGTTCACCTACTTCCCTTATCGCAAACAAAACCCGAAACTGAGGGGTTACACCACAGAATGGAATACAACAGGGTGATTCCTCCAAGTCCTATAGTTTCACAAACACCATAACAAAAAGCTATAAATGTGAGGATGTGTTTACATGGGCTGTCAAGGACAGTGAGGGAGAGTCTGACATCAGAGAGCAGAGAGTGTATTCAGAGTGCACTGAGAGAGGATCGGCGCCAACAGGCTAAAGCCTTGTAACGGTGGAGGTGTAGAGAGTGAGGAAGAGAAAGAGAAAGAGAGAGATGGTGTGGCCAAGACTTACTTGTTTGTCCCGGTCTTTGTCCTTAGCTTTCCCGCTGCTGCCGGACCCCCTGGAGGAAGTGACATCCCGGGGGATGACAGAGATCTGATGCAGTGGCATGTTCATCCCAGCGGGCCAGTGGAGCTCAGACACACGCAAACTGAAACCAGCCCACCACCACCAGCATGATGGAGAGAACCATTAATCCAAACCTGAGAGAGGAGTAAAGAAGAGAGAGAATTAGAATTATAATGCCCTTTAAAATTCTTTGTAAGCCAAGATTTAGCAACACAAACGTAGAATTACATCATGAATAAAGCACCTAGAATTAACTAAATGGAGCTGAAAGATAGAAAGAAAGAAAGAGAGGGAGGAAGAGAAAGAGAGAGAGAGCATATCTGAAATTTCCTTTGTACGTTTCACGAGTGCTCTGACTCATTTCCATTGAGTGCTCCAAAGGATCAAAGGTGCTTCCATGGAGGGGGCACGTGACTACTGTATGTACTGAAATGTGCACTCTGTTAATTGCAAATCATATCAGCCAAAACAATCACAATTATAATATGCCATCACCATCACAGCCGTAATACCTCCAGTGTACACACTCCCACTCCTGCTTTCACACATTTTTCTGCTACTAATGGCGCTGCCTAGCCTTATAAGCTTACAAATAACAACTAAGAGCGGGACAAAATGACACGGCACAGTGACCACAGAGACTAACCTAGCATCTTAGTGACTTTTATGTAGTGCCACCAATTATAAGCTCCTTTCCAATAAGTCACATAATGAGACACATTTATTTAAAAGGGTAGTGCATGCTCATCGCCTGCTGGGAAGTCATAAAAGTCCACTTATAAATAGCTTGTGTTTCTCTCCTTATCTGCCTCTGTGACCATCTGCTGCAGCCTTGACAGCAATTAAATTTCTCCCCTTTAGTCACCGTGCCAACCACCCAGTCCTGCCACATGGGCAGAGCTGGGACTTGAATTCACCAAAGCGCTCGACTCAACAAGTGGCGGCATCCACTGCTGCAGAGAACCGCAGGGACTGTAGCGTTTGTGGTGGAGGAGATGTACCTGTGACTCAGCTCAGGGACACAACGCTTCACCCCAGTTGGGAGCGCAAATCACTTCATCAAATCTAATCTCACTGCAAAACAAGTGTTCCGGCACAATGGAGAGTGGCAAAGTGCACACAACTGTGAAAATGTTGACGCTGTGCTTCATAAACTGTCAAGTTCATGTCTAGAATTTATCCCACTCACAACAAAACACTCAGGACGACTCTGAGTGATTCGCCATCTGTATCAATATAGAAGTTGCACTTATATTCTTCATTTAAATTCATCATAATAGCCATAATGCTGCATGAAAACAAAGATTAATACTTAACCCTAAACTAAATGTCTACTTAATCTCACAATAAGAGTAACAAAATCTAAACCTTACTTGATCTCCATATCTTTATGATTGGCTTAATTACTCATCAATTTGGTCACAAATGTCTGGGGCAACCAATCAAACATTTTTTGCAGTTCAATCAACCTTTATTTAAACTCAGAATACACTGAGGGAGACTCATTTACAATGCAGCTGAGTAATACAGGAATCAGGGACTGAGAAGTTACACAGTAAAAAAAAAAGAATAATAAAATGTTATCATTAAATAATTAAAATCATAAAAGTTCAATTTAATAACAAGGTACCAATAAACTGTTAAATGAATAAAATTATATAATAATCTATCAAGTAACAGAGCAGATAAGGATAAAATAAATAAAAACATAAATGAATGAAATAAAGGAAATAGAGAAGCAGCAGCTTGTGCTGCAAGAATGTTACAAGCCTCTGTCAATAGTGAAATGCTCGAACAGTCAGTTTAAGCAGGCAATACAGCGTTGAGGTGCACTGAGAAAACTATGCTCGTGTGTTGAGTTCTCATGTTGAATCATATTACAGGATGAAATGAACCAAACCAAAGGTCAAAAACTTGGTGCAACTCTGAACTCTGGTGCAAATTTAGCGAGCAAACTAGATGTGAAACAGCCTAAGAGGAGCAGAACAGAACACAGTCCAATTAAAACAAATTTAGATCTCACACTATGATACAGTGGCATTTGGAAAATGTAATATAAATTTTACCAATTTTGCTCAGGACTCAGGACTACCCCTTGATTACTTTCTCTGTGGATAGGTTTACAAATGTAGATACTGTTATCCCTGGATATGTACTACAGACAATGGGTAAATATGTGGAAGAATGAATTCTGTTCCATTAGCACTGCCAAAAGAGAATGACGGAAATTCAGTAAAGCGCTCAGCAGTGGAACAGCTGGACAATTTGTACAGACAATGCTCTCTTGGCAGGCCTGGCATCACAGCAGAACCACACTGATAATAGCTGTGTTTTAATGTATGTGTTCTTTGTTTCCCTGTGAAACACTGATTATTAGGACCTATTTTGTTTGTTTTTTTGTCTTCTCATTTGAATGAAAGCATAGCAGTTGTTCATGAGTGGTAGAGCATTTGGAAAACTAACTATGCTAGTTTTCTAACAAAATATGTAACACCTTTCTTTGTAGTTAACCACAATAACACTGTTTCACATTAGTGAACAGTGAGCCACACCAATTCCACTTCATAAAACATGGTATGGAATCAGTGTGCTGCGAGGAGTCTGAGATAAGACAAAGTTGAAAAGATCAAGATCTGGCAGGCCTACCTTGGTTAAAGTCCAAACGATTCATCTCAGGGTGATTATACTGAGAAAGAACAGTTAGAGGTGAGGGTTAAAAAGAAGAAATGCACTGCTCTCCACTTGGTCAAAACCTAATTACTGAAGTGGGCACCTTGGTCAAATGAATATTTCAGGGTCACTGGTCACTAGCATCAGAATCCCCAGATGTCTGCATTTAGAGTAGGGCTGCAGGAAGAATCTGTTCTCTCTAACCTATTGGTAAATAGCAAAGATAGATCTCTAGATAGACAAAACACTTCTTGTAAGTCGCTCAGGATAAGAGCGATGCTGTAATGCTGTAAATGTAAATGTAAGAATAATGAAACAACACTAGTATTGCAATAAACAACAGCATTGTGTTTGCAATTTGCCCCCAGTATGTGACACTGTACAGAAAACCTATTTTTAACATGAATAATTCACTTTTGATGGATTACATGAATACCATGATTTAACAAAATATCCTCAGAAACACTCATCTGGAACTGTGCCCCCATTTAGACCTGGCATTAACATGCATCCTGGGTGATCTGATCATGTGCCAAGTACAGGTGTGAACAGGGTCCAGTGAGCCTCAGAGATCCACTGTGATCACTCAAACCACCTCAGGACATTTGTACAAACCACTACACAACATATGTATTGTGAATGCTTAAATGTCCTGAGGGATCTTTAATAGTATGGAAGGATCATCTAACCAACAGCCTTTTCACAGCAGAAGCTTTGTGTCGTTTTCTTTTTTGTTTCCTTATTGGTTTGCTTATAAGTTGTATTAACTACCTTTATGACTTCTAAACATTTTAAACAGCTTTGTATGAGGGCAAGGATAAGTATATTTTTTTTCTTTTTTCCAACAATAAATGCAGTGAGAGATAGTAAAATGAAAGAAAGAAATGAAAGAATTACGGAATGGCTAGTTCAGTATTTGTGAACCAAGTATTGATATTTTTTTGTCATGGGGTATGCGGTCATACACTCGGACACATGTCAATGACTGCAGTTACATTTTCTTCAAAATTGTTGCTCAAAAATCTTTGCTAGAAAACCAATTTCAGCACTACACCATACCAGTAGAACACAACCGTCACACATTGCATGTGAATTCATACCACTGTGAAAGCCAAACTCATGCAGCTTTATGTAGCTTTATCTATTCTTGACTTCTTTTGTATATATTTTTTAGTGTATTAATGATTTTGTTTACCCGCAGTTCACATATGATGATTGTGTGATTTCATGTACCAAAGTCATAATTCATTTCTACATGAGCATTTTCTAACCACTCTTTATCTCTTAGAATTAAACAAGCTTTTATTGTTGGTTTCATTTTTGTGACTGAAAATACAAATGAGCTCTGTTCTGATTGGCTGCCTCATTCAAAAAGAGCACTCAGGGCTGTAACCCTCCTCACAGCATCAGTATGAATGTGCAAGTCCAAACTGCTGTAGGCTGAATAAGAAGACATGCACCAATCAGGCATAACATTATGACCACCTCTCATGTTTCTACGTTCTTTGTCCATTTTATAAGCTCCACTTACTGTATAGAACTACATAGTTAACTAATCACAGACTGTAGTCCATCTGTTTCTCTGCACATGTTGTTAACCAACTTTTACTCTGTTCTTCAGTGGTCAGGACCCCCATGGACTCACAGAGCAGGTACTATTTGGGTGATGGATCATTCTCAGCACTGCAGTAACACTGATGTGGTGGTGGTGGTGGTGTGTTAGTGTGTGTTGTGCTGGTACGAGTGGATCAGACACAGCAGTGCTGCTGGAGTTTTTAAACACTGTGTACACACACTGGCCACTCTATTAGACACTCCTTCCTTGTCAATCCACCTTATAGATGTAAAGTCAGAGACAATAGCTCTCTGCTGTACAGTAGATGAATCTCTTGCTGTACGGTATGAGCTAATCACTCTCTAGCCCTTCATCGGTGGTCACAGTACTCTGCCCACAGGACACTGTTGGCTGGATAATTTTAGTTGGTGGACTAATCTCAGTCGAGCAGTGACACTGAGGTGTTTAAAAGCTCCAGCAGCACTGCTGTGTCTGATCCACTCAGATCAGCACAACACACACCAACACACCACCACCATGTCAGTGCTACTGCAATGCTGAGAATGATGCACCACCCAAATAGTACCTGCTCTAAGACGATCCATTGGAGTCTTGACCACTGATGAAGAGGGTAAAAGGGGGCTAATAAAGTATGTAGAGAAACAGATGGACTACAGTCTGCAATTGTAGAACTACAAAGTGCACCTATATAGTAAGTGGGTCTGATAAAAAGGTGGTCATTATGTTATGCCTGATCGAGGTATGTAAATGAGTTGCTTTCAGTGACATCACAAATACAATGAAAACTGGCTGCTCCTGCAACTTAGTTTCCATCATGGAGCAAATGGACTACAGAGTGACTGGTGCTAAAACTTAAACTTAAAAGTAAAACTTTATCAAATGTTTACTTACTATCAAACTCCTCTTGGAAAAAAAAGCTATGAAAGTTCAGCTTTCCATCATACAGGCCATTTTAACTGGAGCAGAACAAGATTTCTGACGGGAAGTGCTGGGATTTCTGTTCCTTGTTCTTTGCCTCAGCCTGGGCCTGTGGCTCTCTAAGATGCTCCAGCGCTAGAGGTCAGAGTCAGGGAAATGGAGCCAAGTTATCAGTCAGCCTCTCATGAGCTCACCTCCCATGTCAGACAAGCCCTGTTTGCATAAAGTAGTGAATTTACAGCACATCCACACCATCTCCAAGCTCCAGCTTGACTTCAAAATGAAGGACCGCACTGTGCCAAGACACCTTTTCTGCACTCATGACTGTCAAGCACTGAAACTCGAGAGATCGAGATCGAGATAGAGATAGAGAGAAACATTCTCTGCTGGACCATCATAGCAAAATGAGCAACATAAGAAGTGTTGTATCAGAGTGCAATCTGGCAGTTTGGGGTTTCTCGACAATCTGTCAACTACCATATGTCAGAAATCATAGAAAATCAACACAGTTTTGCAGTAACTTTCACTTTTTACAAAGAAATATGAAAATAAAGAAAGCAAAAAGCAGAATAGAGTCCAGTTAAAAAGTAAGGGCCCAATCAAGTGTAATTTTTTTATAATCAGTTATAGTCCAGATAAGCTCTGCCCCCTGCTATTATAATTCAGTTGAGACTAAAGATTTTGCTGATTGTCAGCTTATGAAATATAACAATAGAGAACTAACAGTCATATTTGAGACAGAGATATTTGATATATGACCACCAATATCAGTGAACATAGCACTGTTTTAATCTGCTGTAGTCTGTTTAATATTCAACCATATACAATTGCTATTATCAATTGCTATCCTGCTATTATCGACTGCTGAATTTTTTTAGTTTCTTAAAATATCAGTATATAAGATCATTGACAATTTTCATTAGTCTTAACCAACATGAAGAAGAATAAAAACTAATGCAACTCTTTAAATATAATGGGCTATAAGAGAGAAAAACAAAAAATAGTTACTTTATCTTTAACACACAGCAGTGATATTAAGTCATTTCTGGGCTCCTTTAGAACCATGCAGAGCAAATTGCTGCGCTTCCCAAGAGGGTATTGCATCACTGAACCACTGCCCTTGAATGATGGCCTGAGGTCAATAATGCAACAAATCTATCCACAGGGGCAGATCAAAGCCTTTCAGCTGGCTTTCGCAGGGAAAGCCGTTACACGCTTGTTCATACTGTGAAACTGTGTGCAGCAAGAATCCAGCAAGTCCAGGCGAGGTTTACTCATCTGCACCGCTGCAGAAGTGTCACATTTAGGAAATCTCCACAGACTGCATTAATGAAAACAGCAAGACACTAAAGCGGTTTTAAGCAGAGCATGCTGGGAGGCACTTAGATTATTTCCTACTGTTCTTAACTTCATCTTAAAGTCTATCAGAAAGTGTTCAGGCTGCAAAACAATCTTGGCAGTGAATTTCTGTCCTTAAGAAGACACCACACGACTCTCGTTTCTTCATTCAGAGGAGGTCAACAGTGAATATTTTAATCAGGGGCTACAGGATGTTATAATCTGACTTAACTACAGCTGTAATGACAAGCAGAACTGCCGCATCTGTTATTGATTAGGCAACACACACATACAGAGATAATTAAATAAATAAAAAAAAACAAACATATTTATGCGCACACACACACACGCACGCATCACATACACATATACTGATTTCATTTCCAGTCAAAACAGACAATAAAAACATGCATTTTTCAATGTCAGGAAAAAAAGCTGAAAACATCTATTTAACAGAAAATTACACAGACGCATCAACAATTTGTCTCTATTTCATCTTCCATTGTTGTGGGAGACCATCTTACAGTTTTTCTATGGAATCTGCTTGGATAGTTTTCCACAAAGTTTAAGCTTAGAGGTCAGTTGCATTTTGTTTAGCTCTGGACTGGTCATTCCATTGTTCTGAGAACACCAGCATTTTCTTTATTTGATTTTGTCTTCTCACAGTGGAAGGATGGAAAGAAACTGTAGCAAGAGTGGAGCTTGATTTTGTCCTCTCTCTAAATATGAAAGTTTTAAATGCTGTTAATTTGATGGAACCAAAGAATCCAAAGAAATGCCACCCCACACCATTACTGACCCACTGCCAAACCGCTCATGCTGAAGGATGTTGCAGGCCGCAGATCGCTCTCCACGGCGTCTCCAGACTCTGTCATGTCTGTCACATGTGCTCAGTATGATCCTGCTTTCATTTGTGAAGAGCACAGGGTGCCAGTGGCGAATTTGCAAATCCTGGTGTTCGCTGGCAAATGCCAAACGTCCTGCACAGTGTTGGGCTGTGAGCACAACCCCCATCTGTGGACGTCAGGCCCTCATGCCATCCTCATGTAGTTGGTTTCTAACCATTTGTGCAGACACATGCACATTTGTGGCCTGCTGGAGGTCATTTTGCAGGGCTCTGGCAGTGCTCCTCCTGTTCCTCCTTGCACAAAGGCGGAGGTAGCGGTCCTGCTGCTGGGTTGTTGCCCTCCTGTCTCCTGGCCTGTCTCCTGGTAGTGCCTCCAGCCTGGACACTACGCTGACAGACACAGCAAACCTTCTTGCCACAGCTCGCACTGATGTGCCATCCTGGATGAGCCGCACTACCTGAGCCACTTGTGTGGGTTGTAGAGTCCGTCTCATGCTACCACGAGTGTGAAAGCACCATCAACATTCAAAAGTGACCAAACATCACCCAGAAAGCAGAAAGGTACTGAGAAGTGGTCTGTGGTCCCCACCTGCAGAACCACTCCTTTATTGACTGTGTCTTGCTAATTGCCAATGATTTCCACCTGTTGTCTATTCCATCTGCACAATAGCTGTGAAATTGATTGTCAATCAGTGTTGCTTCCTAAGTTGACAGTTTGATTTCACAGAAGTTTGATTTACTTGGAGTTTGTTTGTATAGAGTTGTTTAAGTGTTCCCTTTATTTTTGAGCAGTGTATATATACACTGAATGATCATTTTAACTTGAAATTAAAAAAATAAATAAATAAAGGTCCATCTCTGAATTTGGCACAAAACAGTATATCCCAAAAAACTGTAGACACCTGCTCATGAAAATTTTCTTCAGAAATCAGTGTTATTAATAAGACGTTTGCCCCCATTTCCTGCAGTAACAGCCTCTACTCTTCGGGGAAGGATTTACAGTAGATATTGGAACATTGTTGTGAGGATCTGATTGCATTCTTTAGAGCATTAGTGAGGTCAGATACCGATGTTGAACGATTGTTCTGGATCACAAACACTGCTCTAGCTCATCACAAAGGTATCAGATGGAGCTCCATCACTGCTGCAAAGCCTAATGCTGGAGGACTTGACACTCCTCTAGCCCCGTGTCAGTAATGAGTGCTTAAAATAGCTGAATTCACTAATTAGAAGGGGTGTCTGGATACTTTAGTGTATAAACACAGACCCCAAACACACACACCCATTATGCATGGCATATAACTTAACGGTACACAACCCAGTGATCAGAACCCTTAAAGCAGGCTAGTGCTGAAACATTTTTACTGACTGTTAGCAGATTAGAGTGAGATAAGTCTGACTCGATGTGCACTGATGAAAGCCTGCTGAGCCTCACATAGTCTGTGCAGCTCCAGTGGATTGAGCTGCAGCTAGGAAGTGGCCTTTTACTGCTTTAGTACATATAGTGCTTCAGATATTTGTGGTGTAGCATGTAAATCACAATTTACATTGCTTAAACATATTTTGTGAACAAAATATGCACAAAAAAGCTGACAGCTACTGTAAAATCAGGCCAAGCTTCTAATTTGTATCCAAAGTGGAGCCTCTATTCCTTCTTTTCTCTGTATAAGTTTCACTATATTATCATTTGGATCAGAGAAATCAAGGCCATTGAGAAGCAACAAATAAACAAAAGATGGAGCATGTAAAGGGTTGCCTTTTACAGCACAAAGTATTTAAATTTGCATACAGTGCAAAATCTTACAGAAACAGACAATGACAGCTGCTGCTTTGGCCCAGCACTCCAGTTCATCCCATTAGCAATTAAACATGACTACTTACGCATACATTTTGAAAGTATCCACATCTTTACTGGGTAAGCATGTAGAAGTCAAAGGCCTGTGCTGGAATAAGTTAATTCACATACTTCATATACATCACAGCCATCAGGCCTGCATGTAACAGACAAGTCAGTATGATGAGCCATGTGTTAGATAGTGATGATGCAAAATATAAAAATGTTAGGTTCAAATTAATCTGATCTGTTATTCCAGTTCTTTGCAATGAGCTTATCACTAACAGCTATTTAGGGGACCTCGGACACTCCGTCCACATGACATGGGAATTTGTCAGTTGGATTCTAACTGGCTTCCACATTTTCAGTTGCACACGCTTCCATGCATACACGTGTTATACAATGAAAAAGACCAGACTCTCTCCTGATAGGCAGAAGTGTGGCTTGTAAGGCTAAGAAAGCAGAAGCAGATGGACAAGTGGATGATCAGATGTTTCTTGGGACACCGTATGAACAAAGTTTGAGTTTATTCTAGTGGAGTCTGTTGCTGTTGTCTCTCAAAACAAGAACCAACAACTACCACGAGCTGTAAATGGTCTACCAGTTATGCTCACACTGGAAAGACATTAGAACAAAGTGGTGATAGCTACATTAAACATAGACCATCTGATAGACCATGTTCAACCAAAGAACACCTTTAACCATGATCAAGAACATCCTCCAAGGCGCAAGCAAACATGTGGCAAAGAATGTGTGGCACAGAGTGAATAACATATGCGTTAGGTTTATCAGAGTGATGGAATGAGGAAACTGAAGAACATGGAAACTCATGATCCCAACAAATGCTTCAAAATGGGGGTGAAGTTATGACCGTTTGTAACAATGAATTCAAACACACTCCAGCAGCAACTGTGAAGGTTTTCAGGGCCAGGAAAGTTGTTGAACAGCAAAGTCAGTCATCCATTCACTTAGACAATACTGAAGTCTCCTAACATATGCAGGAAGTGAAAATGACCACACTACAGGCCTAAAAGGAGCTCCCCAGTGTCAGGTTATGTCTGAAGGGTGCAGACTTCGGGCCATCGCTGACTGCAAAAGTTTTCAAGATGTATATACTCTAAAATTAAAGCTGACATTCCGCATTTTAACCTCATTGCCACTGTTTCACTGTGCTGGAGACCAGAACCGAAACAAAAAATGTGTTACTGTCTAAATACTTACAGACTACACTCAATGTTTTGGGTTAAGTAAAAACAAGCTTTAAAACAAAAACAGTCAAGCCAGAAAGACAGGTATATTTCATGTTTATCCATAATGTTATTAAATGTGCAGCTTCAAACTCAGCAGGGTTACATGCATTCATTTTACTGCACCATTAACAGCCATAATGCAAGAGCACATCTGTTTCTTCACACTTCTGTGCCTTAACACTAAGCTATACTTAGGCTGACATATCTGATGCATCTTTCTACCACCAAGTTCACTCTGAACGTCTTATTGAACACTACTGGATCACATTGTACTTGTCTGAAATATATGGTTCAAATGGTTATTTGTAACCTTTTTGAAGACTGTTTCTCAGCCATGTCCTTTTCTAAACGTTTCAGTCCCTGTCCTTGCCACTCTGCGAATGCTAATGCAGAGCATCACTGCGGTTCTTTAATTTTACATTGGGAGAGCGGGAAGAGATGGAAGGGGAGAGAATTTTTTTATTTTTTTTGCGAACACATCGTCCTTTTAGTGAAAAAGGCCCATATCTGCATACCTGTAGCAGCGCTGTCAGAATTCAATAAAATGTACCTTCTCGGGCTCTTGAGTGGTGCAACAGCCTAACTGGCCTCAGTCTTTCTCACCTCTCGTTCTTAGCTAATATTGGCAGCTAACGTTCACCAATGATGCTACATTTGGCGGTAACCTGACAGCATCATGCAATCAAGGGAGAAATAGACATGCCATAATTGGGAGGAAAATTGGAGAAAAATCTAAATAAATAAATAAATGAAATAAGGATGATAATGCATATTTAAATGTGTTCTACTGGTCTTGTCTGATAAACACAATCATTTATATGCATTTTGCCATATATCAAAATAAATATTGGACAGATGATTAGTGACGTTCTTACAAGACTTCTTGTATTGCAGTTTATTCCAAAAATAAATTAAAATATGAATGCTAAAAGTAGACTTATCTACTATCTAGGTAGAATATGTATACGTTGGCATATATTTTTTTTAATCAAAATCTAGCTTTTGGATGATGTTTCAAGTAAAAGGTTTACTTTATTAGGAAGACTTGCTCCACAGATTTTACAGAACGGGTACCGAAATCTCACCGATATTATAAAATGTGTTTCAGGTTATTTTGTTGTATGATTAGCATAAATTCAACAAGGAGCGAAGTATTAGAATATCATTCTGTATAATCCTTATGAATATGGTTATGGATTTAAAATGAAAAATGCATGTGTCATATTGATCATATAAGAAAAGACACTATATATGTGATTTATTCAAACATCTGAAAACTAACAGACTTAAATTTAACTGAACAAAATTGTCAGTTCTGCCTGCAGTTTCTTACCTTGGGTCCAATTTTATTGTATTATTATTTTCATAAGAATATTACTGTGTTCTTTTATGTGAACTTTTTAAATTGTCACAATAGACAACACTTTACTTGAGCATCAACAATTAACCATGACAGCCATAATCAGAACTGGCAGCATCATACACATTAACTTAAGTAATATCCATCCATCCATCCATCCATTTTCCAAGCCGCTTCTCTGTCAGGGTCGCGGGGGGGTGCTGGAGCCTATCCCAGCAGTCATCGGGCGGAAGGCAGGATACACCCTGGACAGGTCCTTAAGTAATATAATAAGTAATATTTTTAGAATTTTCACTCTGCCTTTAGACAGTAAGATTATCTCATTAGAGTTGAATTCCTGGGGAAGTGAAAAATGCATCACGCTCATAAAAGGTCTTCAACTGTAAATCCACAGAGAAGGAAAAAAAACACAGTGATGCTTCAAAAGAAGCATTTTACCTGCTCGAGTTCTCAATTAGCACTAATACCAGAGCAAACAATAAAAGATTTCTCTGCCAGTTGACAACAACTACTCAGAAGGAAGTAGGTTAAACAAGACAACAGGCAGGAAAGCTGTGATTATTTGTAAAGTGAAGAGCAAATGTGTAAGTCTAATTCTCAAACGGAGAGAGAGGTTAGGTAGAGGAAACACAGCAGTGAAAGTAAGTACTGCAGTTTTTAATTCAGCTCTGAAATGCAGGGAGAGCAGCGCTTTACGCTCAGAGAGGGAGCAGGGCTGCCTAAAGGAAGACTCTGTTCTCTTCTGAAGCAATCCTTCAGATTACAGGCTCCAACAAGCAAACTCCCTGAGACAGCCAACCTCCGTCAATCACCTGAGGAGAAATCTAAATAGCACAGAAGATTTCATAACAGTCTGAACTGGCAAACATTTACAGCTCTGCAAAGTGAGCTGTAGTTTTTGACAGAAAGCTCTGAATCTGCCGCTCTCCTGCTCGTGATTGTCCATCCATAACCACACGCGCCTTGACAGCTGAGCTGATTGCTTATTTTGCAAGCAGAGCAGAATGAAAGTCTTAGAATTTGAGAGAGAAAGAAAACTGTTTAAGTAAGAGGGATAAAAGGGAAATCTAATGTAGGGAAAGGCTTCTTGAAACAAATAAAGCTTAAATGTTAAATTGGAGTTACTTTTCAGATCAAGCTTTTCTTCATTTTACAAATTTCACATCAAAATGTCTAAAATTAAATATGTAGGGATGCACAGATCTTGTGGATCAATGCGATATCTCAGTTTTCATGGAGGCCTACATATCTGCCAATATTGATACATAAACATTTACAAAAATGTAGAAAATCCACCTGGATAATCATTACAAAAAATGTATTTGGGGAAAGCAAAAATGCAGTAAAATGAATCAAATTTAGACATTTCAGCACAGTAATCCAGCATCTCTGAAGCATTCTGCTCCCCAAAAGTACAATTAATAGGTCATCAAATATTGGTTTGAAATATCAGCCATTAGAAATTGTTCATTTAGAAGAAAGAACCAGACGGACTTGGCGGAAACTGTCTGTTTTGTTGAAGGAGATCTTGCAGGCAGTGGTCATCTACAAAGCTATCAGTGGTTAAATCTCCACACCATTTGAAGAGGGCACGTAATTTCACAGGAGACAGAATGACAAAAATGATCAATCCCAAAGGAGCAGAATTCTGGCGTGCTCGGCGTCTTTGTTGTCGCCACTACAACAACCGAAGCCCCAATGTGTTATGGCAGCCCCCCCTAAAATTAGCATTCACTTTTGATGGTGGGGAAAAAGCCCAGAGCTTTACAGAATTTACAGAAAATAACTGCATTTAAACAGAATATTGCTTTGAAAAATCGCAGTATTTTCCCCAAATCGTTCAGCCCAAGCATGACATGATTCCAATGTCAATGTGAATCCCTAGAAATAACTGTGAAGGACTGTACGTAATTTACGGCACAATAAAACATGCTTTTGTAAAAGAACATTGTATGGGTCAAAATGGCCTATCTTTCTGATCTACAGTATTGAGCACTGTCAACTGCGCTCAAATTTCACACAAAGGTTTCAGGGTGATGGATCAATTTAGCAGTCTAAATGCATATTCCCCGCTGTGGGAGGAGAGTGAGGAGGTGGACATTCGACAGGAAGTGCAGAACTCAGGCTTATTGATTTCTCATCATGCGCTAGAGCAAATCACAGTGGCACACTCCTTGACCTTAAATAAAGCTCCTGGTTGCTATGCTACCAGTAGAATAATGAGAAGGAGCGCTGGTTATGGACAGTTATAAAGCCATTTGGCACCTTTAAAAGGGTGAACGCTTGTTACTGGCTATAAACTTGACCGCTCAAAAAAAAAAAAAAAAAAACCCCAATGCATATGAAGTCACTTTGGTGGGGATTCAACTGCATGGATTTTGGAATTTTACAACTAAACTATTTTGTATGTAAGAAATCCATAAAGCTGGGTGTTTTGCTTTTATTGTTTATATTCTACTACCACACAGTCATTCCAGTCTATTTTCATACTCTAAATCATTCAGTATATATTTTTTTAAACACATCTGACCAGCACCAAATTTAGCAAAATGTAGTCTTGGCAAATACATATGATCTCACAAAAAGCTCCTGTCAGCAACACCAAAGACAACAAGAAAATTCATATGTCAGTGCAAGTTCTTATATCAAGGTACACAAGTGGACTGGAATCGACTGGAATGTGGCCTGATATACTGTGAGGTGATAACAGTCTCATCACAGCAGATCACTCGGCCTACAGACAGATGCATTACCGGTGGCCACTGCTCTCTGCCTGGAAACAGTGAGGTCGGTGTTGACGTGCAGGGCAACACTCAAGCCATTATCTCAAACATCTGAAGCTTTCCAAGAAACTCTATCACTAGAAAGCAATGATGGCATTTCCAATCAATCACAAATCACAACAAATTCCCCGAATTATTCTTCAGTAGTCCTGTTGGGTATGTGTAAGACGAACACTTTAATCTGCTCTGCTCTAGTCATCAAATTACACTGCCTAGACAGGGTTTTCTAAGAAAACTTCTACTGAAAGTTGCAATGGAGACAAAAAAAATAAAAATTAAAGCACTAGCTGAGATTCAACTCCACCACTGCACTCACTGAATGTATATAGAGCTAAAAGTCCAGTCAAGGAGCTGTGCAGTTTTGAGTGAATGCTGAAGGACATGGACAGGACCAGGAGCAGGCAGGGAGGACAGGCAGAGCGAGCTGAACTACAGTGCAGTTGTACCTCATTCAAATGGAAACACAGGTGTGTCCCAGCACTAGAAAATAAGCCGAACGGCTGGAGAGCTGTGTGTGGAAAAATATCTTAGGTCATAAAAAGAGGAAAATGCAGAGCGTGCATCCAGCTGAGCTCTGGGCCAAATTCTCAGAACACAAGATGCAGAAACTGTCAGAACAGAACATCAAGTTTGTATATGTCATCTGGAAAGATACAGCTCCATTTTCATTTGACATTTATTCAGCATCAACTCCAAATATGAGACATAAACACACAAGTAAAAGCAACAAATACCATCTATCCAGCTCACACAACTGTTTTTAAGGCACACTAGAATCATTTAAACTCATTTTGACTGCCAACCACTGAAGCTTAAGCACGCTTTCTGTTATGGACAGTACAATCAGCTCAGACAAACAGAGAGAATGGAAATTACCACTCAGTTCTCTGAGATGAAAGCATTAATGACAAAGATAACAAAGGTTGTCCAAGCTATTATCTTTCCTGAGTTTATACGTCTTACACTTTCTCACACTCCTCACTGCTTTGTGTGTGTGTATAATCTGCCATTAAGAGAAAGAGTTCTGTCCATTTCGGCAAAACAACGTGGATATTATAAAGCTGATATTTTTCTTGTGCCTGCAATGTCAACGTTAAAACTGTTGGGGCAGTCGTAGGCTGGAGGTCAGGGAACTGGCCCTGGCCCGGAAGGCTGCCGGTTTGATCCCCAGTGCTGACAGTCCATGACTGAGGTGTCCTTGAGCAAGACACCTAACCCCCCCAATTGCTCCCCGGGCGCTGTGCATAGGGCTGCCCACCGCTCTGGGCAAGTGTGCTCACTGCCCCCTAGTGTGTGTGTATGTATGTGGTGTTTCACTTCACGGATGGGTTAAATGCGGAGGTGGAATTTCCCCGTCTGTTGGATTAAAAAAGTATCACTAAAAACAGCAGTGAGGCAAAAAAACCCCAAAACTCTGCAAGGGGACAAAAACATTGTGCTCAAAGGCACAATTAACTCTGTACACAGAAACCATAACAGTACTTTCAGCAGCCACACATGACCATCTTTTTCATTTCCAGTCATTGAGGATTATCTGAAATTTTAAATGCTTCCCATCAATACACGTGCTTGCTGAATGTACAGGGAAGTACATTACTGTGCAAAAGTCAGAGTTCACCCCTTTGTTTATTTGATTTCCAGTCACAACGGTAGTTAAGTAGTCAAGTTACTCAGTTTACTAATAACACTATAACAGCTACAGTATATTGAGATACTTCCCCCTTTGCATACATGAGCATTTGGCATGTTCGTTTTGGTTTTCTTTTTTGGCAGAACCATAAAGTGTTTTATATTCTTAGGCTTAGAGCAATATCAGCTAATAAAGTGAAATTCAATAAATATTTCTACACACTATATTCAGGAATTAACCACAAAACCACAGTAGTACAAAAAGAGCTTACTTGTTCGTAGTTTTTACTCAAAAACAAGAGTGAACCATATACTGTATACCGAAAAAACATCAACCTAAAAAACTGCACAAAATCAACCAAAACCAATTAAAAACTATACACTCATCTGCCACTGGGGCTGTACCCCTCCTGTCACTGGGGTGGTACACCTAAGGGTACATCTCAGTACCTTTAACTAGGGAATATAACTGTACCATAATCCATGAAATATATTTTCTAAGTTGTATTGACTTCACACACCCAGTCTCATCTCCAGACTTTTTATTTTACTGCTCTCTTTTAAACAATTGGATTTAGAAAAATAGAAATACGTTTCACCTGGGGAAAACTTATGTAAGGCACACAAGTGGACCTTAAAACCACCTTTGAGGGAACATTTACATTGTTTGTTTCTGCATAAATGAAAAACAGACCTGCACAGACCTTTATTCCTAACAGTGTAAATTACACAAAACAAATAAAGAAGGTCGATTGAAAGTGATCCAAACTAAACGACCCAAACCTATAAACTTTGATTTTATTTCAGCGCTGTTTAGTTTCAAGGGGGAAAAAAATAAATCTCTCTAGCTCAAACTTCTGTGGAGCAGTGATGCTTTAAATGCAACCTGGTGTTTTGTCTCTTTGGCAAGAGGGCCAAGTCTAAAGAGTTATTCAGCGTATATTTAATAAAACATTCCAGAAACCCCCAAGTTTAACAATAAATCAGTACTTAATCCATCCACTTCATTTGAATGTACGCTTGTGCACTTAATTTCTTAAAACCAGCCAGTTACAACTGTGTCCTCCCAACAAAAGCTGCTCCCAAAGGTCCTGCTGATATTATGTTCCCTTCAAAGACACAATAACCTTCACATAAAGAACAACCCAAACACACCTTTACTGCCTTACAAATTTCTCTCTCATGTGCTTATAAAACGCTTAAAGGAGAAAATTCTAAGGTGATTAGACATAAGATAATCCACATGCATCAGGAAAGGGAAAGTCAAAAGAAAAATAAGTGAAAGAATAGAAGTTTCCAAACCTGGAGCTCAAAATATTATTCAAAGATAAAGTGAAAATAGGACTCCATCCACTACTACAGGACAACTCAATGCTACGGGTCTGAAAGGATGTGTGGCGGTCAGGAAGCCCTTACTGAGAAAAGGAAACAGATGAAAAAAGAAAAGAGAATGTGCACTAGAACACAAACACTGATAGACATCTAACCTGTTAAACAAGCTTTCACAGACTGAGGAGTGTACATTTGAAACTGGGATTACTTGGATCAAGAGAAGCAGAAAATGCAATAAACTTCTAAGGACAAATATCCCTGTAGATTCCTTTGAAAAATGTAAACAAGTATCTTGAAGAATGGGAGCAATAATAAAGAGTGGACACACTAAATACTGAATGTACTAACTTTAGTTGCTGCGGTTTCTGAGTAATTTTCTGGTAAATACCAGGGTGCAAAAACATGGGTGCTATAACTAATACAGGAGTAGGCTAATTAGCCTAGATCAGCAGTTCTCTGATCTGAGGACTGCACATAAATCTCTGAAGTCGTATTTCTACTTAACTAGTTTTCGTTTTGTCAGTTCATTAAATGTGCTTCCATCACATCTAAAAAAGGTGGTAGTTGTTTAAAAATGACCTGATGTTATTAAATGCTATTTAAATGGCATTTGTGCCGACCAATGACATTTTACACCCATACCATGACTGCTAAACAAGTTATCTGTAACATCATCCAACAGGCCTCTATGTGCAGGTCAGTCATAGCTAGCACAATGGACAGTATTTGATAAGACATGGTCCTCGTTCATTAAGTGAAAGCAATGAATCCAGGTGGGAGGTCAGGAGGGCGAAGGGCAGGAGGTCTTTACTATCCATAAAGGGAGCCTTAGGTTTAAGAAGTATGACTAGACAGACATCATCTTGTAAACACAGACTGCTGAAGTCAGCGTCCAAGTTTAAAGTCCTTGACATTATGGTTTCAAATGTTTTTGTTTCAATAGTAAAGATATGGCATGGAAAAGCTTTAACCAGTGTTATATTTAAGAAAAAATATACACATTAATATAATTCAACAGTAAATAAATGCTCAAAAAATTCAGAGCCGCTGTTTGCTTATAATTGTGTGGGCGTGGCAGAATGCAAGACTGACAGTGACATCTCCCAGGCACTATAAACAGCCCAGATTCAATGGTAGTGGTGAGTGACACTGCCAGTTGGTGTGATTCAGCCCCATCTATTTGAGCCTATAGCTAGCTCGCTAACTGCTGGATCGCGCTCCTGAACCCGACTTCACACAAGCTTTGGTCGTGAGTCGGCTCGATCACATTTGCGGAAACTTCAAAGAAAATAAAGCATAATTATGAGGAAACAACGTGAACCTTGATGTTGGGGCTGTAGCTAACATAACATTTTATTACTGCAATCAAGGTTGACCAGTAGCTATTAAGCTAGTAAGTGAAGTTAACCACTTACAGTAGGGTCCCACCACAGGCGGCTAACAGAAGTAGGAAGCAGTGTCCAGCTATGCTACAAAAAAACGAAGTAATAAACCCTCATAAGATGCACTCTTAACACATTTGGAAAGGCTTAAAAACCTACTTTTGGCTGGGACTCACCAAATTTTGACCCAACAAAGTCAAATCATACTGTTATTATGTTATTAAATGTTATTAAAAATCTCTCAACAGCAAATAAATGATAGGAAGCAAAATTGTGATTTTCGACCTTTCGCACAGAACAGAAAAAAACAGAAACTACAAAAAAAGAGAAGTAAATACAGGCAATTGGTACTTGTCTAATGAGCTGATTTGCATATTGTGTGCCATGAAGCCAGATTTCAATCTCAATGGATATGTCTCACTAAAAAGTGTAAAAGCAAATGGTTAAAATCTTCAGGATACATTCCAGAAACACATGAACTGGTCAGGTGTAAACAAGGTCTGCAGGTCTACATGCCATACAACAGTACATTCAAACCCTGGACATGGTGATGTGTCTGCAGACATGCTGTCTCTTTTACATATCCATCCCACTAACATGACATGAGTAAAATGCTGCTATTAATGAAAGGTAGTGAGCCAGGTAACACTATGCTAGTGGAATTATGCCAGATGGCCACCACTCCCTGCTTGTTTTCATTCTGTAGACCACATTAGCATCTTCATTTAATGGCCCACACCCAGCCCTGTTCTGAGTTCTATGCGAATAATAAATATGCACTGCAGGTATGACTTCACCACAGATCAGACCTGATCAATACCCATTAACTTTATAGAGCTGTGTTCAACCGGCCAGCAAAGGTATTTCATGACGCAGAATCGCTGAGTTAGCCCGACTTTAACGGTGATCACATATCCATTCAATTGGGCTTGACTTAAACTAGGCAGGTTTACTTTTTGCAGTTTAATAAAGTAGACAGCTACAAAAGCTTTAGTAGTGTATACAGGGCACTACTCAGATTCTGCTTTTCTGTTGCCGAAACTTATAACCAGCTCATTCCTGTAGGGAGCCAACAAAATTCTTAAAGCAGATTCAATTACTGTAGTGCAGTTCAACTGAGAACAATACAACTGTCACGTTTCAGTCTGTGATGATGAATGTCTTGGCAAAAGATGCTTTGCTGTCAGTGAGATGTAAAAGATGTCAGTGAGATGGTGTAAAGATGCTTTGTTTTTGATTTCGCATTTGTTTAGCATGAAAATCTTTCACTACAAGGTGCATAAACTGAAAGTTAAGTAAAGTGATACAGTCGGATTTAAATATTGATGAATATTACAAATCTATGTTAACCACAGACAAAAACATGATGTAATCTTATACATATACATACCAAAACCCTCTTTTGCTAACTTCAGTTTGTGTTTTTTTTCCTTTCATGTGAGCATATTCATTTCCATCCTGACAATATGCTGCACATGTTATTCAGGTTGCATAATATTTAAAAGGTCTGCTGTAATGACAAGAAGAAGACAGAACTATAAAGACTCTTGCATATTACTGATAACCAACATGTCTATATTTGAATTAGTAAATTCCTTTACAGGTTTCTTTTATATGTAATTATGATTGTAGTAAGTAAGTAAGTAAGTGATACTTTTTTGATCCCACAACCGGGGAAATCCCACCTCCGCATTTAACCCATCCGTGAAGTGAAACATACACACTAGTGAACACACACACTAGGGGGCAGTGAGCACACACTTGCGTGGAGCGGTGGGCAGCGCTATCCACGGCGCCCGGGGAGCAGTTGGGGGTTAGGTGTCTTGCTCAAGGACACCTAAGTCATGGACTATCGGCCCTGGGGATCGAACCAGCAACCTTCCGGTCACAGGGCCAGATCCCTAACCTCCAGCCCACGACTGCCCCCAAAATAAAGATACAATCTACAGATGTCAATGTATTTAGTACTGCAATTCATTATTGCAATGAAAATAAATACCATGTTTCTCCAGTGGAGGTACCTATGCACAGCCAAAAGCATAGAAGCAAGACTCAAAACAGGTGGAGCATATCCTAATCAGATCAGCAACAACAGCAGTGAATCCTAACACTGAAGAAATAGTGATGCAGTCATTTTAAGTTTCCAAAGACGGTTCTGGACAAGTCTGTAGGTCCTGATTCTGAAGAAGAGTGAATGGAGCTAATTCAGATTCAGCAAGCCTCACTGCTATGGGACATTTCCTCTCACAGTGAGAGTGAAACTATCTGTAATAGACTCAGGAAATGGACAAGAAATGTCAATTGACCAAGGAGAAAAGGTCATGAGAGTGCAGAGCACAGTGAATGCACTAGACACAGGCCCACAGTACCAATGTAATCAACAGCTTGACTCCATGTCTAGAGATCAACCCATCAGGAAAATGGTCTAAGGGCTTCCTGTAGACATTTTGAGGAAGCTCCAAGCCTCTCCTGCATTCCCAAGAACCTCAAGGCCAAGAGACTAAAAAGATCTGCACAACAATCAGAGTCCGTTTACAATGAAGATTTCAAAACATGGCAGCAGTAAGAGATATTTTGAGAAGCCGGCGTATTAGCATCTCTGATCACTTATAACCATGATATAGACAAATATACATGGATCAGTACAAGTCAGAATTTCCAGTCAGAAACTACATAAAACCCCTGATATCACAGACATGCAAATATCAAAGCAAGTTTTACACAATAATTTTTGGTCTGGCCTGTCATGAAGTTTTAGCTCCTGATTAACTGGCTTTGAAATAGTTGTGATTAGTAACTGAATGGTCTTTTTTCGTTTATTTATGCAACTACTAAAGTACAAACCGAAGTGGCCGATCTTGCTTTCGAGCTGCCAACTAAAAGACACAACTGGAGCTCAAATACACAAAGATTCCCATCTGCTATTCTAATCAATCATAAGTTAGAACGTATTGTTGTTTTGTAAGATTCATGCTGTTTCTCAATAAATGCATTTCTGTTTTGTATCATTTACATGTTTTGGCCTCAACTCAGTGGACAGAAAACACCCAAGTCACATTCTCTTTGATGTCGTGAAAACATATGACCATGAAAACCAACAACTTCAGAAAATAATCGACAACTTAATTAATTGCAATCAGCTCAAATAATTGCAACCACATACTTATGTAAAAATTGTGACCGGCCTGGCTGTAATAATTAATGTAGGTGATCAAGATACTTGTGAATCTCCACAATTTGCCATTCAATCATCAGCAGGTATTCATGATTTAAGGAGTAGAAGTACTATAATGCATACATGAGAAAGCATTAGTACTCAGAGTATGGAACATAGCAACAAGGTGGAAATAATAAAAACAAAACATAAAACAATACACTGATCATACTCAACACGGGTGCAACAGTGACTGACACCACTGTCTGCTTATATTAATGGGTAGGATATGTTCCAACCAGGCCAAGAGCAGAATTCTGAGCATCATCATTCACAGCTCACCCTGTCTAGCATGAGGCACCAGAGTTCTCAACTGTTCCTCAACTTCAGGAGGCATTCAAGGCCAAATAAACTCAGTGCAATACTTTTTTTATAGCAATTCTACCTAATAAAACCCTGATATGCTCACTGCCCACCATGTAGACCCTTACTAAGTGTTGGACTTTGTTTCCACGGCTTTTCTGAGAAAACAACCTCTTATTTGCTCAGTGGTCCAATGACAGTTGCCAAGGCAAAGGCAGAGGCAGAGGGGACAGAGCTTATGCTATTCTCATGAGCAAACACATGAGGTGTATACACTGTATCTGAGGTCCTCTAGTCACAGAGTCCAACATAGCAATGTGTATTTGTGTAACATGAGCTAATCATCAAGATCTTCATATAAACCAGAGCTGCTTATTCGGTCATTAAAATGCAGCCAAGGCCATGTAGAACTGTCATATCACTACAGCTGATACAATACATGAAGCAATGTGACAGTATCCATTTTCTGTGTGTGTGTGTTGCCTATGTAAACAAGCAGGACAGAACATATTAGGATGGACAATATTTTGTCATTGTGACAAATTACGTCACAATCTGCTTTTCTGAGCATACCGTGAATATCATTGGTGCTTAAAGAACAGACTACCTTCATGTAAAATTACAAAGCGGGCATAATTAGTCCTGTTTAATTAGATTTATTGCATAATAAAACACTGAATAAAAATACTGTAGTTGTACACTCTTATAAAATTATGGCTCTTCAAGGCTTCTATAATAAACATGGTTCTATGTAGAACCATGAACACAAAAAACCCTATGCATGTGTTCACATTGATGGAGAATACGCTGCAAATGGTTCTATATAGAACCTTTTTGAAAAGGGCTCTTCTATTATTTTGGCATTAGATGGCATCTATTATTTCTATTAGTTTGGCATTAAAACAATAGCAGAACCCCTTTGGTGCTTTTAAAACATTTCTATACAGAACCATCTATAGTATATTCTCAATCATTCAGAAGAACACTTTCACAGTGCAAAGAACCCTTTAATCATGCAAAGGGTTCTTTGAGCATTCATGGTTGTACATAAAACCATTTTCTTTAATGAAAGCCATCATCAAAATAATTTGAAGAACCATCTTTAAGTTTTTAGGTTTATTATTACTATTAATACTGTTGTTGTTGAAGTATTTTCAATGTGGCAATCCAAGTTCTATTTTGTCTGTCCCAACTATTGTGATGCATATTGTGTGCCAAGAAAATGCTTTGAAATATTGTAATATATTTTTTTTGCCATTTTGAGCCATAGCACTGAATTGCAGGACAGCACGGAACCCATCACTGCTTTCCTCAATTCGCTTAAGCAGATAAGAGCCACACCACAAACGTCTTATCAGGACGTTACAGTGCATTCTCTTGCTCATTGTGCTCTGCAGAGAGGTGCAGTGCAGAGCCCTGCATGACCTCCCAACCTCCCCATTTCACTCTCTGTGCTCTCACACTCTGAACCTACTGCATGAGCACCATACTGGAGAAGCATTTGGTTGTCCAGCTTCAGTGCAGCCTTGGTTCCCTAAACGGCTGAGGACACACAAGCCCACCAAGCACACCTGTCAGAAAGTAAATTCATTATGAGAAGACAGCTGGAGAGGCCAAAACTGATTTTTTGGGTAGGTGTGGTCTGCCCAGCTAATCCAACATGGTCCTACAGAGGGGCCACGTAAAAAACACCAATCAAAAGTGCTCACTTCATGTACAAAAAAGGGCACAGTCACATTACAAGTCTTAATGTTCAAATTCAATCATGTTTAATGTGCATCTGTCATCAGTACAGCATTTAAAATAATGTTACTCACTCGCACATATTTTACTGTAAAATTAACCAACACAGAGCTTTCAGAGTAAAATTCAGTACTTAAGCAATTGCGCACAAGAAAGAGTATGTTATCATGAAATAACATCACGGCTGTGATTTGGTTGCAGCCGTAATGCTATTCGTGATAACACTCAAACTCAAGTGTTAACAGTTAAATAAATAAAGTAAGAAATTAACAGATTGGGTTGTGAACGTGTCATTTAATATATTTTAATGTCAGTAATTTCTTCTGCCAAATTATAGCTCCTTAACAAGCAGCTTGTTGCTATGTCAGAGTAATGAGCTCCGGTCACTCACTCCATAGCCAGCAGCTCCTTACACAGACCAACCAACAGCATGGGAACCTAGTGTAGACTCATCTTCAGAGTCTGACCAAATTGGCTGTAAGTCAAATGTAATCTTAAAAGCAGCCATTTTCTGTTTGTGCACAAAGTAAGAAGTAAAAACGTTCAAATGGCTTGAGCATCTCCTACAGTTGTCAAAGTGGTTGCTTAGCAACGACGCCTCAGCAGAGTGATACAGTGTTTGTGAAAAACCTGTGATGTTATTGCAAAATATTAGCATGGTTAGAATGTTTCTCAACCAATCAGCTTGCATGGCTAGATGTAACTGTGGTATAATGGAATATAAAGTATCTGACAGACAAAAAAGGGGAAAATTTGATTATGGCTCACAGGGCCACACACTGGATACGTATGTATCTAGGACCACAAGTGAAAGTAGCTCAGATATGATATGAAAATATCTAACTGTGTTTACACATCTCTGGAAAAATATGATATCAAATTCAGAAAAGGAATATCAGTGTCATTGGGTATCAGGCAAATATCAACCCAAAAAGGCTGAAATGGATATCAGCGTGAAAAAAATGATCTAATACCAATACTGTAACTAAACTAGCCTGAAATATCTGTATTGTAATGTGTGTATTTCTTCCTGTGGGATAGTGGAGTATTTAAAGAGTTTACATCTCCTTTTAGAAGTTCATCTTAAGTGAAGGGCTTAAATTAAAAATAGCTCATCATAAAGTTTAGTAGTTTTTAAAAGAAGAAATATCAGATGAGTACTGATATCTGCCAAAAATAAAAGATTCAATATCAGTATCGGAAAAGAAAAACTGGTATTGTGCCCATGTGCTAGCAACATAAATAAAAAGAGCCCAAAGAGCACAGGAATCTCATAGACCTTGGACTTAATCACATACAGAAGAGGCGAAGAGACATGCTGGAATGCTTCTCCTCGAAAACATTTCGCAGCGTAAGGGGAGCACTGAGCCAGTAGAGACATGCAAACTAGATAAGTTGCAGATGCCATTTTTCTTCTACATTGCTGACAAGGCTGCGCTGCCACATCTGCTCAGCCTTAAAATGAACGACAAGGCAAAAGATTCTGCATCAGAGATGCGATATTCTATACATTATTCTGTCAAACTAACAGCTCATCTACTGCAAAACAAATAACATTTCAATGCTTTTCGAGTCCCACAGCATGACAGCACCTAAAATAATGCACGAGTACAATAATCAATCACTTCACTACTGTTATTATGAAAAATAAATAAAACTATTAAAAGTACAATTCTTATACTGTAGTGCTGTAGTGCACTCAAGAACTGTCTGTCAAATAGTAAAAGCTATTATTAATAATTGTACCAATAGAAACACAGCCTTCACTTGGTTTCCTGGCAGAGTTTGTTTCCTTTTGTAGCAAGGAATCCAACTCTGGGAGCAAGAATTAGAAGCAGGCATTTGGCTACTCGGTTGACTGATTTTTTACTTTTAGCCTATCAGTCACTTTAAGAATTAAAAGAAAGCAAAACATAATGCAGTGCAGTGTTCATATGGTCAGCTTCTGATAAGCAATTAAAGCATAACTATTGTCAATATTGTTTGGCAAAATGGAAGGCATGCACAGCACCTCACAAGCAGAGATATTTTCGAAATGATTTTCAAAGATGTATTTAGCTATAAGGATTATCTTGCGGACAGTCAGCGATGGTGCTGTTCATCCTATTAAAAAACTAGAGCAGAATAGGTGACTCCATTCAGCTCAAGTGGAATACAGCTAAGAGCAGCCAGCCTAATTTTTACATGGGACCCACCCTGAGAACACAGCATCTGAAAAAAGAATGTCTAAGACAACTCGGCCGATCATCACAGGAGTGACAGATATATCGTGTTCTCAAAGACTTCACACACGCAAAAAGACCCGCAGTTGTCTTTACTGACTCTAAACAAGGAGGAGAGGTGCCAGTGATAAGAAAAAGCCCAGGATTTCATTGCAAAAATGACTAAACTGTGACTGATGTACCACATGAATACATTCCTTTCTGAAGTGCCTCTATTATCTCCCTTCTTGTGAAATACAACAGCACAGATACAGCCTGTTCCATTTCCCCTACAGCAAGATTTTCGGTTGAAATCATGGCCATGAATCAGCTTTATAGTACAGGCCCTCATGTATCAAAGTCTTAGGTAAACCTCCGTAAAAAAAAAATTTGCATATAGTATCACTTCTGACCAACTCTTGGAACACATCATAGAGCTCTCATCATAGAGCACGCATCAGCATGCTTCCTTTTAACACATTGGTTTGGCACATGCTTAACAGGTCCAAAATTAAAAATGAGCACAGTAACCTGAACAAGTATAAAGTTCAGTCTACTGACAGAAATCTGTACCTACAAACTTATGAGGGTACAAAAAGTTTACAAGGCCCAAACCGTAGAGTCTTCTTGCATTTTTTTTATTCAGGGGTCTACTCATTACTTTCCTGTGGGTGTGTGAACCATTAACTGTTTCTTTTCTTTCCACATGACCATTTGCTTCTCTTTATCCATTAGAATTAAACAGGCTTTTATTACTCTGCCTTTCATGCTGATATATGTAAATGATTTCTACACTACAGAAAATGGGCCAAGCCCAGAATAGGCAAACATTTAAGAAAGATAGAATGGCCTAGCTTTTCACTTCGACTTCTTTAAATGTGGATGTCTTGAGGGTAAACTTGCAGACGACCTTTTTACAGAGTTCGTATTGCTACACTCATCAAACAGCTGAAAACACTGTCAAGCTAGTTTGTGTGTAATGCGAGACCCAATACTCTCTATTGGGTTTAAATCTGGACTCTGACCAAAGAAAAAACATTCTTTTGTGAATTCTGATTGCCTGCTCTGTATTTCGCCTCATTCAAAAAGCAGTCTGTGCTGAAATACTGGATATGTCCCAGTATCTGGCTGACATGTGCCAGCTCTGGCATATAGGCGTGGTTTCCACTCCACACCGCCCAAAAGCTCCACAGTTAGCGAATCTGTGTCCCAACATAACAAACATCATGGGGAAGGAAAACCCTGGCAAAGAATGTTAAAATGAAAACATACGTTTTATCCTCAGTAAGTACAGCTCCATAATAAGGACAGTTTCCTTTTAATTATAGATAGGCTACACAATAGTTTTTGTAAGAGACGGCTTAAGTGCCACTATCACTCCATCCAAACAGGTTTCTACACCCTTGCTTCCACATAATAGGCAGCAAGCCAATACAGATAAATGGTGTGCACCCACTCCTAATAAGTTACATATAAATGAGTTACTGTACACTTATGTAGGCTTAATAGGCAGGCGTATGTAACGCTTCACTGACATGTTAGCATTAAAAAAATGTAAAAAAATAAAATCATCCATTCCGTGCTTCACTGCAGCAAACAGCCAACAATGGCATGAAGCCATCCAAATGTTGGCATGGAGACAGTGAAACATGAAAATAGATGAGTATCAGAGAAAAGCTTTAGCAGTATATTTTGTTTATTTAAGCTGGAATAAATAGTCAAGAGGCTTTGTACTATTTAAAGCAACATTATGTTTTGGGTTTTTTTTTTTCTTCGTTCAAAGAAACAGCATTTCTAAAGCAGGTCTGCATGCATTGCTGTGAGTCATCCTGTAAAGCCCGAAAGAGTAATTTAAAACTCAAGAGATGTCGAACTTTGGGGTAATTGTTCAGACATACATCTTTACGTATTAAAATCACACACACAAGTTCAAAAAGAGGGTCCAGTTCAATAGTTAGGCCTCAAATGAGATGTGATGACAACACATTCTCGGATGCTTTGAGGTCTGAGGTCTCTTTAATCTCTTAAACTCCTTGGAACCACCGGTGGTTCCAAAATGCACTTTGCCATATTCTTCATAACTTTCACATTTCATAAGCTACGTTCAAAAAGTGGATGTCATATGAGAACTGGAACTGCCTTGTTTTCAGTCAAATAGATGGGTAATGTAGTAATAAAATTTTATAATAAAAGAAGCTGAACTCTCAATTTTTTTTTTGTCTACTGAAAGTCGACCCATTTTTTCACAAATCTGGGCTATAAACTATAAACAGATGGCATCTCTTCAGTGATATGCTCTGTAAAAAAATCTTTTTATAAAAAAATTACAAAGAGCGTCTAAGATTTCTGGCTTTCAGCAGTAAACAGTAAGCACACAGCAATGTGTGTATGATCATAAAGCACAGTTTCTGTTCATTTGAGGGGAGCTTTTACAATAAATACATAAAATTTATTTCATGCAGTTACTGAATAATTTGCCTTACGATTTGGACATGTAAATTCAGATGGAAAAACCAAAACATACCCTGCAGAGTAAGAGTTTAAACACTCAAGTGCTCTGGGAAGTGGTCCAAAGAACAACCTTTGTTATAAAATGTTCTTCTGCACATTGCGTGTAATTACACATTTCCACCAGAGAGGTCTCCAAATCCCCAAAACTTATAATGTAGCTTTAATGTTGCTTCTGATGGTGGCAAAATGAAACACAACTCCATCGAAAACAACAAAATATCTGGTTTGCCATCATCCGTCTAGGCCAACATGTAAACGTAGGAGAAATGTGTTGGTTTGCGTGACATCACAAGAACAATGAATTCAAAATGGGTTGCTTTTGCAGCTTAGTTTCCTCTACTGTTTGGATAAACGTTATGTTTCCATATTGCATCAATCTCTTGTTTATTATCTATTTGTTATTTTATCTATTATTATTCATATTCTTATTTTAATTATTATTGTTGTTTTACTAATATTTGTCATTTTAATAAATGTGTTTATTAGGTTTTTTATTTTTATCTTATCTTCGTTTTATTTTAACTTGATTTTATTAACCTTTACGTCTTATGTATGTTTTAATTTCAGTTTTATTTTTTATTTATTTTATTATTATTAATGTTTCACTTTTTTTCCTTACCTGATTTGAGTGTTCATTTATTAAATTTTCTTTTATCATCTGATATGTTCTTACACATCATCACTCCCTTACTCTGTACTAACCCTGCAACACTGTAAATGAAGGGGACCCTCAATGTTCTCTGAGACTAAATAAAGGTTGATTGATTGATTGTTTGATTAATTGATTGATTATTTCAAAACAACAGAGAGATCATTCATATTTTCATGATATGGGCCATTTAAACAATGAACAGCATGTCCACAAATACAAGGGGATCTCCAAAGGGTCACAAATAGTCAGTCCTAGAAAGCAACCACATCCTGGACTAAGGAAGAGGAGATTATATAGAAAACAATGGCATGGCAGAGCCAGAGGATATTGTGCAAGATTTACTGTTCATCTGGAAACTGAAACTAGTCAGCAGTCCTACCAAAGTAAACCAATGAATGTGTTTTATGAAGATAAAAGCAAAAAGCCTTTTTAAAGGCTAAACCAATAGTAAAAAGGCTCAAAGTAATCAAAAATAGGCAGCAAAAGAAACTAGACAAAGACAAAGATCAGGAATAATCCTCTACAGTTTCACAGACGCTATATCATCGCACAGCAGTGCATTAGCCAGACGCACATTAAGCACTAAACCGAGTCAAAGCGCGGGGAGCTGGACCGCTGTGGCCGAAAAGCTGCATTAAGCCAGCAGTAAGCCCGGCGTTTTCACACCATTTTCTTCGTTTGAGGCTGAGCTAACATGCAAGTGCCGCTCCTGCCCAGCAACGCGGGCTACTACTGCTGAGCTTTTCAGCGACAAAGAAAAAACAAACTGGCCAAACCTGAGACGCGGACTCTTTATCCTGATACAGCGCTGCGGAGGAATAAGACGCGGCCCGTGAACGCGTAGAGCAGCAGGTCGTTACAGTAAGCAGCCCACAGACCAGGGCGCGATGTAATCCATACAGCAAGACAGACGCACGGTCATCACTCTCCTCGATGCCGTTGGTCTGTTCGTCTGGGTCACTTGGTGCTGTAAGCCTGCAGATACGACTTCACTGGAGTGATATGGACACTTACTCGGTTGTCGGTCCGTCCAGCGCTCTGGATTTTAACCGCGATGTCTTCGCTGTGGGTTGAGCACATTCGATTAAATCGAGCGTTTACCGTTTCAACACAAACACCGTCAGTACAGGAACGCTTGGCATCGCAGCCTCCGCCGCTAGTCAGATACTGTTCGCGAGGTTGGGCAGAAGGGCCAATAAGACTAGCGAGGAAATGGGGGAAAATGGAAGTGGAGTCTATCGATGATGACCGATAAGAGCCTTTCAGCAGATGAATGTTGTTTGTGTCTGAATAAAGCAGCTGCTGCTCTGTTGAGCTTCTCGGTGTTGCAGTTGCAGTTGAGGGTCTTCCAATAAAGCTTCATGAGAAGCAGCGTTTCGCCGTGTGAGAAGCTCTGAACGAACCGCACATCTTTAAGATACCGCGCACATTCCAACTTCCAGCAGGACCCACTGGCGTTAAAAACCCGAAAGCGCTGGTTGTCATTTCACAGCGAAGCCAGCTTTTTATTCGAATTATTACCGTTCCACCTTAAATGGCGCAGCACTTACCGCTACCGCTGTACCACTTAAGGTGGAACGGGGAAAAATTCAAACAAGAAGCAGGCGAATAGAAAGCCGACTTCAGGTTCATCATTTCACACCGGGCATTTAGAATGGTGTACGGTGATGTGTGAAACATGCAGGGAAAAGGGGGGTTAGAGAAGTTCGTGGTCCCGCCTGAAACGCGCGGTCAGTCGGTGTGAAATCATTACTCACCTTATTGTTCCGATGGTTTGTTTATTTGTGACTGCCCATCTGACTGCATGCGTCATGTCTCTGACTTCCGCGATAGTGTAGCCCTAAAACTGGAGGGGGGGAGGGGGGGAGAGGGAATCTGTGGTGCGCATGCGCACTACAGAGCATCAGTTCTGCGACTGCAGTTGTTTCTCAACTCCAGTCCTGCTAATCCACCCGCTCAGACACACCTGATGCGGCCCAAGAAGAATTGTATTATCTGGTTAGCTCAGATGATGGAACAGGGTTACAGGGGAAATGTTCAAAATGCAGTGCTTCCAGGACTGGAGCTGGGAAAGGATGGTTTAGACTGGTTGCTTAAGGTGCCTGTATTTTGGAAAGACAAATTTCCTCGCTTTTTAAAGTTTGACAAACATTGCAGAACTTTTTCAAAGGTTCACAAACGTTTAGCTCCGCCCACTCCCGCTGAAGTTATAAGGAGTGTTTCAGTCTGGATGCTTTTTTTAGGGAAAATAGAGAACAGCCAGTAAGCTCCTATACATTTACATATATTGGCCCAGTAATAAAAACAACCTGTTCAATTAGAAAGAGGTTCAAAGGTTGGAAAAAGGGTAATGTAAAAAGTAGTTACGACTGTTTTTGGTACATTAAACTACACACGTGATAACCTCAAGGAAAACAATAATATGCAAAAAGAATGTATGATGACCCTTTAAACAAAGGAGTGTAACGTTTGAAAACAGCACCATTCACTCTGCAGTCCAGCTGCAAAAACCTGATTCACAGCGAATCACTGGAACAAAAATGAATCAACTCTTCCGATCTGAAGTTTCAAAAACCAAGTTTCACATATCACCTACCACCATACAGACGCATGGTATCAAGATACTTCAGTATACATTTGGTGCAAACTGACAGTCCAGAAGAGAGCAAAATGTATTCAGTTTCATTCCTAGACATTACATGCATGAGCATAAAATACACACACAATCTTCTAAGTCGATTATCCTTCTGGATCACCGGAGGAGCTGAAGCATGTCCCAACAGTTATTGTGTGGAAGGCAGGATACACCCTGGACAGGCCATGTGCATAGAATAGTGCTCCTTAAAAAGTTTTGTTGTGTGAAATCTATTCTGCTGAGCTTAAGACCATTTATTCATGTCCTTCATGAATGTTGTTGGGATTTTGCACTAAAAAGTGAAACCACAGCAGAGCTGAGACAGAAAAAGGTTGTAATGGCAAAAAAGCTCTCTTTCTCTAATTCACAAGTGCTTTCCCAAATTATACCGACAGTAACACAAAGATTCTGTGTTTTAAAGCTCTAATTTATTGTGTTTCAGTGCTTCTCCAAGAACAAGAAAGAATAAGAAAATCAGGGTTACTGGATCTGGATTGTTACGCTGGATTCTACCATCAGTACTTTAGTCCTACCCATTTACGATGACGTTATAACGTGTTTCGGTCTCGACTGCTGCTTGAATGCCACAATGCAGGGAGGCCAATCAGAGCAAAGCTTTTTGACATATATCAGTCTTAAAGGCACAGGCCAAGAGGTTGGAAAACGTTCATGTATTGGTATATAAAACCACACAAATATCACAAACAGAAGAGATAAAACACAAGAAAAATGCCCTATCCAACTTATATTAGTGCTTCTCTTGCTCTAATTCTCTTTACATAACTTGATCGGCTAATTATTATCCTTTCATGAGATGAAGACTGTGGTGGTCCACTAGCAGGACTAGGAACCAGTCATGACTCATTATTCGGAATGTGATTAACTGATTCTTTTTACTACCGTGATTGATTATTGTGATTAGTTATGGGACTTCCGTTCCATCCATAGCCACTAATTATCAACAATATGAACAGTGGATTTTGGAGAGAATAACCACCAGCATTAAAGCGCCCCCTGTTCCTTGGGACCCAGTAGTCTGTTATGCAAGGTTACGTTTTTATTCCCTGCTCTTCTCTGCGTCTCTGGGGGAATACAACACAACGTCTGTGTGTTTGTATTGTGTGGGCCATGGCAGAGGGAAGGAATCACTAAAGGCCATGTGTCGGGCTTTGTGAAATTCATGCTGTATACACAGTGCTTCTCTAAATGCTTGTTTTATCAACTTGCGCACTGAGGGTCTGATGAGTTTAAACAATGGACTCGGTTCATTATTATGCAACATTTGTCCTTTATGAATCGCAGATGGAGGACACATGATTCACTCTTCAAAACAACACCTAAAAGATGTCCCTTCCTGTTGAAGCAGAGATAATCAACCTGTTAAGCGAGTTTGTGTTGACTGGCTTGTTTCCACAACGGCATGCATTTTCATTACATATCAAATTTCATGACTAAGCTAAGCAGGTAAAATGTAAATATAATGGGGAGAAGTATTTGTTGCTAAAGACTAGAAACTACAAACAATTAATGCTTATAAGAGGATACAAGAGTAGAAGAGTAGTACAATTGCATTGAATGGCACAGAGTTCTGCGTTCAACTCTGTTTCTTTTTCTCTTGGTGTCTGCAGTGACATTTGTTTCTAGCAGTATCTGAGCACAGGACCGTCTTTTTCTCTAAGCTATTGGTAACTAGCAAAGATACTTTCTCTAGATTGACAAAGCACTTTTTGTAAGTCGCTCTGGATAAGAGCGTCTGCTAAATGCTGTAAATGTAAATACAAAAGAACTGTACATCTCCCACTTGCTGAGTTTCTACAGTAAAATAAATCACAGAATCCTTGCTGGCATAGTCACAACTAGATCCCACTCACTGAGCTTCTGTCTACTGCCTTCAAATACTTCTGCAGCCTTCTTTAACTCCCATGAACCACACTGTGTACAATCTACAGCTTTGTGTGAGCAACTGTCAGAAAAAGAGTATTCATTCTATAACATCCCCCATCCAGGGTTTTGAATCTGTTCAAAGAGATCTCTCATTAGCAAGTACATGTTCATGTTCATGCATTCTATAAAGAGGCACGTGTCTCTAGGCTATCTGAACACAACACAGTGGCCTGAAGTGTTAGTGGGTGTCCGTGTTATCAGATTAAGACATTTCTGGATTATCTTTATTACGTAATGCAAGCACTACCCACCAGGAACATGTAGTAATCAAGGGCGGCAGAAACGGTCACCAAGATTATTAATTAAAAACAGTACAAACAATGGAACACACCAGTACAAACTTTGCCAAGCAACTTCAGGTAAATTAGCTGAATATTTTTAGCATGAGTCAAGAAACATTTCTGAAAACAGCTCAGTTCGCTGCCCAGGGTAGATCGGAAAAAGCTCGTCATTTCTGCGAAACATTTTGCTCGACTACAGCAGGAAAGCTTTCTCAGTTTTCTTGGTCCATTTGAGGAGCTTATCTGAGGTACATGTGGGTAAGGCCTATTTTAAAACTGCCCAAAGAAAATTCACATTCATAACAGTCTGAAGGAAGTTACAAGAGGTAACTTAGCGTTTTGAAAAGGAAAATGTTTTGCACAGGTAAAACAAAGCCGGTTTAGCATGTCATGTATTACACTAAATTAAAATTTTAAACACTCAAGCTAACTGTGCATGCAAACCAGAACTGAATCATCCTATAATGAGGTTTTAGGATATGGATATATAGCATCAAATAAATAAAGTGCATAAAAATAAATATAAATAAATAAAAATCAAGATAAAGATGTCATGAGTCATTCAAATATTGCCCCTTTCAACTGAACAGCATAAACACTATTGGAGTCCTTTTATCTACACTCATTGTCGATTTTGTCATTTTACCACTCAGGTCTACTTACCTTATAAAGTCTGGTCTATAAATATTTGGACATGGTCAAAGTATCTACCACAGGATATTGGAATTGAACTTAAATAATATGTGCTCAAAAATGCAGCTTTTCTGGTATAATTTCAGGGTATTTACATCCAAAGAGGATGGAAGTTTTTTTTTTTTACTCAAAAGTAACTGGACAATTAGCTGAGTACTGCATGGACAGTTGTTCCTAATTATTTGATTCACAGTTAAGCACATAAAACATCTAGGAGTTGATTTAGAGATTATTTGGCTTTGGAATATGTTACTGTTAAATATGTAGTCCCAAGAGCAAGCCATCACTAGGCTGAGAAATCAAAACAAACCCATCAGAGAGATAGAAAACACATTAAGGTGTGGCCAAACCAACAATCTGGTAAAAAAAAAAAAGCGCACACACACATGCATGGCCACTGACAACAACTTTGATGGATGACAGAAGAATTCTGAAGAAACACCCCTTCACAAGAGCTGGCCAGATCAAGAGCAAACTCTAAGCGGTAGACGTTCTGTGTAAAAGTCAACAATCAAGAGAAGATTTCACCAGAACGACACAGCGTTTACCACAAGATTGGTAAGCCTTAAAAACTGAAAAACCAAATTAGTTGCCCAAAAAACATAAAAAAGCCTGCATATTCTGGAACATCTCATGGATAGAAGTACCAGAAATTATAGGAACAGAAGAGTATAAAAAAGGAACTGCTCATCATCCAAAGTATCATCTCGACGGTTCATCATGGTAAACGCAGTGTTATGACAAATGAAGCTAGTAACGCTGATATGTATTGATGATGAGAGGATGAATTCTGAAGTGTACAGGGTTATATTATCAGCACAGATTCAGCCAAAAACTCATTGGGTGGCGCTTCACAGTGCAGAGGTACAACATCAATGAAGCACACTGCGAGAGCAACACAAGAGTGTTTTTTTTTTTTTTAGGTAAATAAGTGCAAAGTCAGTCATCTGACCTCTATGCAACCAAGCATACATTTCACTTCCTAAAAGGCAAAACTGAAGGTAAAACAGCAGAAGTTGAAGCTGCAGTAAAAGCCTGGCAAACATCACCAACAAAGAAAGTGTACGGTGATGTATATGGGCTCCAGACTTCAGGCTGTCATTCACTGCAAAGGTATTGACTAGAAGTATTAGTAGTATTAAACAAACAATCTGATTTATGATTCAAATTTAAGAATGTCTGTGCACTAAGCTCCTACTCATCATTTAACACCAATATGCTGTTAGACAAGCTAAAATAACAATGATGTGGTCAACATCTAAATATATTATGGATCTGACTGCAGAGGCACTTTACTAGTTCTACAATTATAGATGGTTGTAATCCATTTGTTTCTCTGATGGTCACAACTGAGCAGGTATTATTTGGATGCCGCATCCTTCGCAGCACTGCAGTGACACTGACATGGTAGCTAGTGTGTGTGCTGCTCAAGTTTAGAAAAAGCTTATCGTCACTGCTGGACAAGGAACATATCCAGTCAACAGCATCCTGTGACTATGACCAATACATCTTGTACAATAATAGTTAGGGAAGATTACATTTGCAAAATGTCTAACAGAGGGTACAGTACGTTGACGCAGTGTTTAAAAACTCCAGTAACACTGCTGTATGATCCTTTCATGCCAGTGCAACCATGAACTAACATGTACCTACCAAGTCACAGCAGTACTGAGAACAATCCACCACCCAATAATACCTGCTTGGTAGGGGTCCTGTGGTAGCCATGACCTTTGCTGAACAGGTTAAAGGGAAGCTAACAAATTAGAGAAGTGTGTCCTAACAAACATATTTAGCACACAATACCTACAAAAAAGCAGCGAAAATAGAAAGACACCCCCCAAACAACAACAAAACTAAGGAAACACAGGTATATTTTATTAGTTGGATCCCCAAATAAATACTGAAAACTTTAAGCAACAACTGCTGACTGCAATTATTTAAAAAAAAAACAAAAAACAAAGTAAAAAAGGAACCTTCACGATGGCAACCAGCTAAGTGTCCAAATCTTACCATAGCAAGCCCTTCTGAAAATAGTTAAGAATGCTACGTGGCCATACTGCATAGTGGTGTTTATAGCTAACAAACATGATTAACTTGCATACCTGCATTCAAACTGAAACCCAAGATTAGACAGATATCTTTTTTCATAGATGTATAGTACCTGGTATGATGTCGAGTAGAGTGCCGTAGGCCTGAAATGAACCAATTCAGAGAAAGAAAAAGATGATTCGTTGAATATTGGGACACTCAAACAGTCAACATAACATTTCATCACAAAAACACGGAATTCAGGCCCCCCACAATCCCATGAAATATTCATTATTTCTAAAGTGCATCTCTCAAAGATTTGTCTCATGACATCTTCTCTCCAATTTTATGAATCAAACAAACAACAAAATATATATATACATATATATTTAAAGTCATGCATTATATTTAAATGTTTGTTGTGTAATGGAAACATTTAGAAAAATCAACCTATTTTTCATGCCAGGTTCATTTTTTTTCTTACCGTATGTGAAGTAAACACAGAATGGAGGAAAAAAAAAAAAGAAAAACAAAATCACATTTGTGCAAAAAGTAATTGCTTAAAAAAAAGTGTGCTCTTTTTAGGTTTCTTTCTATATACAGGATCCTGGACAGATAAGCAAGCATGGTGATAAAAGCACACACTGGTGATAAGTTCTTGCTGTTTTAATCGCTTTTAATGAGTATCTCATATTCCCTCTTGGATTGTCCACATATTCCCTTCATATTTTCGGCAGCTTTGGTGCACTAATGATTGGGTTAGCCTCCTGTAGGAAACGGCGGCCTGCACTTTTATAGTCGTATGTGCAGTCGTGGGTCTCTGCATAGCGGTGCGTGGAGCAGAAGTTGTTGCCACACCTTAGTCAAGGAAAGAGAGAGACTTTATCAGGAGATATTAAAAAAAAAAACAGGACACCAAGAAGAATTAATGGAGAAAGTAGTTTATACTAAGTCCAGCACATGTTTGTTGTGTTATGTTTAAATGAGCTCATGTATCACTACTAAACAACAATGAACAAATTCCGTAAGTAGTCACGTGCCGTTTGACTTTAGAATTTAATTCAAGGGGAATGGTGTAAAGATGATAAGCAACCAGAAATCAATGAGTAACCAAGACGAAACCGTTTGCAGTACAGTTAGCGCTTAAATAATCCAGGATCACTCTTTGTTCTGGGGATTTAAGATGACAAAGTTTAACACCTCATACAGCCATTTATTTGGCATCTTTATCTATAGCCTGCTTTGAGATATCTGACAAAACACAAGTCATTCTAAAAAAAGAAGGGTTTCAGTTTAACAAGCAAAATAGGCCATGTGGCATCTGACAGACTGAACGGTGAAAATATGCCTTTCAAGAAAATATGCCAGAGTTGAATCATAAGGTTCTGCGCATTAGGGGTGCTGGCACTGGAGCGACAAAAAGATTGGGGCCAGCCAGGGATGACATCATACCTGACAATGCCAGAACAGAGAGACATGCCTTCAAAAAGCATCTCGGAGCAGAAGAAAAATCTGATGCTACATCATCAACATCCCTGCTCCGAGATGCTCTGCATATCAAAACAACAGACGTTCTCTGCAAAGGCAGCTGCAAGACAATCATGGAGATGTGAGACTAAAATACAGGATGTATTCTTTGTTTGAAGAGAAATCCTGCAGACTTCATATATTAAAGAGTTTCAGCAGTTCCAGAAGGAAACCTGGCTTACCACTGATACAAAAAGAGCACTTTATCTTTCTGATCAAAACACCAAGACACCAAGACAACCTACTTAGACTGAGAGCTCTAGCCTACCCAGGTCAAGCAAGAACTGCACAATGGAGCACAGGAGACTTAACAGCATCTCCCTGTAGCCTTAGGTAAGTACCTGCATTCATAGCTGGTGGCTAGCCCAGTTTTCTTCCCACACATGAAGCAGTGCTTTGAAGTCTTCTTTTTTGATCCAACTGGGGCTTTCACAGGAGGGAGGTGATATGTTGGAGTGCCTGAAAACATTTTTGGCAACAAAAAAAAAAAAAAAAAAAAAAAAAAATGTTAGCAGCTTCTACAACAATGCACAAAAAAGTATAATCTTCATACTGCATAACTGAATAAAACAGAAATGTACTACATTTGAAATGGAAAATGTTCCTTTATTATTATTGGAATATCATTTTCTGTTCATTTTCTCCTCAAAAAGCAGCCACTTCCCAGTGTTGTGTCTTGTTCAGTGACTGCACCACCTGAGTGGTCAGACTCTTGGATATGCTTTCATTTCAAAACTTCTCTGAACAACCTGACATTATGGATGCTGATCGTATCGGGATCATGTGTACCAGCAAAGCAATTGCTTCAAAATAAAAACGTCTAGAATCTAATAGATGTTTAGATTTGACATAATTCAAACAGATCTTTTATGATCCATTTACTGTCCAGAAGAGCACAATATTTAAGTGCTGTTTGTCTACTTTACCAAAATATTTGCATTTTATTCATTTTTCTGCATTTATAACCCTCTATAAATAAGTACAATATTTCTCTGTAATGAGAGCTGAGGTGAATCTAGTTCTGATTTCTACATTTGGAAATGTGTGTATCAGCATCAGCAAACATGTTAATCAGAAACACTGGATATCTGTATTATAATTGGGCAGTATCCATGTTTTCCATACCTTAAAACAACCTTCAAATACTCCCACAGTATACAGTAATACCAGCGCATAAAAAAGTATAAAAATCTGGCTAATCAAAGCACACCAGACAAGTTTAAATGATAATGGCTTAAATCTGAGGAAGTGAAGATAAGTTCCTTGTGGGGACAGAAATGAATATTTAAACATGCAGTGTTTGGTTCTGTAAAGCTAGCCATTCACCGCTTTGTGAACATCCCAACACAGTGCAGGCTTGATTTTGAGTAACTGAAAGTGAAAGTTTCCAACCCTGTATATCACTGGGTGGAATGTGTTTATTTGGCCATTTATTAGATAGACATGGAAGAGAAATTTGACACAGTGAGAATGTCCAATTTTAACTACAATGATGCACCTTTACACAACCCAACCATCACTGGCATCTCCCACCAGTTCCTATACTGGGGCATCCCTACTTGACATGATTGCTGTTGGACTATATCACACCCATGGAGAACCAGTTGGGTTGATACTGTATTACTAGGAGATACTTAAATCCTGGTACAACATGAGCATGTGTACTCTGGAGTGAAAACTACGCACAATACATTCCACCACAGGGACTAAAACACCGGTCTCAAAAGTAGAACTCATCTGAGAGCCACTCACATGATGTGCATAAAAGCATTAACACCACCACCACCACCACCACCACCATAATAATGATGATGATGATGATGATAGTAATAATATTAATAATGATAATAATAATAATAATAATAATACCAATAATACCTCACAAGGGTTAGGGCTGGTACAATCCACAAATCCTTGTTTAGGTTGCACAGCTAACAAGTCACAAAAGTAGGGAGCAAGGGAGGTATACGACAATATGATAAAGGTACTTGTGTGTGACAGAAACAGCCATGAGAAGCACTAGGCCAGGCACTGAGGCATGAGATTGGATCTGTAGTTGTGTTCTTCTAGAGCTATCAGTTCTGATGCATGCTTCCACAGATGTGCTTCTGTGCCACTGACAATCTCAGATATGACAGCACATTGGGGACAGCATGCAAGCCCTGGCAGCGATATTTCTGGGAACATTTCAGAAAAATCACAAACACCAGCTGCTGGAGAACATCTCGCTCTGAGACCCACAAACCCTGAAGACTGCTGCATATCTGCTGCCTCTGAGCGCAAGTATGGTCGCCTTATATTGACTGTGACTCTATGGGTTTACTGCATGTATAGGGTAAATGTGAGAACATGTACATGCAAACACATACTTATGAGGCAAGGGCCATGGCTTACATTTCCTGTTGCTTGGTTTCTGCCAGCAGCCCCTCAGTGAATGGTGGTAAATAACTGAGGATGTTCTATGCCACTGATGAGCCCATATAACTTGCATCAACCTTATAAAGCATAACTGCTATTCAGTTATCCTCTGGCAGCACTTTCATCAAGATTCTTCTCAACACACTACACTGAGCAGTTGTGACAATTGCATATGTTTTGTATTTGCATTTATAGCTGCTTTTATAGCTATATAGTGCATTTATAGCTGCTTCACTGCCACCTACTTCATAAATAATAACAGGAGGTAATGCCCACTTATAATTCAAGTCACTTCTGACTAAAACCACAGTGGGTAACCTCTGAGGTAAGCAGAAGCTAAGAGCTCAGTGACATTTTGTCATCCTCATCATGAGAACTTAATGCATCCTATCATTAAGATAATGAACCTAGCTGTGGGGGAAAAAGCACTTTGAGGTCTGGACTGTTCAGTTTCTGACGCAAAGAGATTCGTCAGTTCATTGGCAGCGTCCTAGTCTCAAGAAGTGATAAGACATTCCTCTGAATGTGTGCACTGTAGCATTAAATAGTTGTCTGGGATGCAGAGAGATTGAGCAGTGTGAGAAAGAGTGTCTGTAAAACGCCCAACTGGAGAAGTGTGACCCTCCACAAGTACAGTTCAGTCTCCACAAAGAAGACACAAACACTTTTAGCAAAAGAGGCACAACTGCAAAAACTGCCGTTACACAGGAAATGATCAGACCTTCAGGTGAAGACAATAGTGCACTGGAATTTGAAATACAATGATTTATGGTATATTCGCCTTTCTGAGTTAGAGCATTATGACTGTGTACAGACTTACCCTGTCTCTTTATTGAACTGGAGGGGCTGCTCAAAGAGCCCAGGATTCCTGATGGCTGGAAAGGAAAAAGAAAATGGATGGATGGATGGATGGATGGATGGATGGATGGATGGATGGATGGATAGATAGATTTTAGAAATTTGTGGAATTTTGTTGAAAACGCATCCATTATAGAATTCTATATGTGAATCTGGGGGGAAGCAAGCATGTATAGCCTAGTAAGCTATTATTATTAATATTACTACTGTTAGGATCAATTTCTCAATGTTAAACATAACCATGGCAAAGCTTCAGCTTCATAGGAAGATAATTAAGAGGAGGAGAATGCTTCTGAAAACTAACAAGACTATTTTTTTTCACAAGCACTACACCTATCTTCCAGCCCACTGAACTACGACCTGATTGGCTGAATGATTAACATATACATACACCACAAAACTGATATTACTCTGCACTTTTCTGAATAGCTGAACTTTTCTTAAACTTTTAAACTATTCCATCCTAACAAAAAAAAAAAATGCTAGAAGCAGCGATTTCTTAAAATAGGGTTTCCTGTATAATATGCGCTGGGGGTTGATGGAAAAAAATGACTAGTTTGAACACAGCCTAGGAAGACTATTATAAATCTGAATATCTTCTGAAAGTTAAACGGAATAAAATCTTATTTTATAACCCCCTGACTCTGAGATCAAACAAAAACTGAGTTCTCAGATGCTGTGCAAAATACAGAGGTGTGTAGAACACAGCTGTTGCACACATCTCTGTATTTCTGGAACATCACGTACACTCACCATGTATGCGGCTGCTTTCGGCAGGGGGTTTAATCTGTGCAACAGGTCCTCTTGAAGCAGATGGATGCTTGCTGGTAGGGGGGCTGAAGCACCACACAGTCTGCCCAGTGCACACGGCCCTGCCATGCTCTCCTTACCCCTGGAGCCGGCCAGTGAGGCCAGCAGCTCTGTGTTACTCACACAGCCCAGCAGCTCTTTGGAGGACTTGTTGGCGGTCTTGGTGATGTCTCGTGCCTCGCTGTTGGAGATCACCTCTAGCCGCTTGCCAGGAGAGTCCACTTTGATGCCACAAAGAGGGATGCCCTGCGAGGGAGACCGGGGTGGGACAGGAGGAGTATCATTAGAGCTGAGGAGAGTGTGAGATGGGCTGACCCGCAGGGAGGCCCCTGTGAACTCAAAAGGCTGAGGCATGCGTGGAGGAGTTAGTGGCTCGGTGGAGAGGTGCAGTGCAGGTTGAGACTGTAGTGTTTTAGTGCCTATAACCCACGTGTCACTGTCAGTCTGAGCCTGTAGTGTTTTAGTGCCTATAGCCCATGTGCTGACTGAGTCTGAGCCCACCGCTTGGGACAGCAGTGGAGGTGCAGCCATGGGCTCGGCGACAGCACCTAAAGAGTCCAGGCTGGCGTCCCGTTGAGTGGACACATCTAGGCTCAAGGGTTCTGGAAGGAGGCTGTTGAATGGGACAGGTTTGGGAGGCTCTATCACAACCGCATCCTCCGCAAGTGCTGCTCGGTCTCTCTGTGGCTCTGCCTCGTCTTGACCAGACAACACAGAGAGAGGTGGGTATACACAGTCTCTTATAAGCTTAGATCCACTCACATCCAGCCTGGACATTTTGGGAGGCATTCTAATCTTCCTAGGGGTGGGATTATTCCATGGCTCTTCCTCCTGAAGCATGTATATGCTAGAAGCTGTCAGTGAGGGAACAGCTCTGCTAGACGCAGGACTCAGGTGAGAGGTGAGAGGCGTGCTATAGGGACCAGCAGCAGAAGAGGGAGTTGCAGGTTGCTGCTGGTCACCGACTGGAGGTAGATTTGTTGCAGAACCGTGGCTAATCTGAGGAAGGACACGGAACATTCGGTGGTGGCGGACGGAGCCGAGAGAGCTACTGCAAGGCCGGGGGCCGACTGGAGGCCTGACTTTCAACTTAGCAGTCTTCTTAGGCTTGGGGGAAAAAAGGAAAGGAAAAAAACAAACCAACAACAAACAAACAAAAAAAACAAATTCAGAATCAAAAATGCAAAAGCAGGTAACATTGTGACTGACTGTGTAAATCAATGTTTACATGTCATAGACCTAAGTGGGCGCAGAACAACATGTACAACCATTTTCTGTAATTATTAAGTCTACATAAAGAAATATTTGCATGAGTGTGCTAACAATTTGTCAGGATCCTAATGACTGTGTTATGTTAAGTGTGAATAATTAATTCAATGTGCCAATCTGCTGAGCTTGTATTTATGACTGAGTTAGTTAATCAGAATCACTGTGGGCCAGTCGACACCCCTGCAGCCAGCTGGAAAACCGCATTCACTCAGAGTCTGCTTTTAGTGGCAAATCTAATTACATGTGTTTGAGACACCTGCTGCGTCAGATAAGATGAGTAGGCCTTTTTTAACACTGCCGCATTATGCTGCTCTAGCAGCAAGTGACTGTTTAAACATAAGATTGAAAAACTGGATGCAGCACATGAATGATGTTAAGGAATACCAGTCATTCCTCCATACCTTTTTGTTGAGGTTCATATTCTCCATCTTGGCTTTGAGGAGCTTCATCTTGTTCATGGTGATGGAGTTCTCCAGTGATAGCTGACCAGAGGAATTGCTCACACCATCTTCTTCTTCCTCAGCATACACGTTGTGCACAGAACCACCACTGAAAAAGAAACCCATTGAAACACAAATCATTTATTTGAGCTTCAAGCCTTTGAAGTGTGTTCAGTGCAGTCTCAAGTTGTTTATTATAAATTCAGTTACTGCAGAGAATGCACTTTTTTTTTTAACCACAGATGCGCACACTCTTACTCTGAATTACAGTTTCTTTCATCAGACAGTTGGACCACTTTTGACAAAGGTACATTCTTCAGAGGGCACGACTAAGCAATGGTTAGTTCCTTATTTGGTTGTAAGGCTGGCCTGTAGTTAACATACTAAAGCAACCAAATTCAACTTTAGACTTGAAATAAAATAATTCCTGCCAAGAGGATTTCATGACTCATGTCTTTTGTTGTTCTGCACAATTAGTGAATTTGAATCTGTCTTCTAGCAACATCACCTACTTCCTTGTTAGCTAACAAACTTAATACATAATATTCTTGCTTGTACTGGCTCACATGTCTGGAAACTATGATTTAAGTTGCCTTAATTCAGAGTGTAAAATTCCCACAGAAAACTATTTTCAACAGGCATGGACTGGGTTTGGTTTGTTTGAGGACGAACAAAAATGCACAACAGGAGCACAGCATCTGGCAATTCATACAACCCTTTGGTTTCACAACCTACTATGAAAAAAAAAAAATCTCTAATATGCCTAATATATCTCTTGCTTCTTAATTTTTCAATTTGGAATATTAATTTTCATGTGTAAATGGTTGCAAATTCATTATTTCATTAGTATTTCATTCTGCGACAAAAAACTGCCAAGTCATAAAAAGTTCTTCTACTTCTGCAAACATCTGTTTCCATCTCTAAAAAAAGCCATCCAAGGGTCAAGAGGGAGCAGCTTCTCTTAACATACGATTTCTCTACTCTGAACAGACCTTAGTGACTCAGACACAGGTGTGAGGGTTCCATCTCCACGGTCCACAACCCGGAAAAAGTTGAGCTGGTCGCCCTCTCTGTACACCAGGAAGGTCACCTGTTTATTAGACAGAGATTTTTCCCACACCTCATCCCTCCTTGAATCCAAGCAGTCGGAAGTATCCTTCACTGATTCATCCACAGTCACTAAACAAGGGCAAAACAAAGGGTAAAATGAAACCATCTATTAAAAATAAACAATTTATGAACAATACAAGTTTATACACTTTCATTTTTCCTTTTACAAAGATGTTTCTCCCACTAACCTTAGCACCAATGAAAAACCTCTACACAAAACTCATCAACTTATTTCGCTTCTGATGAAAATTGATTTACAAAATACTTAAATATACTCCTATATTGGTTAGATACCTCGTCTTGTGTTGATAGGCCCACCTCTCATGGCAAGGACCAGCTTGAGAGTGCAGCCTTCTGCAATGCTGAAATGACAGTCACTTATTATTACAAACAAAATAACACATTTCATGAGACTCTAAATGTACAAGAATTTTACCTGAACATAAATTCAATCTAATACCCTCAAAACCAAAAAACATTCTCTTCGCATAATACCAGAAACACTTGTGGACATATAGGATCCAGCCACATAGTTTTCCACCAAGCAGAAAAACTAAACTAGAAGTCACTTGAGAGACATTACTGTTTTTAACTCTTTTTTTTTTTTTTTATCTCAAAACAAGGGAATTCAGCAATTTCACTTCATGTGGCTTTCAGTAACAACTATGAAACGCCTGTGTACTGAAGTATACTTCCAAATCAAAGTATCGCAAAGGAAAATGCATTTATTTATTTAAAATAAAATACCTGTAGTCATGCAAACAGTATTCATCTTCAAGTTCCAGGCTGTTCCAAATCAAATGCTGCTGAGCAACTGGGATACCTTCAACAAAAACAGGAAATAAGCTTGTATTAATAAACATCTACACTGCAAAACACAGTAAACACTGCACTGTGCAATGTTTGGGTATGAGGTGCAGGACACAGGATATTTTGGGGATGAGGTACAGGACTATCAATGGCTTTTGCATTGTAATGCCCAGAAAGATACAGGCTGTGATCAAAAGCTCAAACTGCACACATTCTGAACATACAGCATTAATCTTTGGTCAGCATTCCTGAGGACAAGCTGAGGTGTGTACAACAGAAATGAAAAGGTAAACCCGCTGGATTACGATCATTCTGCAGGACTGCTTCATAACTCACACAGCCTCATGAACGTCCACCTGCATGATCACAGGTGCTTAGCTAATAATATAAGTGAAGTCACATGGAACATCAGGCAGCAGCTTGCAATGCAAAGCAGGGCAAAAGCGCCTTCACGGTGTAACAAAGATTTAACTAAATATTATGAGACATGTGAAGTGTACTGTGTCAGGGACAAAAAAAAAAAAAAAAACTCCTACCAAAAGTCCACATAATTGTCCACACAAACTAACTACACAAATTCATGTCACAACTCTCACTTCACAGTCAGAAAGAGGAAGAGAGATTAAATTTAATCACAAAAAATGAAATTCAACTGAAGCACTGGAGTAGCACCTGGAACAAAGTCGAGTACAGTTCTCACGTCATACGTTAAAGCACACATCCTCCGTGAGCAGATATTCAGCAGAACAAACATGACTTAGTGCTGCCCCCTTCTGTAGATCACATACGTATATCAGAGCAGTAATTTACTGGTTCAACTCATTCTTTCAGTTTAACTTGTATAAGGCTTTTCAAATATAGGCACTGCCACAATTAACCCTGGCGTGCTCAGTTCACAAATAGCTTCTCAGAGCAAAGCTGCGGAAACTGTAGAGGCAATAACAGTGAACAATCAGGATGAAGAGGATTACATACTGAGAAATCTATTATTTTACTCTTTCAGCATAAAATATTGCACCACTCATCCAAAACATATGTTAAACAACCTGGAGTCAGCATTTAATACAAGTGGCAATTCCCTGCTGGAAATCGCTTATTGCAGGGCAGTTTAATCTGTGACCATGAAATTAGCCTTTCATATAAAGTTCTATTCAGAAGAGAAAACTAACATTGCTAACAGAAGGTTTAAGATACCTGAGAAAATTAGATTTAAAAGGGTATTTTTACCCTAAACACCCTAATAAAACTAGGATATCAATATAGTAAGTATTGATTTAATGTAAGCATGTCCAACTATTTACAAACTTGTCCTCATTGCAGCCCAGTACATATTGCAGTTACCTAATCATGACTAATCAGCAATCTGGAATCAAACCTCTGTTCCAACTAACTTAATTACTTAAAAAAAAACAACAACAACAAATTGATACACTAAGAAACATGGATACATCTGTGATACAGAATTGGGCTGACTTCACCATCCGTGCAGAACAGGACCAAACTGAATAAATTCATACTGAATTGCGAAGAGAAGGCAGTGTGGCTTAAGAGCTTTGGTCCCTCTCTCGCTCTCCATCCTAAAAAGACAACCTCAGCCAGATGAAAAAAAGCAAAGAACAAGACATGACTTATACTTTCTCTCTGTGCTCTATGGCCTTATTTTGCTCATTACACTACCTCAGGTGGTTTCGTTTACGAGCAGTTTTAAGATGCTAATGATGCACAGTGTTGGTTTAAAATGAGTCACTAGACAATGGTCTTGTCTCAGTGTATTAAAATGGTTGGTTGTTTCTCTTGAAAATACACATCTTTGACATGAGCATACAATTTCACAATTTGTTATGTTGTACTGCCTTAAAATCTCAAGCATATTGGCTTCAAAATGTTGACAAAGGAAGCAGGCATGTGTGAGTATTAAACATACTAAGAAATGTCTGAAGCTTTCAGTCAACATACAATGACCTTTTTTCAATTTTCAAGTTTTCACTGGGTGACACCACCATCACCGTTACCAGTGACTGCAGTATAATTAAGTCCCGCAGGCTGAGGCTCACACACTTTTGTTGGACCACACACAAAAGTTCCTTAAATGTACAGTCAGCATTAAAGTCTTTATAACAATAAGGAAACCACAACCACAGACAGAAATGCACTTGCTAAAATATTTTTGACAATGATCAATTAAAATTCCAGATTCTATCAATAACCTTAACTGAGAGGAATTTGCTAGGCATTTAACCTAAAATAGGACAAGCTTGTCATTACAATATAGTAAAAAAATTAAAATAATATCTCCAAGATAATCATGTTGCATATGTACTGAAACCATATAAACATCTTGTTTCCTAAAAAAAAATACGAAAGCATGCACACACCCACACACAGAAACCCAACTTTAATCATGGCTCATTAAATCAAAGAAACATAAATGTCAGAAACATTGTGTGAAATTACATGCATATTAAAGTTATGCCAGATAACATAGCTTTAAGAAAAGCAAGAGGCACGTGTTTCGAGTTACTGTTCCAGAGTTTTACACATCTGCTGAAGTAACAATCAAGGTTCAGCCCACTCACAGATTTGTCATGCCCATCTAAAACAGCAATCTTCATGCAGCTCCTACCTGTTAAGTCACTAAATCAAATAATCTCCATGGTGAACTGCTCAAGATCACATATTCAGCATGAGGTCAAAGGGAACCTTGTCTTTTAATAGTACACAGGTTTACAAAGCAATGAGACACCAGAGTGAGCCACACCAAAATAAGCACACAGTCCATTTTAAAATCAACAAGAGGTAACAACAGCACAAAAACACACACATTAGTGCCAACTGTAATACTTCGAAATTAGATTATGTAGTTAAGACCAGGCGAAAGGGGCTAATTTATGTTTTCTGTCCTCATTGTCTCAGTATGATTCCAGACAAAAATTCTCCACATTGAAAGCTGGCAACTAAAGTGATAAAAAGTTATGACAAAAGTGTTTCAGTTCACCTTTACAGAGGTGGTAGGCCTACACGGTTCATAAAACACTGTATGTGTGATCTTTCTGGGCGATACATCTGTGGTAATCAGCACTTAATACACTGCTCAAAAAAAAAAAAAGGGAACACTCAAATAACACATCCTAGATCTGAATGTACGAAATACTCACTGAATACTTTGTTCTGTACAAAATTGAATGTGTTGACAAAAAAATCACACAAAAATCATCAATGGAAGTCAAATTTATTAACCAATGGAGGCCTGGATTTAGAGTCACACACAAAATTAAAGTGGAAAAACACACTACAGGCTGATCCAACTTTGATGTAATGTCCTTAAAACGAGTCAAAATGAGGCTCAGTATTGTGTGTGGCTTCCACGTGCCTGTATGACCTCCCGACAACGCCTGGGCATGATCCTGATGAGGTGGCGGATGGTCTCCTGAGGAATCTCCTCCCAGACCTGGACTAAAGCATCCGCCAACTCCTGGACAGTCTGTGGTGCAATGTGACGTTGGTGAATGGAGCGAGACATGATGTCCCAGATGTGCTCAATCGGATTCAGGTCTGGGGAATGGGCGGGCCAGTCCATAGCTTCAATGCCTTCATCTTGCAGGAACTGCTGACACACTCCAGCCACATGAGGTCTAGCATTGTCCTGCATTAGGAGGAACCCAGGGCCAACCGCACCAGCATATATTCTCACAAGGGGTCTGAGGATCTCATCTCAGTACCTAATGGCAGTCAGGCTACCTCTGGCGAGCACATGAAGGGCTGTGCGGCCCTCCAAAGAAATGCCACCCCACACCATTACTGACCCACTGCCAAACTGGTCATGCTGAAGGATGTTGCAGGCAGCAGATCGCTCTCCACGGCGTCTCCAGACTCTGTCACGTCTGTCACATGTGCTCAGTGTGAACCTGCTTTCATCTGTGAAGAGCACAGGGCGCCAGTGGTGAATTTGCCAATCCTGGTGTTCTCTGGCAAATGCCAAGCGTCCTGCACGGTGTTGGGCTGTGAGCACAACCCCCATCTGTGGACATCGGGCCCTCATACCATCCTCATGGAGTCGGTTTCTAACCATTTGTGCAGACACATGCCCATTTGTGGCCTGTTAGAGGTCATTTTGCAGGGCTCTGGCAGTGCTCCTCCTGTTCCTCCTTGCACAAAGGCGGAGGTAGCGGTCCTGCTGCTGGGTTGTTGCCCTCCTACGGCCTCCTCCACGTCTCCTGGTGTACTGGCCTGTCTCCTGGTAGCGCCTCCAGCCTGGACACTACGCTGACAGACACAGCAAAACTTCTTGCCACAGCTCGCATTGATGTGCCATCCTGTATGAGCTGCACTACCTGAGACACTTGTGTGGGTTGTAGAGTCCATCTCATGCTACCACGAGTGTGAAAGCACCACCAACATTCAGAACTGACCAAAACATCAGCCAGAAAGCATCGGTACTGAGAAGTGGTCTGTGGTCCCCACCTGCAGAACCACTCCTTTATTGACTGTGTCTTGCTAATTGCCAATAATTTCCACCTGTTGTCTATTCCATTTGCACAACAGCATGTGAAATTGATTGTCAATCAGTGTTGCTTCCTAAGTGGACAGTTTGATTTCACAGAAGTTTGATTTACTTGGAGTTATATTGTGTTCCCTTTATTTTTTTGAGCAATGTATATACATTTCACTAAACAAACACACAAGACACTCTACAGAACAGCAAACACTTTAGCAGTTGTATGCGTGAACACTCGACAGATATTAGCAGACTCAATATTCAAAAAGAAGATTTTAGATAACTCAGGTGGGGCTGAAAGTACCCATGACAAATTCCAGTATCTAATTACACACTTCTGTTAAGAAGTGCTGTAAATAATTAAAATATATTGAATGTGACTCGACAGACAGTCATATGCAAAGGTTTCAACACCCCATGTCAAATGACATGTTCTGTTGATTTTCTAATTGAAGTTATATGTATTCTCTACAGGGAACCAATTAAATACGGCATGATTCCATATATTTCAGCGTGCTATTTTGTTTTGATTTATATGTGCCATAACTTTTTACACAGAGTAAATTTTTTTCCCAATATGTTAAATTCAGCAAACTGACTGTGTGAGGGTGTGTTCTCTGTAGAGGATGTGTTAATGTAAGAAAATCAACAAAACATGTAATGGCAGGGTGTGTAAACTTTTGCACAACTGTACAAATGCATGGTATGAATTAACTGCAGATGCCAAAATCACAGTTTTGATTAAAACGATGCATTACAGAGCATTGTAATGCAATTACAGATGAATACAGTCCAGTGGCTTAGTTCATTTTTAGCACACAAGACATACAGCATCAGCACAAAGACTGATTTTTTTTAATGTTATTAATGAAATCTTCTGCATTTTGTTGTTCAGCTCTTTAGCTAAGGCCTATATGCATTGAAATCAGAGTGTTAGAAGAGGGAAAACACTCATCTCTGCAGAGCGATGGCCCTCCAGGACTATAGTTTGACACCCCTGGTGTAGTAGTCAGACAGGTTGTGTGTGTGAGATACAGTAGGCAGGGGTTTGGGCTTGTCTATTGTTCTGAAACCTGCCTGATCATGTTCTTCTGTTCCTAAATACACTCCTGCTGCATCTCACACCTGAACGGAACTGGACTTGGACCGTATGGAAAAAACACAACCATGGCATCAAGGATCCTAAAAGTGGGCTTCACATACAGGACCGCGGCATAATCAATGACTCATGTGATGAGAACAAATTTATGGTTTACTGTCTTTAAAAATGGTGCACTTTCCGCTTAACTCTATTGTTAAACAGTACTAAATTAATTTGATTATCACTGTAGAATACACATAAGACAAATTTATCTATAAAACCATAAAAATAAAGTATATAGTGTCACCACTTTAGTTTCAGCAACTGGATTAACCTCAAAGCATTTTCATCATTTACTGAATCAACTGCTGAGCGTGAGGGAGTTCTATTCTCATTATGTTAAAGCAGGAGACTTACTACTGCTAACCTGAGCTGTTTTGCATCCTAAAGGACCTGAGATTAGTTAAAAGAGCATAATTAGCAGATAAAATATTAAAACATATGTGTAATCAAGTCCAGTTAAGCCAGAGTCTCAATGGTATCATTAAAGCATCAAAGAAAGCAGTCATTCAAAGTCTACGATGACTCCTGCTGGCGCTTTTCAACACACTGCAGAGAGGGGGTGACAGTAAAGCAAAGTTTGGAAAAAAAATTACCAAAACACCACTACTAATTAAATTAATAGGGATTAGTAGCCTAATGCCAATATCTGATACCTTTCATGTATAAATTGTAGAATAATATTTCATTTATTTCATTAATAAATTGTAGAATAGCATTTGCAGAGCATCACATTAGCATCTACATGGTTACAAATGCTGTAAAATAAATAAAATGCAGTCTTTTCAACACAGTAACCCAGCATCACCTAAACATTCTGCTCTTCCAGAATACAGTAAATACATCATCAAACATTAGTCAAATCTACACATATGTATGATGCTGATTTTTTTTTAAGCAATCATCTCCCAATACCAATATCCGCATTGTTTAAATTCAATAATAACTGAAAACGCTGGGCTCCACAAATTTTCTCCAAAAGATGTTCCCAGTGCATTATACAAACCAAAAGGCTTGTATAAAATTCATAGAGACCAAATGGTTTGAGGAATATAGTTTTATGTCTGTCCTTTTCTGTTACACCTACTTGATTATACCCATTGGCTAAATCCAGGGCTGAAAACCACTGAGCACCACATCTTATCACATTCGATGATTTTTCAATTCTTGGGAAAGGAAACATCTTTCCTTGTTTTTGTTGAGATGTGGTGCTAATTTCATGATCTTTACCTGTGACTTCATGTGAGCATACAGACACTTGCATCTCTCTGGAGCCAACATCCTGGAAGGTTTACTCTCACCACACCCACATCAACCTGACATCACACAATATATGTATGGAGCTCCAAAATTCTGAGATGCCTATGTAAACCACTGACATCATCAGCCGCACCCATTCCATATGCTGGAGCCACAAAAATGTTAGCTGGTAAAGCCCCTTTATCCATTACCAAAACATTTACTAGAGCAGCATAACCTGTAGTAGATGTACTCTGAAAGCCAGTTGCTGGGATTAGGGATTAGAAGTTGCCATCACAACACATTCTGATAATGCATAAAATTGTTTTAATGACAAATCAGTCTTATATTGCAGTAATAAATAACATTGTTTTATGACATTCATGATAAATTCTTTTTCAATTTAGTTACAGGGTCTCTACCTCCCTTCCTAAACTGGCTACTACAATAAACAAAATATCTTTGAGGGCTGCTAAACATACAGTTACCATGAGCAATTCTTGGAGCTTTAGCCCCCAACTCTTTACCTCTTTCCTCTATAGCAGACGTTGGTAGGTGTGAAGGAGTGCCAACCTGCTGTTTGCCTACTGGACCTATGTGGATTCACCAGAGAAGATGATGGCTCCTCTAACTCATCCTAAGAACCACTAGCCTCTTCCACCCTGGTGTTACAAATAAACTCTACCCTGAAAGGCCTTAACTCTTGCTTTAATCTGAAGGGACAACATTGGCTTCCAGCTCTTAGCCAACTTATGGCTTCCACCGGGCATCTCCATCAAAGACTCTAGTACAATCCATAAGGGTCCTTGATGCTTCCTTCACATCTCTACTACATTTTCTAAACGTTCTCTTGCTTGCTGACAGGTCTCCTGTAGGCAATTCTGGTGTTCCATGACCCTCTCCTCTCTGATTTTACAGGAGTTTTCCTTGTCAATGCTTAATGTCAATTGGTAAATTGAGGGGCTGACCAAACATCAAAAATACAGTGTACACCCAGTACTAGAATGTTACAGGTTAAAAGCAAACACTACTACTGGGAGATGGTCCACCCTTCTGCTCTTCTTGGCTGGTGGGAAGTTCTTTTCTCAATAGAAAAGAACATGTCTATTCAGTAACGATCACTTTTGAGAAATTTTGCATCGGGAATCACCTCCCTTCAATATGGCAATACACATATTAAACCAATCTTATAGCCAGTCTGTTCTGTACTGCATGTTCTCAGTGCCATGTGCTGATCTGGAATAAGGAAGCTATGGAGTTATCTGTATGGTGTATAATCACAATATAATCCCACAGTGAGGCAATGATCAACATCAACAATAAAATAACTGTGTTCCATTATGTGCATCATTATTTCTTCATCTATTCCTTTACAAGTCTGATCCATGCATATGCTTCTATGGAACAGAAATCTTCTCTTGGCATTGATGCTTTTTCTTTAAATGCACATTTGCAATGCTGAAAAATGCAAGTGCAATTTCAATTCTTCTAAGTATTCATCTAAAATGTGTCTCTTCTCCTGCAGACTGAATTATATCATAACGTCGGAAATATACCTACATATCCCCAGGACAGGTTAAGAAAGCAGTTGACTTCACTTCTAACCTGCACCAAACAGAAAAGCAGATAAATTCATATGGAGCTGGTAGCAAAGAGCTGAGCTCACGTCAGCCTAACAGCAGCCAGCACAGCACGTACTGTCTAACACCTCAAAGCTAATCAGCACATGAGGTAGACAGGCACAGCTCTGCGCACCCCAGAGTCTGGCATGTATACAGAGCTGCATATTTTATAGAACACCAATCTAAGCTCACACGTTCCCCCTCTGGTAGGCAAAGCAACATTCACACTTATCAGTGAAGTGTATGGTGTCAATCAGCAACACAAACTAAGTACACTACCTCATTATGTGCGACACAAAACAATGAAATTAAACTGCAGGCGACTGAAATAAACCTAATGTGTTCAGCTCCCTGAGAGACACTTATCTCTTTTTAACAGGGACGGGAGAGCTGTTGCACCAAAGCAAATGAAACTCTTCACAGGAAGCTCAAGAAAGTAGTCCTCTCTTTCTCAAGAGTTCTTTGCAATACATTTCCAAGAACACATCCCATTTACAAGACTTAATATGACTTCCCAAAAACAACAGTGGCAACAGTGTAACTGAGTAACACTACTAGCTTTGAATGACAGGAAGAGAGAAGATCGGTTCTCCTTAGTCCTTTTTGACCATCCATGTGTTAAACTGACGAAACACATGAACTGGGAGTGAATGCCTTTGTTTAACAACTCCAATTACTAAGAACACTGCGCATCTGTTGAATGTCTCTGTTTCCAAGAGCATTTCATCAGACTGCAATACACAGCTGTGGCTGCATGATACAGAGAACATCTGCAATTACATTATATACTATACTGCTACGTCCTTATAAAGTTTGAATAACATACTGGTGACCCCACTGATGTGACTACATTAAAAAGGTTAATATTCAATTTTATTAATATTTATATTTTCAGAAAAATCTGCTGGAAAATCCAAACAGCCACAAAACTCTCTTCTGGAACAGTGGAGGTTGGTCAGGCTACTCACTGTAGTTTTTTTTTTTTTAAGAGGATTCTTTTGTTTACTGCAGCCACAACAGCAGCATTACAATATTGCAATAACAATAAATAAACAATACACCCTGCAGCATTAAACAAAGCCAATCCAGAACATGAGTGATTCAAAGCAGTTTTAACATTTATTATTAATACATATCATGAGCTTTGGCAGTACAGATGGCTCTACTTACAGTGCAAGGCTCTACTCATTTTGTTATTATATTGGGATTTGGCTCAAAATAAAGGCAGTCCTTCTTTGCAAATCATCATCTGTGTAGGATTAATGACAAACTGTATTATGCAAGATGGATAAACGTTCTGTGCCGTAAACTCTATATCTACAAAGTCACAAATAAGAACAAATTAGGGTGCAACCCAACAAGGAGAGAAACTATGGTTTAGTGTTTGTAACGCATTTATAGTGTCATTTGGTGGTGCAGTCAACATCTCATTAAAACAAAGACAATTAGAGAGCACTAATAAGAATGATTAATGAATGCACACATACCCTCCAGTCTCTGAATCTTGGCTTTGACCGAGACGACTGTCTCAAACGGAGAAACCCTCAACTGGAAGCAGGTCCCGGTCAGAGTCTCTATGAATAGCTCCATGGTCTCATAAAAGGGCAGTTTGTAGTGGACAACCCCAAAGTTATCATCATTGAAAAAAGGCGGATCTTTCTTGTCAGCCATGTTTGTGTGGAGAGGTAGGCACTCAGGGAGAGAATGAGATTAAACCTGCCCAGAGTGGAGGAGTGAGGGCTGTGGACTCACCACTGTCCTCCAGGCCACTCATCATGCACAGAGCTCCTGCTGTGGAAAAGATACAGGACACAATGTTTGATCTGTGCAACACACAAAACAGCACAAAATAAACTGACTTGTTGAACTGAGCTGCGTCTCCCACAACACTGCAGCACAAAGAGAACTCTTAAATGGTAGAGCGAGCATCACACTGAACATCAGTTAAGGGGATCTTTTGAACTCCTTTTGGAAATCTGGGCCCTGATTGTTAAACAAATAAATCAATTTAAAGACTTTTTCAAGACTTAGTTCGCAAACATTAAAAGACGGCAAACTATCATATCACAAAAGAAAACTGCATTCCAATTTATCTTTTCTTAAGTTGTATTTTTGTACTTTGCATGCAAAGTTTAGTAGCATGATGAAAGAAAATAACCAAATGTTTAATTTTTTAAAAGAGGCAACAAGAGCAGATCAGCAATCAGACTAGTCATGCAAACTAGTGATTAAGACTCAGCACAAGCTTCATTAAACTTTCACCAATGCTTGCCTCTATGTAATGCACTCAATTAAAGTGTTACATAACACACGATGATTAAACACTTTAAACGTTAAATATACCGTGAGTAAGCGCGTTGTAAAACATCTGTCGAAAAGAGCAGTAACCTAGCTTTTAAAAATGCCAGCAAACAAAAACTAAAAAGCTCTATGGTGTTTTTGCTTAGGTGGATGGGGTAAGAGTGCCGTGCATCGGAATCCTTTTCTGTAGCATTTAGATCACTTAACCTAAATCACGCCTGTCAAATAAAATGATCCTGCAGGTCAGGTTCTGCATTTAGGTAGACGCCAGGCACTTCGCTATATAAATGGGTTTCGAATACCTTAATAATAGCAACATACATTTTTTAAAAGTATACCAAAATGAAACTGAAACGTACAACTTTATCCGATTAAAAGACCTGAATCTCCACAAGGCGATGACAGCATTGATTTAACCACAAACCATTGTAACGTCACCACGATTTGACTTTGAAACAACTTTGAAGAAATGATCAGACTACTAAATATGCGCTTTAGACGACAGAGCCAGTAACCCAAACACGACAAGAAACTAAACCAAAGTAAACCACAGCAAACTCGCAGCCCTCGGCCAGGGTCGTCTTACCTTTACAGCATCACCGCCAGAGGAGCCTGCGATTCAGTGATGGAGTGAACTAGGAGAAGAAAGCTGTCACTGCCACAGAAAGCAGTTTTCGGTGAAGGACGTCCCAGTCGATAAACAACAGTGCATATATAACCTACAGGGATTCAGTCAACAAAAGAAAGGATGACGGTAAATAGGAAACGGTGGCAGTGACAGAAAAAAAGCCTAACAAGTGCTCTAGCTAGCCAACGTAGCCAGCTAGGTTAACGTTAAGTAAAGTGTTTAGTAGAGTGGCGTTAGCATGCAAAAGCTAACGATGGCTACAGCTGTTGACGCTAGACCGCGGCTTTCAGCTAGCTAGCTCACTCTCTAACCTTTTCCCCGCCCCGTATTTTCGTAAAAAGTAAAAAAATATCCGAATTATGAAACACTTCATGGCGTTTCTAAATACCGCTGTGGTCTTGCTAAGCGGTTCAGGGCCTCTTCTCCATGAAACGGTCCGCTCTCGTTTCTCCCGGAGACGGAGGCAATGGAATCAGTCCATTGTGACACACAATGATTGACAGGAGTGAGAACGAATGGCGTCAAGTTTTATTCGTCAAAAAGACTCTGTGACCCAATAAAGGCGCAGAGAGGGCGGGTCTAACTCCTGTCGGGTAGTTCTGGAGCGAGTTTCCAGCGTCTCCCGGATGTTCGCTCTGGTTTCTAACAACAATTTACACGCCGTATCTACACGTGACTCACTTTGCTAGAGATGCAGCTTAACAGAACAGGCTATATCTATTCTGATTTACTCGATAAAGATTTCTTATATAAAGAAGGCAAACTGCAATTAATCTTTTTTTAAGCTGTAATTTTGCACTTTGCATACAAACTTTAGTAGCATGGTGAAATAAAAAAAGAAGCCATTGTTTAATTTTTTAAAAAAGAGGCAATAAGAGTACATCAGCAATCAGACTAGCCATGCAAACTTCTGATTAAGACTCAGCACAATTAAAGTGAGACACGCGTAAGCTTCATTAAACTTTTACCAATGCTTGCTTCTATGTAATGCACTCCAAGTGTTACATAACGCACGAGCATTAGGCACTTTGAACGTTAAATATACCATGAATAAGTCCAATAAAGGCGCAGAGAAGCGAGCGAGTTTCCAGCGTCTCCCAGATGTTCGCCCTGGTTTCTAACAATTTACGCGCCGTGTCTACACGTGACTCACTTTGCTAACCTACATAGAGATGCAGCTTAACAGGCTCAATCTATTCTGATTTCCAAAGATTTCTTACATGAAGAAGGCTAGTTAAGAAAACAAGGCTATTAAGCGGACCTGGGTATTAGGACGGGTGGGCTTCGCACTGAAAATATTTACATCTTGCATTAGCAGATTTTGAATTATAGCACACCCCTTGATTTAAATCTAATTTTATGAGAAATCCTTTGAAACTGAACAGCGGTTAGACTGCTATAGCTTCAAGATGGACCTTTTTTTAGTAGATCAGAATCCTGTTCTACTAAATCCAACATGATTATGATCCACTCTTGCACAAGATTTACCAAAAATATTAACTACCAAATGTTCCTTGCTTGCATCCCATTTGGCATGTTCCTCTCCAGCTGGGGACTCCACAGAAACCTGATGTGGTAAGGGCTGAGATGGGCAACCTTTATGACATTTACTTGCACTTATTTTGCACTTTGCTCCTCCAACTCAGCTCACTTTATTTTTTTGTAACTATCTTCTGTAAAACACACCTGTGAGGTCCTAAAATTGATCCCCTTAATTGAGCCAAACTCTGCAATGAGGTTTAATTATGTTTAACTAGGTTCGAACTGCCATTAAGCAAAGTCAGTAAGACTTTGATTAAACACTGGCCATGATGTAATACATCACAGGTATTCACTGCACAACCACTCTCACATTTATTAGTGTTTTTGAATGCTGACTCTTTTGCAGCACATGGTCTTGGACCCCACAGCTCAGACTGCGTTTACACATTTACAGCTGTGCACAAAATGTTTTATATTTTTCACACAATGCTGCAGTCCATTGGTCTGTTCATGAGAGGATTATGAAAAAAATTTCACTCATTATAAATTTCATAAAATATATTTTCTTTAGTTTACAAAAATCATTTCACATGCAACACAAAAAAACTTATAAAAACAGCATGAAAAGACAGTGAGCACTAATCATAAGACAATCGTTAAGAGTTATATGGCACAACCTGATGCAAAAGAATGCAAACTGAACCTTGCAGATGACCATGTCTGAGGAATGTATCCTTTCACAATCAAATTAATCTGACCTTATATGATGCACAAGTAATAATCTCATATTTAAAGTGCTATGCTGAAAATTAAATAAACATTCATCTAAATAGCACTTTTTGGCTGCTATGTTGCCTACTGATGAGAGATGAGTTTCTAGATGCCATTAGAGGTTACTTGAGTTTTGTCATCAGTCATCTATTCATAAGGATATTTTTCCAGAATTTATAAATTATCTATGAACAGTGTTAATACAGTATGTTCTAGTCTCTGTGAATCCGATAAACATCTCTACACAGTTATACAAATGGAGGATTTCAGAGATTTAGTTTCCACCAAACACGTTAAGAGGATCATCAAAAATACTGTGACCCGATTCTTCTGCTGAGCTGGGTTCCTGGGGGGGCTTCTTAGGCTTGGAAGATGGGACCACTACTGGTTTTGTGATTCCAGAAGAGAAAATATCATCTGCGAAGAGCAGAAATAGCAGTGAACATCTACTGAGTCTGTTTGTGCATGTGCGTGTGTTTAATGGTTTCTGCATGACTGTGGCAGTAACTCACCCATGTCATCATCAAATATTGATTTAGTTTCCACTTTCTTCTTCACCGTCTTCCCTTTTGTCTTCATCGTGGGAGTCAAATCAGCAAAAATGTCAACTTCGTCATCAAATAAGCTCGCATCCAAGGATGCTTCTTTAGGTTTTTTAGGAGTTTTAGAGGGCGTTTCCTTTTCATCCTGTAAAGACAATATATATTCAGTGACGGAGACACCCAGCACACAACAATCACAATTAAAAACTCTGTGCTCTTTGTACTGGGTTTAGTTCCATAAGGGCCCACATTGCTACACCAGTTCTGAACACTAGGATTAAGTAAGGGTCTTAAAATGCATCAATCTACAGATGGTGTTTTAACTACATTGATGGTGGAATGTTAGAATAAACTGTAATGAATCAGAGTAACACTGAATAAAATGTGGGCTCCATTTTTGACAAAAAAAAAAAAAAACCTGTGGTGTGTTGTTTTTATAATTATTTCTATATTCCAATACTGTGCAAAAAGTCACATGTGTGTGTTCAGGGTATTTTTAAAATAAGTCTGAATCAAAACAGTCCAACCAAACTGTGCTGAAATGTGGGATTTCATGGTGCACAAAACTGTTATCCTAAAGTACTGTAATCAAATCAAATCGTGGGTCTGAGATTTACACCCCTAGTATTAAACCTTCCAGAAATAGGATTAAAAGTTACTTTACCTGGAAAATGTCTGGTTTGGCTGAATCACTCAGCATCTTAGATTCCTTTCGTTTCTCTGTTCTGAAGATATCATCATCATTATTATCATCATCAAGAAAAGGCACACCCTTGGCCTTCTTGACTGGCTTTGGCTTGACCGTGGCAAAGAGGTCCTCCCCATGGTCATCAAAGATGGACAAGGTTGGGTCATTTTTTGAGGCTACACCAGTATCTCTCTTGGAGCCTCCATCAGGAACTGTCTCAAAGGGCTTCGTTTTGGGTTGAGGAGAGGGCATGTGTTTAGGGATTGACACAGGAGCAAAGAGATCCTCAGAGGCAAACAGGTCCTCCTCAGCAGCAGCAGGGGGCATCTTTGGCCTCACAGACTCATCAGAATGTCTGTGTGGAGGCGCTGTGGAGGTGGTGGTTATGGGCAGGGTGAGAGCAGAGGGTCTGACTGAGACAGGATTGAAGGGGGGCATTGAGGAAGCCGATCCACTCCCAGAAGCAGCCTGGAGAGTAGAGTTCTCATCTGGGATGTCCCTGCGTGCCTCTTCAGAGTGCTGGGCTGCCAGCTGCCTCGCCGCTCGAGTCTGGGGCCGTCGTCGTGTTGCGCCTTTAGCACGGTCCTAAACAGGAAAGGAGAGGGTTTGATGTAATGGTCTTATAAAATAGGTCTCTAGAGAGTGGTGAAAAAAGAAAAAAAAAACCTTCGCTAAATCAGGGTGTTTTTTTTAAAAAAAAAGGAAAAAGGACATTAATTTTGAGGTTGCCGACCCCTTTTAATTCAATTTATCAAATTATTCAGAAAAAAGAGCCATCAAAATTTTCAGGACATTTTTACATCTTTCTGGGTCAATTGGCCACAACTAGTGACTGTTTTCCTGAAAAAAATATAAAGAAACTGAGAAAATGAGTACTTTGGAAACGACCCCACAGCCATCACATTTGAGTTGTTTAAGCCATAGCTTTGGAAAAGAAAACATTCAAACCATTATTTAGGAAAATCTTGCTCTTTATACCAAGAAAGACTATAATGAACATGAAGTGGCTGCAAAATATACCCATATATTAAAACAAAGCTGCTTTATATAAAAAAAAATCATACTTTTTTATCTTCTTAAAATTTAACAACATGAAGAGTGAATGATAGAATTTATGATCAGCGTTTTACTGACTTTTAATTTGGCAAAAAGCTAACCTGCCATCCCAGAGTACTGAACAACCACAGAACTTTTTGTTCCATCTTACCCTCTCTCCAAGTTCCAAAGGTACAACTCACCTTGTTGGCGTTCTGTAGTGTATTGAACTGAGCCGGCGTGTCAAAGCTCACCCCTCCCTCGCTAGGGGCCTGAAGCTCAGGGCGGCCAGTGGAACCTGGCGGTGGCCCTGCAGCTCTGGCTGAAGGGGAGGGTGCCAGGCCAGGAATTACACTGACTGCTCCCGGCACCCGCGGCCCAGCTCCTGGCAGGAGGCTGGAAGGGTTAATCCCCAAGTTGGCCTGATGGGACAGATGAGAAAGTTCAGATATGGCGTCATGCTTAAGAAGCTGCACACACATATTAGGATGCCCATCAGGAAAAATGAGTCTTGTGGCGTTAGTTTAAAAGCATTACTGGAAACTGAACATATGCCTGATGCCAAAAAACTGAACAAGAAAAAACATGTTAAAAACTAGCATTTTTTAGGGCAGCCATTGCAGATTGTCATATTTTGATACATGCTATAGAGAGACGAGAACAAATGCATCAGCAAGAAGCAACAAATGCATCAGCAAGAAGCCATGGAAGCAAAGATACATGCAGTATTCAGGGTTTATAGAGTGAACATTAAAAGAATATCTGCACAATATTATTAGAATATAGACTTGAAGTTTTTTTTAAAAAGGAGTTCACTTCAGTCAGGTGCCAAAAGTAAAATGGCCCATTTCTTCTAATAAGATCATATTCAAAAAGGATGCTGCAGCAAAGGAATGGAAAGGTTGAAAGGAGTCTTATAGAGCGACAGGAACAAAGAGTCATTAATTAAACTTTACTTGAAGTTTTCCAATCCTTGAGGAGGTTTCTTTTGATTTAACAGGGCTTGGAGGCTTCTGTGCAATTAATGACACTGGTTACATTTCAGTAAAACAAACAAATTAATTAAGCCATCTCAACACATGTTGCTAAATGCTGTAGTAATACTTCAACAGATCTTACTACGTACTTCCTAATTGGCCCTATTTGTTATATGACAGTGAGACAAAGTACAGTGAGACAGTGAGTCTGTGGGCATAATTTGAAATAACCAAGTTAGGGCCTAACTGATAAATTCATTGGCTGATAATATCAGACAATACTGATAACCAGCTGTTTTATCTGTGGTTTAAAAAAAACAAAATCACATGTCAATAATCAGCCCATTAACGTTTTGGTTGCGTTATTGCCAGGGGTCCAACAACCCTACAGGGGTAGCCAGTGTAGGATAGAGGCCACCCCATTTAAATATATCATAGCAATACAAATTGAACAGGTAAATCTTAATACAAAACACCATCATGCATAGAATAATGATAACATAAAATGTAGCCAAACTTTTAGCATGAGAATAACATCCACAAAATATCTTTTTATGAAGTTAACTAAGAAAAAAACAAGAAACAATGAGGTAAGTAACAGAAATCTAGGCTGCAACATTTACATATATTAAGAACATAAGATTCTGTTGTTCATTTGAGTTTAGAAAGTGCTCCAGATGAGAACGGACCAGAGTAGTCAGTAAAGCACTGCTTAACTAAAACTCTTGCGTTTTAAAAACAAAATCTGAAATATAAAATTTTACTGACTGATATTGTTCTCTTAAAATGAGTATCGGCTACAGAATTTTTATATCAGTTCAGCCCCTTAACCATTTTCTGAAAGTGATAAACCTTCTTAGTGCCAACAGTGAAGATGTACTTGAAGCTCTGCATTATGATTATTATTAAAGAAGGTTTTTCATTCTCAAAATGCAGCTCTGTAAGGATGATTAAAAAAAACTTAATTACATTAAAATAACTTGTATAAACCATACCTCATTTTGGGTTGACTGTGCTGTACTTGACCTTTTGTCAGTTTCATCTTTTTTAGGTTTACTGGGCTTCTGTGGTACTTTCTGAATTCAGAAATCACATCATGAGAATCATATGCACTCCCCATTTTTCTACTTTCAAAACTTTGTAACATATCAATTATCACCCCCCAACACACACATACATACATATACAAAATACTTACACACTAGACACAGTAAAAGTTAGATTTAATCAAAGCACAGTACCGGAGGAGCCTTTGGCTTTGCAGAGCTGAACAGGTCATCGTCATCATCGTCGTCATCGTCTTCATCCCCAAACAGTGTAGGAGCAGAAGGCTTCACTGAGCTAGGCATGGGGGCCTGAAACCACAACACACCAACCATCCTTCATAATATTCCACACCTCCGTCAAAAAAACAAAATCACACTGTTGTTGGTTTAAATCAGTTGTCACACTTTGATGTTACTTAACAAATGCATGCAACTGAGTCAAATTAAGTTAGTTGTGTTCTTTCAATGAAATACGGCAAGTAGTTAGATTTACTTAATAAGTGTTATAAGGTAAAACATCTTTCGTACTGGCTCTTGGCACCAGCTATCTAACTTGCTTTACTCGCCTTGTTTATGTTGTCTTTCCTCCTGGTCTATACCTTCCTTTGTGTGCATCTTTGTTATACTCCTTGGCTAACTGCCTAGCCTCATTTTTGTTGGCTGTTTATTAAAAAGCTTGGTATTACAGTAAAGATCCAACTAAATTATGTAGATTTAACTTATATCTTCTACCTTGTGTTGCCTCTTCTACTATCATCAGCTGAAAATAGGCATATTAAGTTGAATGTAGAAATAAATCATTAAAATTAATAGTCCAATTAAATGTTTTTACCTAGATCACTTTTGTGTATTTTACTTAGGTACATATTACTCAGTCAATATCTTACTTAACATAGTTGTGTGGAACCACTTGACATATTTTTTAGTACGTTCAACATTGTTACTGAACAATAAAAGGATGAAAACTCACTCATGCTTTTTAAACTGTTGCAAAACTGTACAATGTATCGGCAGAATAAATGTGTCATTGTTACTGTGACTTAAACTCACGGAGGGTTTAGCAGCGGTAGCAAAAAGGTCCACGTCTGGATCATTGTCTCTCTGCTGTGTCTGGCTGAAGAGAAGCTCCTCATCCTGAAACACACCTGTGCTCTTCACATGAGGTTTCTGCTCCTGAGACTGAAAAAACAACCACCATCATCACCACTGTACTCACCAACATGCACATTGCTCCAGATAACCGACAAAGCCAACCTTGAATGTGCTTTTGTCTGTCATCTTGGTTGTTGCGGAAATAGGAGATGTCTCATCAGGTTCGTCTTCATCGTCAAAGTCATCATCATCGTCATCAAACAGGCTGAGTGTGGTTTTCTTGGCCTTTTTCTCCTTGCTCTTAATGGGTGGTGGGGTTTCTTTATGCCAGTCAAGGTCATCAAAGCTGTCCAATGGACTCTTGGTCTGCTTCTGTGGCACACAAATAAATCAATGATGCAGACATGAACATTGCCATTGCCTTCTACGCTGTAGACTGGGGTTCAATCCCCCCGCCTGGGTAAGCACCCTACACTATACTAATAAGAGTCCTTGGGCAAGACTCCTAACACTACCTTCGCCTACCTGTGTAAAACAATCAAATTGTAAGTCGCTCTGGATAAGAGCGTCAGCCAAATGCCATAAATGTAAATTTGATTTTCTACAACAAAACAATTATTTACAAGCATTTGAAAGTGAACACAGTAGCTTTTATCTTACCTCTGAGCTTTCTGGTCCATCTCCTAGTACATTAATTCCTCCAAACAGGCTAACAGCTCCAGCAGGCTTCTTCTTACTAATACTACTCTCCTGAAGAGAAGGTGTTGTCTGAACAGGCTTCTTGTCTGAGGGTCTCTCCTCAGCAACCTTATCATCCACTGGAGCAGACGCACCACATGCTTTCTTTGTTTCCTCAGGGCCAAACAGAGAGGGCGCCTGAGAGGTGGCAGCAGGCACCTGAAAAAGATGTGTTCATTTTCAAAACGGTACAAGTTTCTTCATCAGCTGATCATGGTTTTCACCATAACTGTTGCCTAGGAATGACAACAATCCACACTGGCCAGTCTGTGTAAACTGCTAACATGACCTTTTTGAATTTTATACAACAGATGAACTATGATAGGCCTTTGGAACTTTAATGGTATAGACTCTGATCGTTCCAATCTAATATGAACTGTGACATAACAATGCCATAGTCACAGACCTGACTATGCTTCTTATCCCAAACATATTGTATCTGCTCCAAGCTAATGCTACAGGCACAGCAATAACTAATGATGAATAAAATAAAGTTCAATGAGAGCAAAGCTCCATGAAATTGATAGATAAGCACTTGCACTAATAATCATCATTATCATCATGATGACCACAAAGCATGATTGGTGTCTGTATATATATTGTTGATATGTCTCTTCATGCCTTTTTTTAATTAGCACATAACTTACTTTGACTTCTAAAGTTGTTTTGTTTTCAGGTGGTTTGGAACCAAAGAGTGATCCTTTGTCTTCATCATCTTCATCCTCAAACAAGAGGGAGACTCTCTGAGGCTTCTTCTGACTGCAGGGACAAATTATAATCCAGTGTTAGTCAAGGTATGTTTTGAAAATCTGTGAAAATATGTTACAAATGTGGTTTAAAGAAAATGACTTCACAAACCTCGTCTCCTTTGTGGCTGCAAATAGATCGCTGTCATCATCGTTATCAAACAGGCTGTCTTTCTGTGGCGCTTTGGCACTTGGCAGCCTGGACGGGGCACTGGTGCTGGCCTTCATTCCACTCTTTACCTCTGGCTTCACTGTACTGGGCTTGGAGTTCATCCACTGATCCTGACACAAGCAAAGAAAATCATTTAAAATGGTTACAGATTAGATCAATTCAAGCAAAATCACATCACTGCTAATCTTACTCTTCACCTACGCAGTATTTTGTACAATTCAAAACAGGCGAACATTATTTCATACAATTTCCTCCCTGTTTTAACTGCTTTAAAGCAACATTATGCAACAATTTTACCTTAAAACAACAGCTTCACAATCATTTTGATGGTACACTTACTTATAATAAAGAGAACAGCATCTCTGTCATTGCCACTCTGGGCCCAGATCGCTGTAATAGAACTGCGTAACACTTTACGGCACCACGTTACACATCATAGATTATGGCTCTTCAGCTAGCTATAAGAAGCTCACTCAGTATTCTCAGCATGGACATCATAGCAGAGACCACCAAAAGACTGAAGTAGACGTTGTTGGAGGAAGCGAGGTAGAGAAAATGAGAAAGTGACCAAGCAAAAGTAAATCTCTGACTGGCTTGCACTCGTTGGCAAGAGCTATAAGAGATCAAAGGATGCAAGTGCTATAAAAGTGAAATGCACTCTGCATAATGCTGCTTTAATTTACCCATACCTCATCATCGCTAAAAAGAGCACTTGACACAGTTTTCTCGGGTTGTAGTGCTGCTACTTTGACCGGAATGCAAGGATGCAAGCTAGTCCCGCAGCTAATGGGAAAACAACAAAAATCCAACAGCAGAGTGTACATCCCTGCCAACGTTATTCATGAAAAACTGCAACGTAGGCTGTAACCTTATCTGGGTCATCCTCGCCTCACAAAAGTTTTGTAGTTTTTACGGATGCCAAAAGTCATCTAACTTCAGTCGGGTTTCAGGCTGTTATGCAAAGTAATGAATTCATCTCACACCAAGAAGTCTGGTCAATCTTTGTCAATCTCATGCCAAATAAGCCCTACATCCTGTAATAAAATCCTGTAAAATGACTCTACCTTGTAATTCGACATGGTTCTTTTTCTTCTAATGCTGTCATCAGCGGAATCAGACTCCCCTTCGCGTGCATGCATGTCACGCAGGCATATGGACCCGACAACTTACACTCGTTATATTAATTGTTTACATGTAGAAATTACAAGTATAATCTCTAGTGTCCATATGCCTACGCAACATGATTGCACGCACTGATTGCATTCTGTATCCTTTGGCTCATCACAGCACGATTTGTATTTATGACAGTGCTATAAAAGTGAAATACACTCTGCACCTGCAGGAGCCCAAGAGCAAAAATACAAATTCTTGCATAATGCTGCTTTAATTTCCCCATACCTCATCATCGCTAAAAAGAGCACTTGACACAGTTTTCGTGGGTTGGAGTGCTGCTGTTTTGACCTGAATTGATTTGGATTTCGGCACAGAGGAAAACAGATCCTGAAACACACAAAAGAATTACAATAACAAATGCTTCTGCAATTCTCTATATAAGCTGATCTTCTGCTTATGTTGTTGAAGTTCTTACAGCTAAACCTGCTTTAGCTCACCTCATCCTCCTCATCATCAAATATGGAGGGCTTTGTCTTGCTTGCTTTGCCCTGTGTGGGGGCTTCGAGCTTTGATGCACTTTTTGGCATTGGGGAGAATATCTAATTAAAAAGGGAAAAAAAGAAGTGAAAAACAAAATCTCTTTCCAGAAAAGCCACTGTTAAAATAGCACTGATCAAGGATTCCATGAACAATACAAAGCTTACCTGGGCGTCTTCATCATCAGAGAACAGACTCTTGCTCTGGACTTTCTCTGCTATTTTAGGAGTAGCTGATGTTTTGATGTCAGGAGGGGGTATGCTCTAAAAAACACATAAAAAACTATGATACATAAAGGAGAGAGCGAGAGCGAGAGCGAGAGCGAGAGAGAGAGCGAGAGAGAGAGCGAGAGAGAGAGAGAGACTTTATACCTCTTCAGATTTCTCAGACTCCTCACTTGTTGAAGGCTGACGTTTCTTCAGTCCCTCCACAAGAAGATTCTTTGTGCCTGGCCCAAACATTGAGATGGCACCAGCAGGTAACTGCATGCAAACAAGTTTGATTAGTCACATCATGTGTGCTGACAAAATAAACTGTTCAATATACAGTGAGAATTTTCATGAAACATTTGTCACAACAGTTCTTTTTCAAACAGATATTAGAGATGGCATGATGCCTCTTTTTCCTGATACCGATATTGAAACTATTGCATTAAACAACACCACTCCGATATTTTTTTCTGTTTTCTTTTTTCATTCTTTTTCTCCCTTCAGTATTTGGACCAGCGTTTTCTGCTGATTTTGGTTCAATACTGATACACAACAATACAGATACATAAATGAAGGTGACAGTGGCAAAGAAAATGTTTTAAAGGACTCTCAATTTTACACTAAAATTTACTTTGTCGTTAATATCTTTGTCGTTAACACCTTGATAGATGGGTACCTAAGTATAACCCATCACATGACTCATAACAGCCATTAGACATGTCATATATAAAAGGTGTGAAGGAAGTTTTTGTTCTATTTATTTATTTACATTACAAAAATAAGCATAGGCCATTTATAGAAATAAAGGGACCATAAATACTGCATCTTAAACTGACAGATTGAGGGCCCTTACAGCCCAGTAATATATTTCGGTACAGCTGGTTTAGTATGAGCCTGTTTAAACTGGGGAAATAACACAGGCTTTCTGGCCAGAAACTTTGTTCTTTGTCAGAAGGGATTGTTTTTTTATATGGTTTGGTCATGATTGCTATGGGTTTAATAATATATTTTATAACAGCTTATAAAACGTGTGTCATCTTTTTGTTTTTATCAACTGATGTAAACTGTTTAAAGCCCCTCTTCTATGTGTGGAAATCTGCTGCACAACTATATTAGTTTAACAAACACAACAACAGATAGGATAAAAATATCCATCTTGTGCTGCTGCACAACATTTCAAAGCCAAATAACATATCAGGGCTGACTGAGGACTAACCTTATACATTACATGAAAACCGAACATTTAAATCATCAAATTTGATTGAAAATTGCAATCAAGCCTTGTGCCTTACCTTCTTTTCAGGGGGTCGTACTACCTCTTCTTCTTCCACAGTCTTCTTGGTCTGTTGAGAAATGGTGGCACTTCTCGCATTGAAAATGTCACCTTCGTCATCATCTTCATCACCGCCAAACAGATCCACCGTTTTCTTTGGTTTGGGCTTCTCCTGTCCAGCTAAGTATGTAAAGTTATGTTATTAGCTGCAGTGCTTGATGTCAACATGCAAATCAAGACACAATATTCCCACAATAAGGCCAAGCCATCCACAAAGTGATTCCAAATTCCACATTGCAGCCCTCCATGCTTACCAGAAGTAGGTTTTTTGAGAGTCTTCCCACTGAAAAAGTCATCATCATCGTCGTTGTCATCAAAGAGACCACCTCCTAGTGCTGCCTGTTTTGGAACTACCTGCACTTTGGGTTTGACTGGACTGCCATTCTCTTTGCTCTCCAGTGAATCTGAAGTGTTTGATGAGCCAAAACGATTGTATTCTGACAAGAAAAAATTAATAAGAAAAAATAAAATAAAATCAGATGCACATGTATGCACAAATATTAACGCCATTAAATGCTTTAAAAAAAAGGAAAAAAAAGAACATCTTTAAAAAGCATAAAAACCGGACCCTTTAGAGGATTGAGAAATTATATTACCTGGGAAAATGGAGACCGCACCTGTGGGTATTTTTCTAGTTTTGGCACTCTCTAAAAAAAAAAAAATAAATAAATAAATAAATAAATAAAAAAAATTAAAGTTTAAAAAATAAATAAAAATTACACTCTACTAGTACTGGTTTGCAACACTTCCAACACATCATAAATCTTCCATAAATTAATTGAATTAATGGAGCATCTACATGAAAAAAGAGGATCTTTCAGAGATTAATAATGGGGTGGATGATATAGTTATATATCACTGTTGTCGGAACAAAACCTCGTATCTCCAAAATGTTAACTTTACAGTAGAAAGAAAAAACATACTGTAGTTTCAATGCAAGTCAATGTAACCAGATGTCTTTCCATGTCATTTTGGGCCGTTTCTTTTGGGCCATTCATCACGAAATGTACACACAATGTAAAGGGCAACAGGTCCTTTGAAATGATGTCAAAAACTGAAAAATGACAAAAATGGAGATACGAGGTTTTCTTCTGACAGCAGTGATATATGGTGATAGTTACTGTAAGTTTATCATTATGGATGCGGTATGTCAGAGTATGCTTTTCTTATATTTTTCTTAATAAGCTCCACTCTGATAGGCTGTCCAGTACTGTGCTTCATTCAAGAAGCAATCCAGGTTGAAAGTTGTGAAAGGGTAATAAAACTACTGTAATTTTTTGTGACATCACAGAAAGAGTGATTTCACAAGGAGCTGTTTCTTCTTAATTTTCTATATACAGATGTGAGTGTTTTTGTACTTTTGATGTTTCAACAATGTTTACATATTAATTTAAGGGCACTTGTTTTTTTTCATGATATAGGCCCTTTAAAGAACAACTGGACATATGTGGTGTAGTATGTCAAAGGCTGAATAAAAATCAGTCTTTGAGCATTTTTGTCTGTACCAACTTATCAAACCTCTAAAAAACAGAATGACCTATATTGTGCATTGTAACAAAAAAAAGAAGATACTACATTTTCACCATATAGTCCACCTGCCATCAAAGCCATGATACCTGTTTGTGGCACTGTTTGTTCCCTCGGCTCATTTTTAGGTGCCTCAGAAAACAGATCACCCTACAAAATAAAACAAGTTCATAATGCCAGTGATTATTTCCTATAAATACACTTTTTTTTTTTTTTTTTTTTTAAATATGCCCATTTTGAATTGGATGCCAGCAACACATTTCAAAAAAGTTGGGACGGTGCAACGAAAGACTGATAAAGTTGTGTCATACTTTAAAAATTAAAATAAAAACAACTGGTGGAACTAAACACCTCTCACAACTAACAGGGTTAATTGGCAACAGGTCAGTAACATGATTGTGTATAAAAAGAGCATCCCAGAGTGGCTCCTGAAGCAAAGATGAGAAGGTGTTCACCACTCTGTGAAGGACTGGGCAGACAAATAGTGCAACAATTCAAGAGTAACTTTTTTTAATATAGCAGTGAACTTGCAGATTTCATCATCTATGGCGAGCAATTTTATTTAAAGATTTAGAAAATCTGGAGAAATCTCTATGTGAGGGACAAAGTCAAACACCTTCAGGCCCTCAGGTGGCACTACATTAGAAATGGACATGATTCCACAGTGGAAATCACTGCATGGGCTCAGGAGCACATCTGAAACTACTATCTGTGAACACAGTTGCTGTGAAAGGGTTGTAAAACATGGAAAAAAGAAATTATATATAAACAGGATTCATAAACGCTGCTGTCTTCTCTGGGTTCGAGCTCATGGAATGTGAAGGCACCATTAATGCTGATATATACAGGCTATAGCAATACAATGCCAAGTCACAAGCTACATGGCCTGCCTGTAGTGCAGACCTGTCACCTATGGAAAACATTTGGAACATATGAAATGAAAAATATGACAAAGACTACTGTGAACTGTTGAGCAGCTGGGGTCCTATAACTAGCAAAAATAGAATAACATTTCACTTTCAAAACTACAGCAGTTGGTCTCCTCAGTTCCCAAACGCTTACAGAGTGTTGCTATAAGAAGAGAAGACGAAACACAGTGGTAAACATGCCCCTCCCAACTTTTTTGAAACATGTTGCTGGCATCAAATTCATAATGGCCATATATATATTTTTAAAAAAAATAAAATTTCTCTTTCAACATTTGATATGTGGTTTTTGCACTATTTTGAATTACATACCAAATTTAAATGATTTGCACATCATTGCATTCTGGTTTTAGTTACATTTTGCAGTGTCCCAACTTTTTAAATTTTTTTTTAAATACATATTTAGATGTTTACCTCGTCATCATCATCATCAAAAAGGCCTTTTCCACCACTAAAGATGCCACCTTTTCCTCCAAATGGAGAATATTCATCATCTTCCATTTTTGGAGGCTTGAACATTTCATCATTATCATCTTCCACTGAAAGAAAAATGTAAAAACCATGAAATACAGAATATAATTCTTACTCCCCGTCACAGCACCACCCTGGACCAATAATGCTATGTGATTAATAGAAGCTGTAAAAATGAACGCATATCTAAGCATCATTTCAATCTATTCATCCTGAGAATTTGTAAAATAAATCAACTTGTAAGCTGGACAAATTATTTGAAAATGAATGAATAAGCCATCTACCAAAAAAGAAAAGTAGGAACACATACTAAGAAAACACATAATCATGATTATTTTACATGAATAATGATTTGCCTAATCCATAAGTAACAGATGCATTGCAATCCCTGTTACTCAGTGATTAAATAAGCATCAGTAAGACAACCTCTGCTATGCTGAGTAAATGCTGTTACTCATACCTGACGCCTTTGGCAGTTTCTTTCCTTTGTTTTTCTTTTTACTGACAGATGGGCCTGATGACAATGCTTTGGGGGGGAAAAAAACAGAAAGACATGCATATGCAAACAAAAAGATGAAAATGAACCAAATTAAGGCATAGAAAATGGATCAAGAATAAAAATCCACCTCGAAGTCTTATATTAAAGGTGATGAGCGGTAAGTAAAGGAGTGAACCTACATGTACGGTCTGGCTCTGGTTTGCTTGTTGCATCTCCTTTGATTCTGGCTGCCAGTTCATCAGCAAAAGATGTTTGACCCACATCATCCTGAAACACAAGAACCAGAACAGGACAAAGAGCTGATTCACACTTGCTGAGAATAACTTTAGCTCAACAAACAAATTGGGATTGCTTGGATCCAAAACCAAGGTTTTCACTGCATGGTACATGCTGTACCAAGTCCTTGATAAAAGCTCTGTCCAATCTGCCACACTTGTGGTCCTGTGGTCTTTATTTGTACATTGACAGAAGGACCACAAAGCCTATTTCTCTTTTGTGGCCTTTAAATGGGTGCTTACGAGTGCCTTAGAATGACATCAATGCCAACTCGACTGCAGAGATAAATGGAGAACCGATCAGAGTGTAGGGGCTTGTTTACACTTGTCTGACCAAAACAGCAAAGAAAGCGCGAGTTAAACTAATTTCTAATGAAGTCACCTCATCATTGAGCTGCTTTTGCTTGTATTCTATATTGAGACATTACATACAATCTCATACAAAATTTTTTTGTGCCCCTGGTAAAATTACATTTTGTTGACTTTCTAAGAAAAAATAAATTACACACTTTCTACATAAAACACGTTTTAAAACACAATTACTATTAATTTGCTGAATATGATGTATTCTGAAAAAAAAATGCCATATGGAAAGAATGCCATATTTCAGTTTCAGTTCAATTATTTTTACATTGACCTATATATCAAAAGGAAAGCTCAATGACTTTAAAGACATGTGGTTACCCCTCTTACAACTTGTAAAAAACTGTAACATACGAACATAAATATGTATCAATAGAGTGATTATTGGGTTTTAGGGTGGAGGGAGGATTTGTTGTTGTTTGTTTATATATATATATATATTAAAAAAAAATCAATAAAGATATTTGTGGGAAAAAAAAATTTTTTACATTGAAAATGAACAAAACATGTAATCTGTCTTCATGTATTCAAACATTTGCAAACGACTGTATAAGCAAATAAGCTCATTCGGAAAATAACAAGTTATAACCTTATAATAATTTTGCTGGATACAATAAACACATAGCCTGTGTGATGCCCAAGTCTGAACAAAATGCACACTTTTTACGGTCCCTTGCCCCCCTACATCCACACACAGTTGACATCACCAAGGGCCTCCAGGTAGACCACAAGGCTTAGAACACTTTGGGAATCAGCCAAAGTATATTCCTCTAGAACACTCTAGTAAGATACTACTGTTCCATAACACTTCTACAATGAAATGGGTCATTTTTACAGTATACACTTTTGAAAAAAGCAGCTATGCTCTACTTTAATATGCTGTTTATTTTCCCATTTTCCTTCATGCAAACCCAGTGAGAAATGTAAATAAAAACTGCAGGTGGAAACTTTGTCTGCATTCTGATGCACAAAAAAGACTTTTTTTTTTACATTATTTACCTTTCTGGCTTCATCTTCATCCTTGTCAGACTCCCCAAATATGTCTGAATCTTCATCTTCTTCCTCTTCCTCTTCATAACTGACCACAGATGGCTTCTGTCAAATGAACAAAAAAAGAACGTTTATGCTGTAAGTTATTATTATTTCTTCTGACACGAAGACAAAAAACAAAATCACTTATCAGTTCTCTCTTAATACGGCCTTAAAGGCAGTGCAGTAAACACATAAAAGGTGGTGTCCAAAATAAGTGCTATGAAATTTTTTTCATTCAGTTCTTACCTTCTTTAAGCTTCCCTGACCTTCTTCTTCTTGGTCAAAGTCCTCATCTGAGTGCTGTTGATTTGTAAATCACATGATATAAAATCAACCTGTTTTGTGCTGGCAGTTATCCAAATACAAACAATCATATCCAATCACACTTTGACCAAAATTGTTCAAATGAGAATCAACATGCTCACAACATTATTCAGCAATATTAAAAGGTACTGTGACACTGACGGCACTACAAAGCCAGCATATCCAGTTTTACCTCTCCATCTTTCCCCTCGTCACTCTCAATGACACTCTCTCTATCGCTGTCAACGGACATGTCTGTGTGAGAGAGAACATGCACAAGCAGTTAATTACAAAGTGAAAGCTGAATAAAGATTAATTCAGACATCATCATAAGGACTATACTGACACTACTTAAAACATTGGGAATACACTACCATCACTGGAGAAATCACCCAGGCCAACATCGTCTTGTTCCATAAAAGCTTGGGACCCAATCAATAATGGCAGCGGCCTATCTACATACAGGTCCTGAACAAAGCATTTAAAAAACATAAAAGTCAATGGAAGGCAGAAAGTGCTTTGGAACATTATCCTTCTACAGTAAAATGGTAAATCTGCAGTGCAATTGTGGTATCTCACCTTGGGCTCTAGGATGGGTTCTACTCTATCCACTGCCTCCTCGTCCTCAGAGTCAGAATTCCCTGCTTTAATGTCTAGCTGCTCAAAGGCAGATTCCAAAACCTTCAGACCGTAGTTCACAGCCTCCTGGACTTTAGGTATCAGCTCAGCTTCTTTCTGTTCTCGTGTTTTTTCCTTTAAATGGGCAGTAAGAAACAGATGCCGATGCTGTTGTACACATTACTGTTATTTTCTTTTCTCAAACGGATAGTACACAGACCTTTTTTCCCTTTTCATTCTGACCAAAACTAGTTTAGAATACAAATGAATCATTCAGAAATGAAGTTGTATTTCTATCACTAGGACTCTTTACGTAACCAGACTAAAACTGTGCAAGTTACATGCAAGGTAAAATTAAAATATTTATAAAAAACAAAAAAAAAAACAAAAAAAACAGTAGTTTTAAATCCAACCAATGTATTTAATTTATCCCTAACATGCTTGGGAACATTAACAACAAACTAAACATGTCTGCCATCATAACCCACAAAAACAACAGACTAGCAAAATGCAAATTATTAAAACGATGTAAAAAAGTGTCATGATGGTAAGAATATAAATGAGCATATGTAGTATTAGAGTAGCATGAGAAGTATTAGAAAATAACAGACCTGTTCAGGGCGTTTCTCCTGGGCCTCGGCCTTTGGAGCAGCCTCCTCGACTTCTTCATCATAAACTCTCTGAGTGATTAAAAAAATACTCTTATGTGAAGCTGATTATTTCTCCTGTCAATAGAAATACATCTATCAGCACTAACTGAGATCGAATACTGAAAACCACAGACGTACATTTTCAATAAACTGTGTATTGGAAAGCATAAGGAAGTCATTGAAGACCGTGTGTAGGCAGCTGTCAGTTGCTTTTGTGTCCCGAATGAGGCCATCCAACTGCTTTTCAATCTCATGGGTTTTGGACAGCATCCTCTGAGAGAAGTCTTGCAGGTAGAGGAAAAGCTATAGAAGCGAAAAGACACAAGACCTCTCAATAAGATATTAGAGAGACAAACATCATAGCCAGAAAAGACTTCAATAGCTAACATCATACCCCTGAATCTGCAGCTAAGGACCAGTTAGAGCTGGATTTCCGCATCTCATCCAACGTCCAGGGTCTCTCCCACACCGGCTCTGCCTCGCCATTGTAGTTACTTGGCCCGTTCTCCATAGAGCCAGCCATAGTACTTATCTGTCACAACATAACTACATGCATTAATAAGTATAGAAGATAATCATGTTAGGGAGACACTGATATAGGAATTGCAGGCCAATGTACAATTAATATGTGATCAGCTTAACATCTAACTTTGCAGTTGTGAAGCAATTAGGAGTTAGATATAAATCTAAAATCATTCTGTACCCCTAAATCATGTAAAGTAAAATCACAGCACTGGTCTCTGCAGTTAGTTCATCAGAGTTAAGCATTTCTAGTTGCACAACAGTGATACTGAATCAAATATTACATTTCGTGGTGTGTGCTGATCCGTCTCACATGAGTATTACAGCCTCACAAACCATTTAAACAAACAGCTCCCACCACCTTCAACCCCAGACTGGTCACGCATTGAGAAAATCATCAAAAAAATGATATACATTTCAAAAGCGGCTTTTAATGCTGATTATGTGCCACTACCATTACGCCCTGGTAAATCTCGAGAAGAAAACACGAGAATACATGCACCTGTGATGAATATCACTACACAGAGAAGGAAAGACTAACTTAAACTATGGTTACACAGCGCTGGCTAACTCTCTACTTGCTTCATTTTCAATTAGGTTAGTTAGGCAGTGTTTTATTCATGTTTACCTGGTGGACTCTCAGGTAAGTAAAAATTTAAGCCACCAGTTGTGAGCTTCTGTAAACAGAAGTTAGCAAACACTGCTAGCACTAAGTCCTTACAGCAAGTAGCTAGGTTAGCTAGGTTAGCTAGCTATGTAACTTGTGAGCTAAAATAGCCAGCACACATCTGAGCGTTTCACTGTGAAACAGCCATTTCTGTAACGTTACAGCGATGTGGGTTTACCAAACCTGAGGTGTTATCAGGTTCTTACATCGATCGTTTTCTAGCTACTGCAGGTCCTCAACTTTCAATTTCTTTAGCAAGCTGGCTAGCTAGCACCATCATTTCCCACACCAACTCTGTTTTCCTGCCAGTGGGACGTTAGCTAGGCTTGCTAATGAACGCTACTGTATCTGACTGAAACTAGAGGTCTCCTGCATACCTTGCAGCAAGCTCTTTTGCTCAAAATGGTGTTCTCGTAAAAGTCATTAACCCGAGAGGTTTGGGGCTGAAAGGCAGCTTGTGATCAGCGGTCTCCTCATCAGTATTCCGTCTGCTCGGCCATGTCCTGTCTGCCTGCAATCAGCTGATCCATAGTCACCTGACTGGCTGACTGGCTGAGTGCAGGAGCTAATGCTGGCCTTCATTCATTCACAGCCTCGACTCCTTGGAAAGATGATCCCCTGGAGCTACTACTGTATCAGTCCGTATTCCCCCAGCTTCTCCCCGGCTTCTCAGTCTCGCGTTTCAGGGTCTCACGAGGGTCAACATGTACCTGTTTTAGAGTGACAATCACGACCTGCTGCACGAAGCTACACACTTTAAAAGCTGGTTCTTCAAGGGTTCAGCGGTTAGAAGTATCAGTTCTCCTTGTACAGAACAATTTCATGCTTCTTTAGATTGACGGAGAACGCGGTGAATGTGGCTGCATATAGAACATTTTTTGAAAATGGTTGAACTATTGAAGCATGAAATCGTTCAGTATAAAACTCGTGGTTATAGACAGAAGCATTTCCGTCACTAAAGCACCATTAAAATACCATCTTTTTTAAAGTGTGTAGTTACGTGATTTAATAGATTGAGGACAGACATTTTGAGTTAATGGTTATGCTAATTTTAAATTTTCCATGTAAAGAAATATTTTCTTTATCCATCTATAGTTTAAATTACATTTCCTCTTAGCAAAAAAAAAAGAAAGAAAAATCTCACCTAAATGTTTTTTTTTTTTGCGCAGTAACAGTAAAAATTACAGCTTGTGACAGAAGTTATTCATAATTCACAAGTAGTTTGTTTCCAGCAGGTAAATTACAAAGCCTTTCAGTGAATATTGAAAAAAATGTTTCCTCTATACAACAAGAGCATTACCCTTTTTTCTGAAGGGACCCTGTCAAGGATGGTAAACACAACAACTGTGGTGTAGCTCACCTAAAGGCTTAAATGATATCACTTTTCATTACATAATTAAATGTGACAGTACATCATCTTAAGGCTGTTGTGATTGGGGAAGCAAAGCATATTTTTTTCTTAAAACATTTTTTTATGTTCAGTTGATGTACTATGTAGCGGCAATGTAGAAACAGACATACACTTGAGCAAATATCTTTGTCAAAACAAATTTTATTTTGTAATTTGAAAAATGTTTTAAAAAATTACATTACGCTGTTGTTGGAAGAAAACGTCTTATCTCCATTTTTGGTGTTTTTCAGTTTTTGACAAAATTTGAAAATGCCTGTTACCCTTTACATTGTATGCAAATGTCATGATTAAAGGACTAAAAGAAATTGTCCAAAACGACTTGGAAAAAAGTCTGGTTCCATTGACTTACATTAAAAGTATAGTATGCCTTTTCCTCCTCCTGTAAAGCTGGCATTTTGGAGATTTTGGAGACAAGGTTTACTTCCAATAACAGCGATTTAATATAATTAACATATTTAAGACAAGATTGAGAAAATATATATATATATATATATATATATATATGTGTGTGTGTGTGTGTGTGTGTGTGTGTGTGTGTGTGTGTGTGTGTGTGTGTTATATTACGAATAATGTATTGAAAGAATTTTGCCCCAATGGCACTCCTCATGGAATGACCTGAATGTGACCATGCCCCCTTACACCTACAACATCTCAAAGCCTTTTACCAAAGTTGCATATCATTGCTTGCTTTTTTACCAATTAGACTAAGCGTGTAATGTTAATGGCCTTCCCTGGTAGTTCTTTATAAGAATGCATTAACCAGTCTTTGCCTGGGTTTGGAAAATCTCTCTGAGCTCTCAAGATTGGCCCCAGAGTGCATCAGCCCAGTCCCTGGGGTATGTGAGCCTGCTTCAAATATAAAGTAGTCATTTTCTTATTGATAGTCCAATAACCAAACAGATGCAGTGAGGTGAGATATGTTGTATTCTTTCTTTGCCAGCAGGAGGTGTTGTTCCTGGCTTTTGTCAGATCCTCAGTTAAACAGCCTTTAAACCAGAGGTCACAATGGAGCCAGTGACCGTTAGAATACAAAGTTGTCAGGTTAGCAAACTCATTAAAGATTGTCGACTTTATATGAAAGCTAGAAAGAGCACAAACACTCGAACACATTTGCTCGTGTTCATTCTGAATATAGAGGAACTGTCACTTCTGATGTTAATCTTACAACAATTCTGGGCTCATGTTCTATACTCTAACATGAGTCGCACAGCAAGGTGTGGCTCAAATATGTCTTTATTTAATATTTTGATAAAAGCAAGCAGGAAACATCTCGCACAAGACAAAATGGACAAATCCAGTCATAGCATAAGTGACAGGATGCTGAATTTCACCATGTTTATTTGTGTAGCTATATTACAGAAAGAATAAGAAAAGAAGCTATGTATAAGATGTCTGTGTATGGGGCAAGAACTCCAAAACTTCATGAAACATCTGAAGCAAGCAATGAACTAAATAATGTATCGTCACCCTTTTGAAACTCTGCCAGCTGTGCAGGCTCAGACAGCCACGCTGTTTGGGATTCTGTCTGGGGACAGGTAGTAATAGGGCAGTTTCTTCCCCTCGTTGCGATTCTTGATCAGTTTGGACACCTCCGACAGCTTTTGGTGGAAAGTCTCCACAGCCTTCTTTGTCTGTTTCTCAAAGAAGTGTTCATCGGGATACATGCCTAAGAACAACTGTAAAGAAAATATTTTAGTTTTTCTGAAGTAAAATCATTACAGTAGAGTACGTGCAGTGGAAAGGGTTTGTTTTCTGATCTAACCTCATTTTCCTGGAACTGACTGAGAGCCCACACGGCTCCAAGATGCCAGCAGGAGCGGCCACGGTCAGGCAGACTCTCCACTATGAACTGCATATCCACCTGGCCCTTGTTGGTAGGCGGGGGTTTCCGCATGGTGGGGGGAGCGTTTGGGATCCACGAACACCAGTCATACTGCATCAGTTTTGAAGAGAATGAAAAGTATATTTCATTCATTTGTCCATAAATATGTAGAGACTGTGTGTGCCAAAAATCCCACTGATTTGTGGAACACCCCCACCCACATGATCATAATCATGAACTACTGTCATTACCAGCAATACCACCATTTAGTCTTATGCTGATGTGACTGAAGATACAAGAGTACATGTGTTTGACCTTTGAGTCTGATTATATATTTGCGTTGTGTCGTTCTCCTTCTCATGTTTTCAGAACACTACAGTGTCAGGAAGAAGGCCATTTCTTGTTATAGACACTATAAGTTACCCTACATGGCCAAAAATACATGGACATCACTTTAGCGGGTTTGGTTCTGTCTACCACATCCTGAGACATCTTTCTAACAACTCATTGTCAAATTTCTGCCCTGCTAGCACTGCCCTGGTCAACTGTAAGTGCTAGCAGGTGCACTAGCAAGTCTCAACTTCTATCACACATATATTTAACCTAAGAATAACTCGGCCAGTTTGCACTGTAGTCCACATAGTTGCTGAAATAACTTTAGGATTTGATAAGTCTGATATCATAAGGGGTCAATCCTATTTAATTATATTTTGCATTTGAAATGTTAAAGATTAATGTATGGTCATTAATAGTTCTGCTTTCTTTGGGTGCATTTTTCAAGGTTTAACTACACTGTAGTAACACTCTCATGGTTTGCAATTATTTATGCACCATTATTGCATCAATTCATTATGTTTTCCCATATATCTGTTATCTGACATCTGTTTGGTGTCTGTGTCAGTTTAGGATGGGATTTAGGATTTGAACAAGAGAGAGAAACTCTACCTGTCCGAAGTTGATGGCAGCATGTTGCGCAGAGGCAGTGAAGATGACAACAGTCAGATATTCCACCAGCTGCTCTCGAGTCTGCAGCGATTTAGGGAACTCTACAGACAACCACAATGTACTTTCAGTCAATGTCCTCAGACACAGCTCAGAATGAGATGAAATGTGCCTGGTTTAAGGAAGGATGTTTGTACATGGTGTACATTTGTTTAGAAACCACTTTCAAAATACCTCTGACAACTTTCAGTTGAACTTGGGTTATTTTCTGGTTTCCGTGAGTGTGGGGTTCTTTAGTGCCTTCAAGTTTACATGAAGGCAGTGCAAATGAATAACACTAATTAGGTCAGTCTGGGGTTAGTTAGTTATTTAGACTAGTGTTTCCTGGAAGCCCTTCAACACTGCACAGTTCACCTCAGACAGCAAACACAAGACCATGCTGTGTCAAGGGGGCAATAGGACTGAACTCTGATTTAGAGGTATGACTAAAGTATTCTGCTTACTTACTGTATAGTGCTGCAAAGACATTCATTTTAGTGTGATGACTTTGTTCTCACCGCAGTAGTCAAAATCCTGCATTCCAAAGCTGCAGACATCTTTGATGAATGCCTGTATCTCGTCATCCTCCTGCACTGTCTCATCACTGGCATAATAGATGTTCACCACATCTGTCACAAAACTACGAGAAGACACAAAGAAGAGTTTCATATACTTTTAATATTATATTCTGCCAAATGAAATTTTCTTAGATTCCCATAGTACAAATGTTTCTACTACTAACTCCAAACTACTACTAACTCAAATTACTAACTCAAAACTTAAATCAACCTGAAAACAAAATTCATCTGTTCTGTCTTGTATCTTGTGTTGATCTGTTCTTCATGTCCCTAGTCACAGTGAGCACAATTCGACACATTATATCATTTATAAGCTTGTTGTTCCCTGTAATCCTGAAATTATAGGGGCTTTTGTCCACTAACTGTCTTCTGTCTATAACACGCTTTCTGATTTTTGATTACGTAACCTTTAGAGGTGGAACACAGTAAATGTCTTTTTGGGGATGGGATTTGAGTTAATGAGTTAACTAGTACACTTCTAAAAAAGATGGTTCATCAAGGTTTCTTTAGTAAAGGGAATTGATCTAATTAGATCCATGAATTCTATTGAGAATCATTACATGCATGAAATTGTTCTTCAGATTGATTAAAAAATGTGTTGCATATGGTTCTGTACAAAACCTTTATGACATTGGTTCTATATAGCATCCAAAAGGGCACCTCTATTGTTACAATGTTAATCTTGTAAAAACAGAAGAACTGTTTTTTGGTTTTAAATGGAATCTGTCACGGTTGGCCCCTCCCAGTCCTTTGCTCCTTTGTTTTGGTTTTTAGTCCTGCCCCCTGTTTGGTTACTCCGCCCCTGATTGTGCTCACCTGTCCCTCATTGTTCTGTGTATTTAAGCCCTGTGTTTGCCCCTTGTGTTTGCCAGTCTTTGTTTGTCTTGGTCTTTGTTTGTCTTGGTTTGCTGGTTATTCTGGTTTTTGTCATGTTTTACCCTCGTTCTATCCGTGTTGGCTCATTGACCCTGGACTGCTTTGACCATGACCCTGGATTTGCACTTAATAAATCTCGCTTATCTCAGCATATGCGTCCGCCTCCTCGCTCCCCCTTACAGAATCATTGCTAATGGAATCATTCCATTTACTAAAAAATGCTTGAAGAACCATCTTTTAAGAGTGTAGAGTAGATTTGAATTTGAAAAGATATGCCCATGTAAAAGGTATGCACTGTCATGTTTTTTTCTCTACAGCTGTGTGCAGAATGGCTCTCTGACTACCTTTTGACAACTTCCCACACTCTGTTGCCATCATCTCTGTAGAAGTAGTAAGGCACTTCCTCTTGACTCTCCATGCCTCGAGCCTTTATGGCATCTGGGAAGCACAGGGACTTGTAGGTGAAAGTCTTCATGGCCCTCTGGACAAGTTGTACATGACCACCTCCACCTGTGCCATTAGCCTGTGCACACACAGTCATACTGTCATTTTGCTGTCATCAAGGTCTGGATGTAACAGAACAAGTTAATAACTTGTGAGTTACATACAAAATTCACACAGCTACCCACTTTCTAGTCAAACTTGCTAGATATTGTTTCTGAGATGGTGAATTGTTTGCTTAGTTCATGAGACACCAGTGGAATTATGGGAGCGGCAGTGGACTGAAGCACACAATGAGAATCACAATAAAGTTGGTAATTTTGTACCTTCATTTAAATAAGAACATTTTAATTAAACATATTAACAGAAGAATTACATGAAGAAAACTGATAACCAGTAACAGCAAGGAAAGGTGTGTTAAATAAAATGACATCAGAAGAGTCAATATGTGTTCTAAATGTAGGCTCAATATATTCTGAATAGGTTGCTTCTTATGTAGTGTAATGGCACGTGTTACTGAATATATATATATATATATATATATATATATATATATACTGAGTGTTCAGCCAACACTAGCTGCCATATCAAAACCTCAAAACTATTTCCTTGCACACACTAAGAAAAGTCCATCTGGCTTTACACTGTGCGAACATTTCAAAATGAGTAGACCAACAGAAAACTAAAAATGTTTTTTCCTTTAAAAAATGACTATTTCTGAGAAATGAGATATTTAACGATGCTTAGTTGACATAGGCAGATAAATTAAGTTTAATTACAATAATATAGTGAATAAATAGCAGTGTATACAGATAGAATCACTTGTTTTGGTGAACTACAATTGAGAACTAAAGTTAATCCTACCTTGTCAAAGAGTCCATTCTCACATATGAGCTGCTCACGTGCTTTGGTGTTGATGGCAATCGTAAAGCGAATATGCGGTAGAAGCAACTGGAAGTTGAAACCGTACAACATTTACTTACATTCGTATGTTTAATTACTCTGCACAATTGAATGTGTTCTTATATGGAGTATTAGCAATAATCAAATATGTATCCATTGGTAATATTTCAGTAATGCTTGAAGTTCAAAGTGAAAAATACCTTATAGACTGGATGGACAGCAGGCAGCTGCCTGAACATGGCGATGCCAAAAACTTCTGATATCAAATGGGTTCTGAGAAGGTGCGTCACTGTCTGGTGAACATGGAAGTCGGATGATCTCACCCAAATCTTGGCCAAGAGCCAGTCATGCTGATTATCACTAGGGAGATAGATGGGGCTGTCTTCTCCTGGGTTTTGACTCAGCTTTTAACAGAAAGGATATTTGTGTTATGCCTGACAGTCTGCAATTTAAAGGTACAACACTATCCTTCACTGAGATATTCCTATTCATATTTGAGTTCTACTCATTGCTTATATACAGTATAAATGTGCTGGTTTTTGTCACATCAGAGAAACTTTACACAATATATCAAACTTGTTTGTCACAAAAATCAGGGAAAGTCTGTTTGTCCATGATATGAGCCCTTTAATTGTTCGTTTGAGTCAGTTGTTAGTTCATACGACCATGTGTTGAATATACTGCAGAAGAATGTAACTACAGACAAATACCTGTATGGCGATTGGCAGAATTTTGTTCTGGCTGTTTTTGTACAGCAGGCAAATCGGCGCAGCCAAATACTGTGTGGTGCACGGGTCTGTAGCGTTTGGAGATATATCCTCCATTATCTCATAATCAGCGATGTATAAGTTTCCTGCCTGCAAGCCACAAAGAAAACACACTGACAAGCTAGATTATAGGTTGAGGAGATAAGAGTCAACTTTAGTGATATCAGACTTTTAATTTTAGAGTTTGCTTGAGTGCAAACCTTCAGCTCCTCCTCCAGGGTGAGGTCTCTTTCCAAGCAGTCGGCCACCATTTCATGCGTGACTGGAAACTTCTCCGGTATTTGGGTGCACTTCTGGATCATGACAGGATTGCAGCCATTTAAGAACTGATATCCAAACATAAAGTCTTCCCTCCAATGCTGCATCACATACTCTGGGTAAGAAAATGAAAAATGAACATTGTCATAAGATTCTATTTGTTAGATACCAAGATTGCTGTTAACACTTTGTGTTCATAAGGTTACATGACATCTGCATTTATAGTCCTACACAAATATTTATAAACACTTATGCAGATTAGTGTCAATTGTCATAAAGGTCAAACATGTCAACTTTGATATCTATCTATATCTATATCTACATCTATATCTATATCTACATCTATATCTATATCAAAGATGGATTTAGGGATTCTGCGGCTCTGGGCCTAAGACAAGAGTAGCCAACTGCACGCACATTTTCAAATTAGTGATGCAGTTGGCTACACTGCAAAAAATTATATCTTGGCAAGTGAAGTCTAGTCATTATATCTAATGTTTCTCATTTTGAGATTGCTGTAAAAATAGTTATAAGATTATTTAACTTGCTAGACATTTTTAACTTGAATAATTTTATTATGTGAATCTCACTATATTAAGAACTCTCTTTGCTTGTCTAAAGAAATAACAAGAAAAGTTAATGTAGTGAAATAATTAAGTACAGAGAAAGGTAGAAGTAATGAGTAATGAGATTCTGTTTTCCAGAAAGTAATAGGTCATTTAAACCCATTACATAGTAAGGGTACTAATGAGTAACTTGTAATGGAGTACTTTTTTGCAATAATACCTTCAGCACTAGGAGCTATACACCGATCAGACATAACATTATGACCACCTCCTTGTTTCTATGCTCATTTTCCATTTTATCAGCTCCACTTACTACAATTACAGACTGTAGCCCTTCTCTGCATACTTTATTACCCCCTTTTTACCCTGTTCCTCAGAGGTCAGGACCCCTAAAGACACAGCAGTGCTGCTGGAGTATTTAAACACTGTGTCCACTCACTGGCCACTCTATTAGACACTCCTATCTTGTCAGTCCACCTTGTAGATGTAAAGTCAGAGTGTGTTGTGTTGGTCATTCTCTAGTCCTTCATCAGTGGTCAGAGGACGCTGCCCACAGGATGCTGTTGGCTGAATATTTTTGGTTGGTGGACTGAGGTGTTTAAAAACTCCAGCAGCACTGCTGTGTCTGATGTACTCAGACCAGCACAACGCACACTAGCCACGTTTACATGCACCCTAATAATCCATTAGTAATCCGACTAATAGCTCAATCGGAATAGAATGCGTCCATGTAAACACCTCAATCGGAATAGACTAGTCCGATTGAGGCCATTCAGAATACAATTTCTATCCGATTGGCCGTGCAAAGATTTTCGCCAATCCGATTGAATATAATCGGATTACAGACTCAGACTGAGAGGTTTATGCTCACTCTATTCAACAGTCTGAGGAAAATCTTCGTTTACATGCTCGCTACAAGTAATCCGACGCAAAATGACGCGCATGCGTGGAGTAGCACTTAGAGTGAACGTTTCCATGGCAGCGAACATCACGTGAGGTCCAGTCGGCGTGAGATGAGTTTCCAGTTGGCGCGTTTGTGTCTTAAATGGCTTTAAACTGATGTCAGGCTCAGGAAAACGTCCTTCACATGCGCTTATAAAGGAAGACGTCGCGCTCTGAGACACATAAACTGGACGTCCGTCCCACCGCCGTCTTTTAAAGCTCAGAGTATAAACCTCGTCTCCTCTGCAGACCAGCTTCTGCTACAGTAGGTCTTATCTGTATTCTACAGGAAACCCTCAGGTCATGCAGGCCATTTTGCCTTGCTCACATCCCACCCCCAACATCTATATCAAGTGATAATGCTTTTATCAGATATTAGGTTAAGTCATGACGGTTTCTGAGGTGAAATGACAGACTTTGTATTTACATGTGTCTCATACTGACATAGTGCTGATAATATGACCAAGCTTGCCAGGAGCTTTCATTTACTATTCATAAAATTGAAGCTGTCACATTATGAGTAATATGTCGTTGTGATATACACTGAATTACAGAGTCAGTTCTTATAACATGCTGTCATTCCCCCCAAAATAGCGTCATGACCTGAATCAAAAAAGAAAAACGAGTCATCTGATATCGGTGTTGCATCAGCTTGACGTCAAAAGCAGCCTTTGACATTGACTTTTGTTACAAGCCTTTATAAATGTTCCTGTGAGTTTGTGTCAGTTGTCAGTGCAAGAGTATGTGCAAAATTGGGACTGTAAAATATTCAAACCACACAGATAAAAGAGTCAGCCTCAACCTGATATTGTGTTCTTGATCCTCACAAAGATGCGCTCAAAATCAGAGAAATCGCCCCATGATGACTGGAACATGTGCATGAACTGGTTAACATAGAGGTTCTCTATCCTGAAAAAGGGAGAACAGCCAGGTAAGAATAGAGTTGCATGTATTGTCTGAACATTAACAGAGGTTTGTTGATAGTGAAACAACCTGAACAAAGTTCTGGAACTTCATTAACTTTGCTTCTTAAGCAACATCATGGGTTTGTGGTCTATTTTTCTGGTGCGCAAACATATATAGTCATTTAGAAAGCCACTCAGTGACTCACTCAACCTCATTATGTTCACCAACTTCTTTAGGCTCTTCCAATAAAGTCACGAAGTCATGATGCACCTGCATTTAGTGGTAAATGATTCATTCATGTAAATTCATGTAAATATTTCAAGCTTTCATTACACTGAGCTTTGGGCTGTACTTAGTCTGAAACTGCTGCCTTAGATGTTTACACTGATGCTGCAAAATGAGGGGTCCTGAAAGAAATAAATGAATCAGGTAACTAATTATTTACTAATTACTAATTAAGTATCAAAACTATTTGTATTTCAGGACACTCACGTATGCAGTGTAATGCCAAAAGCTTAATAATGTTAAGATCACTATCACTATGGAGACTGTTCAATGTCATAACTGTAATTTTTGCTAGGTTTTTTTTTTAAAAGATATTTTGCATTACTTTAAAAAAACCCTTGTAGGGCCTAGAGTTTCTTACTTAGAAGACCTCAAAGAAAAAGTTATTTGAAACAATGGAGTGTAGAAAATACAAATGAAAGGAGAGATGCAGAGTGGATAACTAGGATAATTATGGCACCAGTCATAGGCAAACATGGACAATGTTTGTATTTAGGCATAGAGGGATGCATGCAAATATGGCTTACAAGTAACAGTACAATGACTCTTCTGTTGGAAAGTTCCTACAGTTAACCTGGGGTGAGTTGTCTCAGCCTCTAATGGTTATTTGCTATGATGCCTATATTTGTCTATTAGTAAATATAGTACAAATAACTACATTCAGCTCTACATACTAATCAGTACATGGGTATCAAATGCAAAGAGTTCTAATGTTGTAACCTACCCCGCTAGCAGTAGGTGGGGTAAGTAATAGAAAACATCCCCAAAAACTCATCTTTATGAACAGATTTATTAAGCTTTGCTTGTCAATTGTAAATCGTTCCCTTTGTGTTTCTACTGTTGCAGTGCGTCCAGTAGGTTTAGGCATTGGTTTATAACTATAAAACACTTTGCCACAATATCATACAGTAACTCCTCGGGACTCACGCTTTGCTGTAGTTGAGGATGAAGTCTACACCTTTCTCGCTGTCAAACTGGATGTCTCGTGGAAGCTCTTTATGGGTTTTAGCATCGATGCTCATTGGGAAGCCAGGATGCCATTCCTTCCATCTTAAACAAGAAACGTTTATCAGCTGCAGGTATACTTGTACTGAGATGTTAACAAAATCACTGAGAGAAATACAGCATAGCACACACAAAGGAACCAAGCAGAATCTCTGGAGCATATAAAATGAGATTTGATTTGATGGGATCTGGTTGACACACTGTAAAACTGTGAAAACATTCAGGTAACATGCTTAACATGCTTAGGTAGTTTTAAAGAAGTGATTTTTAAAAGAGTGAATCTGCTATAACTGGTTATTTATTTTGTGCAATTAAATTTGAACAAATCAAATGGCTTTCCATTCTTAAACCATTTCAATAAACATCCTCTACTTTCTCTGGTTGGTGAGGTTTGAGGCATTTTAGGTCAGACCTGTATGTCTTTTGTCTGGTTTCCAGTTCTTTGCGTCTGTGCTGTTTTGCCACCCTAGTTTTGTCATCCTGTGGCAGTCGTGCTAGAAAACACACATGGAGAAAGCACACTGCGTCACGGCCTTCTTTAATCTCACAGAAATGACTTACAGCTTTGCGATTTTAAAAAGGTTTCAGCACCCCTGGTCACATCACATGCTTTGTTTTGGGGCTTACTTCTGAATTTAAAAATCCTCTACAGGGATCAGTGTTAAATATGGCAAATCTCCACACATTTTACTGCACAATATTCATTTCTTTGCTGGATTTAACACATTGGAAGAAAATGAAACAGAAAATGTGCCTAAACTTTTCCACAGGCCACAATTTACGTGTAATTTTCTTCCAATATTTTTCAATTCACAAAATAACCCATACACTGTTCAGAAATGTGTTCCCTGTAGAGGATGTGCACTTACTTTTTTTTGTCTAAACTTGTAGTTTGTCCAAGGGTGCCTTAACTTTTGCTTAAGACTCTATAAGTTGTCAGTATGTTCCAAACCACAGCTAAAGTGCATAGATGTTATATATTTTGAATGCATAACTTTTTTATATGATCAGATTGCTTCATTTACAGCAGTTCAGCAAGCGACACCCAAATCAGACACAACAACCTGATCCCCACCTCGGCCATCTCGAAGGACAATCTCCTTATCGTCCACCACCCAGCGAAAGCAGGGAAACTCAATGTAATCTCCAGAGGGGGTCTTCACTGTGATGTATTTACAATACCAATCATCATGCATCCAGTATTTCTTCTTTTCAATCTTTACGAGTTCGATGTCACCAAGGTTCTCCCCCACAGTGATGTCATACGAGTCCACCTTGGATTAAAGAAGCAGTCAGCTGAGAAATAACAGGCTGAGGAAATTGACTAAATGTTCTAAAAGGTTTACTTCTGCAGAAATGTGCACACTTTACTAGTGATATGTGATATAAGAGCTAGTGATAAACAGTACACCCATTGAAAATACACAGGGATAGTTCCTGCAGTCCTAAAAAGAACAGATCATGATTTGACATGAGATAAAAACCTACTGGCAAACAGCCAAAGATTTTACTAGAACATTCACAACTTCTTATTTATCCACCTTGTGTATTTTGTCCAGACTTAGTTTCAAAGTAATAAAAAAACATGAAAAAATATAAAATATAAAAAATTATATGCCCTTTTTTGCGTATGTGAGTGTGTGTGTGTGTGTACACATATGAGAATACAGCATTAAGTCAAAATAAGGTCAAATTTAAGTAGTCATGAATAGGTTACAAATTTCCTAAATGGTTCTAGGAAGAGCTTTTCATTTGTATGAAAGCTTTACATAATATGAAAATTCTTCTACCCCTAAAAACCTCAGCTTTATTACATCCTAAGGCATATTATTCAGTATTATACATAGAAAACAAAGCCAACTGACTGTGATAACTTTAAAAAGGTTCTATAGGCTTGCACAGGTCATCATCATCAGATTTGTGTTTCCTATGCAGGGGTCATCAGTCCAGCACAGTCTGACAAATTAACTGCACACGAACAAAGCCTGGTAAATGACAGTTGAATCAGATGAGTTTGATGGGGGGAAATCACTACTCTGTGCTGGACTGTGGCCCTCCAGGACAAAAATCGATCGCCTCTAATGTACGATGCCTTCTTGGTCATGGATCCCAACCAGTGAAAAGTTAGCAATGAAAAACTGCTACGATATGAAAGATCTTACCGCTCCTCTTTCAAAGTCATTATATAAGGGTTTATCCAGCAGAGTTCTCTCACTGCAGCCCTCCGTCCCCACCAGAGTCAGGTAGATGTAATCGTCTGTACCCGCAAACCACTGGCTGCCCGTAGCCACGGTCACTGTGTAGCAAGGCATCCTTCTCTTATACAAGGACAGGGATCTGTTTCTCCACTGCTAACCTCTGCAGCCTCTTGCAGAATGCATTTCCCTTTCTCTACTGCACACACATAAATGTACATGCACGCACACACACACACACACACACACAACCACATACACACACACACCCAAGTATGCGTTCCTGATCTCCCCAGATACAACATGCAAATGCACAAACATGACGCCGATTCTCAGTAAACTCTGCTCCATGAGAAGGGAGCATTCAGATGGGGATCGAAAAACAAATCTAAATAAGATAACTGTACACTCATAGGCATTTCTTGTGGATGTTAACTAGTACTACACAATACACCCTTGCTAAATACAAAGGATATGTCACACAATGTATCAGAGGCATTTTTGTGAGAAAATTCAAAGTTATCTAATGTAAAGCATGGCAACCACATTATCAGTTAAGGTTCAGTATCTCACATTTGCTGACAATCACAGATAAGGCTGCACACTAAATGTGAAAAAGGAAACGTGACTATTTGCTCTGCTACATTTTCTTTTCAGGACACAAACAGATCTGTTTGTAGGAGGTGGCACGAAGCTGAAACTATTCATTGATCACATTATATACAGGATGGAGTGATTCATGTTATAAGGTAGGCTACATCTTAGCCTTTTGATGACATGTAGGACACGTAGTCTTACTTGTCACTGTATATTCTACAAAAACAACTTTGCAAAATAAACCACAAACAGTATTCTGTGTACAACATATTTACCAGTCAAATTTGCCGCTACTTTATGCAGCAGTGCTATACAAAGCTGCAGGAGGGAAATGCAAATAAGGGAGAAGTCAGACTGCATTCAGTCACAGCTAGAGATGAAAGGTGGAAACTTGGGCCAATCTAGCTAGAACAGTGGTTTCCAGCCCTACTCCTGGAGAACCATCTGCCCATTTCAGTGTTTTCCTTTCTCTAACACTCCCTCTTAGGAAGGGCTTGTTAATCATCTGATTAGTTTGACCTGATAAGTCACAAAGAGCCAAAAATGTCATACGTCATGCAGGAACCCTACAGCTATGTTGGGAAAGCCATCGAATGCACATCGTTCCCTTTGTGAGAAGTACAGTAAGGATGGACGGGTGGACTGATACTGATACATCAACGCTTTCAGTCCTGATGTTTCTCTTTTGTCTTTGAGAAAAATACTGAAGCGTTTAACCTCTTAAAGGACCTTAAAAAACCTGGCCAGGGCCAGCAGGCACAAAGCTTTAATACATACCTCTATGACCTACGAATAGCTCAACTAGTTTGCACTGAAGTCCCTGTAGGTACTGAAAAATAAGACTTAGTATGTAATAAGCCTATGTTTTTAAGGGGTTCACTGAATATCTACCTGTTATGAAACTGACTGTGAATTTGATGCTGATATTGAAAAAAAGACTGATACTGAAGAAAAGTACTGTAAAAAAAAAGTCAGCTCAACATAAAACTATAAGGTAACTAATTCCCTTGCTTTTCTTGAGTAAACTCAACTTGAGAACACCTAAGTTCAGCCAACTCAAACTTTTTAGTTTAGTCAAAAGCTCTCCCAACTCGCATTTCTCTCTATAGAATATAGAATTGTTTCTTTATTCCATACTCCATAGTTGGCACTCTTCTATCATACAATCCCAAAATCAATGTGGTTCAAACTTACAGTCTTCTGATGCTGGATTGAATTATTAGACTGTTGCAACAAACATTGTGTATTTTACAGTGTAGTAATCATTTCAGCACACAAAACTAATTTCAGGAGCTTGTGAGCTGCAATGGCCTAAGCATTCATGTTGACCAGGACGTTATGAGTTTGATCCCCAGTAATGCCGTATCCATTCAGAACTGGAAGCCAAGTATAGAAAATGCCTGGTGGGATTGTTGGATGGAGTCACAGTTAATGGGCAAACTCAGTAAATAAACAAAACTGTAAATTGTTTACTTAACTAAAAACCTGACATCATTTGTACCTATATATGACTTTATAAATTAATAAATTTATAATAAATTTATAATAAATTGACTTTGCAAATACTTTTTATCACTCAGTCTAGACTTGATGTTTGTGTCTGAATGAAAATTCAAGCTACTTATTTTTGTGAGAAAGACAAACTCAAAAGATAAGTAATAAGAGAGCATGTGGCACAGTTACCCAGAATTCCTATAACTAATTAGTGGAATTCTGTTTATTAGCTCTTATGAGATGTTGTCTTCACACAAATAAAAAAATAAACAAAAGTGTTTAGTGTCTCTGCTTAGTAGTCAGTTTGGCAGCTCAAAACTGGATATCTGGCTACCTTAGTTAGACGCATGTAAGTGTCAAGCAGACACAAAGTGAATTATTGTGGGTGCCATTAAAAAACCATGTTCCCATTCACCTCCCTTCTAAATCTATGACTATAGCAGCAAAGTATAATATACATTTTTTTACACTTTCAGTTTCTGAGAGACATTTGCAGGAATTTACACACCTTCAAAGATCTCCATATCCAAATAATTCTAAGCACATTCAGTGGTGAAGTCTAGATTCAAGGCGATTGCCTTGTTCTGAGAACACCAGCAGCGTCTTTATTTGCATATTTCTTCTCTTTTTTTTGCCATTTCTCAGTAACAGTTTCTTCACTATAAAAGCTTTACGTGCTGTTTATCAGATGGTGACAGTTTTGGTGGCCTACCAGGTCTTGCACAGTTGTTTAGACTCATTTTCTCTACATATTTTAGGAATTTTAAACTCCAATTTTGGAAACTCCTGCTTTTTCACTTATTTTGCTTTGTCCATGTTTTATGCAAGTGAATTATCATAAATCTCCTCAGAAATATCTCCTGGAAAGTGGCTGTTTTGACTGGAAATTAAATAAATGAAGGGTGGTCTCTTTTTTTCTGTGTTTTGTATGTTTATATATTGGACAATGTGTATTATTGTTTTGAAATGCCAGTAAAAATAAATACCAATAAAAAATAATACATTAATAACTCAACTAATAACTAAATAAAACATTGTAATCTCTTTGCTGACGGTTATAAAGGGTGCTCTAGAATTCAGTGTGGTTTCCACGATGGTGTGGGAGTAGGACTGAGTACTGGTCATAACTTAAACCTAATAACCCACAGGATTTTAGGCATTCAGCCAGTTTCCATCACCCCTGCAGACTGTTAGGGTGGGAAAAAAAAAAAGTTAGCGCTGAATTGAGCTAACGGAATCAACAGTCAGAACATTCTCAACATCACAATGATGTTGACACAAGGAGTGAAAAAGTCACACATCATGGTGAAACATTTCAGCTGTGTGAGACACGGCTGAGACGCCACTGACTGAACACCACTTTATCTCTTTCCCTTAATCAGAAATTTACACTTCAGAAGATTTCAGAAGATGAACAGGTGCTGGTAAAGGGGCTGTGTGCTCCAGAAATAGTAACAAAAAAGTTAAACTCTAAAACACAAAGAAAGCACATACAAACAGGATCCAGAAATGCTACCACCTTTTCTGGACCTGAGCTCATTTAAAATGAACTGAAGGAAAGTGGAAAACTGTCCTGTGGTCCAATGAATGAAAACTCAATGAATGAGTCCTCCAGACTAAAGACCACTCAGCTTGTCATCAGCGCACAGTTCAAAAGCCAGTATTCATGATGGTATGGGGTGCATTAGTGCACATGGCATGGGTTACATGCTCATCTGTGAAGGTGACATAAATACTGAATGATATATATGTTTTGGCAAAATAGGCTGCCATCGAGACGACGTCTTTTTCAGAGAAGGCCTGGATTACTTAAGCAAGACAATGTAAAACCACATTGTCCATTTAGAGTCTGGGTGCTAAACCGGCCTCCCTGCAGTCCAGACCTGTCACCACTAGAAAGGTCTGGCGCATTATGAAATGAAAAAAAAAAACAAAAACAAAGGAGACCCCGAATTGTTTAGCAGCTGAAATCCTATATTAAGTATGAATGGGATTATGTACATATATGTATGTGTGTCTATATATACTTGCACACAAACATTTACATACACACATAGAGACATGTATTCTCTGAAAGGGATGTGTACCTTATTTTAACATAGAACTCAACATGTAAAACCAAGGGTATTTTGCCTACGACTGTATGCTGAGAACTTGCCTTTTTTTCCCCCCACAGTCATATTTGAAATGTGGATCATAGGAGATGAGGTAGTCAAATAAATACATATCATGGTAGTTTATTTACACAAGCAGAAACATCCATTTAATTTGTGTAAGCACTGGACAAACAGATGCAAAATTAGAATGAAAAAGTACAAAAAAGGCATTTTTCATTGATCTGTAGTTCAATACCAATGAAATATTTGTTCATAGCATTCAGTTGCATTCTGCATTCAGACATATACAAAATACACTATGATCAAATAATAATAATAAATAATAATATTGCTAAAATTTCTCTCACATACATTTTAATATAACTGCAACATTAACAAGACATTTCCTTTATTCTCCAAAACCCATGGCCATCGCATTGAGACATTTTGATTTAATGGCATTGTTATAACAGATTATAATAAAAAGCATGATTGTACAATCTCCCACGTCTGTGTCGTGTCTCAAATCAAGGCTGTATGTGACAAATCTATAAATATTTACTTTCAGTCATTCGTCCAGCCAAACAGACAGAATCATTTATTATGCTATAGAGAGCAGCAACTGAAAGTAAAGGCATGTATAGTGCATGATGGACAGTAACATTGGGTTTAAAAGTGTTTCACTGATAAACCTGATCTGTCCACTCAAGACTGCCACCAAGTGGCGATGGAGATTAAAAACTCAAATTATTCAGATCCAAAAAAAAAAAAAAAAAGGTTTAGAAGTGCAACTCTTGACTGACTTATGTGTCTTCTTAAGCATAAACTCTAACATCATTTTATTTTTTCTACATTAAATGACAGACTGAATGACATTAGACTACATGTTCCATCACATTGGCTGTTACAGCAAAGATACAATATTACAGGTAAAGGTTTCAGGTGGTTTAAAGTAACTGACAAACATAAATCTGGCAAGGTAAATGTGATCTTTAACCTGACCCTATCAGGTTCCCTTTCTCATCTGTAAATAAAAATGTCCATAAAACTCTCCTCTACTACCGGCATGCACATCTCGATTTCTCACCGACTGTGCTTTAAAAGAAGAGAAAGATTTCTGTTGAGATAAAGCATGATAGCATCTACTACAAACCAACAGAAGATCTCGAGCTACTGTAGAAGGCATGTGAGCCATGATTGATCTGAAACATGAGTAGAAATACTACTTTCACAGAATCATATCAGTCCTCCACTTCAGAGGCAGCGGAGGTAGAGGGGGTGGGGGGATGCCGATGAAACATCTAACTGTTTCTGAGTAAGGTTTTCTGATTATTGCAGTATTATCTCAACCCTGACAAGCACTTGATCACAAATATCCCATTCATGCACATAGTGGATTACAGCTGTGACATACAGACACAATGTACACTAACAGCAGCTGAAAGAAAGACCTATTGTGCGTCACTTGTTTTGCGTCACAGAAGACATGAGTGCACAACCTCGCTGATTGATTAAGGCAGACTGTTCAGTGCAACCAAAGTTCTTTCCATAAGCTGATCATTGTAGGTGATAACTGTTACGGGGAATTCCCTCTCTCGGTCTCCAGAGTGGGTTGGTGAGGCATGGCCCTCAACCTCATGCAACCCTGGGGGGTTTGATGGGCAGTCTGACGAGCTGGTCATTGGATTTGGCAAGCAGGGCTGCTGTGATGCTTTAAGTATCTGTATGACAATTTGTTCTTCCTGTGGAACAGAGGATCAGCAACAACTGCTGCACTAGTTCAAGTGCAGGATTTGCTTCATGAATTCATACGTGGTGAAGGCGACTGCCTGGGATGGTACACAGCGGATGTAGTTGAGGGACAACCCACGGTACAGTCCTTTCTTAATCCCATATTGGCCATACACATGCTTAAGGGTCTTCGTCAGGCTACTGCTCCAAAAAACAAAATAGAAATAAATAAATAAATCAGACCAAGGTCAACCACATTTTAGAGCTGCAGGTCCATGTAACACTGACCCAACGCTCAAGGCCAGCTCCAAACAATCTCTTAACTGCACCAACTAAAACACTGTAGGGGTTTACTGGTGCTGGAGAACGTTGGGTCAGTGTACTCTGGCCCTTGGATTTTACAAAAGGCTTCAAAAAGACTCCTGCGCATTTACTGGATTGCCTAAAGGGCATTTACAGGATTTCACAACTGTTAAAGCATAAGCCTTAAATGAAAACAACCAATGTTTGTTTTTTTTGCTTTTTAAAAATACCAATTCAAATACTTAACATTAATAGTTTATTTGCTCAAATGTTTTATTTGCATTTCTCATTGCTCTCCCACACAATTCTAATGTAAATCTAAATTAGTTGCACTGAGTAAACCTTGATTAAGTAAGTCACAATTACAGCTTATTTGCTGAATTTAACATATTGGGAAACCATAATGATAAAAAAAAAAAAAAAAAAAAATTTATTACTTTACAATATGTTAAACTCAGCAAATAAACCAAAACTGGCCACTAACATTAGCAATAAAATGCCAAGTTTAAGTTCTCTGTAGAGGAAGAATCACTTAGAAAATCATTTAAACATGTCATAGTCATATTACACAATCTGCAGTGATGTGGTTCTGTTGGAATGTCCAACAAACTGATAACAGAGGCATCTTTAGATTCACCAGTAGCAAGAAGGTAGCGATGTCTTTCCTAAAATTGACCAGCGGCTGGAAAGAAATGACTTACCAAATTATGCAAGAGTGTGGGACATATACATACCTAAATACACACACACACACACACACACACAATTCCAAAAAAGTTGGGATGCTGTACAGAATGTAAAAAAAAAAAAAAAAAAAAAAAAAAAAAAAAAAAAAAAAAAAAAAAAAAAAAGGTATGCAATGATGTGCAAATCATGTACATCATATTTTTAAAGGAAAACACTACAAAGACAACATATCAAATGTTGAAACTGAAAACTTTTATTGTTTTTTGAAAAATATTTGCCCATTTTGAATTTGATGCCAACAATATGTTCCAAAAAAGTTGGGACGGAGGCCTGCTTACCGCTGTGTTTCATCACCTCTTCTTTTAACAGCACTCTAAGTGTTTGGGAACTGAGGAGATGCTGCTGTAGTTTTGAAACGGAAATGTTTTCCATTCTGGTTTTCCATTGTCTTGCTGAAATAATCAAGGCCTTCCCTGAATAAGTCGTCGTCTGGATGGCAGCATATGTTACCAAAACTTGTATATATATCGTTAAGCATTAATGATGCCTTCACAGATGTCCATGTCACCCATGGCATGCACACGAATGCCCCCTTAAACCATCATGAACACTGGCTTTTGAACTGTGCACTGATAACAAGCTGCATGATCTTTAGCCCTGAGGACAGTGTCCATGATTTCCAAAAGGAATTTCAAATGTTGATTTGTCAGACCACAGGACACTTTTCCACTTCCCCTCAGTCTATTTTAAATGAGCTCAGGCCCAGAGAAGGTGGCAGCATTTCTGGACGATGTTTATATTTGGTTTCTTCTTTGTGTTTTAGAGTTTTAACTTGCATTTGTGGATGCAGTGATGAACTGTTTTCACAAACAGTGGTTTTCAGAAGTGTTTCTGAGCCCATGCAGTGATTTCCATGACAGAATCATGTTTGTTTTTAATGCAGTGTTTTCTGAGGGCCCAAAGATCATTTTTACTATTTCCAATTACATATAAGGTTTAAATGATTTGCACATCATTGCATTTTGTTTTTATTTACATTGTGCACAGCATCCCAACCTTGGGGGGTTGTATATACAGACACACATACGTATGTATATAATATTATATATGTATGCACACACATACATACATACATACATACGTTTTACACTCACTGGCCACTTTATTAGGTACTAAAATGTTGCACTCCATTTTGCCTTCAGTACTGCCTTAATTATTCGTGGCATACTTTCAACAAGGTGTTGGAAACATTCCTCTGAGATTTTGGTCCATCCTGACATGATAGCATCACGCAGTTGCTGCAGATGACTGTGGAGGCCACTGGAATACAGTGACCTCATTGTCATGTTCAAGAAACCAGTTTGAGATGATATGAGCTTTGTGACATGGTACATTATCCTGCTGGAAGTAGCCATCAGAAGATGGGTACATGGTGGTCATAAAGGGATGGACATGGTCAGCAACAATACTAAGGGCCCCAAAGTGTGCCAAGAAAATATCCCCCACACCATTACACCACCAGCAGTAGCCTGAACCATTGATACAACGCAGGATGGATCCACACTTTCATGTTTACGCCAAATTCTGACCCTACCATCTGAATGTCGCAGCTGAAATCGAGACTCATCAGACCAGGCAACATTTTTCCAATCTTCTACTGTCCAATTTCGGTGAGCCTGTGCGAATTGTAGTCTCAGTTTCCTGTTCTTAGCTGACAGGAGCGGCACCCGGTGTGGTCTTCTGCTGTAGCCCATCTGCTTCAAGGTTCGACGTGTTGTGCGTTCAGAGATGGTATTCTGCATTTCTTGGTTGTAACAAGTGGTTATTTGAGTTACTGCTGCCTTTCTGTCACCTCAAACCAGTCTGCCCATTTTCCACTGGCCTCTCACATCAACAAGGCATTTTCCTCCACACAACTTTTCTTTTTTTCTGACCATTCTCTGTAAACCCTAGAGATGGTTCTGCATGAAAATCACAGTAGATCAGCAGTTTCTGAAATACTCGGACCAGCCCATCTGGCACCAACAACCACGCCACGTTCAAAGTCACTTAAATCACCCCCCCCCCCCCCCATTCTGGTGCTCGGTCTGCACTTCAGCAAGTTGTCTTGACCACCTCTACATGCCTAAATGTGGCCATGTGATTGGCTGATTAGCTATTTGTCTTAACAAGCAATTGAACAGCGAGTGGCCGGTGAGTGTGGTTTTATATATATATATAAAAAAGCCTACTGCCTGCTCTTCAGTCCAGTTAAGTATTTCTTTTCAGCACGGTAATGAAAGGTACATCACTGACCTCACATGTCTTTGTTGGACGCAATGGATGCTGCTTTAGAGAAAATCCTAGCAGACACAACATGACTGCATCATGCTGAAAAATGTTTTCTTGCTTTTAACAGCACAGAATATCAGGTGTATCAGGCCACACAGACAGGACAGTTTGAATGGACAAGTGAGAAGCTGCACTGTTATGTTCTTTTTTTTCTACATTAGTTACAAATTTTATATAACATTATTGTATTGAGCTTATTCCTGCTGAAACTCAAAAAAACGGGTACTTTGAGTCCTCCATAATTCAAATGGACCAAACAGTTGTACATGGATAAAATATATGAACATATCATATATACATATATCAGTTTACTTACTTTTGGCCAGAATACTTCTGGCTGTGTTGATATAACACATTTGTGTGCAGTTGTTTACATTCCAAGCACCATTGTTTTCAGCATGTTTGTGTGTGCAATTGCTGTGATCAGTTGGCTACAGAGAAAATGCAAGTTTAATTGAACAGTAAGTAACTTTGCGAAATTAGGTAAATAATTATTTTCTTGTTTGATTGTTATATTAACACTCTTGCAGCAATAATAGTCATTTGATTTTGGTGACATTGAGCTTTTTTAAATATGGATTTATTTAATTTTAAAGCAGGAATTCAATATTTTTAGTCAGTTGTCACCTTTTGCAGGTGACAAAATCTGCAGCACAGTATAAACTGATGTGGTGATTGTACTTATAAATTTCATTACTTTAAAAATGCTGCAGAAAATTTTAAGCAAATAAAAATATATTAAGAAAAGCAATTTGGAAACTGTCATTATGTATAAAAATGAATGAAACTTAATAATAAATTAATTTTAAATAAAGGATTTTGAAGCAATATTTTAACAATGTCAAAGTTTCAAAACATGCCGATCACTGTCCAGTCCATATATGGAAATCATGCTGCAAATACAGCAAATTTTGAATTTACTGTTTCTGTAATGCCACAAAAACTCAATTTCTAAAGAGCTCACGCAGGCAACATCTGGCATCTTAAGTAAAAAAAATAACACTTACAGACATTTATCTGAGTCAGGGAGCACTACTCCTAACTGCATTCTTCTCCGGGCAACATCTAGAGGATATCTAAAACATAAAAGGCAGAGATACAAGAGAAAGAATTCAACTGCAGCAGTAACACTTCCAAATGTGCAGGTGTAATATTTATACTGTACAGTATTACAGAAAAGTGTTTTACTTCAGTGTTAAAAGTCAACCCCCAACCATGTACTGTTATATTGTACTACATCTAGCTTTAAAGTGTCATTACCAGAAACCTGCAGACAATACTTCACTGTAATGGCTCTGTAATACAAGATATGATACATAAGTTGACCTTTTCCTGGTCTTATTTTCTTCCAAGGAACTTATGAAATGCTTAAAACAACAGTGTTTGTAATCTTCTGGTGGCACAATGTCATACGACAAAAGTGCAGGTATAGTCAAATTCAAGAAACAAATTTCTTTGTAAAAGAACACTGACAGAACGAAATGACAAATATCTTTGTAAAATAATGTCATACTTTTGAATGAATAATATATTGCAAAACTAGCTGAGAGCCCTTAAATGGCAGCAGAAAAAGTGACACAGGGGTGCTTTGGGTTGACAACTGCAGGAACTTGTTATGCATATTAAAAGTTAATTCCTGATTTACTTGTAAACTATAAAATGGCACAGAGATTCAAAAACAGAGTACTGTAAGCAACTTCCAAATAAAAACATTCAAAATGTAACTCACGATATAGTCTGAGCGATGGCCCCAGCGACCCCCCCACACAACAGGTTGACATGAGTCTTCAGAACCAGGACATCAGGGTTGTCTAGTGATGGCTTGCCAAGGAGCTCAGGGAAGTGAGCCAGCCCCAGACTCTTTAGAGTACCAAACGTGAAAAAGGAAAAGCCTGAAGAAGAAAAAGAACACCGATTATTATGTCCAAAGAAAAGGCCCCCAGCATCACCGAGTGTGCAGAAGCAATGAAACCAAAAAAAATTATTTAAAAATTAAGCTTTTTGAAGTGACAATAACACATAAAACATTTACCTGCATAGGGAGCCATGCCAATGATGGTAGGAGTTAGACCACGGTAGAATCCAGAGATGCCACCCTCCTTTAAAGAGAAAGCATAACTGGAAGAGATACAGACTCACAATTCTCATTCTCAAACTCTCCCTCTTAAAATAGTGGGTGATATGGCAAAAATATAAACACACAGGTTTTTTGAAATCTGCAAACAAGCTGAACAAAATGCACAAGCAAAACAGACATGCCATATTTATTCTTTATTTCAGCGTTTGCTAAATTAAACTACATAAACTAATGTTAAAAAGAAACAGGAGGGGAAAAATCCAATAATTGGTAATAGTGAATAAAAAAATAAAATAAATAAAAGTGAATTAATCCAGTCAGCTACTAGATGTTCAAAGTTTTAGAACTACTGATGATTTACTCCAACAAGCACATTGTAACATAATTTACCATGATGTGACAGTCAGAGTATATCATGGCTACATTCATTACCCACCCCAACCCCTTATACCTTCAAGTAGATGGTTTGGAAGGCGTTTCCTATGCCAGTGTAGCGATGATCTCCCGTCACCTGAAAAGCCAGGCGAGCACGAACCACGTCAAGAGGATAAGTGCAAATGACTGCAGTCATTCCTGAGGAAGAAACATAGGCACAAAGAAGCGAATTCAAAACCAAACTAAAAAAAAATAAAAATCATTGCTTGAGCTACAATTCTACAAAAATAAAAGTTAAGTGGATGGTGAATATTACACACCTGCCATAGATCCAGCCATGAGCCGATGAATGTGTCCAGATATACCAAGCTGTGTACTAAGAAGCTATATGTGCAAATTACAATGAAGATTATTACATACAGTTTTACAACTAGCATGGGGAACACAAAAGGACAAGTAATTTTACAAACAGTACTGTAAAGTAAAAAAAAAAAATGAATGAAGAAAATAAGGGAAAAAGCATGTGTTTCTAAAACTGGAGTTAAAAAAAAAGTATTAGAAGATTAAAAAATGCAAGACCTAGTAGACCACCAAAACTGTCACTAACTTTCATTTTCAAGAGAGGGGAGAGAATAAAGCTCCACTCTTGCTTCAGAGCTGAAAAAACACAGGTATTTCTGTCCATCCCTCCACTGTGAGAAGACAACGCAACACTATAGGTGTTAAAGGATATGTAGCTGTCATAAAGCTGTTACTGAGAAAAGGATAATTGCTGAAAATGAATAACTTGTACTTAATTTTGATGTTACTTTGATGTAAAATTAAATAAACAAAAGGTGGTCTCTTACAGCTGCACAGTACTTTATTTTAATGAACTGTATTGCACACAAAATAAATAAATAAATGAATTAATAATAATAATAATAATAATAATAATAATAATAATAATAATAAGACATACTTTCTTATAATTGTCAAAGGCCATAAACTGAATGGCTCCATAAGGGAATATCCTGACCATCATCGCCCCATTCCCTTTGTACAGTCCGAGGAAGCCTTCTTTTTTTGGCACAGCCCTGAGAGTAGCAACCACACCTACAAAGAGTACAGGCATATTGAATTTGTTCCAACACTTCAAATTATAAATCAAACTAAATCATCTAGTTCAACCTAGTTTTACATTAAAAATGACAGTGCTAAATGGAAGAAAAGGGGTTCTTTGTATACTAAGGCTCTATATCAATTAAAGCCCTTTTCCTTGAAGAATTCAAGCCAAGAACCATTTGATTTGGCTTACCTAAGTGTTTGTAATGAGGACTGTGAGCTTGGAGTAGAATTTTCACTCTGTCCAGAGGTGCAATGGTGGTCTTGGCACAGCATCCTGCTACACCTATTAAAATAGAGTGATACATCATGTTATCTAAAGCATTACTAATCTTTAATGGCTAGCCTGGGTCAGGAGGTCAAGAAAAGATCAAAAGATGACGAGCAGGTTTCTGTAACATGCATATTAAGGTACCAGCTGTGAGTAACTCACGTCACTGTTAATCATAAACAAACCACCGAAAAAGTGGCATTCAACTCAAAAGCCATAAGACGAGGTTAGCAGTTTAGGTTCCTTTATTCCAAATGGAGCACAACAGTTAACATTTCTTTTTCATCAGACTCAAACAGCATGTCACAGTCTAAAATCTTTTAAGAATATTAATAAAAATATAGTAATAAAAATAGCTTAATTTTAAATCATAAACTAGTCTCTGTGTATTTAAAAAAAAAAAAAAAAAAACACACACACAACACACACACACACCCACCCCAGAAAACAGAGCCCACTTGTTTGCATTCAAATACTACTATATTTATATTACACTCAGCACACAGTGCACACAAAGTGCATACAAAATTATGGGCAAACAGAGCTCTTAGACCCATAGAGATACAGTACTGTGCGAAAGTCTTAGGCACCCAAGACACATTTTCAAAATCAATTTATTTGTGTAGTATGTGTTTATTTGCTGAAAAGTGTTAATATTTGAATAAACAAAATGTATAGAATATATATATATATATATATATATATATATATATATACATACACACACATATATATACGTACATTTATATATATATATATATATATATATATATATATATATATATATATATATATATATATATATATACACACATACATACACACATACATACATTTATATAATATATATATATCACTGTTGTCGAAAGAAAACCTCATATTTCCAAAATGGTAACTTTACAGGAGAAGGCAAAACCATACTTCACTTTCAATGTAAGTCAATGGAACCAGACGTCTTTCGTAGTCATTTTGGGCCATTTCTTTTGGTCCATCCTTCATGAAATTTACACACAATGTAAAGACCAACAGGCTTTTTTATATCATGTCAAAAACTGAAAAACGACAAAAATGGAGATGCAAGGTTTTCTTCAGACAGCAGCAAGATATATATATATATATATATATATATATATATATATATATATATATATATATATATATATATATATATATATATATATATATATATACACACACACACACACACACACACACACACACACACACACATACACAGGGCCAAAAAAGTATTTAGTCAGCCACTGATTGTGCGAGTTCTCCTACGTAGAAAGATGAGAGAGGTCTGTAATTTTCATCATAGGTTCACTTCAACTATGAGAGACAATATGAGAAAAAAAAACAACAGGAAATCACATTGTAGGATTTTTAAAGAATTTATTTGTAAATTATGGTGGAAAATAAGTATTTGGTCAATAACAAAAGTTCAACTCAATACTTTGTAACATAACCTTGGTTGGCAATAACAGAGGTCAAACGTTTGCACAGGTTTGCACACACTGTAGCTGGTATTTTGGCCCATTCCTCCTGCAGATCTCCTCTAGAGCAGTGATGTTTTGGGGCTGTCGCTGGGCAACATGGACTTTCAACTCCCTCCACAAATTTTCTATGGGGTTGAGGTCTGGAGGCTGGCTAGGCCACTCCAGGACCTTGAAATGCTTTTTACAGAGCCACTCCTTCGTTGCCTGAGTGGTGTGTTTGGGATCATTGTCATGCTGGAAGACCCAGCCACGTTCCATCTTCAATGCTCTCACTGAAGGAGGTTTTGACTTAAAATCTCACGATACATGGCCCCGTTCATTCTTCCCTTAACACGGATCAGTCATCCTGTCCCCCTTTGCAGAAAACAGCCCCAAAGCATGATGTTTCCAACCCCATTATTCACAGTAGGTATGGATGCAACTCAGCATTCTTCTTCCTCCAAAAACGACGAGTTGAGTTTTTAACCAAAAAGTTCTATTTCGATTTCATCTGACCACATGATATTCTACCAATCCTCTTCTGGATCATTCATATGCTCTCTGGCAAACTTCAGATGGGCCTGGACATGTACTGGCTTAAGCAGAGGGACACGCCTGGCACTGCAGGATTTGAGTCCCTCACGGCGTAGTGTGTTACTGAGGATAGCCTTTGTTACTTTGGTCCCAGCTCTCTGCAGGTCATTCATCAGGTCCCTCCGTGTAGTTCTGGGATTTCTGCTCACAGTTCTTGTGATCATTTTGACCCCATGGGATGAGATCTTGCGTGGGGCCCCAGATCGAGGGAGATTATCAGTGGTCCTGTATGTCTAACATTTTCTTACAATTGCTCCCACAGTTGATTTATTCACACCAACCTGCTTGCCTATTGTAGAGTCACTCTTCCCAGCCTGGTGCAGGTCTACAATTTTCTTCCTGGTGTCCTTCGACAGCTCTTTGGTCTTGGCCATGGTTGAGTTTGGAGTCTGACTGTTTGAGGCTGTGGACAGGGGTCTTTAATACAGATAACGAGGTCAAAGAGTTGCCATTAATACAGGTAATGAGTGGAGGACAGAAGAGCTTCTTAAAGAAGAAGTTACAGGTCTGTGAGAGCCAAAAATCTTGCTTGTTTGTGGGTGACCAAATACTTATTTTCCACCATAATTTACAAATAAATTCTTTAAAAATCCTACAATGTGATTACCTGGATTTTTTTCTCATTTTGTCTCTCATAGTTGAAGTGAACCTATGATGAAAATTACAGACCTCTCTCATCTTTCTAAGTAGGAGAACTTTCACAATCAGTGGCTTACTAAATACTTTTTACCCCACTGTGTGTGTGTAATACACATATACATATACACACATACATACATACACACACACACACACACACACACACACACCAAGGTGTTGGAAACATTCCTCAGAGATTTTGGTTGGTTATTTGAGTTATTGTTGCCTTTCTATCATCTCGACCCAATCTGCCCATTCTCCTCTGACCTCTCACACCAACAAGGCATTTTCGTCCACACAACTGCCGCTCACTGGATATTTTCTCTTTTTCGGACCGTTCTCTGTAAACCCTAGAGATGGTTGTGCATGAAAATCCAAGTAGATCAGCAGTTTCTGAAATATTCAGACCAGCCCGTCTGGCACCAACAACCACACCACGTTCAAAGTCACTTAAATCACCTTTCTTCCCTATTCTGATGCTCAGATTGCACTTCAAGTTGTCTTGACCACCTCTACATGCCTGAATGCATCGAGTTGCAGCCATGTGATTGGCCGATTAGCTATTTGTTTTAACATGTAATAGAGTGTCCGGTGCATGTATATTGTGATAAATTCACTGCTGAGGTAAATTGTTTCAAAATTTGCTTAGATGCCTAAAACATCTGCACAGTACTGTATCTCTCAGCACTGCATACAGACCAGTAAAAGAGGGTTTGTCAATATATCACCAGATACACAAATTAAGCTCATTCACAACATTTATTCATCAAAAAGATACAATGACAGACTTCACCTCCTGCTACGAAAGAGCGGAACCAGTAGTAGTAGTCCCTCTGAGCAGGACCTGGAACCTGAGGCTGACCAGCTGAGGACACAGACACCTCTATTGCCATGCTGCTTATATCAGGACTCTAGTGCAGCCATGCCTTCGGAGCAATCTGAAACATCAAAACAACATTTTAACAGCTTTGTAAAAATGACATCATGCAAAGCAAAAAATGCGATGAACACTCAATAAACAAGAAGCTTAAATTACTTCATATAAAACCATGATAAACCAACAAATGCTCATTTGTAAGATATTTTAAATATGATCTTGATCTTTGAGAATGGTCTAAAAATAGGACACCTAATTAAATATTTATTTCTGCATTAATAAATATGGACATAGTAATATTTCGTCTTCTTTTAAACAATATCTATTGATGAAGGTGATGGAATTACATGAAACATCATGCAATTCCATCATCTTTGAAATAACTTCTGAAATAACCTCAATTAGACATAAACCGTCTAGCAGTCTCTGACACTGACCGGAAGAAAGTTTTCCCACTCCTTCCTGCAGAATTCTTTCAGTGTTGTGATGTTTAGGTATTTCTAGCATGCAATGCCCATTTCAAATAACCCCACACCACGGTGAAGGACTTTGTCGCATGGTGCGAGAGGAACCACCTGCAGCTCAATGTGACAAAGACAAAGGAACTGGTGGTGGACCTGAGGAGGGACAAGGCACCGGTGACCCCTGTGTCCATCAGCGGGGTCAGTGTGGACACTGTGGAGGATTACAAATATCTGGGTGTGTATATTGACAATAAACTGGACTGGGCTAAGAACACTGACGCCCTCTACAGGAAGGGCCAAAGCTGTCTCTATTTTCTGAGGCGCCTGAGGTCCTTCAACATCTGCCGGACTATGCTCAGGATCTTCTATGAGCCTGTGGTGGCGAGTGCTATCCTCTATGCTGTTGCATGCTGGGGAAGCAGGCTGAGGGTGGCAGATGCCAACAGACTCAACAAATTGATCCGCAAGGCCGGTGATGTTGTGGGTGTGGAGCTGGACTCGCTGACGGCAGTGTCGGAGAGGAGGACGCTGTCTAAGCTGCGGGCCATTATGAACAATGGCTCCCACCCACTCTACGATACGGTGATGAGACACAAGAGCTCATTCAGCTCAAGACTCATCATACCAAAATGCACCACAGAGCGCCACAGGAAGTCATTCTTACCAGTGGCCATCAAACTCCATAACTCCTCCCTCAGTGTGTGATTCAAAAAACTGTTCATATGTGCAATAACAACAATTGTGTGTGTAGAGTACTTAAATCTGGTGCACATAAATACTGTAAATTCTATATATTGTTTTAAATTATACATACTGTAAATTCTATATATTGTTTTAAATTATTAGTAAAGTGTTTATTTTTACATAAATGGCTGCAACTGTAACAACTGCAATTTCCCCCTGGGATCAATAAAGGAATCTGAATCTGAATCTGAAGCATCTCTTAGGATAAAGATTTAGGCTTTAACTTGGCCATTCCAGAACTCTCCATTTCTTTCTTTTGAGCCTTTCCTTGGTGGATTTACTGAAATGTTTAGGGTCACTGTCATGTTGCTTCGGTTTATACATGGTCTCACATTTTCCTCAAGCACCCTCTGATACAATAAAGAGGTCATGGTGGATTCCATGATGAAGAGGTTACCAGACCCTGCTACAGCAAAGGATCCTCATAACATGATATTTCTACCTCCATGTTTCACAGTTGGTATGAGGTTCTTGTGCTCAAATTGTGTGTTTGGTTTGCAGCTAACACGTCCAAAGTGCATTGGGCATGATTCACTAATACCTACATAAGTTTATTCTTAGATTGTTCTTGAGAAAGGATACTAAGAAAAAGTCTCAGTCAGATTTATGATGTGTTCTTAAACTGCAGAACCTTTGTGCTCATGAGTGTGCTTAGATTCTGTTCTTACCCAAGAACAAATCCCAAATAAGAAACCACTAGTGCATTCAGGAATCTTCGCAAAGGCAGCAAAAGTGAGTTTTAAGAATGCTTGGTGAATGAGGCCCATTGTTCCAGAAGTACTGATCTTTGTCTACGTGTTCTCTGGCAAACTTTAGTCTTAACCCTAACCCTAACCCTGATATGATATGATATATGATATATGATATAATATATAATAATATACATTTATTTATTTTTGACAGCAAGGGTTTTCTCACTACACACTTCCCATGAAAATCAAACTTGCCAAGTCTCTGTCTGATTTAGATACATGTACATCAATGAAGTGGCAAGACCACATTTTTGGACTGATAAAGCCTTCTTTATGCAACTTCTGTTGTTCTCGAGCTAAACTTGTTAAGACAGTCTGACCTGAATCTGCCATGATGACAGTGGTTACAAACACCCCCACTTGTAAATTGTTTTCCAGTGGACAGTGGAATGGCTGATTTCTAATTGTTCTGAGACCTTTTTAAAATCCCTTCCGAAAGCATTCATAAGTATCTACAACCTTTTGTCTGAAGGCCTCAGAGAGCTCTTTGGACCTTGCCATGATGATATCGCTCCCTTCAACAATCAAGAGCAAACCAAATTATAAGTCTGAGGTTTAAACGAAACAGGCTCCTCCAAACCCTCTCCAACAATAATCTAATCGGTTGCAGCTGAACTGGTGCACCTTATTCGAACAGGCATTTTAAGTAGTAATAAATGTGGGGGTGCCTGGGAGCTAGACAGACAGTGAACAGCTGTTCTGCAACTGACTCAGTAAACCAGTTTTGGTCATTGCTGGGAGCTAATGCAACGCTCGGCTGATCATTTCAACAATATTTCGAAATCTTTTGCTACTCAATAACAAATACGACATAACCAGAATGCTCGAAATACAGCCGTCCTACCCGATAACCTGATAAGGCCACCTGAGGTCGGGGCTACAGGCAGACAGCCCTTCCACCTGTTCAGGACACACAGACAACACAGACCGAACACCACAGGCCACAACGCCGCACAGATCGTGGGAGTCATGTAATACCAGCTAACCTTTGTACCGCCATATAGTCTTTCGACACGACTAGCTTTCTACACCCGATCACACTCGTTGGATAAGAGCGGACTGTGCGCAGCTCTGTGTGTCAACAGCGAGATCTGCTTCACTCCGCAGTAAACACGGTGATTAGCGAGGAAGCTAACGAATAAACAGCCGGGGGGCGAACTAAACGCAGTCTAACAGCACATTATGTGCATGAGTGTTAAGCCGTACAGATGTGGAGGGTGCACTTACTGGGGAAGCGGAAGACTTCAGAGCTGCACTCTACACGTGTGCGCTCGTTTCAGCGCAAAGCCAGCCGTAGTGCCCTTCATGGCTACTTTTCTGGTCGCGTACTTACCGCGTCATCAGCGATGACGGCTGTCAGATGCACCGCGCAGCACCAAGTCATTTTTAAAGGAGAGTCCCACCGATTTCTCTACGTTTCTACAATACTAACTATAGTATAATGTCTTCTGCAAGATGTAAACAACATGACATCAAAACGTTTGGTTGTGAAGGATTCGGTTCTAAAGAAATGTACCGAGTCAGAATTGTTCGCAGGGGTGGAGATAGGAACCTGACGTCTGGGGCGTTTAATGCTAAAAGGTTATTACAAGAAAAGTCTATAAATATTCTCCCTAATGTGTGAAACGTTGCTCTACAATAGTTTTGAGATAAGGTTTTGCCCCTAAAATATATTTTTTAATTCTGTCTACATGCAGGGCATTGTAAAGCAAAACAGTCCTCGAAGGAAACTTCATCACAGGCTAAACTTGAAAGATCTCTGGGTTCACTGGTCGTTTTGGATGATCATTCAAATGGCCGGATGCACAACCAATCGTGGAACACTGTGGTAATATAGTATAATGTATGTATGTTCAAGTCACGAATATGCTTGAACAATACCAAGTAAGAAGCCTGACTCCTGAAGGGGAATGTCTTCTAAATGTAACAGTATGAGCTACAGCGCACTGGAAGGTAATGGCCCTAAGAACAGTAGTCACATTGTATTACATCATTTTGTTTCTTCAATCTCTTTCGATCCCCTGAGCTGCCAGAATGTGGCTGAAATGCCTTTGAGTGAGGCACCTAACCCCCAACTGCTCCCTGGGTGCTGTGGATAGGGCTGCCCACTGCTCTGGGCAGGTGTGCTCACTGCCCCCTAGTGTGTATGCATTCATTAGTGTGTATGTGGTGTTTCCCTGCATAGATGGGTTAAAATGTGGAGGTGAAATTTCCCTGTTGTGGGACTAACAAGGGTAACTTAATTTAGCTTAACTTAGATATGGACAGCTGTGGATTGCTGGGGTTCCAACTCACCTGCTGTTGGGTTTACAGTGAAGTACATGTTTAAGGACACAGATATCAAAGACATTTTCTGGTGCTCGTGAGTGGGGCAACTAAGCAAGAATTTGAATCACAGTGGTGCCACAGCCACCCATAACTGGGACCCCAAGTGGAGAAAACACCTGGTGGGACCGCCTGATGCACATGGATTAAGCTCTAGTACTTGCTGGCCAAAATACTGCAGACTTTAGGACGCTGCCTTGTTAAACACACCAGATTCAGCTCTTCAGGTAATAAGCATGGCATTCATGAACTGAATTCAAAGCATTAGATGAGGGTAAATGCTAATATCTGCACCCCTTTGGCCTGGAAGATCCCCAGTTTGAGATGCCTGGTCTGGTGGAAGGCATCCTGACTAGTGAGTAAACCGAGTAAAATATATATTGTTTACGTTACTGAGATGCTCATTTTCAAAACTGCGAGTTAGGAGAACCTTTGACTAAGCTAAGACGTTTGAGCTGGGTGAAGTACTAGTGTCCTCAAGCTAAGTTAACTCAAAAAAGGCAGTGTACTTATTAAGGTAGTTATCTTACTATATTAAGTTGAACTGACTTTAATTTTTGACAGTTGGTATGAGGTTTTTGTGGTTCAGGTTCACACACAACACTACATTTTTGCAACACATTTCTTTTTCCATTACAGTCAGACAGCTGAGCTTTGATCTCAGTTCCTCAAGGTCATTCTACCAGACGTCCTGTGAAAGGGCTGCTTTTTAAATATAAGCAATGTAGCAAATGGTCATTTTGGAGGGAGATGGGGTTCTCTTGCATTCCCTTTCCATAAACGCTATTTATGTCCAGTCTTTTCCTGGTGGTGGGGTCATCAGCGCTAACGTTTACCAGATCCCTGGAGGTTCCTTGTTTTGTTTTGTTTGTTCTGATGTTCTACACGGCCATCATCGAGTCCATCCTCAGCTCCTCCATCACAGTGTGGTATACTGGGGCCACTGCCAGGGATAGACAAAGGTTGCAGCGCATTGTGCGCTCCGCTGAGAAGGTGATAGGCTGCAGCCTCCCATCTCTCCAAGACCTGTACATCTCCAGGACTGTGGGGAGAGCGGATCAGATTATAGCAGACCCTTCTCACCCCGCACACGTATTATTTGATCCACTCCCCTCGGGCAGGAGGCTTCGGACCATTCGGACCAGAACCTCCCGCCACAGGAACAGTTTCTTCCCCTCTGCCATTGGACTCAAGAACAATATACAATCACGTCACCTCTTTATAACCCTGCCTTGGTCACTTTACTTGAATTGCACTACTCCACCTGCACTGTTGTATATAGTACTGTTGTACATGCCTTTTGTATTTTTATTTTTATTCATTCTATCTATATATTTGCATAGAGTATTTATTTATGTGGACTTAATTTTGCATGCCTATTACTACTTGTTTTTATGTTGCACCTTCATGCCGAAGCAAATTCCTAGTCTGTGAATCCTGTTCATTGACAATGGCAATAAAACTTCTTCTGATTCTGATTTTGTTTTACTCTGCCGCAGTATGTGTTACTTTAATTGCCATGATTGTGGAAACTGTGGAGATGTTCACTGTATACTTTTATATTTTTAGACTATTCATATAATTCACATGTGCAGCAATATTAGCAACAATATCAACAACAACAGCAACATTACTATTTTTATTATTACTATTATTGCAATGTATTATAGCAATAACACAACCAACAACATTATTATTATTATTATTATTATTATTATTACTGGTGATGTCGTGGTCATTGTTTTTAACAGGCTATGTCTCTAGTACTCAAAGTCCCGACCGACAGTGCGCTGTCAGCATGTACTCCACTCCACGTTTTCCTGTCACCCCTCGGACGTCCATTAAATAGCCGATGTGAGCGGGGAGCGTAGGTCGTGTTTGGGAGAAGGGGCTGTGGTGCCTGGATTTACGGGTTAAAGTGCTGTTGTACTCCGGGGCAACATGTCAGTGTTATTAAGTGTTAGCTACATTATAAAGACTACGTGTCGTCCCGCTGCTCCGGCGTGCTGCTGAACTTATGGTGGCTCGACCAACTTGCCAAATTCGCCAAAGGAAAATGCAGGAGGATCTGCCGAGTCTCACAGGCGTGGAGTATTATTAGCAGTTCAGGCAGTGCAACTGTGTCCGGTATGTGAAGTATTTGAACTCCCTTAAAAGTGTACACGGTGTAACACGCCAGCACAGAATTATCTTCACCTTGGTGACTTGCATCTCTCCACGGTGCAGTTGTGTAGTTACCGTGTCGGTTTTAATCCAAATCTAGAAAAGTAATACGGGCTGTTTCCAGACGCGGCGGTGAGCTTGTAGCAACGATAACGGATCAAGCGAGCAGCAGCAGCAGCGAGGAAACTTGAAGTAGTCCGGCTAAGCTAGCTAAAGCTAAAGCTAACTTAGCCAAGTTCCAGTGTGAATGTGCTAATAGACTTGCTGCGCCTTCACAGCTATGTTAAGCACTTGCCAGCTGTAATCAAACCGCTCGTAGCCTTTGCCGGCTGTATGTCCGATATCTGTTCAAGTGTTTAGCCGAGTATTTACAACTTTGTTTAAGCCCTTTGTGGTCAGTGAATCCTGCCACAATAGGGCGCTATGTTTAAAGCAGCACTGTTGAAAAGTGCAGCCGTTCCTTTTTAGGCTTGAAGTCGCTGGGTTATATGATCTTGTTGGGGAAACGAGCAAAGGCGTTAAGGACGAAAATGTGTAATTCTTAACCGTACTAGTCTTGCATTGTAACTTTCTACATTTTATTTACATTGTTGCCTGTTAATTACACTGTAACTAATGTGTTACTATCTACCCAAGTACACTGTTACTAACAGCAGACCAACAGCTGCACAAATCATATGAACCTTAACACTTCAGTGCCGTGCATTATTACAGCTTGTGCAAGAAATATGATGAATGTGATTCATTGCAATTTTAGCTTGTTGTACTACTAGATTTTAAGCTGAATGTTGAGTGGTAATGATTAGGTTGATCATAATTTGTTTGATTTTTTGCAGGCATGCCCCTGGGAGGCCACAGTGAAATGCTAACTTGTTTATAGTGGGTCTGATGATGGAAAAGGAATCACAAGTGTCATATTTTAAATATTTTAAATCTGAGAATTAATCCATTTCCCATGTCTGCTGGCCTGTCTCTCAACCCTCTGACCCTCATCAAACTTAGCTATGCCTCATCCTCCCAAACCGTCAAAGAAGGTCCAGCCTCCAACCAAGCGAAATGTTAGGAAACTGAAATCCTCCACTGATAGAAGGCGAACAGCAAATTCAAGCAAACCCAAGGGTCCAACAACACGTACAAGGCAAGTAAAGACCAAGAAGTCAACAGGGAAGAAACCGGCTTCCAAGAGGGTCCAGGCAAGTGCTGTTAGCAGGCTTGCCAAGAAAGCCCCCCAAGGAAGAGCAAGCAGAACCAAGAATCCATCTGACTTAACAGGATCTATCAAACTTAGACACACACGCAGCTCTCTGACACAACATGGCCCAGCTGCAGACCTCAGGGGCAGGAGGAGGTCTTTCCGGGGCAGTCTGTTGTCACACAGTGGCCCACAGGAAGTGAAGCCTCCTAGGAGGGTGGCCAAGAGCAGAGAGAGAGGCCAGCAGGCAAGGGAACAGGACACTCAGAGAATTGCAGAACCTGTTAAACAGGCTGATGATGATGATGCTGATGACCAACAAAGCAAGACACCTGTTACCAGTGTAGAGGCTCTACCTGTCAACTCAAGCTCTGAAGAAAAAGCAGATGAGGAGCATGGAGAACCACTTGTTAATGAGACTGCTACAGTGGAGGAGGAGAAGTTTGAGGTCACTACAGAAAGGGTACAAAGTGAAAACAGCCCTGTGCCCCTTGAGAACATGGAGAAACCAAGCACAACTGATAAGTCAGATGATTTGTTCGCAGAAGAGCATGACCCAGCCGCTGAAGCAGACTCTGTTTGTACACTTGATACCTCAGGCCCAACAGTACCGTCTCTGTTACAGTCATGTGACATTGCTTCTCAAAGCGCCCTAGAAGACTCTTCTCTACCAGATTTGTCTGCAGCATCTTCCGTATGTGAAATTCCCAAAGAATCACCAGCACTTCAGAACCCCACAGATGCTAAGCTGGTAGAAGACAGAGAGCCTGACATCACCACAGTCGTGAAAACCAAAGAGGAGGATCACAGAGATGAGTTGTCAAGCAAAAACGAAGGAGCATTGTCGCTTCTGTCATTGAGTGCAGGCATTTACAGTGGCTCTCTGGACACTGGGCCTCAAACAGCAGGCTCTTTCGACAGTAAAGTGTCCAGCAGTACAGATAGCACCCAGTTCTCATTTGATACAGAGTCAGAAGCAGGAAGTTTAGAGCTGGCTCTTGAGCACAGGGCCACTGGTGCTTCTCCGCTGCTGGAGGCAGACATCCGACAGCGCTTACTGCAAGCTCAGGTGAGAAGAGAGAGGAAGAAAAGGAGTAGATGCGGGACCTGCGGGCCTTGCCTCCTCAAGATCAATTGCGGGCAGTGCAGCTGCTGCTTGAACCGAAAGACTGGCCATCAGATCTGTAAGCTCAGGAAGTGTGTGGAGTTGAAGAGAAGACCCTTGCAGACCACAGCCAGAGAGGTAGGCCACCTGACTGTACTTTGACCACTGTTTCTGTTCCTCCCCAGAGGTGAAACTGAAACTCTTGTTTTAAATTGCAGTACTGCATCAGTCTTGACTTGTCATGCGATTACACATATTACACATATTCCATCCATACTCATACATTGTCCATCATACATTTTAAAAGCTTGTAACTTTTCAAGAATATGTCTTACAAAGGAGCATGTTTTTTATTTGCTGTAACAGATTACACTAGGCAAGTTTATTTTGAGGAAAATAACAGCAGACATGTAAATATTTGTAACAGTAACTATTAGGGATGTAAACGATTAATGCTTAACAGACAAATGAGCAATTGTTTGGCCAATGCTATTGGTTAAAAATGTCAACATTAATTTAATTTAAATGTATTTTATTTCTATTTGAAGTGTTTATCATTGACGTTGAGGAATAGTTTTGGTTCTGCAGTTGGTTCTGTTGATGTTGGCCTACTAAAAAATGAAGTGCACAGCTATAAACAGCTACAACAGCTTGGTGGTGTGCTGAATCCCTTTCCGAAAGGATGATAGCACATCCACAATGATCAAAAGAACGTAAAGTAATTAAAAAAAGAATATTATTCCTGCTGTACACATTTTCCGATGCAGCCCATTCTTGTATAAGTGTGCACAGCAGTTTTAGCTGCTACAGGAGTTTTTATGAAGCATAATCATTTTAGTTATTGCTGTTGTCTTTGTACACATGCAAATTGTTATCAAAAAAAACCCAAGCAAGCCATTAACAAGCCATTAACAAAGCTACAGTAATAACATGGTCTTTTATTAAAACAGTAAAACTAGATGCTCTAAAACTTTCGATACCCAGGGTTTTGTTTTCTGTGCATGTTGGCCATCTGGCTTTGAAAGAAGTGGTAAGAAAGAAGTGAAGAAGAGCAATAAGGCAAGCTTTTAATGTGATAAACAGAGGATGGCTCTTATTAACGGCTCAGGGATGGGAAACACATGGGTTTGTAGTAGAGCACTGAGCACTTTTATTGCGGCGCTTCTGCTTAAGAATGCGTGTGGCTGTATTCTCGGTTTTATGTGACTGTTAGCGGTACTCTGAGCTGAATGGGAAAACCCTATCACATGAGCTGCTGTCAGTTCAGCACGTGGTGTAAGTGTTTGTGCGTGTACGTGAATGAAAGCCTTCCATGTGCTGAAGTGTGTCTCCACCCTTCCTTATTTGCTGTTGGCAGAGAAAGCTGTAGCGTGCAGTTTTTCTCCTGAGTTGATCGCTGTGCTTTCAGGACATGTCACGTCATGCATTTTCTGTTAAACTTGCCTCAAGGCAAATGTGAGAGTGCTTCGCCACCTGTGGGACTTAAAATATTAGCTAGTTTCTGCAAATAAGCAACTGGGGGTATCTGTATTAGTGTGTCTGTGGCTTCTTAAGAAAGAGAGGAGGGAGAGGGATCAGGACAACATGACAGTGCCATGGCAAAGTTGAATTCAGTTATTGTAAAATCGTGACAAATGCGTTTGTTAAATGTAACATATGATAATTTTGTTAAAAATGCTGCAGATTTGGTTAAAAATTTTGGTTAAAATCTGAAAGTTGATTTTTTTTATGTTACATAATTGATCATCTGTACAAACATGGTGCAACGTAGTGCATGATTTGTTAAAAATTGTTAGTGGCTTGTGAAAATGTTGTGGAAGTGATCAATTAAAATGTAAATACTTGCAGAGATTTATAGAAATAAAGTGTTGCATATTGACATTTATCTGTTTCCTACCTTGTTAAATCATTGTTGATAATTATTGTGAGAAATCATTAATTTGATTAGTGTCTTCACATAGATGAATATTATTAATTATTAATAATAACATATAATTCAAGGTAAATTGAGCAGATTTGTTATTTCAAAAGTGTGTATCAAACTGGTAGCCCTTCGCATTAATCGGTACCCAAGAAGAAGCTCTCAGCTTCAAAAAGGTTGGTGACCTCTGCACTAGACAGAAGTCTGGAAACACATCATTGGTGCCTAAAATGTAGGTCAGTGTTCACATCTGTCGTGTGGTCTGACTTTGTCATGGATGATATAAAATTGATGAATAGAAATGCTGCCCATGTATCACAGACAAGGTTGAGGGAGGATGTGCTTTTAAAATAATAGGACACAATATATCCTACTATATGCACTATGCACAAATGGATCAAGGTGTTACAGCCCTAGTCACTGAGTGGGTTTAATAAGTAACATGCAAGCATGTGAATTTCTAACATATTCAGGTTAGGTGGTTAACTGGTTGTCCTAATACTTATTATTCAGTAACACAAATAGCCATGCTAAAAGGAAGGCTTATAGGAGTGGGGAAGGCCTGTTTTTTAAAGGCAATGAAGACGATTCACTTTGTTGAAGCATCATATGTTGACATTTTCTTTGTGTTTATAAACTCATGACAACATGTGGGTGGCTGCTTTAGTACCATAGCTTTACACCCGTTTCCACTTCAGGTAGTGCTTTATGTTTTGCCCTGCTCACAGATCACAGCATGTTAAATATCTCTGCACCTTATTCCACCACTTCATGTCCAGAAATGTGTGCTCTGTTGGTGCTGCACTGTCCTGTCTGTTTACTGCGTCTACTGTCTGTTTAATTTATCCCATTTATTTTATTTTCTAGCTGAATTTTTTGTTTGCACACTATGTCTGCACGTTTGCACTTTGTGCTTTTTGTTCCTTGTTGCACCGTGTTGTTCCTGGAGGAACGTAATTTCACTCCACTGTGTATTTGTATATAGATGGAATGACAATAAAAGCCTCTTGACTTGACTAATGTTCAAACATGCATCACGAATATCACATAATAAAGTGAGTAAATTAATTCACAGAGGTTCATGGCAAGTTATTTCTAACAATACTTCTTGCCAGTTTTTAGTATACAAAAATCCTAACTTTTAAGGAGAATGAAAAATGTTAATGGAAATCATTTTGGAACATTTTTGTTGGTCCATTCATTATAAAATTTGCACACAAAAGCCATAATTTTCTAATTTCATAAACAAATAAAAACTGATTGGTTCAGTGAAAGATGTTTTTGGCCCAGATACAATGGCCAGGATAAATCTGAGCCAATGATATAAGATCAGGTGGTTTAAGGATGATTAGGTTAGATGATTCAAAAACAGTTTAATAGAGGTGTATCGTTACACATATTTTCAGGTTTGATATGGTTTTCAGATCTGAGGTCAAGATTTCATTTGAATTTGATAATAAAATAAGCCTCAAAAATCATACATAAATTTAAAAATGGCTTCAGAATAAAAGCGCGACTACATTTTTCAGTACCCACTGATGCCGAGTACAATACCATACTGAATAACCTGCTTTGAATAAAGTCGTTAATGTAAATGAGTGCAGTGTATCTTAAAAGTTAAGTCATTTTTAAATGACATGTGTCAGCTAGCTATGCTACATTAGTTACCTTTGATTGAGTAGTGCTGCATTGGAGAAGAGTGGGCTTTGTTCCACATCACCGATGAATCCCTAGCAATGACGCATGCATTGCCAAAGCCACTCCCCCTCCCTGCCTACCTTACTCTGATAGGATGCACCCAAATGCATAGTTTTGATCATTGACAGTGATTTCCACAAATTATGGCAAATGACAGACCCTTGGAAGAAACTGGGGTTTATATAACCATACAGTTTTAAATTTCTCTAATTTTATGATCATGTATTGAATAAGTTAAACCATTAGTATTAAATGGATTCAAATTGACATTTAATTTTTTTATGTTGCTAATTGATTCAGAATAACGAAAAAAAAATGTTTTGCGAAATTGAGAGTCTCTCAATCTAAAGTTTGTTTATACTTTTTGTTGTATAATGTATAAAATGTATAGTTTATACATTTATGCAGAAGAAATTATAGACCAATCCATTTGTTCACCTACATTCTTAAAAAATCTACTGCAGTTGTGGGATGTGTTTGTGCAGATAACACAAGGACACAAGGTTAAAAGGAGTTTGTAGTGACTCTTCTGGCAGGGTGATCAGGATCAGCCTGTCTTCACACTTACAATGCCAGGAAAGACGTTTTCTACATGTCAAGTGACAAACATAATCCACTAAAGCTGCTAAACAGGCTGAAGATCAGGCCTAGGAACAGGTACTGTACAGTCCACATGTGTAATAAAGCTGGACAGATTTTAAGTTAATCTTTAAAGGGCTTCAGTTATAAACAGACTACCTGTGAAAAATCACTTATCTCATAATATAATGTAGCATGTCTGGCGGTGTATATGTGTCTCTGGTTCTCAGAAAATTGCCCATGTTTCTTATAACGGCCTGTTTGCTGAGACAGCACTGCTGCGTACCTGTAATAGCTACAATTTAGTACCTGCTACATTCTGCCTACCTCCTACTATTTCTGTACTGTAACATTTGTGTTTTGTTTTCATTTGTATGGACTCTTCAGGCTTGTTTTCTTTCTTCCAAGTGGCAAAATAAAGCTGTGACTTTGCTCATGGTTACATTTCAAGATGACATTTTGGAGATTTACCATGTATTCATTCCCATTCGAGCAGGAGTCTAATATTATATGGCCTCTATTGCTCATTTATGGCTTTTTCAGGTAATGGCAGGGAAAAGTCTGGTCAGTGGGCAATGTAGCAAGTTAGCCAGGCCATTCAGAACTGTGGAGTATTCACGTATGGAGGGAGTACAAAAAGCTCTTCTGTAACTATTTAGTGTCTCAGGGTGCCATGGAGATGGAACTACAGCAGTTTGCATTGTAAATGTGACAGAGGCTTGTTGAGCTTTGCAGAGGAGGATAAGGAAAGAAAATCAAGGGAAGATGAATGGTAAGAGGCCAGGTGGCTCAATTAGGTCTGGCTTTAGTCATTTCTGACAGCACTCCTGGGTCACACTGCATGCTCTGGCAACACAGCAATATATGATGATCCAGATACTTCAGCCAAATACGATTTCTAATACAGGGTGGGTTGTGCCACACCACTGGAATTTTACATTATTGTTCTCCTGGGAAGCAGTTTTAGGTAGTTACTAAAGGTAGTACATTTATATTGAGAATAAAGCTTGAGTGCTGATAGCTTGAGGGCCTTTCAGATACTCTTTGTCTTCATAGAAGATAAGAAGACACGTCTGTGCTCTCACTGCCTGGTCCTGAGGCTTGTTCTTGGCTTGGCTTCAATCCTTCCTGCTACATCTCATTCTTTTCTTACCAGAAATCAGCTCCTTCTGTAGTTTAGTAAAATTTTTGGTGCACAATCTTCAGAACATGCTTATCAAAAGGGTGACATTGTGCTATGGAAATATTATTATTCCATTATTCAAGACCCAGTTCTGTGTGATGTCCTAGATTAATGCTGTTTTATTTCACTGTATACTGGTATATCGCTGTCAGAAGAAAATCTTGTATCTCCATTTTTGGCATTTTGTGGTTTTTGACATAATTCGAAAATATGTAATTATCTAAATTTCACGATGAATGGACCAAAAGAAAGGATCCAGAATGACTTGGAAAAAAGTCTGATTATACTGATTCACATTAAAAGCAAAATATGATTTTCCTTCTCCTGTAAAGTTACCATTTTGGAGATACAAGGTTTTCTTCCAACCACAGCGATATGTTTGCGACAACAATTAAGCTCTTATTTCTATTGAAATTGATATCCTGGTTTGATGAGTGATAGATGAACTGTATACCTATACTCTACCAATGTACAGAAGAGTGACTGGATGTGTTGGGTCACCTTCATGAGATGAAAACACCAGAACAGCTTCAGTGACTTTTGGCATTGATTCAAGTCTCTGGAAATGTACTGGAGTAATAGAACTCCATTCATCCAAAAAATCTTCCCTCATTTGGTTTTGATGATGGTGGTAGAGAGTGCTGTCCAACACGATGGTCCAAAATATCTCATTGGTGTTCGGCTGGGTTTAGATCTGGTGACTACAAAAGCCATAACATGATTTACATCATTTCCATACTCATTAGTTCATTCAGTGGCCTCGTGTGTCCTGTCAATGGGGGCTTTGTCATCTTGGACCACTCCCAACAGGATAGAAGTGTTAAATCGTAGGAAAAAGGTGATCAGTCAGAATAACTTCTGATCTGTAGTGACCCTTGCCTCTAAGGGGACTTCTCTGCATGGAGTACCACTTAGAGTAAACGTTACCGTGTCAGCGAACATCATGTGAGGTCCAGTCAGTGAGATGAGTTTCCAGTTGGCATCATTGCTTTAAAATGATGTCAGACTCAGAAAAATGTACCTCACAATACTTATTAAGGAAGCGGCAAGAGGAAGACGTCGTGTTCTGAGACACATAATCTGGACGTCCGTCCCACTGCCGTGTTTTAAAGTTCAAAGCATAAACTTTGCCTCTTCTTCTGACCAACATGTATGGAAGGCAAATCCAGCCAAAAAGGAAATGAAAATAAAAACAATAAAATGTAAATGCAAACTTCTTTTTGCCATTTCTTTTTCCAAACATCTCTGCAAGTATCCTGCCAAAATTGAAAATGAAATGAAATGCCTTCATTTGCAATTTCATTTTTCACATAAGCACGAGCCGTTTGTGACAAAAATAAAAATAAATTGAAAAAGCTAACAAACAAAAGAGTTTGCGCTTCATGAAGAAAAGCCAAAGTGAAGTTTGTGTTCTCTTTTGTCTGTTAGCTTTTTCATTTTAGATTTGGCCGTGAAAAACCAGAATAACGACTAAAATGAAATGAAAGGCGTTTTCAATGTATTTTTATTTTTGTCACAAACGGCTCGTGCTTATGTGAAAAATGAAATTGCAAATGAAGGCATTCCATTTCATTTTCAATTTTGGCAGGATATTTGCGCAGATGTTTGGAAAAAGAAATGGCAGGTTTACATTTACATTTTATTGTTTTCATTTTCATTTCCTTTTGGCAGGATTTGCCTTCCATAAACATGCCCGCCATGTTGAACGCTTTAAACTTTCGCTATAACGCGATGCACATGTGCAGAATGTACTTACATGTTCCGATTGGAATGTAATTGGATTCAGGCATTTACATGGCTATTATTCTTGTGTTTAACGGATTATTTACAAGATTACCCACCTTGATCAATCGGGTGGAAATTGTATTTCGAATGGCCTCAATCGGACTAGACTATTCCACCTGTGGTATTAACATGGACTTACTCTATTCCGATTGAGGTGTTAGCCAGATTATTAACAGATTGTAAGGGTGCATGTAAACGTGGCTGTTGTAGGGGGATCAGTCATTTAGGTCTGTACTGTTCTCTTGGTGTACTCCGTGCTCGCCCACTTATGGAGAACATGGTGAAGGTTGAGTCATCAAATCACTTTTTTCCAGCACTCTGCAGGTATGTTAGGTCTGAAGTTTGTTTTTTGCCCAACTGAGCTCTCAGATGTGCATTCCTATTTGTTTTGAGCAGTTCATTAATTGCGATTATACTATATTTTCCCTCTGTACTTTTATATTTTCCTCTTCCCACTTAATTTCTTATTTTCCCATTCTCCCTCCAAAATCAAGGTTAGCTGGGCCTGCTCAGCATTTTTATACATGCCACTGAGGATGGTAGGATGTTAAATTGCTTCCTTGTATTGCACAGTACAACTGCACGATATAAGCATCTGCACTTGTTATGTTTCTCCACTTATTTTTTCAGAGTTTTCCTTTGTCACCTGTCTTTAGCTAGTGAGCTTTGCATATAAACTGTAGATCTCCTTGTGTGCTAAGATGCATTTAAATCATCTGTCTGCCTGACTGCTATTCTCACACTATTTGATTAACTGAACCGAACTGTCATGGTTTCCATGGTTTCATCCTCAGTCACCTTGACATCTAGTGTCAGAGCATGTGTCTGCCTTCTCAGGCCTTGATATGTTTGGTAGATGTAATAAAGATCAGTATCTTTGCTGTGCTGTGATTCAGGAGTTGCTGTTATTTCTCTTTTTATGTAGTGCATGAGCTTCTGGCCTCTAATTATATAACAGTAAAAGTAATAAATGTTTGGTTTATGAATTGCATTTTTTCTGTGTCCACACATTTTAGCAGCAGACAGATTAATAACATTTTAACATTTGTTTTTCCACTTACAAAAGGTTGTGAATTTTACAATATTATATAAGCATCAAGCTAGGAGTACCATCATTTGATGTTGCTCTAACTTAAATATGGCTAATCGAAGCTTATAGCAGACATTAAAGTACCGTTTTTTTTTTTTTTGCTTCAGTAAGCTTTATTTTTCGGTGTACTGGATGATGGTGTTATCCATACGGCTAATTTCTGATTGTACCACTATGGCATTTGCAAATACCAAACTAACAGCTGTTGAGATGTTGCAAATGATGCTACAAAAAGCTTCCTTAAATTGCTTACAATGACATATTTTTCACTAGAGAGGTCTCCAAATCCCAAAAGGTATGGTGCTGTTTTAAAGGGGCTGTCATATTATTTCCTTAATCCGTTTATGCTTTAATACAGTTACAGTTAATGAATTCCTGTGTCAAGAACAATGTTAGCCATTTCAGTTATGAGATTCTTGCAGTTTTCTGCTTCCTCTCTTATATTTGAGCTGGGTGGGACTATTTTGGAAGAAGCTTAATGTCAAGTTTTTTCTTACTAGTCAGAATTCATCAACTACATCTTGCCGAAGTCTCTTTAGTTGTGCCTTGTCACTAGTGGATCTGCATCCTCTGGTTTGCTCTGCGCACCATTGTCACACGTGTACACTGTATTAGGTACAACACTGCCCAATTGGTACCCTACATGCATGCATCTTATGATGTTGTATTAGCAGATTAGCTTGGAGTGTTTAATACTGAAAACACTATGTAAGCAGTCTCATTCTCTTTAATACTACAATTCTTTCTATGATTAAAGACATTCAGTTTAGAGCACCAGGAGATGGAAAGGATATGGACAAAAACCCAGTAACATGCACAATGTTACTATCATTGGTTTAGTATGAGAGCATGTCTGTGGTTCAGTCTCAAGTGGTTCCTTACTCCCTGTATGGTGCACTGCATAGGTCATGAAATGACACCTTCTGCACCCGGACAGTGCAATAAATGTTAGATAGGCTGTTGTGCATCTATGTCTGAATAGAAGCGACTCTGATTTGGACATACACAGATCAGACATAACATTATGACCACCTCCCTGTTTCAGGACCCCCATGGACACTCACAGAGCAGGTACTATTTGGGTGGTGGATCATTCTTAGCACTGCAGTAACACTGATATAGTGGTGGTATGTTAGTGTGTGTTGTGCAAGTGGATCTGTGTTGATTTTTGATAAAATGGACAATAGGTGTAGAAACAAGGAGGGGGTCATAATGTTATGCCTGATCGGTGTAATGCACTATTCGTATGTAGAACCCTTTAAATATAATGACCTACATAGGGATTAGGAAGCCATTTGAGATTTAGCCTGTATTTTATTCATTCTATTGTTATTGTAGTGCAAATATAGGCCAGGAATGCTATCATGCATAACTCAAAGCAAAACTCAGGTGCTCAGGTGGATGATTACACCTGAACGCTCTGTGTTTTCATTAATAAACATGTAAGATAGCATGCCAACTAAGCAAGGAAGAGTGCAAAATTCTCAGGTAGTCATTACTGAGTTATAACTAATTCATAGCCCAGTTTCTACCAAAAAACAAAAGCTTAAAAAAAACTAACTGCCTGCTGCCATGGTGTTGTTCATGTTGCGTTGACTATGCCACTGTCAACTGCAGCACCCACACAGTTTTGACAAAGCTTTTTAGCTTTTAGCCGTTCTTCCTAATTTAATGTTGGTTAATGATCATTAGGTCACAAATCTTCAGTATCAAGGAGAAAGTTGCAAATGGGTCGACAGCCCCTTTACATTAATGCTAACTCTCTGCACTGCAGGTGTTTCTGTCTTTACAGAGCTTCATTGTATTGTTTCTCAGTCAGTTACATTGTCTCTACTGATTTTGTACCTCTGAGCTCAGCACTCTCATAAGAAGCCTTTAAGTCCAAGCTTTTGTGTCTTAGTGTAGCAAACATACAAATAGTCTGGCTCAGTACTCTCAACACAAACATACACGCGCACTGTGCCAGTGAACTCGTTCAACCCTCTGAAGTTTTGCTGTTGTTCAGTCATGGAAGGAAGTCTTGAACAAAATAAGCTTGTGTGACCCTACACCCACATCCCAGCAATGGTCACTTCAACACTGGGAAATGCCTGGCACTTAACACTGTGATGCTGCACGAAAGACACACCTAATAGGGAGAGTAAAGTGTTCAGTACTGTCAGTACAGCTCTTTTTGTAATTGTACCAGCTTATAATTGTTCAGCATACGAATGAAGAGACATTTGAAGTAAAACTTGCTTTTCCCTCAGAATACAGAAAATGGAGAAACAGTGTAGGAATGTGTCATAAGTGATGTGTGTGTGTGTGTGTGTGTGTGTGCCAGCAGAGTGGGCCTGGCTGGTAGGAGGCTGAGGTGGTAGAAAGGATTCATAGGAATCGTGAAATGTCAAAAACATTGTGAACATCTTTGTAGCACTCCCTGCTATTGTATGATGGCGTCTCATACCCTCCACACTGCCTACCACTGTACACAGAAGGTAGCCACACCTGAAAACACAAGCCACATCATGTTCAATGTCTCTTGACTTGCACTGGGCACATCACAGCTCTGTGAATGACTTCTTTCTTGTAAATTAGGGTTGAGTGAAAGGCACATTAGAATATTTAGGTTTTTACAAAAAATATGGCAGCATTTGAAAAATAAAAAAGAAGTCAACAATTTACCTCAGTAGTCTTTACCTAATTAGAGCTAATTTTGCAGTCTAGCAGTGGAAAAGGTCCATTCACAGGATGAATTAAACCTTTAATCCAGCGCCACAATTAGCTATTTCTAGCTTTTGAGCTACTCTTCTCCATTAACCCTTTAAGGTCTACAATAAATGTTGCTATTTCTGCCATTTAACCTGCTCTTCTTTATTATCCAACATGTTTTATCTTAGTGCTTTTTGTACATCTTTTTTTGCTATATCAAAAAATATGTCAAATTAGATTGGACCTCTGTATTTTGTCAATTGTTACACCCTCATAAAGTTCACATTTCTGTCACCTTTGTTGTTAGTCTAATAAAACAAATCAGTAGCGATCTGAATTCAGTTCTGAATCTGTGCGCACACTCACTCAGAAGAACAAGATAACACAGACAAAGCTGCAGGTACAATGTACTATGCTAAGGCGGCAGAGTATTTACGACACATGTCTTTGAATGTATTTGTGGCGAGACATGCTATTTTTGCAAATAGATTGCTACATGTAGTGACTACGAATAGGCCCGTCATAACTATTACATAATCACCTAATCACAGTTATTTGAGCTAACAGCAGCTGTTATCTCTATCTCTAACATCTCTAGATGTTAAGCTTTCACAGTCAAATGCTTGTGTCACAACAAACAGAATGGGAATCGGTGCATTTTTATCCATCAGACTAAGGATCAAGATCAAATACATGTAAATTAATTTATTGACACACTCATGGGAAAACAACAAACGTTCTAACTTCTGGCTGGTGTTGTACCACCTTTAGAGTTTACATTATGAATAATATTTGTTTATTTGAGCTTGATCTCGCTTCAGGTTGGAGCTACTGTTCAACAGCTAGGAAGGAAGCCAGTATAGCCACTTTAGGCTTGTACTTCACAGTGAGAAATAAAGGTTCTGTGCAGGGACAATGTTTCGTTCATCAAGGTACAACAGCCGTTTTATGGTCCAATTCTGTACCTTAAATATGTTTTTTGTTCCAGGTGAAAAGTACGTATTTGTTCCTTTTCATAACCTAATGTTTTGAAACAGAACAATGAAATAAAAAGCCTGGAGACAAGACGGGGTGTGTGGAGTCAATACAGCTTCGTAAACTTTGTGGGGGGTAGTTGTGGGCTGGAGGTTAGGGAACCAGCCTTGCAACCGGAAGGTCGCCGGTTTGATCCCCTGAGCCGACAGGACATGACTGAGGTGCCCTTGAGCAAGCCACCTAACACCCCCTGGGCACTGCAGACAGTGCTGCCCACTGCTCTTGGCAAGTTTGTTGACTGCCTAGTGTGTGTTCACTAGTGTGCATGTGGTGTTTCATTGCACGGATGAGTTAGATTGCGGAGGTGACATTTTCCCCGCTGTGGGACTAATAAGGGTCATTTAATCTAATCTTAAAAATATAATTTCAATGGATTATGGTACAATTATGTTCCCTGACTAAAGGTATTGAGATGTACCCTTGAGGGTTCCGCCCCAGGGACAGATTCATACCTTTTTTCTGAGATTGTTCAATAGTTCGATACAATGAACAAAAGAAGTTACGTTGTTAATTGCAATTATTTATATAGCAATTAATTTTCAACTAAATTTTCATGGTTGTGATGGGCACAAGTACAATACTGTTTTTAATATATTTAAAACATACTCCTGAGCCTTTGACGTGACGTGGTTAAGGATTCCTGGATTACTATTTACCAATATTATTTATGTGCATTGGATCATCTATAGACCATCTGTGATTGGTCAGAATGCAAGTAATTAAACATTGGGATTGGGTAGAGGCTCATTAGCATATTGTCAGTGAATAATCTGAAAATTATTGAGTTAACTATATTTTGTAGCCCTCTTGCACAACGAAACTACACTGCTCAAAAAATTAAGGGAACACTTAAACAACACAATATAACTCCAAGTAAATCAAACTTCTGTGAAATCAAACTGTCCACTTAGGAAGCAACACTGATTGACAACCAATTTCACATGCCGTCGCAAATGGAATAGACAACCGGTGGAAATTATTGGCGATTAGCAAGACACACTCAATAAAGGAGTGGTTCTGCAGGTGGGGACCACAGACCACTTCTCAGTACCGATGCTTTCTGGCTGATGTTTTGGTCACTTTTGAATGTTGGTGGTGCTTTCACACTCGTGGTAGCATGAGACGGACTCTACAACCCACACAAGTGTCTCAGGTAGTGCAGCTCATCCAGGATGGCACATCAATGCAAGCTGTGGCAAGAAGGTTTGCTGTGTCTGTCAGCATAGTGTCCAGAGGCTGGAGGCGCTACCAGGAGACAGGCCAGTACACCAGGAGACATGGAGGAGGCAGTAGGAGGGCAACAACCCAGCAGCAGGACTGCTACCTCTGTTTTTGTGCAAGGAGGAACAGGAGGAGCACTGCCAGAACCCTGCAAAATGACCTCCAGCAGGCCACAAATGTGCATGTGTCTGCACAAACGGTTAGAAGCCGACTCCATGAGGATGGTATGAGGGCCCGACGTCCACAGATGGGGGTTGTGCTCACAGCCCAACACAGTGCAGGACGCTTGGCATTTGCCAGAGAACACCAGGATTGCCAAATTCGCCACTGGCGCCCTGTGCTCTTCACAGATGAAAGCAGGTTCACACTGAGCACATGTGACAGAAGTGACAGAGTCTGGAGACGCCGTGGAGAGCGATCTGCTGTCTGCAACATCCTTCAGCATGACCGGTTTGGCAGTGGGTCAGTAATGGTGTGGGGTGGCATTTCTTTGGAGGGCCGCACAGCCCTTCATGTGCTCGCCAGAGGTAGCTTGACTGCCATTAGGTACCGAGATGAGATCCTCAGACCCCTTGTGAGACCATATGCTGGTGCGGTTGGCCCTGGATTCCTCCTAATGCAGGACAATGCTAGACCTCATGTGGCCGGAGTGTGTCAGCAGTTCCTGCAAGATGAAGGCATTGAAGCTATGGACTGGCCCGCCCATTCCCCAGACCTGAATCCGATTGAGCACATCTGGGACATCATGTCTCGCTCTATCCACCAACATCACGTTGCACCACAGACTGTCCAGGAATTGGCAGATGCTTTAGTCCAAGTCTGGGAGGAGATCCCTCAGGAGACCATCCGCCACCTCATCAGGAGCATGCCCAGGCATTGTAGGGAGGTCATACAGGCACGTGGAGGCCACACACAATACTGAGCATCATTTTTACTTGTTTTAAGGACATTACATCAAAGTTGGATCAGCCTGTAGTGTGTTTTTCCACTTTAATTTTGTATGTGACTCCAAATCCAGGCCTGCATTGGTTAATAAATTTGATTTCCATTGATGATTTTTGTGTGATTTTGTTGTCAACACATTCAACTTTGTACAGAACAAAGTATTCAATGAGAATATTCAGATCTAGGATGTGTTATTTGAGTGTTCCCTTTATTTTTTGAGCAGTGTATAAGAATACGGGTTGCAGACTGTTGCTTATAAATGAGCTACATTTGTTGAAGAAAACAAAAACTTCTGTGTCCACTTTTCACATATATAAACAGTAAGAGCAGCTCAGCATCTGGATTGTTGTCATGTTTATGTTGCAAGAAACCTCATTGCTATTTGTACTGGCTTATCATACCGTGGTATCTGTGAGGACTGTTTAAACTGAAATGAGTGTTTGATACAGTGTTTCTCAAGACGCCCTGCACTTTTTAGTTTTCCCTGCTTTAACATACCCGATTCTAAATAGGTAATTATCAGGTAAAAACAAACTGCACCCAAGTTGAACTGGGAATCTTTGATCTTAGATGTGCAAAATAGTGGGACTTTCGGAGCAGTATTGAGAGCCGCTGCTTTAATGCATTACAGATTATTCCACCGAGGATTTTTTTATATGGGACTTGGGGATATGGGTCAAGGAGAGAGATTAGAAATGACAGTGCTTTCTGTGGGAAAAAAGACCCCAAAACCATACAAAATCCCTATCCAAGGATATTAATCTCTGTCTAAACTTTTGGTTCATTCAGTTTAACCAACTTACTGTGGTGAGGTGAATTTAATATGCCTTGTGATTTTAGGGTACAGTCTAAACAACATTTTAATGTCAGCTTTCTTTAAGTTAGTTTTAATCTTCAAGTCTTTAACTTAATTTTTCATCTTTGAACTGAACCAGACTCACTGAACTCAAATGAACACACATTCTCACATCCATTTCTAGGAGACAAAAAATAAACAGTCATGGAGCAGTTTACTCGTGGTGTTTTTGCTGCTGTTGTGGAGTGCCACACTAAAGAAGCAGCAGGTAGAACATTTGGGTGAGACCTTGGATGTAAAGTTAGAGTTTTTGATGTACAAGCACTGCACTAAGTTTATTAAAAAGCTTTGGTCCACACAAGTGTCTTCTTGTAAGTCGCTCTGGATAAGAGCGTCTGCTAAATGCTGTAAATGTAAATGTACAGTGCCCTCCATAATTATTGGCACCCCTGGTTAAGATGTGTTCTTTAGCTTCTAATAAATTGAGGGTTTTTTTAAATAATATAGGACCACGATGGAAAAAAGAGCAAAATCCAACCTTTATCTCAAGTGCATTTATTCAGTAGGAAAAAAATCCCACATTAAGAAATAATTGTTTAACATCAAATAATGTGTGCCACAATTATTAGCACCCCTGATGTTAATACTTTGTACAACCCCCCTTTGCCAACAAAACAGCACCTAATCTTCTCCTATAATGTTTCACAAGATGGGAGAACACAGAAAGAGGTATCTTCGACCATTCCTCTTTGCACAATCTCTCTAAATCATCCAGCGACCTGGGTCCTCTCCTCTGCACTCTCCTCTTCAGCTCACCCCACAGGTTTTCAATGGGGTTAAGGTCTGGGGACTGAGATGGCCATGGGAGGAGCTTGATTCTGTGTGTGGTCAACCATTTCTGTGTAGATCTTGCCATATGTTTAGGGTCATTATCTTGCTGAAAGACCCAGTGACGACCCATCTTCAGTTTTCGGGCAGAAGCCACCAGATTTTGTTTTAAAATGTCCTGGTATTTCAAAGCATTCATGATGCCATGCACCCTAACAAGGTTCCCTGGGCCTTTGGAAGAAAAGCAGGCCCACAGCATCACTGATCCTCCCCCGTATTTCACAGTGGGCATGAGGTGCTTTTCTGCATACTCAGCTCTTGTGTTACGCCAGACCCACTTACAGCATTTGTTGCCAAAAAGCTCTATCTTTGTTTCATCTGACCAAAGCACACGGTCCCAGTTGAAGTCCCAGTACTGCTTAGCAAACTCCAAACGTTTACGTTTATGATTGTGAGTGAGAAAAGGTTTTTTCCGTGCATGCCTCCCAAACAGCTTGTTGGCGTGTAGATAGCGTCTGATGGTTGTTTTGGAGACTTTGTGACCCCAAGATGCTACCATTTGTTGCAGTTCCGTAACAGTGAGCTTTGGAGAACTTTTTATTTCTCTTATCATCCTCCTCACTGTGCGTGGTGGCAAAATAAACTTGCGTCCTCGTCCAGACTTGTTTACCACTGTTCCAGTTGTTTTAAACTTCTTAATAATTCCTCTGACAGTAGATACGGACAGGTGTAGGTGAGTGGCTATTTTCTTGTAGCCATTGCCTGACCTGTGAAGGTCAACACACATCTGCCTTACTTGAATGCTATGTTCCTTTGTCTTTCCCATGTTGAAGAGAAATGGCCTCTGTGTCACGTCATAATTATACCCCAGGGAAACAGGAAGTTGTGAATTGCTAATTAAATGTTCCTACATACTTTGATTAACTTCGTAAACTACTGTAGAAGTGACAGAAATTCTTTAATTACATTTATTTCCTAAGAATTGTTAGGGGTGCCAATAATTGTGGAACAGGTGATTTTATGAAGAAAAATTATTTCTTAGTCAGGGATTTTATTTTCCCCCTAAAACTCTACTTGAGTTAAAGGTTACATTTTTCTACAACTTTCAGTGTGACAGTATGTTTCCACAATAAAAACTGAATTTATTTTAAGGCTTTTGACACATCTTAACCAGGGGTGCCAATAATTATGGAGGGCACTGTAAGTGTCTGCCATTTTTCTTTGTTTGCTGTATATATTTCTTTTGTGCCTTAGGTCTCACTGGATGTTGGGGGAAATAATTCAGATTGAGTCATTGACCAGTACACTTTGAGATTTCGCTAAATGCTAAATACCAGCTGATAACTCCAACTGGTTTGAATCTCAATTACAAGACAAAAAATCATCTATGCTAAAGAGTCTATGCCTCTCGCACATGCCTCAATTTTCTCTCCCAACTGTCCAATCTTACCGCCTTAAAAACTGTAGACTATAGCCAACAAACCAGCACAGACAAGACCCGACTGAGAATCTGGGCTAAAGCTGGGCGTAAGGTCATGTAGCGTAAAGCACCAGGCAGTTTGAACAGTTATAGGTCACTTTTCACTGTAAGGCCAGAAGCATAAATTCAAGAATGAAAACGCAAACTACAGTGGCCGGATAACACACTGCAAACTCAAGGCCTTACTGTACAAATCCAGTGCAGATTCTTAAATGACTGTAGCATACGGCTGTCACGAACATGCTAACGATTAATTGTCATATAAATATAAGTTGTTCACTCTATGCATCTAAAGTAATTGGATTATTAGCATCTTGCTTCCTAGCTGTGTTTAGTAGGTAGTTAACATTGGTAGCACAGATAATTGTAAAATATTGGGTGCACGCACACAATCTCACACAAATGGCTCTGCTACACAAAGTTATGGACTTAAGCAAACCATTTTTTTTATTTAGAGTTAAAATATAAGCAGGTCCCATGACGTCTCAAAAAATGCATTTCTGCTTTCTGTTAATTACATTTATTTGCTTCCACCCAACACGGCCAATTTACATTTTGCTTGTTGCAACTTAATATTATTGTTAAATCTAATGGGCAAAATGATCATCGTTATCGTCTCACACAACTGCCTACTGTGGCGATCAAAACACCCAGTATTCAAGGGGTTGATAAAGGACAAATGCATCTGTAGATGGGATCTGTCGTTATTCCAACAGCCATGACTTGTTTTATTGGAATGAAGAAGTGATGTATTACATTTTAAATGAGTGGACTAGTTCTTGGAGAGGCTGGTCTGCGTTGATAGTTGGATGGACGAAATCACGCTGATGGTTCAAGACAACTTGGCCAGGCTTGACTGTCAATATTGCGCTCCTTGCTGCGATGCTCAGAGTGCAGATTATGGATGCATTATGAATTACATTATGCATTATGAATTACGTTGTGACAAATTTTCAGCAGTGCGTGAAACGACGTTAGCTTAAAGCATTTGTGTTTGTGTACCGGTGTGTTTCTGGCCTAACTTTCACTGCTTTTGCCTCTGTTTGTCTGCTTTCCCTTTTCCTCTGCTGTTATCTGAACGGGGAAGGGACAATGAACATGGCCCAAGTGTCATTTGTCTTAACACACACACCACACATCCCCCCTTTCAGGGAACCTGGTGGTAGGAGAACTGGGGTCTGTTTCCTCTGACAGTGATAGAGCAAGCTGCAGGCGCACACTGTGTCTACCCTGTCAACATCCAGTACTGCTCACAAGCTCCACATTCTGGTCTCCAGAGTAATAAATTCAACAATAAGTCTTAAAAGCGTGACTACACCCCAAGACCTTTTTTCATTAACAGCTGAAATGTACTGGTCTGTGAAATGTGAACACATCTTTCCAAACTGCAAAAATGTCATTTTTATCGTGGTCAGTTCCGCCTCTGCAGCTCCGCCTCTGGTTCAACTCTGCTATAGGCACGGATGATGTGTCTTCATACCAATACCATGACACGTCACAGTATGCAAATCAGTCAAACAACGTTACCAGCCTGATGACGCTGTACTTGTGCTGCGCTCATAAATATAAAAGGATAGGAGCCCAGACCGAGGAGATAACCACACTCTCGCATTGAGCTAAATAACCTGGCCTAAATAACCCCAGCGCTGCCTCGCAAGGCTACGATATGCCAGCTGTCTGTACCAACGGTAAATAACGCGGTCAGTCTAAGCTTAGTTTGTAGTAAAGATGTTGGACCGATTAAATGAGGATTCTTGTGAGTTCCCCATAAAAACTGTCGGCCTTGCATCCAATTCACGTTTCCCTCCACAACTCAAAATCTTGGGCGCATGACTTACTGAACAGACATCAACAGCAACCAACACTGGAACTACGGAAAGCGATACGTTTCAGGAAAGGATAAGATTAAATGGCCATTGTTACTGACTGTCCATCTTTTGTCTGTACAGCCTTTCTCAGACTTTCTTCCTGCTTTTCATAGTTTCAGTGTTGCTTGCCATTGATTTCTGTTCAGTGAGTTGACCAAGGGTTCGATTTATAAAGGGGAACGTGAATTTGCGTGGATGTAAGTGCCATGAACAGCTTGCGTAATGTAAGGATTTAGGGCCACTGATATCAAACTGAATGAGCAAAGAAATACACTTGCGGAATTCAGTACATCTAAGAAATCATAAATCAGAAGCTAGCTGTTGTAGTTTTAGGGATTGTTCTGCTGTTCAGATGCCTCCCACACTCGCTGCTAATCATTTCCTGGTCCTATGTTAACTTTTTGGTGGCTTGAGTCATACTGAGTCATACTTGGCACTGCCTGATCAGAAACACCTGGGCATGGTAGTAGAGATAAATCGTCAGCTTCGTAAGACCTTTCATTTGCAAACATGACATTTGATTCAGTCACTCTCCATATTTTTTGGTAGCTAATATATGCAAGCTCTAAAAATAAAGTTTTCCCTTTTAGCCCCACCTCCAAACCCATACATCACTGCAGTGCCCTTCCCAGTGTGCCCCTCCCATTTTTGAGCATGTTTCAAAGTTGAGCCAGGGGTGGAGTTAGATGAAAATAGTGGGGTGTAGTTACTCTTTAAAAATCTCAAAAGGGGTCTTAAAGTAATAGTTATGTGAAAAAAACTGTATACAAATTTATCTTTATCCCAAACATAGTTGACCAGCCAAGACATCTTTGCTGTTTAAGTCTTTAGTTTGGTGCTACAAGGCTAGTGTAGCTAGCAACTAATGAAAGCTCATGACCATAAGTTAGCACTATATGATCTGTCTAACACACACTTGCCTCAAACCTCATTGACTTGGTAAGTAATCTCAAATAGACTTGCTTGCATGGACACTGTATAACACACTGTTATCTATAAAAACAGATATTGTGTTGTGAAAATCCTTAAAAGAAAGACCGTTCACTCAACAGCCATCCTGGCAACACCCCCAGGCAGTTTTTTTCTAGTCATACAAGACCAGGCTCCTGTTCTTTGAATGAAGACAGACCTATAAACCTGAGTCTGAAAGGCACATTAATGTTAATATGTTAAAATGCTAAAATCAGACAAAAAACAATAGTTTTTAGTGTTCTGGCTCAAATAATGTACAAAAACATGTTTTTTGTACACACAAAGTGATCAGCTTTTCTTATTTAAGAGCAGGACATTCTGTGGTACATATGCCATATTGAGCATTATGAGCTTGCCCATTCATTTTTCAGTGAACTTTCATCTGCACCTTTATAATTTGTCTGATAAAAGCCATCTTGAAGCCTGAATTTTGTCTATAGTTTTGTCCATTTTTATAAAAATATTATAGAGATCAATTACATAATTAGTCTTGAAAGCACGGTAATAAAAATGGCCTATTTTGTTCTAATGGACCTTCTGACCTCTAAAGAGAGGTCAGAAAACGATTTGGTTGTGTGTTGGTGTGCAGTTTGCATGGTGCTATTTGGTGGTCATAATTTAATTTAATGAAAAACTAAAAAAGCAAACTTTGGACACTAAACATGTCTCTGCTCATTGACTACAGATCAGAAAAATAACTTTTTTAGTTAAAAGGTTTTCCAAATTCTGTGAGTGACAGTAATTTGCTACTTTCCAAATTTTAGGCTCTGACTCACATGCCTTTTTACAAAATAGAAGGCACTTAGACATATATAATGAATCATATTCACCTGGCTAATGCGTTATTTTATTGGTCCATTGGTTCTGTTTAGAGAGGAGTGAGGTACATGACTCTCTTCCAGGCTCTCTGTTCCTGCTGCCTGGAGTCTCATTTAGCCTGTGGGACCTTGGCCCAGGCATTTAGTCATGCTTCCAAGTTTGCCACCATTTATTCCTTTATGTATCATGAGAAGCAGCTACAACTTTCCACCACTGGTCCATCCACAACTACCACCTGAATACCCTGGGGATGGTTAGCCTCTCTAGCCACTTAATACATTAATGTACATGTAGTACTGACTGGATGTTGATCGCCAAATCGCATTTTGATACATTGCAGCAGTATGGGTGCTTATTTTGCCAATGCGCTGACATGAGCATGATTAATGCCTACACTGCTCATGACTAACGAAGGCTGGTCAGCTTGTTAAAGCACAACATGTGGGACGTTTTAAGAGAAAGCCATTAGGAGCACCTCATGAGAGAGGAAGGTGTTTTTGGAGGGAGACAGAAGGGTTGGACAGTGTTATTATTTTTATATACTATTGAAATGTAATGTAAATGTTTAAAATAATGAATCATTTGTGCTGTTATCCATGATTAATCTGATTTATTTGCTCTAATTTGACCATAAAGAAAGTTTTTTGTCATTCAGAAAGCAGTGCATTTTGTTACACTATGTGAGTGGAGCAAATTAGGTTCAATAAAATATATTTATCACATTCAGTAATTCAAGTGTAGCATGAACATAAAGTCACGTAAACGAAGTTTTCAGTTGTCATCACCAGTGAAAGCAACAGGGGCTGCATGTTTCAACTCTGTGATTCTAGACCCCTTGCTCTAGTTTCATTAGGTTACATGTAACTGGAGCTTTGTAACATGATTTTGTTAGTTTAAGGGTTGTTGATTTTATCCATAGTTCCCCCCAAGCTCTGTATTATAGTCTGTGTCCTCGGTTGCTAACATTGCTGATGGTGTTGTGAGTATTAGCAGTGTGTTTTGCCTGTAAATGACACTTGTGTTTGAACCAGAAGACTACAGTCGCAGATTCTTAGGAACACACGGTATGCGGGCAGCTGGGGTTCAGGCTAGAACAACAGATTAAATGGTTAAACTAGAAAAATGTATTAATGACATAAAAATGGTGTCTTTAATAATTTATTGCATCAACACATCATTAATGAAATAACCTTAACTTTGTCAACGCAAGTATTTATGGAAATACATGTTTAATTCTGTAATTCCATAATGAATTACAGTTACAGTTCTAGGTTGACGCCTTGGAAGTTTGAGTAAAGTAAGACTGTATGCACAACAATAACTTTTCATCAAAGTCAAATCGTAACAAACTATCTTTTGTTATACTCAAGAATTGAAAAATGGAGGAGGCCTGTGTTAGCCTTCGCCCTTTTAGTGTTGGTAGTATTTTGTGACTGGGGGAGTCCAAACTAGCGGGTGGCATTGGAGACACCAAAATTGGGGAGAAAATTAGGTAAAAAAAAAAAAGAAAAAAGGAAATAACTATAAAGACTGTATAAAATTGTAATACAACTGTTAGACTGGTGTAGCTAACATGCCAAAATCCCGCTCACACTGTAATAAAGTGTAATTAAAATTCCTCACAGAACTGCTCTCAGATCAGGTTAAAAAGAGAACCCCTACACAGGCTCTACAAGAACATATTGCGAAAAGAGAAACATCAAACTGCAGAAATACTCTGCAAAGGATTTTCGCATTAAAAGAGAGAAACGGCACAAGATTTTTATCGGATATTATTTCAAACTTTCCTATACAAAAATTACAGAACATTAGAGTTCATTACAGCAGGAGAGGCATGCTATTTCACATGCTTAGGCACATGCAACGTCATGTAAAATGTCTTTTAAGTAGAAAGAATTATTTTCAAGCTGTGTTATATTTAGCACTATTACTCATATCAGCTTTGAGGTGGATTTTCACTGGTCAAATATTACCTCACCAGACTGACTCTTTCTTCTTCCGAGAGGATCTCACACGCGCTATTATTTGACAGCTGCAGCGTGAAGAAGGCTGCTGTCTCAAGGCTGCTGACTCACTACACGACCCAAAACTCAATTCAGCTAGTCACCACAGTCGTCATCACAGAACACACAGCAACAATAGCCGCACATCAGGAGTGCTGGGGGTGGCAGACACACAGTACAAGAAAGCACATTTCAGAGGCAGAACAGAGTGCTTCTATTAGGAACAAGGTTCACATAATATGTGTTTAGCATTAATTGGATCGTGAGAAGCAAAAAAATGCAACCAACTTCTGAGACTGAACTTCTCAGACTGACTATCCCTACAGTTTACTTTGAAAGACAATTCCTAAAATGAATGGAAAAGCAATTCCTAAAATTAATGGAAAGCAGTCGTGGGCTGGAGGTTAGGGATCTGGCCCTGTGACCGGAAGGTTGCCGGTTCAATCCCCAGCGCCGACAGTCCATGACTGAGGTGTCCTTGAGCAAGACACCTAACCCCCAATTGCTCCCCGGGCGCCGTGGATAGGGCTGCCCACCGCTCCGGGCAAGTGTGCTCACTGCCCCCTAGTGTGTGTGTGGTGTTTCACTTGCATGGATGGGTTAAATGCGGAGATGGAATTTCCCCGGTTGTGGGATCAAAACAGTATCACTTAAACTTAAACTTAAAGAGCGGACACGCTAAATACTGAACAAAATGATATTGTTGAGGCCTCTGAGGAATTGCCTATTAAAAGTATGTTTTTTCTGACATTGAAAAATGAATCATTTAATGGACATTTTTGTCTGAAAATGAAATAAAAGAGTAATATGATTTTTGCACAGTACTGTACTTTATCTGTTATAACAGAAAAACATTTGCCTTACTATGCAAAATTAATGCCTTAAAATCCCAGGTTTCTTACTATTTATGGCTTATTATTCAGTAACTCCACAGATTATAATGCAAACTGGAGTTATAATTAAGTTATAGAGGTATATAATAGAAGTTTGGAGCTGCTGATGAATCCTAGCCAGTTAAAGGGCTAAACTCCCATGGTTTAGTAATACAAACAGTGACTCAAACTGCAGAATTTTTTCCCATGTTTTTATATGTACATTTTGATTATGTTTGGACTGCTTTGATGACTAATAGTAACCTCGTCTGACAAGTTGGGCTCTAAACTGACGTTAAAGTAAAACCTGTCACTCCACTTTCAAACAAGGTCATTTCTCCACCAGTCAACAAATGGTCATGTCATACAGCTGACCTAAACCTGCCATCTGTTTGGAACATGCCACCTTAGGTGCAGGTAAACTCCAATTTTCTAATGGAAATATGCATTTTAATAACCATTCTATTCTTGTTGTGTGCTGGCATAGACTGTGTATAACAAGCTGTTGTTTAGTTAGTGCTTGTGTCTGCTAACTGGTAATACCTGACAAGGTGTGTACTGCAGTGCTGAAGGTAGGATGTTACATATTACTGATATTGACATTCAGAGCATTTTGGTTACATAGTAACATGTTGTTTGTCTAAAGTAATTGGTGTTAAAAGTTAAACATAGCAGTTACCCTGTCCTTATTTGACCCCCTTGATCCACATGTGGCATGTGGATTTTAATGTGTGCAGACTGGCTTAAACGTCAGCGTCTAGAGGCAGTGGAGGGGTTTGTGAGAGGACTCTCAGAGCTGCTCTAAACACATGTCTCATGGGAGAGAAAGCACAGCTGTGAAGTCGGAGGTGTTTTACATGTCTCTGTATCCTGAGAGAAAGACTGGAATGCCTGCCGTTAGTGTCTTTTAAAGAAGCATAAGGTTGATGACACAAAATATTGTTTATCATGTGAGTGGAGATGTATTAAAGGGGAATTCCACTAATTAAAAAAAAATTCAGTCATTAAAATGTAAACGGTCATTCAGAATAGTTGGAGATAATTTTGAGAAGGTGTTTAATTTTTTTTTTTACCTAATTTTCCCCCCAATTTAGTTGTTTCCAATTCTACCTGCTAGTTCCTACCTACCCAGAGAGAGCAAGGCCAATTGTGCTGTCTTGGACTCCCGGCTATGGATGGCTGCATTTTCACCAGGAATCAAACTTTAATGATAATAGGGCAACACTTAGACGCTTGCACCACTTTGGAGCCCTAAAAATGTATTTTTGAAAGGCCATTCATGGCAGACAGTTACATGCAGTGCATTGTGAGGCAGAATAGCACCCAATTTTTCCAGATTTGCCACTGTTTCACCATCATCAACATTACATCTAAAAACTCAGAAGACACATGTAGGTGCACTGGTGGATTTGGATAGTAAATAAAATTGCTATATTTGTGTTCTCCTGGGGTCATATTGCAGAAACTACCTTATCTTGTCTTAAGATCTGACAGGTCAAGATAACAAATTCATATTACAGAGGCAATTGTAATTAAATTACTTTAATTTATCTTATCTTACAGCATCTTTTCATAGCTCAAGTTAGCAAATCTTAAGTTACTTGATTGAAGTCAACAATCAACTGTCGTGTCTGTTACCTAGCAATCGACCATACGCACACAGCTGAAATGTAAACGCATCATCAAATTAGTTAGCCAGAGAGCTAATGCTAACTGCAGTTACTGATGTACAATAAAAAGTCAAACAAAACTAAAGCGCAATAAACTTAAAAGTTAATAATGTTGTAACAGCCTTCCCTGTTGTTTATCAGAGCCTCACCACTCTGCAGTTTCAGTTTCATTTCCCAAGCACTTTAGCCAAGCTGCTAACTCTATTCAAGTCAAGTCAAATTTATTTGTATAGTGCTTTTTACAGCTGATGTTGTCACAAAGCAGCTTCACAGAATTCCAGTAAAGGCAAAGTTTTAGCATGAATGTAAACACCCCCAGGTGAGCAAGCCAGGGGCGACAGTGGCAAGGAAAAACTCCCTCAGAGCTGAGGAAGAAAAGTTATTATACTGCTAATATTAATAGCAGTAGTATTAGTAGTAGTAATAGCTAGGAGTCTATGAAAACATAAATGTAAGGTGAGGAGCTAGTCCAAGGCAGGTGGCGATAGCTGGGGTGTGGGCAGCTGGTCTGAAGTGGGTAGCAGGAGAGCTCAACAGTCAGTCGTCCATCAGTGTCTGGCTGGACAGGTGGGCGGTTGTTTACTCGGAAAAAGGTAGAGAAATGGAATTAGATTTGTTCTGTTCGGGTGTATGTAAAACATAGAATGTGAACATTTCCAGAGTGTGGCTAACGACTCCGGCAGATCTGACTATAACAGCTTAACTAAAAGGAGAGAACCAGAAGGACACACAGACACGTGAGCACTTTTAAACAGTTTGGCGTCCCTCCACTCTATTGTCCACAAACCTGAGTGACTGCGTGCAAGCAGCGAGACGACAGCAACAGCATCTCAGTTTACTATAATTCCCTGTGTCCATGGACCCCTGGAGCTGCTGCCTTTATCTAAGGGGGAACAATTAACTACCAAAAGCTAATCTGAACAAGTGAGTTTTCAGCCTATATTTGAAGATTGCAACTGTGTCTCAGTCCTGAACATTTTCTGGAAGACCATTTCAGAGTTTAGGGGCTTTATAAGGAAAAGCTCTTCCCCCAGCTGCAGTCTTATGAATTCTAGGAACTATTAATAAGGCATAGGTAATAGGAAATAAGGTCTTCCAGGTACTCAGGAGCAAGCACATGTAGGGCTTTATACGTCTATAAAAGAATTTTATAATCAATACGGAATTTAACAGGAAGCCAATGAAGTGATAATAGCACTGGACTGATATGATCAAATTTTCGTTTTAGTGAGGACCCTGGCTGCGGCATTTTGAACTAGTTGAGGTTTGCTTAAATTCCTGCTGGTGCATCCTGACAGTAGTACATTACAATAGTCTAGCCTTAAAATAATAACTACTAGTGTTTCTGCATCACACAGGGATAAGGCATTTCTTATCATGGCAATGTTGCGAAGATGTAGAAAAGCTGTCCTAGTGATGCTGCCTGTGTGTTGATCGAATGATAAATCTGAATCAGCTATGACGCCAAGATTTTTTGCTGCTGAACCAGGTGTAACTGGAAAGTCAGCAAGATTTAAAATTAAATCTGGTAATTTATTTCTACTGTTTAGTAGGAGGAAGTTACGTGACATCCAGCCTTTCACATTATCATGCATGGGAGTCTGTATTTGGACTCCAACTCCCAGAATACACCAGGAGATCAGGTGACCTCGGATGTCGCCAAGCGCTCCTATCAGCGCTCACAATCAACTGATTTTTAACTGTCTACACCTGTGAGTCATTTTAGCCTAGAGTACAAAAGCCCGGGATTTAGATAGAGTCAGTGCAAGGTATTGTTCCTTTGACATTACTGAGCGTTCCCTCTTGCATGACGTGTACGACCCTCTGTATTTCTGTATTTGACAACGTCTTTTGCCTTCCGTTTTGGTACCATTGCTGTCTTCTGGATATTGGTTTTTGACCCTTTGCATGAACTCTGTTTACTCTTAGTGTTTTGCCCCGTTTGGATTTGGTTACCCGGTTTATCATTAAACCTCATTCTCTTCCATCCGCAAGTGTCTGGAACTCTCATCACTCCGCATTACACACATCTTTTACACAGTCCTGTATTTTCTTTAATCTGTATTTGTCATCAGGCTTGGCTGATATGTACAATTGCGCATTGTCTGCGTAACAGTGAAAGTTAATGCCATGGTTACTTATAACTGTGTCTAACGGTAACATGTATAGTGTAAATAATAATGGTCCTAATACAGAGCCTTGTGGAATTCCAGATATTACTTTTGAATAATTGGAAGATAAATTGTTTACACTGACGAATTGATAACGTTCGGTTAAGTAAGATTTGAACCACGATAGAGCTGTCCCTGTGATTCCAACTATGTTTTCTAAACTTTCTATGAGAATATTGTGGTCTATTGTGTCAAAAGCTGCGCTGAGGTGAAGTAGCACTAACAGGGATACATAGCCTTGATCAGAGGCAAGAAGAAGATCATTAGTTATCTTATCTAGAGCTGTCTCAGTGCTGTGATGTGGCCTGAATCCAGATTGGAATTTTTCATATATATGGCTCTTATGTAGATATGAACTAAGTTGTTGGGCCACAGCTTTTTCTAAGTTCTTAGATATAAATGGTAAGTTAGAAATAGGCCTGTAATTAGACAATATGCTAACATCAAGATTTGGTTTCTTGATCAGAGATTTAATAACTGCTAGTTTAAAAGCTTTGGGTACATGGCCCAGGCTGAGGGAGTTTACTATAGTTAAAAGAGGGTTTATAATAACTGGTAGTACTTCTTTGAGTAATTTTGAGGGAATTGCATCAAGTGTGCAGGTTGTACAATGTGCAGAAGAGATAATCTTCTCTAGTTCTAGCTGTGGGAGTGGGTAAAAATTTCCCAGCCTTTCTTCTACAACAACATTATGTTTTATATCAGCCACATCAGATGCCCAGTTGGATTTAATACTGTGGGTTGAATTTGTTGTCTAATATTTTCAATTTTATTATTAAAGAAGACCATAACAACTTCATTGGTGAGATTATTCTCGATCAGCGAGGCCAGATATGCTGAGCGAGCTTTAGTGAGAACATTTCTATACTCTATAAGGCTGTCCTTTCAGGCAGAGTGGAACACTTCCAGCTTGGTTTGTCACCATTTATGCTCTAGTGTCTGAACAGTTTGTTTTAAGGTACAGGTTTTATCGTTGTACCACGGGGCAAGCTTTTTCTGTCTTATTCTTCTTATTTTAAGTGGCGCTACACTTTCTAAAGTAGATCAAAAGGTATTTTCTAAATAATCAGTTAGTAAATCTAGCTCCATTTGGTCTGATGGAGTGGAAGCTGGGGTTGATAGTTCTGGGAGGTTTTCTTATTATTGCATACAGCTAGGTTTGCTGCAAAATCACTAAATTATTTTAAAAATTTGGAGTAGGGCCCTGGTGGCCTGTAAATGTTAAATAATGAAAATGCGTTCTGTTTTGTAATGTGGATGGAAAGAACCTCAGAAGAAGTGAAGGTGTCACATTGTTTGTCTGTGATATTATCAGATATGTCTGATATTTTGGTAGATTACACATACTCCACTTCCCTTGCCTGATAATCTTGAGCTGTGTACATAATTATATGTACAGGGGTGGCTTCATTTAGTGTTGAATATTCATCCGGTCTAACCCTTATGGTCACTTATGATTTCATTTACCATGACTGCTTTTGAGTTTAGTGATCTTATGTTGAGTAACCCAAGCTTTAGATCTGACGTGTTGCTGCCATCATCTGAATATGAATTAACATTGATTAGGTTGTTGGAACGGACTGGTTGAGTTTTTCTGTGTTTAAATTTAGATTTGATTCAGGGCAAAGACACATTCTCAATAGAGTTGAAGCTGGGTGACGGCTCAAGGCAGTTCGCAGATGGTTGGTTTAGCCTGTCTGTCTGTGGCCTGGTCCCGGCTCTGGTTTGTCAGCAGTGCTATGCAGCAAGAAAGTAAGGCAGCACCCTCCCATGTGGGGTGGAGACCAGGCTTGCCCTCAAAATGTAACTGATCTATAAATCCCAAACACCACTGTTTTTGATTTTCCAAGCACCACTTGGACATCCAACAGTTTATCGCTAAAAGTCTGCTGTAGACTTCAGCGCTGCACCACATTGGGATGGGGCCAGAGCAAATAATTATTCCTCTTAATAAACAGACACGTTTAGCTCTGTCTCCTCTGTCTCCTTATTCATCACTGAAATATTTTACCTGATGAGTATTCATCAACAAAAGCACACAGAGGTAATGAGAGGGGATGGTGGAGATCGTATCTGCAGTGTCTGGGCTTTTTAAAAGAAAAAAAACTCAAAGCACCATTTCCGGTGTAGAAAAATGTAACGTCATTATCCTGGTTGTAGTGAACTGTGCTACCTATCACTGCATGAAACAATAGCAACAGACGATTACGTTAAGACGCTCTGGGGTTGATTTAAATTTAAGAATTTATTTAGGATGTTTTGGCAGCTTAGGATGTTTCTGTAATGCTGTTTTCTCATCTGGAATTAAGATAAGATTATAGACTTAAGAAATATTGTTCTTTAATAGCTTCTGTCCTAACTTTAGCCTTAACTGATGTTGCCATGACAACAAAGTGGATAAGATATGATCCTAGACTTAAGAATTTTCTGTAATATGGCCCCTGGTCCTTATCACCACCAAAGAAATCTGAGCCAGTCATTTTCTCTACAGTTTACTGTTTCTTATCAAACAAGGCATAATGATTTTTTTTACATCTCAATGACTGAATTGTATAGAAATTTCTTCCTCCACATCCAGATGACTACTTTATGTTGCTGCTTCACTGCTGAATTGCACTACTGTTTGGTTTGTATGCTTTAATGCATATCGCTGCTGTCGGAACAAAACCTTTTTGGCTGTTTCTTTTAGTCCATTCACCAGTGAATTTACACACAATGTAAAGGGACACAGACATATTCAATGCCAGAAACTGAAAAAAGGAGATTTAATTCTGACAGCAGCGATATGTATGTTGTATGTAGTTTTATATAAGGAGAAGCTTAAATGGTAAAGGGTTCCTAAATGGTATAAAACCGGTATAGAATTGTATAGACCTGATATAGACTGGAATACAACTTACTATAACAAATAAGAATCCTCACACTTTCATGTTTCGTTAAGAGAAAATGGTTTGTTAAACAATCATCCATTGAAAGGTTCTATATGTTTATAATATTGTACACTAAAGGAAATCTAATGTAATCTACTCTGAGTACAGTGATTTTTTTTGCCTTGTAGAAGAAGAAACTCCAGCCAGAGCTCTTGTCCCTTTGGTGCTGTTTTTTGAAATCCAGTCCAGTGCTGTGATTGTCCACTCCACAGCTTGACTCTCTCCCTCGTGCGTACTTGTAGAGTAAGCGCCCACATAGGGGATCCTTTGTTTAGGAGGGTCTAGGCATGGGCGATAATTCACAAGCCGCTAAGGTGCCCACGCGATTGGCTGCCTGGGCTGTGCATGTGTGTGCGAGAGGCGTGTGTGGGGCGTCTGCGGCAGGGGCAGGCTGCGGCTGCTTCACTCCGCGCTGATCATGCCAACCCAGGCTGCTTGCTCCTCATCCGCCACCACAGCCAGTCTGATTCTTTCTGAAGCCGAGGGAGGCAAGATGGCTACCTTTTAGGATTATGCTGCCTAAAATTGAGGGTCTGCCTTTGAGGAGCGAGAAGGTACAGCCCGGGACTGCCTTTTTTAATGGCCATTGTCTCAGCCCCAGACGCTCTGAATAGCGTGCTGTGGCCGCGGGGCTGGCGGTTTGCTTTGTGCGTCTGACTGTGTTTTGTTGTCATCACTGTGTTACTAATGCGTTTATGCCCTGTGTTTTGGTTCTCCTTTACAGGTGGGGTGCAAGAATCTTCCCAAACCACGGAAAAGGACCCGAGTCTCCAAGGTAACGGACAGCCAATTTTTTTGTGCCTTTTTAACCAGTGGTCGGTGCCTGCGGCATTTGTGTCCTTTCTCTTTCTCTCTCTCTTTTTTGACCATTTACAGTAGGGTTTTGGCACCTGCTGCTCTTTTGATTGAGGAATGCAGCGTTCGTAATCAGCGTGGAGCGGAGTTTGGGGCTGGCCGGACAAGCGGGAGAGAGAGTGAGGTTTTCGTCTGCACTATGTTTAGTCTGTTTTCTGTTGGGTTAAGTGAAGTTGAGAGACAGGAAAGGAGTGTGTGTATGAATGAAGCCACTACTAGCAGCTTCAGAGAAACACTCACCAGGAAGGAAGCATACTTTTTTAGAAGTCACGTTACAGTGAAGGCTTAGTGCTGTGAAATTGTGCATGCAAAGCAGTTCAGAATTACTCTTTGATGTGTTCAGAGAGCACTAAGGGAGCCTCTCTAGAGTCATTTGTCAAGTTAAGAGAAACGGATTTCAGAGCGGTTGGTAACTCAAACGCATAACAAAGTGTTACATCTGCCAACTGCTTGTTGTCACATTGATTCTCATGTGGTGTTTTCTGAAGCTGTGTCCTCTGATGAAGAGGTGAAACGATCTAAAATAGCCTGTTTTAGATGCCTCTTTTTTCATTTTCCAGTGGCTTGTTATCTTGAACCGCTGTATGTGTTTTGTGACTAAGAGTTCCTCACTGTGTATAGTTAGTGAGATGCTGTGCTCCTCTGTGTTTGGGTTGAAAACTCCCCCTCTGCTCTAACTTTCCCTGGTAACGCTTCCTAAGGGAGGCTTCTTAGGATTCTGTAGGCAATACGCACTCTGTTGCTAGGGGTGTGTGTGTGTGTGTGTGTGTGTGTGTGTGTGTGTGTGGTGTCGGTGTGGGAATGGGGTGCATGCGTGCTGGACAAAGTTGTTACAGTGCTGAAAGGGAGTCTAAGTCAAGTGTGACTTTCTGGGTTTTTAGGGCTCCAGACACAACAACTAAGCAACAAAGAACCAGAGGCACTGCTGCCTGAGACTAATATATGACGTGCGGAGAATGACCAAATCATCCCCTTGTGTGCCAAGTGATCTGAGCAAGCCCTCAGAATGTGTTGGTCTTGATGTCAGTGTAAACAAGAAAACTTGATAACAGGATAAAGTTAGTCAGATATTCCAATTTAGATCCTGCTCTGATGTACACATGAGATCTGAAACCATGAGGTCAGAAATGAATTCAGTCACTACGGTTCCTTAGTATTAGTGTTTCAATAACTGACAGTACAGACTCATTTTGCTATTCATGACCACTATGGGTGGGTAATATGATGTGATAAATTTATTGTTATAAATTATGACAGATTTAGACCAATTATAGAGAGCCTGTAAACAACAACATGAACAACCAATGTACAGTGACTGTACAAGCTGCATATTAACAAGTAGCCAATTCATTCTGTAACGTGGAGCGATGAGGCGGATGTATGCGCTGAGAAAAGCGAGATTTATTCTGGGCAAATCCAGGGTCATGGTCAAAACGGTCCAGGTTCAAATAGCCAACACGAAGAGCAGGAGGGCCAGACATAACAAAACAAAACATCAAATTCCAAACAGCACAAACAATACATACAATACAATCAGCACATCAGACAAAGACCAACACAGAGCAGGGCAAACACGGGCCTTACATGTCACAGGGATGACGAGGGACAGGCAGGAAACAGGTGGAAACAATCAGGGGCGGAGTAGCGAAACAAGGGGGCAGGACATCAAAGAATCAAAACAAAGAGGCACCTGGATGACCAGAAAGTAAACAGAAAAGCACATGGAGGAGTGGGAGGAGCCTATCGTGACACAGTCCACTGTTGTTTTATCTTACTTTACCAAGTCCTCAATTTTTCCTTCTTTTCCTTCTTAAACACGTTCATAAATGTGCCTCTTTGAGCGATTTCAGGATTTGAGAACTTTGAGAAGATTTAAGGATCTTCATTTAATGTAACAGTTCTATTTAGGATGCACCGATTCAGGAATTCCGATGCTGATATGTGATAACCTAAGACTAGATCCCCTTTTTTGTAAGGTTACAAATGAAGTAAAATGAATGAAATGCTGGTATTTTAGTGCAGTAGCCCAGTGTCATGTAAACATTCTGTTCTTCTGGAGTGTAATACATGCATCATAAAATATTAGTTTAAAATATCAGTCAGATCTGATTGTCCAACACCAGTATTTTTTAAGCAAATAGCCTCCGTTATTGATAAGAATTCAATACTATTGTGCGTCCCTATATTTGATTAGAGTCTAAGGTTCCTTGCTAGAAAGTTTTATGTAATTTGGAGGTTCATCACACTCGCGCATCTCATTTACGAAAATGTTCTCCAAAGAATCATCCATTGAAAGGTTCTTTAGAGAACTGCTGTTGTTTTAGTGGGTCATTTTGTCTGTTGACACTTAGCAAAACTCTGACAAAATACAATGTTGTAGTGTATAAAACTGTACTTAGGTATGTTACATTTGTGGCATATCGCCCGCTCTCAATCATCAGGATTCAAAACATCAAGATCTTGACAAGTGAGCATAGAAGATGTATGGACTGTTGATAATGGTTAAAAACCATAAAAAAGACAATAAGCAGACACCTTTGTTTTCTATTGTCAGTTTACTTTCCTGTCATTTAGTCTTCTAGAAGTTAATTTAACACTAGCCTAGTACCCAAAAAACAAACAAACAGAGTGAGTGTTATTTAGTACACTGTAGCCATTAAGTGTTACTGTGTAGGACCTGTGGTTTGCTAACCTATGTTAGATTTTTTTACATAAGCATTTCTGTATCTGCTCATATCTCTGATTCAATTTGGATTTGGCTTTAGTACGCAGCTCCTCTCTCTCTCTCTCTCTCTCTCTCTCTCTCTCTCTCTCTCTCTCTCTCTCTCTCTCATTCATGCACTCTTCTGCCAAAGTAAAGTCTTTAGAGAGTTTAACATGTCATTGTTATTAGCTGTTCGGATGCTTTAGAAAGTGACCCTAACTGAACTCACAGGTCAACTGAAGTTACGGACCACCAATGGCTGTGTTGCAGATTCATTCACAACCTGTACAACTCACTCTTCAGTTTAATTTCACACAACCATTTGCCATTCCATGTTAACATTTATTTTACTGTCACAGAAAATCATGTACTAAGCAACTGAAATAATGCTAAATAACAGCAATGATACTGTATAATCTAATGATTTTAAGTGGTCTGCTTGTTTTTTTCTGGGATTTGGTCCAGAATGCTTGTTTACGAAAACCAGTTTTAAACAGTAGCCAAGGCGGTTGCCTTCATTGTCTCACTGTGAAACGTCACAGAAGCTGATTACTATTTTTTCTACTCCAGCAGTAACAATTGCAGAGGCTGCCAAGTTGTTGCCTCACTCTCATTTTGGCCCCTGTAGTCTGTTGCATCACCCCCTGTCTTGGCATGAGGGTTAATCATAAGTGATGTTTTCTAAATACAATAATATAGAAAATGCTGAGTTTATTTGCACACCACACTGAAAGGCTAATACAGTGTATAATTAAGATCCTAAGTATATTATAACAACATCCTCACTCAAAAATGGATGTTTACTTCTTTACCCCCTTAAACATTCGAAGTTCTCTTTTTTATATCTATGCAGAAAGTAATCGTCTTTAAGAAATGTGTTTAAATTATTTTGTGAATTGTTAGAAGCACTTGACTGTGTGAATGAACTATTGGTGCTTTCACATGCAACTAATGCTCTTCACGTTATTTTGCTGTTGTGTCATTCAGTTGATTTCCTGTCAAAACAGCCATTAAGTTAAAGTTATTCATTTTTAGGAGATATAAAATGTAAAAGTAAATGAAAAAAGATAAAAGATACAAAGAAACTGGGACTCAACAACTGTACAAGACCTGGTTGACCACCAAAACTCACCATCAGATAAACAGAAAAAAGATCAAGCATCGCATCCTTAAAAATCCACTGGTGTTTCTGTCACTGTTAGACAACTTAACACTATGAATCAAAAAAGAAGACAACAAAGAAGAAAATTTGCAAATGAAATAAAGAAGCTGCTGGTATTTTTAGAACAATGGGCTGACCACTGCAGAGTCCAGATATCAGCATCACTGTGTTTGTGATCACTTGGATCAGGAGAAGTAGAAAATGCAGAAACTTGTAACACTGAACATTGGAGGTGTGGAAAAATGTCCCTGCAGATTTCTTTGAAAAACACAAAGCATGTTTACTGAAAAGAATGGAAGGCAAAGGGTGGACACACTAAATTGTGTTACACATAAATACTTCACTGTAGCATATTCTCACTAACACTCCTTTTATGTTAATAAAAGTTCCACTGAGATTAGTCAAGGCAGCGAATTTCCAAAATCTGACTAAGTAACGTTGACAGATGGGTATAGCCGTGTTTTATAGCAGCACACTGTTTATGAAAAAGGTGAAGGTTATTTTTTTTATTTGTTGTCAATTGAGTATCTTGGGGATGACAGTTGGATATGTTTGTATATTTGTCTTATGCTTGGAAAAATGAGTCATGATTTTACAGTTGGTAAAAGGTTTTTTGGGGTAAAGAAGACAGTGTTTGAATGCTCAGTGGCTACTGTCAAGCAGCCAATAATACTTTTGCATTCTGTTAGTATCAGTTATAACGTTACCACAATGGATTGTCTTCGTTAAATCTGATAAAAGATTTAGATAATTAAATCAGCCAAGATTTGTTTACAACTGTGTCATCATACAGCAGAGCAAGAGGCAATGGTCGGCAGTTGTTTTCATGTTGTTTACTGTTAGCTTTGTGTACTCACTCAGAGTCCTGGCCAAAGTCCTGCTGAGGCACCGGCTGTTGAGTACTGATGGCCAGTGACAATGCGCGCTGCATCATTCCTGCGCCAAAACCTCTTAAATCATCTTTCTGTTTTTATCTTCCTCAGGTTGAGTTAGAGGGCATCTTAGTAAATGGCACTAATTCAGAGCGGATGGAAGAGACCTGTGTCGTGCCAGAGGACGAGGCGTGTGACGTATCTCGAGCACACTCTGTTCCACCTGACTCTCCCACGCCTCTCCAGCATGACCCTGCACCAGCTGAGAGAGCCCTCCAGCCTGCTGTCAGCCCCCATGCACTTCTTACTCACCACAGCTCTTTAAGCTCCTGTAATGGTGCTAAACACATGAAACCAAACACTGAGGATCACAAAGATCCCACTGACTTGCAGTCCGAGTCTCAAAGGTCTGTGAATATGCTAACAGAAAGCCAGCCACCCGAGGCACCTACTGAAAGGACAGTTCCCCTGAAAAAAATCAAGTTGGAAGAGCTGAGCATGATGCCGGCTGAACAAAGTGCATTGCACTTAGATAACAATGACTGCTACGAGGATGCTCTGTCTACACTAGCAGCTGTAGTATGTTCCACCATCACCCATAGGAAGGGTTTTGAGGAGACGTTGCTCGGTTCTCAGATCTCAGATGTCAGTTCTTTTAAAACTGAAAGAGAAGAAGAACCATGTCATAGCCATTCACACCAGAAAAGGACTTCTAACAGTCCCGCAGGTGCTGACAACCCTCATCACAAAGACTCAGTTGCACTTTCAATAAATAGTGTTCAGTCTTTGGTTGAGCATAGGAGCATAAGCATGGACCAGGCCATAGCTATAGAGGTCTTAACCCAGCTGGCAGCTATCCCAGAAACTGCGTCTTTCAAAACAGAGAATCAGGATCAGAACCCTCAGCAAGGAAGCACATCAACCACAAATATTTCATCAAGCAGGCAGATACCTCAAGAAACTAAATCTGTATCAGAGGTTGTCTCCAACAAAGTCTCGGTAATAAGCTCATCGTTGCATCAGACCTCTGTCATTTGCAGCCCATTGAACAGGCAGGAAAACGTCACCCATCGCAGCACACCCACCCACCACAAGCTGTCTTTACAGGATCTCCTGAAAGCTAGCTCAGAATGTGACAGGCTCTTGCATACCCCAGAGAGTGGAAGACTCAGTCAAGCACTTTGTAAAACAGATAGGTTAGATGGCACTTTTAAGAAGTTCAAGCATGTTGAAAGGACACAGAGCTCAAGGAGGAGAGATGAAGAGGAGGTTGCAGCCCAGTTGGTGCAACTTGCATTCATGATTGAATCAAGACATAAGCCAGTGTCCTCTGAAAACAGTCCCCCCAAGGGGATGCCAGTACAGACCATAAAATACAACCATAATGCTATTGGACAGCATTTTAAAAAGCAAAGAAAAACAAAAACAACTCCCTCAAGTCCTAGGATATCAAAAAAAAGAGCCTCTGGGATTGAAGGAGGCAACCATAGGATACCACTAGCCAAGAGGACACCCAATAGCAAAACCCCTTTCAAGACGAAGGCACAGAGGGAGGCATTGCAGCAAAAAGCAAGGTTACACCCTAAGAGGAGTCCGTTCCTGCCACAGACTCAAATAGACCTGAAAAAATACCTAGCACAGGCTCATCTTGAGAGGCAGCTTTTCCATTTCAGCAACAAGAGAGAAGACACTCTCGTGAGCTGTGAAAACCAGAAAGCTCTGAGTCATTCCCATGGTAACCAATCCCAACCAAATGGACACTGTCACAGTCTCACCAATGGTCACATAGGTGCTACCCTTGGCCAGAAGCATGAATGTGAAGAACATTTGATTTCTCAGGTATTGAAAACATACAGTGTGCTAAACCATGGTGCTAAATCACAAGCCCAGTATGCCATGCCTAACGTCCCCGGTGCAGATCCATATCAGAATATAGGGAGTTGCCACAGAGTTAACAGTCTGAGCTGTGAGCCACGGCAAACCTCCCTTGATCAGAATGGATATTACAAAGTGGAGACGTCTGGCACTTTTACAGTTTTGTCTACAACAGCTGGAAATGCGGAAAATGGTGACGGGGAATCCTTTGGAGAAAACACTCCCACTAAGCATATGCTCAACAGCTTTTTGGAATCTCCGTTGAAGTTCTTGGACAGTTCAACCAAGAATGTAATCAACACCCCTTCAAAAAATAACTCTGAGCTCCCGTCCTGCAACTGTAGGGGTAAGCTGCACAACATATAAAAGACTATAAACAAGTATATATTACACAGGTTTATGAGTTGTTGCAGTTTTATTTTACTCATCTTCTGGGTCATATATGTTAATGGTTATGGATTGTGTCCTTATATTCTTGTGTATGAGCAACGTTTTTGCAACAATGAAACCAGAAATTAATTTCTGTTGTAGAGCATATCATTGAGAAAGAGGAAGGTCCCTTCTACACGCACCTTGGCTCTGGGCCAACTGTAGCAGCTGTGCGAGAGATGATGGAGGACAGGTAATATTCTTTTTTTTCTTTTTCTTTTTTTATATTACTTTTATAGAATGGAGGCAGTTATTGGCTGTAGGCCTATAATCTGCGTTTCATTTTCTTGATAAGGTTACATGTCTACTGCGAAACATTAATGTATGTACTCATAGAGACAGCCATGCTGACATGCATAAAGACCGAAGCCTGTTCTCATGCATTCTCAAAATCACAACAGGAAGCCACTTTCTATGCTCAAGGGGCCCAGTAGAGTAACTCTTACCACAGTGAGGTCAACTTACAATTGACCATCTGTAGGTGTGGTAGGCTTATGGCAAACTTGAATTAGGAGATTGTGTGTTGTGTATGTTTAATGACTCTCTAAAACTACCTTTTTGTTTCAGGTTTGGGGAGAAAGGCAAAGCAGTACGTGTGGAAGTTGTAGTCTATACTGGGAGAGAGGGACGGAGCTCCCAGGGTTGTCCAATAGCGAAGTGGGTTAGTGACCTGTCTAAAATTTTGGGTTTTTTTGGGGGGGTTTTTTGGAAATCATCAGAATCAGGAATGTGTATCAATACCACATTTATGTTGGTAGAGGTGGAAGAGGAGATGTTTCATCATTTGAATTTTTTGAGAAATTATTGTTGTCCATAGCCATTTGCAGAAACATTGTTTACATTTTTGCAATATTTTGACTTCAATCTATTGACACAGAATGTAATTTGAATCTATTATGGGCTGTATTCATAGCTGGCGACTTCAGCTGGGACATGTAAGTTCAAAAGGTAGATCAATAGATAAGCTGGACAAGTTATCCGTTTAGACTTGTGCAACAAAAAGGTTTTTCTGGTCAACAAAAATATTCACACTATTCAAAGTACTTCTGTGGAATTCACAAAATTATGTCCATCCATCCATCCATCCATTATCTTCCGCTTCTCTGGGGTTTGGGTCGCGGGGGCAGCATCCTAAGCAGGCCCAGACCTCCCTTTCCCCAGCCACTTCCACTAGCTCTCCAAGGGGGATTCCGAGGCGCTTCCAGGCCAGCTGGGCGATATAGTCAGGCCAGCGTGTCCTGGGTCTTCCCCGGGGTCTCCTCCCAGGTGGACTTGCCTGTGACACCTCCCGAGGGAGGCGTCCAGGAGGCATCCTAACCAGATGCCCGAACCACCTCAGCTGGCTCTCCGCCGTGAAGAAGCAGTGGCTCTACTCTGAGTCCCTCCCGGATGACCGAACTTCTCACCCTATCTCTAAGGGAGAGTCCAGACACCCTGCGGAGGAAACTTATTTCGGCCGCTTGTATTCGCAATCTTATTCTTTCGGGCATTACCCAAAGCTCATGACCATAGGTGAGGGTGGGAACGTAGATCGACCAGTAAATCGAGAGACTTTCCTTATGGCTCAGCTCTTTCTTTACCACAACAGACCGGTAAAGAGCCCGCATCACTGCTGACCCAGCACCAATCCGCCTGTCAATCTCCTGCTCCCTTGTACCATCACTTGTGAAAAAGACCCCGAGATACTTGAACTCCTCCACTTGAAGCAAGAGCCTATCCCTGACCCAGAGAGGGCTCTCCGCCCTTTTCCGCCTGAGAACCATGGTCTCGGATTTAGAGGTACTGATTCTCATCCCAGCCGCTTCACACTCGGCTGCAAACCGATCCAGCGAAAGCTGAAGTTTGCGGCCTGATGTCCCCAATAGGACCACATCATCTGCAAACAGCAGCGATGTGACCCTGAGGTCACCAAAGCGGACACCCTCCATCCCCTGACTGCGCCTAGAAATTCTATCCATAAAAATTATGAATAGAATCGGTGACAAAGGGCAGACCTGACGGAGGCCAACTCTCACTGGGAATGAGTCTGACTTACTGCCGGCTATGCGAACCAAACTCCAGCTTTGTTTGTACAGGGCCTAAATTGGCTCGTAGCAAAGAGCCATGTACCCCGTACTCCCGAAGCATCTCCCACAGAATACCCCGGGGAACACAGTCGAATGCCTTCTCCAGATCCAAGCCAGACTCTCTTCTCCAGTACCCCTGCATAGAGCTTACCAGGGAGGCTGAGGAGTGTGATTCCCCTGTAGTTGGAACACACCCTCCGGTCCCCTTTTTTAAAAAGAGGCACCACCACCCCAGTCTGCTAATCCAGTGGCACCGCCCCCGTCCACGCAATGTTGAAAAGGTGTGTCAGCCAAGTCAGCCCCACAACATCCAGAGCCTTGAGGAACTCAGGGCAGATCTCATCCACCCCTGGAGCCTTGTCACCAAGGAGCTTCTTAACTACCTTAGCGACTTCGGCCTCAGTAATGGACAAGCCTATTCCCATGTCCCCAGACTCTGCCTCCTCACTGGAGAACGTGTCGGTGGGATTGAGAACGTCCTCAAAGTATTCCTTCCACCACCCAATGACGTCTTCAGTCGAAGTCAGCAGCACACCATCTCCACTATATACAGTGCTAGTGATACACTGCTTTCCCCTTCTGAGTCGCCTGATGGTTTGCCATAATCTTTTCGGAGCCGATTTAAAGTCACTTTCCAAGGCCTCACCAAACTCCTCCCACACACAGGTTTTTGCCTCGTAACGACGACTGAAGCCACAGATCGCTTGGCCTGTCGATACCTGCCAGCTGCCTCTGGTGTCCCACAGGCCAACCAGGCCCGGTTGGAATCCTTCTTCAGCTTGACAGCATCACGGGGTTCGAGGATTACCGCCCCAACAGGCACCAACTACCTTTCGGCCACAGCTACAGTCTACCGCTTCAACAATGGAGGAGTGGAACATGGCCCATTCTGAGTCAATGTCCCCCACCTCCCCCGATATCTGGTCAAAGTTCTGATGGAGGTGTGAGTTGAAGATCAATCTGACAGGTTCTTCTGCCAGACGTTCCCAGCAAACCCTCACTATACGTTTTGGCTTGCCTGGTCTGACCGGCATCTTCCCCCACCACCTGATCCAACTCACCACCAGGTGGTGATCAGTTGACAGCTCAGCTCCTCTCTTTACCCGAGAGTCCAAAACACATGGCCGCAAGTCCGATGACACGATTGAACTGCAGCCTAGGGTGTCCTGGTGCCATGTGCACTTATGGACATCCTTAGCCCCTCGACTCGGTGCCTGTATGTTGGGGTTTTCTCCGGTTGACGAGAGGGTAGCTTCCCTACGCCTTCTGGTTGGGGAACGGGTCCTGACTGCTGTCTGTGCTTATGCACCGAACAGCAGTTCAGAGTACCCAGCTTTCTTAGAGTCCTTGGGAAGGGTGCTTGAAAGTGCTCCTCCTGGAGACTCTATTGTCCTACTGGGGGACTTTAACGCTCACGTGGTCAATGACAGTGAGACCTGGAGGGGTGTGATTGGGAGGAATGGCCTCTCTGATCTGAACCCGAGTGGTGTTCAGTTTTTGGACTTCTGTGCAAACCACAGATTGTCCATCACAAACACCATGTTTGAACACAAAATTATGTATTTCACAAAATGTCAATCTTTTTATTATATATTAGTTTACATAATATATAAATGATAATAATACATTAAATGGGTCTGAACAGCACATAAGTCTGCAGATGCATCTGAAGTCTGAATGCTGATGAGCACGATTTTGCTATTATCTCCTCGCAGTGCACTCTGAATGTAGCCCAGCTAATTTATTATGTAATTACATAACTACAATGAAGTAGTAAAGCAAAATGAAAATAACTGAAAAAGATAATAACTCTAAAAGTTAATCAGTGCTTGGTGATGTATTTGAGCGTATTGTAATTGTGTTTGTGTGAATGGGTTACACTTGTCAGGTGATCCGTCGGGGCAGTGAGGAGGAGAAGCTGCTGTGTCTTGTGCGCCAGCGTGCCGGTCACTGCTGTCAGAATGCAGTGGTGGTCATCCTCATCCTAGCCTGGGAGGGGATCCCGCGCAGCATGGCTGACAGACTGTACCAGGAGCTTACACAGACCCTGTACAAATACGGCTCACCCACAAGTCGCCGCTGTGCCCTTAATGAGGAGTGAGTCAGAAGCCAAAGAGAGTAACCATTATTTAAACACACACATGCACAGATGAAAAATGTAACTTCAGGGGTGTTTATTGAAGATGGACTGCCAGGATACTTTTTGGTGTTACTTTGCAACTAATATGCTTTTTTTGCCCCGTTGTTTTATGTCTCCTCAGTCGTACCTGTGCTTGTCAGGGTCTGGATCCAGAGACCTGTGGCGCTTCTTTCTCTTTTGGCTGCTCGTGGAGTATGTACTTCAATGGCTGCAAGTTTGCCCGCAGCAAAGTGCCCCGAAAGTTCCGGCTACAAGGAGACTACCCTGAGGAGGTGAGCACAGAGAGAGAGATAAAACTCAGCTTTCTTCCTACTAATACAGCTAAATTGCTTCCATGTACTCTGTAATGTGGTCTGCTTTGATTATTCATTTGAGTACAATGTGTGATCTGATTAATAATGAACGCTTAGATCTTGTAGATCGGTATGGCTGCTTGCCTTCCAGTGGCCATATATATAGCCTCAGCCTGGCAGTAATATATTACTGACAGAGCCAGTCCAAAGTAGTGGTGCTTGTAGTGTTTATTATGCAGGAAATTAGAGCTTAACATACTGTTAGAAAACCAAATCATAAGGTCTGGCCATTTTTCTGCCTTTATCCAGGAGGGGAAGTTAGAAAGCAACCTGCAAAATCTGGCGACGGATGTGGCTCCTTTGTATAAGAAGCTTGCCCCCGAGGCCTATCAAAACCAGGTAGGAAACACATAACCAGAAAATAATGTTAAGTTGTGCTAGAAATGCGAAGTCTACCTGCCTATATGAATATCTGTGGCTTGTATATTGTAACTGGTGCTAAACACTAGTCCCCAAAACCACCTCACCCCCAGCCCTTAGGGGTGTCTAAAATACCCTTTCAACACTTTACTACAGCTTACAGCTATGTAAAACAGAAGCCTTGACGTGACTTTTGACCTTTCAGGTGGAGCAAGAGCAGACAGGCGAGGACTGTCGCTTGGGCACGAGAGAGGGACGTCCATTCTCTGGTGTGACAGCGTGTGTGGACTTCTGTGCTCATGCTCACAGAGACACACACAACATGAACAATGGAAGTACTGTGGTAAGCATCACCTCTCACCTCACAAGTCAACCCATTCACACTTTGGCAAATTACACGTTACGTTTATATTACATTATAATCATACTAAAAATAACAAATCTTCTCACCCAAAATAACATTTCCAAAAAACAGGTCATTAACTAAATTAGGACACAGAATCGCCGATGCAAAGCACAACTCTTCCAAAGCTACTTGAGTGCAAAGGTCTCCCTTTGTAGAGAATCTTCAGTCTGCTAAATGTAAAATCCTAAATGTGACTGATTTATATAATTAAAGCCAGGTCCATCAGATGCTTCAGTTTCAAAAAGTATTGTTTTTTTTCTCTCTCTTAGTCAACTGGTCTGGCCTGTGTCATATAAATACTGCTCTGTCTCTGTTTGTTTTTTAGGTATGCACGTTAACAAAGGAGGATAACCGTGCAGTAAGAAACATTCCAGAGGACGAGCAACTGCATGTCCTTCCTCTCTATAAGATCTCAGAGACCGATGAGTTTGGTCGTGTAGAGGGACAGTTGGCTAAGATAGAGACTGGAGCTCTGCAAGTCCTCTCTTCCTTCCCAAGAGAGGTGCGTCTTCTGGCTGAGCCTGTGAAGTCTGCCCGTAAGAGAAGACAGGAGGCCAAGAGAGATCGAGAGAAACCCAGCAGCCAGGAGAAAAAGCAGGTCACCCCAGTGAAAGTGAAGAACGAGCCCCTCAAAGGTATCATCATAGTTGCCTGCCCTCTAAGGAACTACACTGTCTTTATGATTTATTGAGATGATTCTTTGATCTATGTTGCTCTTAGGAGTTCTCACTAAGCCTTTGTAGAATAGAACACCCTTGTCCAAGATTTGCAAGTTCCATTTGTACTTTGTAACTTTGTAACAACAAAATAAATCATTGCATGAACTTTATGTTCATGATTCAATTAAATAAAATCAGCAAATGTAGACTTTGTTACCTCAACATTTGCTGTTTGCAAATCACAACCGCCTTGATTAATTTTTTTAATGTAGAGAACAAGTCCGTTTACTCATTGTTTTTCCTGGTACCTGTTAAATTTCTTGCTTACAGACATTTATTTTCCCTCATAGGTTTTAAAAGCACTCCCTCTGAGCTTTCCCCTTGTTTCAAAACAGAGGCCTCTACTCCTTACTCTTCCCCTATGCGAACGCCCAGAACTCCAGACATGGGGAGCCACTTACTAGACTTACTGGACTCCTCAAGTGCTTACAGGAGCACAAACTATACTCCTCCAGTGAGCTCTAGCCGAGACACAGCAGCACTTTCTTCATCCCCTCGCACCATTTTTCCTGCACCACATTATCAGAACGCTGGAAAATTGTCCCCAAGCAATGGATCTCCTCTTCTCAGATATGGAGCAGGGCAAGAAGCAGCAAGGCACAGCTCTCCAGAGCTCTCAGAACAGAAACCATTCAGAAACCAGCAGCATGTAGATAGCCCCTTGGGACCGAAGTCTTCGGTTTTCCGTGACCACTGTTTCACAGTACAAACTGAGCCTGAGGAGATGCGTTGTTTTCAGGGTGGAGCTGCTCCCATACTGCTCTCTCCATCCCGAGCTGAGGGTCTCCACAGCCGTCTGAACTTCCACCAAACGCAGCCAGGCCTGGATGACCACGGCCCGCCAATGCTCCCACGACCCATGACCCCTGAAGAGGTCAAAGCCGAGGAAGTATGGTCAGACAGTGAGCACAACTTCTTGGACGGAGATATTGGTGGGGTTGCAGTGGCACCCTCTCACGGTTCCATTCTCATCGAGTGCGCTCGACGAGAGCTGCATGCTACAACCCCAGTCCTGCGGCCGAACCGCAGCCACCCTACCCGTGTCTCTCTAGTCTTCTACCAGCACAAGAGCCTTAACACACCCAGCCATGGGCTGCACCAGTGGGAGGCCAAGATGGCGGAAAAGGCTAGGGAGAGGGAGGCAGAAGCCGAGCGGCTGGGACTGGAGCCTGGAGCCCTCAACTCTGCCAAGGCCAGAAGGTCAAAGGTAGCGGAGAGTGATACAGAAAGCGGAGAGGAAGACGTGTGTCAGGACGAGAGGGCGAAGCTACAGGTCCCAACTCGCCAGTCTGTGACAGCCACCCGGGATGGCCTCATCACATCAGCCCCGTACTCCCTCACCCAGGTCACCGGGCCTTATAACCGCTGGACGTGACAGTGGCCAGTGCAAGTTTTTTTTAGCTAATGCCTTACCTCAGTCAGCTCTATCTCTTTGACACCTCTATGAACATGTGCTCTTTTTTTCATTTGTGCTCTTCATCTCAGCTTTTTAAAACGATGCTGACCACCCGTTTGTCAGTTGTGAAACTGTGAGTTTTGGTGCATATACATGTCTGGTTTTTAATGTAAAGAGATGGTGCTCAGAACAGATGTTTAAAAACTGGTTTTATAGAAAAAAGAGATGAAATTAGTGCATAGAAGATGTGACTATTTATTCTGAACGTTTTCACAACTATTTGTATTTAATTTCTGGTCCAAGCCTGTTTACTGCAATATGACTGTGTCCGCCTGTAAATGATGTGTGTAGTAAACACTCAGAATTGACATTGTAAAATGTGAATTCGATTGTTTTTGTTTTGTTGGGTTTTTTTTTTTTTTCATCTTTGGGTGCTCACTTGTCAGACATTCAGTAATCGCTATTTTATGGTGCCATTGTAGCAGTAGCTTACTTTGAATAACCGCAAACATACATTACTCTTTTAAAGTTTTAAAGTATTGTGACACAAAAGGTTATTAGTTAGATTTGAATATACATGTAGCATTGGTTTTATCACACCATGATATTGGTATTGAAGGTACATAGATACATAGATTCTGGATTATGGAAAAAATATTCCTGTTATACATGGCATTGTTTGAAAAAGCACTTTTAAACAACTTGATTTTCGAAATGTTCTGTATGCACAGTTTTGTTTTGTTTTTGTTTTTTTTTTTCATTTGTTTGTTTATGAGCGACCTCCTTCAACCAATTTGTGTATATATGCTTTGCATGTCTGTTTGGAACCATGATTTTTAAACCATGCTTATCAAAGCAATAATCATGGAACGTTATATGCTGCATTTTGATAATGTGTCAAATTGAAACCATTTTATTACTGGAACATAAAAGATATTATTATTATTATTGGTTTCCCAATTTTTGAGGTTTTTCAACTCCCAAAGAGTTTAAAACATGACTTGAAACAGCCTTTTATACATGATCAGATATGTTATATTTTGTCATTCAAGTGTGCTAAGATATGTCTGAACAATATTACTGTATGTTTCTCACTGGTGCTTTTTGAAGACCTACTATACATCCTCCTGAGATCAGATCATGTTATTTTTACTGGTGCATAGTGTTTTTATATTTCAAATAAATCACTCCATATCTTATTTCATTTCACTCCATATCTTATTTATCATTTGTTAACTTGCCTAATATCTTTTTTAAGCCAATATGATGATGATTTTTAAAAAAAATATAAATCCCATTTCACAGCTCTATTGTAAAAATGTCTCTGTGCAAAGTCAGTGTAGCTTCAGCCAAGAAGAAATGCCCACTAAAGTCCTTTTATTGTAGACATTTTATAGGTCTTTTTACATTTTGAGGTGCTAAAAATGTACTGTGTAAATATGCCACGTCACGGTGCACTCAAAGCTCTTCTAATTCTAATTCTTAAAGCCCCTGCGTCTTCATGCCAGCTGTGTGACGTCTTGTCTAAGAGCCACACTGTATTTTGTTCTTACTGCAGAGGCAGAGAAAGGTCCTACAAAACCCAATGTGAATCTACATTACGGGGAACTTGAAGTCAGAGAGTGGCATGGATATGTTCACTCTAGTGGGTATTTTTATTTAAAGCTGCTTTTGCTGAACAAGGAAACTGTTGCCTTTGTGGAAAACCCACACTGACAAAGCATTGTGTGCAGAGTTATTTTGTAAGACGTTGAAAAGCAAATTTTCCTAAATAAATGAAGAGCACCTATAGTAACACTGGGCTGTTATGTCACTCTTTGTGGGGAGAAGAACTTGATTCTTGATGGTGCCGATAAAGAGCATTAGCCCTTCTTCACTGCCTGTTTACATGCAGCTTTTTGCTTTGATGAACATCATTTATCGTGGTGAATCACTGTGTTTGTTACTCAAGAACATTTCATGACACAGTTTAATAATTATTTGATGACAATAATGACCTTTACAATTCATCATCGCTCTAAAGTATACTGAATTACACTAAAACTTGAGGTTTAGCTGACTTATTTTTGAATGATTTAATTCTTATTATTAAAGACTGAATAGAGAACATTTCAAATTTTCTCTACAGCTTAGTGTAATCCAACATCCCCCCAGAAAGAAAGGAATCCGGCTCAGTCTGTGGTTCAGTGCTTTCAGAAATGTCCACTTCTAAAAGCTCCTAGTGAGATGCAGTCATATGCAAAAGTCAGACTACATGTTTTTCTAAGTGAAAATAAAACCTCTACTGGAAACAAATGTAGTAAATTTTAAAGCTAATTTTAGTGCACATTTTCTATTTATTTGCTTATATCTGAAAAAATAAATAAAAATAAACGTGCAGCAACTTTTGCACAGGCCAGATTTTATGTTTTATTTTTTCTCCAATGTTTTAAATTCAGCAAATAAACGGCAATTGTTCACTGAAATGTGCAGAAGTTTGTTTTCTATAGAGGATGTGTTAACCTCACTTTGTAATGTCGGTTGATTAGGAGTGCCCAAACTTTTCACATGACTGCATTTTTTTGTCATGATTGCAAATTTCACTCATCTTTAAGCTAATTTTATAGCTAGCTGTCCAATATATCAGTTTGTCTTTTTTAACTTGTGCCCACACATTTTTGGAATTTTCCCCTTGTCTTCCTGATCAGATTCATGTTCTGATATGACACTTTCTGCACAGTAACGGTTTTGAAACTATCATTATTTTTGAATGTAAACCATTAAAGGCAGTGACTTTTCCCTGTGTTGTGATATATGTTATATATACCACCCAGCGTCTTGCTGTATCACTGGGAGTATTTTTGGTCAAGGACAGTAAAACAGCACCAGCTTTTGAGTCTTCAGAGAAATAAAATGTACATGTGACAGTTTGAAACCTCTGTTAGTCTGTTTTTGTCTATAAGTGCACCATAATGTAAAGAAGCTGAATCAGTCTTTCCCAAAAATATACACAATATAATCATCCTGAGAAATATTCCTTTACAAATATGCCGTATTTGACTGCTATCAGAGTAGTAAATGAGAACTGGCATATCGCTGCTGTCGGAAGAAAAGCTTGTATGTCTATTTTTTTGTTTCTGACATCATTTGAAAATGCCTGTTGCCCTTTATATTGCGTGTACATTTCATGATGAATGGACCAAAAAAAAATGACCCAAAAACGACTTGGAAAAAATTCTAGTTCTATTGACATTAAATGTAAAGTAGGTTTTTTTCCCTTTTCCTGTAAAGTTACCATTTTGGAGATGGTTACCAGCACAAGAGCTTTTCTTCCAACAACAGCGATATGTAGGCACTGTAACACAGCAGTACAGAGGCTGTGGTGTGATGTGCTTCACAATATGTGTTACATAGCTACTGAAATTTCAGAGCAGGAATCATGAGGGAAAGAAGTGCTTAAACTAGGGTAAAACTAGCATCACTTGCATAGTTAAAATATCTATTAGCATCAACAACTAATAAACATTAGAATTAAAATTAGCTGCTACTTCATAATTAGAGTTTTTGTAAATGAGCAACCTGCTAACCTTAAATTCCCTGTGTTGTAGGCAGCTTTTTAGCTGCATTTTTTTCAGTTTACAATACAGTTCTCAGTTCCGTGACTCTGGTCCTTTCCATTGACATTTTAGAAGCAGTATGTGTTGAAAGCCTTAATTTTTACTAAGAGCGATAATGACAGATAACAAACCGTGGTTAATTTTAGTGCAAGTCATTTGTTGGTGCTTCAGATTGTTCTGAAAAAACAGGTTAATGTAAAACTACATAAACAGTAAGAAACTGGTGTTCTGTTTGCCCGTCTGGTGATACTGGCATCAGTTTGTCATCACGTTTTATAGATATATATGTATAATTTAAGCCAAATCATTTAAAGTCTTTGGGCTGTTCAAAAAAATGTGTACAACTCTACAAATATATTTAAAAGAAATTGAAGCTTCTATTAATTTATATCAGTGATTCCACTTCATTTTTATAAGCAAAAGACAGAATGACAGTAAGACACGATAGGTAAAATAAAAATTAAAGACGAGATTACACATTAGTGAAAGTGAACTAAAAACATTTGGATTGTAAATTTTGTTCATTAATTTGTGTAATTATATTATTTACATGCTATACAGATGCACGTATTATTAGTAGTAGGTCAATATTAGCCATCTTTTCACTCTACAGTACAAACACTCAACACACACACACATAACTTAAACTATTGAATATGGAGCCCTGCTGTATAAATCCTGTATAAATAAAAGTAATGAGAGGCCACAACTTAGTAAGGAATGGGAACAAGATCCTAATGTGTGGCCACAACTTAGTAAGGCAGGATTTTGTTCCCATGCCATGCTAAGTCATGGCCATGACTTAATTATCTCATTCCCACACCTTACTAAGTCATGCATTATTTTTATTCATATGAGATGTCACCAGATGTCATTCTGTAAATCAACAACAACATTAACAACAACAAAAACAGCAACAAATGTCCTTCTCAGTGGGGAGGGATGGAGCATGCATCCTAGCAACCTACACAGTCTGAACAGAGTGCCTGTGGGCACCCCATTCCTCTTTGTGGGCCCCGTCCTTGCCAGGGTGGCTCCTTGAAGCACCTTACTCTTGAGTGTGCCGTCCTCCTTTGACCCTAGAGGACAGCTGAACTGCAGCTCTTTGGGCGTCTTCTAAATTGGTACGCTGGAGTGAAGAGACTCTGCAGCCTCCTCCTGAGGTGGTGGGACTTCTCACAGCACACAGCATCAAGTCTGGTGCCACTGGATACAATGGCAGCAGCAACAGCACTCCTCTCAGTTGCCCATTGCTTTCTCCATCATGCACCATGCCATCGATGGCAGTGAGGCTGCTGCTCATATCCTCAACTCCCTGCCTCAAACTCTGCCACTGCATGCCATGACCAGCTTCACCTGCCCCATCTCCAAGCAACAACACTGACAAACCTCTTCCTGCATTGCTAGCATGCCAGTTGCTCTGCTGCCCTTTGCTTGAGGGTCGTGCAGCATGCTGTCTCTCCCTTAAGTGTCTTTCCTTTAGTTCTAGATATACTGTAGGAAGAGTTATCCCACTTCTGATATCACTGTGACATCTGTGCAGAAGTCTCAGAGAATGTTTATCACAGAGAAATATGTATTTACTCAACAGCAGAATAGGCAATGAAATGTAGCTGGAATGGAGAGCAAGGTCACTACTAGTCATATCTATTAACTTTACGTTAGATGCACAACCCACTCCAACTAAACCCACAGCACAATAAAGTACACTCCACAGATATACACAAATGAATACACAACATCAAAAATAACAAAACCAACAGCAAATGCCCTCAGTTGGGAGGGGCAGAGCATTTTGTCAGTAAATTAGACCACCTAACCTGTGAAAAAATCAGTGCCAATGCATTTCAGGAATGGGGCAATCCAGGTGAAATTTCAGAGTTAAGTAGAGTGTTACAGTGAATGTTTCGGGATTAGATTTGTCCCCATTTGATCAAGCGAGGAATAAGGAGAGGGGGGCACATCTTGCACTGCGGGCCTTTTTCCTCCCAGTTACCCTTTACATGCACTTCATGTAGCAGAACAAGAGAAAGTGGGAATAACAGCACAGCTGGAGTTCGATGGTAGTGAAACGTATTAATAGTCTGAAAATGACCAGGCAGAAATCTGCAAATAGATGAGAGCACTGACGTGGCCGGCGATGCCGTGGGCGCCGAAGATCGGCACTTATGAGTCACTCGTGTCTACATTGTCCTAAAGCGCGTGTCCGCTGCGGGCTGCCGTACAATCCGAGAGGTTTCGCGTGACGCAGGGGCGCTGAACGGACAGCAGAATCTCATACAGGCAAGATGGCGACATCGGAGCCGGTAAGAGGGGCAGGGGAGCACGGAGTGAGGGCTTTCTCGCGGTCCGAAATGGTAAAGCAGGGGTCGTTTCGGCTCGCTCAGGGGCCGCTGTTTCTCCCTCTGTGTGAATTTGGGAGAGCTCGGGGTGCATTGGAGTGTGTTTCTGTGGGGAGGGGTGTGAACTGGGAGCTGCTAGGCTAACGCTTCTAACGCAGGCGGTATTTAAGGGACTTGGCGGCGGCATCGGCGACTCTGTCGGCGCGGAGACACAGGACAGCGCTTATTGCTCCATTTTCGGTCACATTTATCTGCCAGTATGGATCATCTCATTAGTTCGGTGACGTTCGTTCGTTTAAATGAAGCGACGGCTTTATTTTTGCCGTTTTGTCAGTGTGAAGCCAGTCGTATCCAGACATGCGGACACGTGTGTTGGCTGCTAGCTCGGTTTACAGGCTAACACTGGCACGAAGCTGAAGTCAGCTTCTTATTCGCCAGCTTGTTGTTCGAATTTCCCCGTTCCACCTTAAATGGTCCAGAATTCGCTCTGGTGCGAGGCGCCAGATTGTAACTGCTGCACCATTTAAGGTGCAACGGAAGAATTCGAACAACAAGCTGGCGAATAAGAAGCTGACTTCAGTCTCATAACACGGGCTACGCAGCTCTGGACCGAGATTAGCTCTGCCTGCCTGGCTGACTCGGTTTAACTCGACCACGGTGGTCGGTAGCTAAGTGAAAATAATGAAACGTGGGGGATTTGACCGTAGGCGGAGTAGCTAAGCTGACCTGTGTCTCATTAAGAGGTGAAATTTGAACGGGCGGCGTTCTTCTCCTTATGAATGAACTAACGTTAGCTACATAGCTAACATTCATGGTATGAACCAGATTTATGAGGTCGAGTTTGGTTTTCTCGACAGTAGAGGGTGTGTTTGCTCCAAGCTGAACTCGGTGTGTGGTTCCCTTTTTATATCGTTGAAGGCAGTATGCTTCTAAACGGCATAGCTAGTTGACCAAGTTGGCTTCAGTGTAGCTACCTACATAGCTCGGATTGTAACTGGCATTGTGTGAGCACAAGGCACATATACTGGGATCTACACAGTACCGCATTTCAACATCTGGTTCTAGTTAGCGGGGAGCGTGACGTGGTTTGTGTACGCGGAGATCAGATTGATGAAAAAACAAACTGTTCTTTGTCATTGTATTGTAAATATATTTGCTGTGCTGTGTGTTTAAATAGTACAATCAACTTGTCACACTGACGATTAAAAAAAAAAACTCACAGTACTGTGGTTTCGTTATGATTCTGAATTAATTTCATGTTTGTTCATGCAGCGAGGAACTGAAAGTGAAGAAGCTTCAAATGATAGTCCGACACCGGCTGTTGCAAGTCCTGAACAGTACATTAAGCACCCTTTGCAAAACAGGTACCTGAAATGCTCTTGTATTGAATTAAAGGAACTGCAGAAATTGTACCACATGGGTGGTACAAATTGTACCACCCATGTGTCTTTTAGGTTTCATGCCGAGTCCTCCTGGTCCCAGCTAGCCTTATAAGCTGTTCAATCAAGGATTATCCCATTTATTACAGGTAGGGTCTCTACTGGCAGCTCTGATGACAAAAAGCTGTTCGATGTGATTTAAAGCTTGCTGTGTTATAAAATATGTGTTAAATTTGAGTAGTTTTTCTACAGCATGTAAATGTGGCGTGTAACTGCAATATTATGTCATTGTCACTTTATTCTGCCTCCTCTGAAAGTCATATGTGAGCAATGCAGTGGCAGTCGGTCATTGCGCTGTAGGCTGGTGGGAAGTGCTGACCATACATGTTGAGCTGTCTGTTTCCAGACCCATCGGCCTTGTCACAGTACATTGCTCACTGTTGCTCATCTCTGGCAGAATACTCGGCGTGTAAAGATGAAGCCTTTTTAGGTGGATTTAGTGGCATTCTTGCTCCAAGGCCATTGTCCATACGCCTTTAAGGGTAAACTTGGCCTCAGGCCAAGACCACATTGTGAATTGGAGTTTAAAATATGGCACACTGACCACCCCTGCCTTTCTGCCTGGATAAAGGGATAATGTTTCTGCATACAATGGCTTTTTGATGGGAACACTATTCATTGTTCTAGTTAGCCTAAAAATTGTCAAGGTTCTTTGTTGAACTCACACGGTCTCTATTCATCATGAAGAATAACCAGATTCTCTCATATAATAGTCATTTTTTTTTTGTGTCATCTGTTACGTGTAAATGCAGTTTTGAATGAAGATGTGACTTCGTTTAGTTTGTCTTCTGTAATTACTTAATCTGTTATTCTAAGACCTGCAACTTCTCCTCTGCAGATGGGCTCTTTGGTATTTCAAAAATGACAAGAGCAAAAGCTGGACAGAAAACCTGCGACTGATCTCCAAGTTTGACACAGTGGAAGACTTCTGGGCGTAAGTGTCTCTGGAATTTGTGATGTTAGAGTATTGGCACTGATCTTAGTCCTAAATATTGGCAGTCCTTGTAAATGTTGTCTTTTTGTCTGTTCTATTTAATTCAACAGATTATACAACCATATACAACAACCCAGTAAACTTGGATTTGGATGTGATTACTGCCTATTTAAGGTATGATGGAAAGGAGTTTTGTTTTTGCTTAGATGTGTTAAAAATCAGTGTTGGGTACAAGCAAAACCCAAAAGCTTTGTAAGACTCAGCAATGATGGTAGATTCACCTCATATATGCTTTTGGGTGTCTCAGGATGGCATTAAGCCCATGTGGGAAGATGACAGGAATAAACTTGGAGGAAGATGGTTAATGACCCTCAGTAAACAGCAGCGACACAATGACCTTGACCGCTACTGGATGGAGACGGTAGGCTGCCATGTTTCTTAGCACTAAACTAAATACTCTGGACCAGAGAACATCTAAATATAGCTTGATTATTGTTCACTGAATTTGTCTTTATGGTATGATGTTCTAATTTTGCTTTATTGGTCTGTTTTATAGCTGTTGTGTTTAATTGGTGAATCTTTTGATGAGGCCAGCGATGACGTATGTGGAGCTGTGGTCAACGTTCGTCCAAAGGGGGATAAAATAGCCATCTGGACAGGAAACTGTCAAAATAGAGAAGCTATCATGACGATAGGGTGGGTCACTTATTTCTTTCTTTATATTTGCATATTTATTTCTTAAGCGAGTGTCCTAATAGTGGGTAGTATGGCCAAAAATTCATATTGGTGTCTAATTGAAATTTCTAAAGGCATGGTATTTTGCTTAACCACACGTCCCTGTCAGGCTTGGTACTGAACTAAAAAAAAATTGACACCGAGGAGTTACATCTCAATGACAACAGTAAAATCACTTTTAGCTATTTTATCATGTAGAACCAATGCTTTCTGTACATTTTTTCTATTAGTATATAAAATATGCATAAGACTTTCCTTACTAAGGGATGCACCAGGATTTTTTTGGCGTGAGCATGCAAGTTTATCCAGAACAGAATTCAGATCAGTAGCATTATTGATTTATCTAGCTAGTTATGATAAAGCATGATTGAACTATGACTTTTACTCTTTATGCGTTTACTTCAAATGGTAGTTATCAAAGAAATGCAATTGCGTTCAGAAATTCAGCATTCAGAAATCATACTACTAAAGGAAATGTGTAGTTAAAGGGCAGAAATGGCCACTTTTTTGTGCCTGTCTTAATGAGTTAACAGATCTGCCAACCTCTACACATTTTGCATAGCATGCACACAGTTGGACCTCAAAGTACGCTGGCACTATTAGTCCCTTTAAACTATGCAAGTAGTTGGTGACATCTGAGTTCAGTTGTGGCTGTGCAGCCCTCAAACCTAACAGCTTCTAGCCTTTCGAAAAACAAAACGGGAAGATTTTGACCAGTCAAAGCGCTGTTCATTCCATCAAATATTGAAAAGTTTAAATTATGAATAGAATTAACTTTTAACAGCAACCTGCCAACCTTGGGAAAATTTTTAACACTAACATTTAGCTTACTGATATGTAATTCTTAAGCTAGCTTGCTTGTTCACTTGGCATTTAAGTTGGCGAAGTAAAGTAATATTGTCCACATTGTCACAGATTGTTAAATGTGACTTCATAGTAATGTATTCATAATTATTATTGCAGCCAAACCCATAGCCATAATGAGAGGAGCAGATCATGGCAGGATGGGGGGAAAAAACTTTAAATAAATTTACTGGGAGGGTTGTGAATGTATGTGTCTATAAAGAAGTGAGTCTATGCCCCCCAGAAGTTTCTCACAAATTATCAGCAGCCATGGCTGTGCCTCTGCCCCTCAAAACCTCCAAATCCTGCATTTTGCACATTGTGCAATTGTGATTTTGATGTTCTCCACTAAGTAGCCTCAGGTAATAATGTAGCTAAACCTCTAGTTACAAAGGCCGACTTTCCTAGATATTTTTTTCAGTTGAATAGGCTTTTTTTTTTTTCTTCATTGGGACTATATGATGTGTGCTTATATAACCTGATGTAATTTTGTAACTATTAAATAAAATGTAAATCCCAAACAGAAAACAGTTTCTGGAAATACTTAAAAGTTAAAACATGTTACAATATACCAAATAAATTATTTTAATTTTTATCAAAAGGTTCTTATGGTTATCAGTTTGTATAAGCACACATACCGTGAAAGATTAGTCATAAAAAGTGGTTTTAAGAAAGTGTACTGAAACTTGACCTTTAGTTTATATTATAACTCCCATGCATTGCAAGTCCTTGTTGTAGAATAAATATTGCCTGATCATTTTAACAGTCAAAACTAAGGTTAAGCCCAAAAACAGCTGTCTATTCCTAAATGTGAATGTCTTTTCAATAAAAGTTCCTCTCAAGAATATGATATTATTCAGTTTATTTTCTTCATAGCCCACTCATATGTTGAATAGCCCAACTTAATATGGCACAGTGTGGAAATGCTGTGGTAAGCAAAGTGCTGTAAAATCATGTGAACCAAGTGTTACAGTATTGTGGTATTTAAAATATTTTCCCAAGGTTGGTGGGCTCGTTATTCTGAATTGTCCTCTTTTAATAAGAGCCCTATTTAACAACTAAAGCAAATCTAGACCATTTTATTTTACAAAGTAGGAAAAAAACAACTGAAAGGTATTAAGTAAATGTCAGTATTACTTTCTAACCCTAACCATATCAAAGGCCAATGCTTTTAAGCGCACATTAGCTTCTCTAAGCTCTGCAAAAACTGCTAAATGCACACTGCTGGGTTTGCTCAGTGACTACAAACAAATATACCCAGTTATCTCCCAACTTTCTTTATCTGTAGGTGTGATTTGTGTCCACTAGGGGGGTATTCAAGATCTGGGAAACAACAACTAGTTGTAAATGGCTCATTTTAATAATATAAATTTTTATATCAGTAGAAGAATTTAGCAAATAATTTATTTTTTGCAGCATGATCAGTGTACTGACTTCTGACTTCTCTTCCCCCCCCCCCTTCCATTCAGGCAACAATACAAAGAACGCTTGAGCCTCCCTATCAAAATGGTTATTGGATACCAGTCCCATGATGACACCTCTAGCAAAAGTGGCTCTACGACAAAGAACATGTACTCAGTTTGAAGAAGACTTTCAACTTGTAGGTTTATAAAATTACAAATTTGCAACACATTAATACTTTTGAGTTGTCAACTACTGTAGTGTCCTTCCTTTTTAAGAAAAAAAAGAAAGAAAAATGTTAAATATGTAAATGTGTAGTACTCTCCATCCTAAATGATCAGTGCTGATGGTGAGGATCAAGGAATGTCTAATGGTTTAGACCTGCGAGAGGGGGGACTGTCAGCTGAAGCTTTACGAATCAAGCTAGATGACAATATTTTAGGCATCAAAAGTTAAACTAACAAATAAAACTTCCCTAGAGGTTCTAAGGCTTAGATTGAAGACACCTTTCTTTCCTTTAACCTTTCATTTTTTCTCCTTCTTCTTGTTAGGTGTCTCCACACAAAATGTTGACAACTTAATTCACACACATTTTTAGGGCCACAACTATTTTAACATGCTTTGGTTGGAGGTGTTCGGCATGAGCAGTGATTGCAGAGATGCCTGCAGATTGAATATCTTAAAGGTTTGTAACAGATTAGATTTGGTTGCTCTCCAGATTTAGAATTTGGAGGAGTGGCCATTTATTGTTTCGGCTATGCTGAAATTGTGATATCTTGCTTGTTAGACCTATTTTCAACTTGTGTTAGCCCCACATCTATTTATGATATGCATTGCAGTTGAACTGAGAGGATGACTGAAAAATCAAGTTCTTGTTTTCATTAATTTTCCTTCCTCTAATTCTTTTTTTGAAGTTGTTAGCAATGTGGACTACTGCTTAATATAGAACATTTTTTACAGTGTGTTATACAGTAAATTCCTATACATCCATGCTTTCTAGGTGTGCTTTTCACCTTTCCCCTCCTAACAACATTGTATACATTTTCTAGTTTGCACCACTTCTGTGAGTGACTTCAAATGGAGAGAGGATATTCATTGTGAATTTATTTTGCTCATAATGTATCTATCTGTAATTTTCAGGATGTATATTACCTTCTTTTGAGTAAAGGTTAAGTGCTTTGCATTAACAACAGGATGATCTGTGCTGTTTCTTAAGTCTCAGTACACACAGTACTAATGAAATGACATGAAGTTTACATTAGTTACCTTTTGGCACTGGTATAATCGTCGTTTCTAACAGCTGAATTTGCCCTTCCTCCTTTTTTTTTTTTTTTTTGTAAAGAAAGTACAAATGTAACCGTCGCTGTTGTGAAATTAGCCCCTGAGGTCAGTATACCACACCCATTATCCTGTTTTCAGACACTTGAGTGGCTTAAAATGAACACTTGCAGTCATTTCCTTGCCGTGTGTCACAGGTACAAACCTGGTTGTCAGTATGCAAATGTCACTGTGTGAATACAGGTAGTAGACTCAATAAAAATAATCCTACAGTCTACTGAATGCTGTTGTGAATTATGAACAGTCTCTAGATACAAACCTGTTCAAGGAAGGGTATAAACTAAAGCATTGGCTGAGCAGATACAAACCATCAAATATAAAGAGCAGCATTAAAGTTACAGAATAGACTGGGGTCAGTTCTTTCACTCCATGTACATGACTCAAATATGTACATGGGGAGGTTTACCGGACCCCCTTATCTCCGGCAACCCAGAAGAATAAGCAGCTTAGAAAATGTGTATTTGTGAGAGTTGGCTGGTGTTTATTATTGATGTTTAGCCTTCAATCAGTATAATAGGTTTCAAAATACATACATACAGATAAATAATGGCATGGGCTCAGTTAAACACACGTTGTTGACAGGTTATCAGTTTTGGTTCCAAGCTGCAAGTGAACCACACCTGTCTTGGAACATGCTAAGAATTTGTATGTTGTGAAACCACATAGACCTGTCATGAGACTTTTGTCTTGAAAGCTCTAGACAGGTATAGCTGAAATGGCAAAACAGCCTAATGGCTAGTTCTTAGAGAGAGTTGTTACAAATGCATGTAGTTTGGTGTTAAAATCCTGTGTTACTGTAGTAATGAAAACTTGGCTTAGTATCTTGGCCTAAAACCACACACATTTCTATAAAAACAAGCCTGAAGTTCAGTTTAATAATTTGTTTTAATAGTGTAAATCAAGTTTTGTTTGAATTGAACCCACAATAGTAAAGATCTCTGCACGCTTCAGAGCTTAATAATCTCTAGAGACCTTCAGGTAAAATGAGTACTAGCCTGAGCCTGTAAACAAGTGTTCACCATTATCTTGAAGCATATAACCATTTCTTTAAAAACAAAAAAGTGGTGGTAAAACAAGACCAAAGTGCAGCATGCAAAGTAATTGTTAGTACTAATTAATTCTAATGTCGTCTGGATGAGGGTTTGGTGCTTTCTCTGCCATTAGAATTGAGAAACGGTTATCACCTGTATTGAAATCTCAAGTGTATTGAAACAGGAACAGGACATTCACAATCTGAATGGAAGTTAAACCACAAAACTGGCTGATATGAGGATTTTCATAACAAAATCGGTCCATGTGAGGTCAAGTTTCTCAAGTGCAACATTCTTCTCTTTGTCCTTCCCACCATAAAAGTCCCATGTATAAAATCTACATAGTGTACTTCTCAGACCATCAGATTTCCAGTGTTTGAGGTATTTTGTGATTAGATTACAATTTAGTTAATATTACAGGGCACCCCCTGAGCATAAATGCCCTGCACTGATGAGCAGAAATGCTGGAGGTTTTGCATTTCCAATGAAGGACAAAGGTGGTATTTCTAAAATCTATAAAATTCCAAAAACATGCCTGCATGCTTGAGGCTCTGGTTTACTGGTAGTCTTCGCTGATCATCTCCAGTATTCATCATAAATATCAGCAGAGCAGAGTTGGGATGTAACGGAATAGAAGTATGAGGAATACATATTCAGGATACAGAAATTGAATGTGTTCAGCCCAAGTTACACTTAGTAAAGGCCACATTCAGAATACATTTACTTTTTACAAATTTTACAGTTGTAGGAGTATGCTTACAAAACAAACACATTTAGTTACTGTAACTGTACTGTTAAAATCAGCACACTGCATGTAGCAAACATGCTTGTAAGTTTAGCATTGAGTGTGTTTACATGCTTTTAATAATCTGATAACTGCAGAAAATCAGATTTTGTCAGTAATCCAATCAATGTGTTTACATGCATTTGAGTTATCAGATGATGTGTAAACTCTGGGTCAACATGAGTCAGGCAGTAATTTTCTGCTTTGCAACCATTTAACAAATTCACACAAAAAGATATGACGCAAACATAATGTAAACTTAAAATTATAATGAAAAAATGATTTTCTGCTTATTTCCAGTACCACTGTCTGTTTCGCCCATGCGCAGACTGAGAAATCCAAAAGAAATCAGACTAAGAGTTTAGGTGCACTGAGAAATCTGATTACTGAGCTACAGTCCAGCTCTCTTTATTGGATTTCTTAATCAGATCGCTAGACTTTACTCTGAACTAAGAAATTGGAGTATGCTGTTTACGTTGACCATTTTTAATAATTAGATAACTGCAGAAATCCAGATCTGATTATTGAGTGCATGTAAACACACTCATTGGTGTTGTACTGGACTCCTGCTGGAAGGATTGTGTGAGCAGCAGTGGATGGAGGCAGATGGTGAAAGAAAACTTCTTTTAAAATGATAAGCATATTTTTATTAAATGCATTAACGGGGGAAACTGCAAATTGTAGCTTACCAAGATGTACTGTAGATGTATTGCAAATGTATTCTGAATATGGTATTTTTTAATGTACTGTACCAGAATATGTTACTAAATACATTTATTATAGTGTATTCAGTATTTGGCCATCATTACTTTGTGTTTTGTCCAACCCTGCTAAGGAGACATTATGTTCAGGTGTAACTGAAAAGATGATATGTATAAAGGGAAAATATGACGGTGCAGAGGTCATCCATAAAGGTAAAGACAAAATAAATAATCTAAGTTGGATGTAATGCCAGTCATCAGGACAAAATGAGGGGCTTCTCTTCATCTCTCACTGCAAGAAGTACTGAGAGCATCGCTGAGGAGAAAAAGTAAAACTCTGCAACGTAGCTGAGTTCAAAGAGCTCCAGGTTCACACTGAGTGTCCACTCAAAGATGGCAGAGATGTGCTTGTAGTAGTAGTCCTTTTGGACAAAGAAGATACAGTCTGACAAGTGGAGGTTAAGGAATAAGGAATTATATATATAGTAGGCACCCCTGATCAAGTGACGTTTTGTGAAGTGAAAATAACACATCCTCTACAGACAGCACACTTCTTTACATTTTTAATGCATAATTGCTGTTTACTTGCTGGATTTAACATATTGGGAGAAAAATAAACATTAAATGTGGCCTGTGCAAAAATGGCACATTTAATATGTAATATTTTATTTTTTTCCTATATGTTAAACTCAGCACATAAATAAGAAAAAGTGCACTATAGAAAGTGTGCACTAACATTGGCAGATAATGGCATATTTGATTAAGTTCACTTTAGAGCATTTTTTAACATAATCTTATGGATGCAGTACAAGATATGAATCTTATCAGTATTGGTAGATCATTTTTTTAAAAATATCAGCATCAGAAAAATGTTTAGATTTGCCTAATATTTCAAACCAATATCTGATTCTTTTCTCTGTTTCAGAAAACTATCATGTTTAGCTGAGCTACTGAGAAATGTGTATTTTATTCATTTTACTGTGTTTGTAAACCAACATGTATGTGTATATTATATATACATACACACACACATACACACACTTACCAGCCACTTTATTAGGTACACCTGTTCAATTGCTTGTTAACACAAATAGCTAATCAGCTAATCTGTGACTTTGAACGTGGCATGGTTGTTGGTGCCAGACAGGCTGGTCTGGATATTTCAGAAACTGCTGATCTACTGGGATTTTCACACACAACCATCTCTAGGATTTACAGAGAATGGTCCAAAAAAGAGAAAATATCCAGTGAGCAGCAGTTGTGTGGACAAAAATGCCTTGTTGATGTGAGAGGTCAGAGGAGAATGGGCAGACTGGTTTGAGATAGTAGAAAGGCAACAGTAACTAACAAATAACCAACCAACATCTCTGAGGAATGTTTCCAACACCTTGTTGAAAGTATGCCATGAAGATTTAAGGCAGTTCTGAAGGCAAAAGGGGGTACTAGCAAGGTGTACCTAGTAAAGTGTCTGGTGAGTGTATATACACACATGTAAGAACCGCTGTACATCTACATGATCAAGCAATTATCTAATCAGCCAATTGTGTGACAGCAGTACAGTGCATAAAATCATGCATATACAGGCCAGCAGCTCCAAGTAACGTTCACATCAAACATCAGAATGGGGAAAAACGTAATCTGTGATTTTGACCATGACATGACTGTTGGTGCCAGGCAAAGACATACCAAATTTGGAAATTTAAGATTGAAAAAAGAAAGACACATGGCAACAATAGCATCCATGGGAGAGTTGCAAGGCACAAACCACTGCTGACCAAAAACACACAAAGGCTTGTCTTGCCTTTGCCAGAAATATCTAGATGCCCCCCAAGACTTTTGCGATAATATTCTGTGGACTGATATTTCAAAGGTGGAACTTTTTGGAAGACGTGTCCCATTACATCTGGCATGAAGCTAACACTGCATTCCTCCCTAAGAACATCATACAACAGTCAAACATGGTGGTAGTAGTGTGATGGTCTGGGGCTGATTTGCTTATGCAGGACCTGGGCAACTTCTACTTCCGTTCTCTATCAGAAAAACCTGAAGGAGAATGTCCAGCTATCAGTTCATCACCTAAAGCTCAGGCACAGTTGGGAAATGCAGCAGGACATTGATCCGAAGCACACAAGGAAGTACACCTCTGAATGGCTCAGAAGAAATAAAGACAACGTCCTGACTTGAAACACATTAAGTTGCTGTGGCAAGACCTTAAATGGGCAGGTCATGCTAAAAAAAACAGCCTTCTTCTTCTTTCGGCTGCTCCCTTTAGGGGTCGCCACAGCGGATCATCTGCCTCCATCTTGCCCTATCCATTGCCTCCTCTACTTTCACACCAACCATCTCCATGTCCACCTTCACTACATCCATAAACCTTCTCTGAGGTCTACCTCTTCTCCTTCTACCCGGCAGCTCCATCTCCAACATTCTTTGCCCAATATATCCACTATTCCTCCTCAACACATGTCCAAACCATCTCAACCTTTCCTCTCTGGCTTTATCTCCAAACTGCTCCACCTTCACTGTCCCTCTGATCTGCTCATTTCTAATCTTGTCCAGCCTTGTCACTCCCAACGAAAATCTTAGCATCTTCATCTCTGCCACCTCCAGCTCAGCCTCCTGTCTTTTAGACAGAGCCACAGTCTCCAAACCATACATCATAGCTTGACGCACTACTGTCTTGTAAACCTTCCCTTTCACTCTTGCTGCTATCCTTCTGTCACACATCAGCCCCAACATCCTTCTCCACCCACTCCATCCTGCCTGCACCCTCTTCCTCACCTCTTTTTTGCACTGTCCATTGCTCTGGATGGTTGACCCAAGATATTTGAAGTCATCCACCTTTATGACCTCTAGTCCTTGCATCTTCACCTTTCCACCTGCCTCCCTCTCATTCACACACATGTATTCCGTCTTATCTCTACTGACCTTCATTCCTCTCCTCTCCAGTGCAAACCTCCACCTCTCCAGATTCTCTTCCACCTGCTCTCTACTCTCACCACAGATTACAATGTCATCATGGTGCATGGAGCCTCCTGCCTGACCTCATCTGTCAACCTGTCCATCACCACTGCAAACAAGAAGAGGCTCAAAGCTGATCCCTGATGTAACCCTACCTTCACCTTGAAACCATTTGTCACTCCAACTGCACACCTCACCACTGTCTCACTATCCTCATACATGTCCTGCACCACCCTAACATACTTTTCAGCTACACCTGACTTCCTCATACAGTACCACAGTTCCTGTCTTGGCACCCTATCATATGCCTTCTCTAGATCCACAAAGACACAATGTAGCTCCTTCTGACCTTCTCTGTACTTCTCTACCAACACTCTCAATGCAAAAATTGCATCTGTGGTACTCTTTCTGGGCATGAAACCAAACTGCTGCTCACTGATCTGAACCTCTCACCTTAGCCTTGCTTCAACAACTCTTTCCCATACCTTCATGGTGTGGCTCATCAACTTTATACCTCTGTAGTTACTGCAGCTCTGCACATCATCCTTGTTCTTAAAAATGGGGACCAGTACACTACTTCTTCACTCATCAGGCATCCTCTCACTCTCCAGGATTTTGTTAAACAACCTGGTTAAAAAGTCCACTGCCTTCTCTCCTAAACATCTCCATACTTCCACAGGTATGTCATCTGGACCAACTGCCTTTCCATTCTTCATCCTTTTTAAAGCTGCCCTCATTTCCACCTTACTAATTCTCTGCACTTCCTGATCCACTATCTCTCCCCCCATTGTCCTCCTCTCTCTCTCGTTTTCCTCATTCATTAGTTCTTCAAAGTACTCCTTCCATCTACTCAACACTCTCTGTTCACTCACTAGTACATTTCCCTCTCTATCCTTTATCAGCCTAACCTGCTGTACATCCTTTCCAGCTCTATCTCTCTGTTTAGCCAAACGATACAAGTCCTTTACTCCTTCTTTACTGTCCAGCCTCGCATACAGCTCATCATCGGCCTGAGCCTTTGCCTTTGCCACCATTCTTTTTGCTATGCGACTAGCCTCATTCCTCATTCCACCACCAACTTTCCTTGTCTTCTTTCCTCTGACCAGACGAAACACCCAACACATTCTTGCCAGTTTCTCTCACCACCTTTTTTCCCAGTCCCCAGGTAGCTCCTCACTGCCCCCAAGGGCCTGTTGCAATTTTTCCCTGAACTGCCTGCAACCATCCTCCTCCTTCAGCTTCCACCATCTAATCTTTGGCTCTGTCTTCACTCTCTTCCTCTTCTTTGTTTCTAATCTCATTCTACAGACAACCACCCTATGCTGCCTTGCTACACTTTCCCCTGGTACCACTTTACAATCTCCAATCTCCTTTAGGTGGCATCTCCTGCTAAGGATATAATCCACCTGTGTGGACCTCCCTTCACTCTTGTATGTCACCCTGTGTTCTTCCCTCTTCTGAAAATACGTGTTCATCACAGCCATTTCCATTCTCTTTGCAAAATCTACAACCATCTGACCTTCCGCATTTCTGTCTTTCACACCATACATACCCAGCACCTCTTCATCCCCTCTGTTTCCTTCACCGACATGTCCATTGAAGTCTGCACCAATCACCAATCTCTCCTCTCTAGGGACACCATCTACCACTTTATCCATCTTACTCCAAAATTCCTCTTTCTCCTCTAACTGACAACGAACCTGTGGTTCATATGAACTGACCACATTCAAAATCACACCATCAACCGCCAACTTCAGGCTCATGATCCTGTCTGACACTCTCTTTACATCCAGAACACTTTTCCCAAGCTGTTCCTTTAGGATTATCCCTACTCCATTTCTCTTCCTCTCTACACCATGATAGAACAGTTTGAATCCACCTCCAATGTTCCTGGCCTTACTTCCATTCCATCTGGTCTCCTGGACACACAGAATATCTACCTTCCTTCTCTCCATCATATCTGCAAGCTCTCTGCCTTTACCAGTCATTGTCCCTATGTTCAGAGTCCCTACTCTAACCTCCACACTCCTGCCTTTCCTTCTCTCTCGCTGCATTCTAACCCCTCTTCCTCCTCTCCTCTTTGATGGTCTTCGACCTACAGAAGTCCAATTTCCACCGGCACCCTGCTGGTCAACAGCACCGGAGGCGGTTGTTGTTAACCCGGGCCTCAACCGATCCGGTATGGCAATCATATTTGTGATCCGCATGATAGTTTTGGCACAAGTTTTACGCCGGATGCCCTTCCTGACGCAACCCTCACCGTTTATCCGGGCTTGGGACCGGCACCAGAAGTACACAAAGTACACCCCTAATGGCTGGGTTATGCTAAAAAAAACAGCCAATGTAGCTAAATTAAAACAATTCTGCAAAAAAGAATGGGCCAGAATTTCTTCACAGTGATGTGAAAAGTACTTTTTCACAGCACTGTACATACACACACCAGCCAACAGCACTGTTGTGTCAAATTAGCATAACACACACTAACACACCACAGCAGTGCTGAGAATGAACCAAATAAGAAGATAAAAGGAGGCTCATAAAGTATACAAAGAAACAAGTGGACTTTTGTGGAACTACAGTGAGCACCTATATGGTAAGTGAATCTGATAAAATGGACAATGAGTGTAGACACAATGAGGTATACTGAAGTGGCCAGTCTCTGTGTGTGTGTGTGTGTGTGTGTGTATATAATTTTACAGGAGAAGGAAAAAACATTCTTGTAATTGCAGTTAATGTAAAAAGTTTTTTTCAGAGTAATTGTGGACCTTTTCTATTGGTAACATCGACATACACTTTATTTCCAAAAGTATTCGCTCATCTGCCTTCACACGCATATGAACTTGAGTGACATCCTATTCCTAATCCATAGGGTTTAATATGATGTCAGCCCACCTTTTGCAGCCTTAACAGCTTAAACTTTCTGGGAAGGCTTTCCACAAGGTTTAGGAGTGTGTTTATGGGAATTTTTGACCATTCTTCCAGAAGTGCATCTGTGACATCAGACATTGATCGACGAGAAGGCCTGTCTCGCAGTCTCTACTCTATTTCATCCCAAAGGTGTTCTATCGGGTTGAGGTCAGGACTGTGCAGGCCAATCAAGTTCTTTGACATCAAACTCGCCCATCCATGTCTTTATAGACCTTGCTTTGTGCACTGGTGCACAGTCATGTTAGAACAGGAAGGGGATGTCCCAACAATGTTCTCACAAAGTTGGGAGCATGAAATTGTCCAAAATCTCTTGGTTTGCTGAAGCATTAAGAGTTCCTTTCACTGGAACTAAGAGGCCAGCCCAACTCTGGAAAAAACAACCCCATACCATAATCCCCCCTCCACCAAACTTTACACTTGGTACAATGCAGTCAGAGGGTTACTGTTCTCATCCAATTGCCAGATGGAGAAGTGTGATTCTTCACTCCAAAGAACACGTCTCTACTGCTCTAGAGTCCGGTGGCAGCGCTTTACATCACTGCATTAGACGCTTTGCATTGCTCTTGGTGATGTAAGGCTTGGATGCAGCTGCTCGGCCATGGAAACTCATTCCATGAAGCTCTCTACACTGTCCTTGAGCTAATCTGAAGGCCACATGAAGTTTGGAGGTCTGTAGCGATTGACTCTGTAGAAAGTTGGCGACCTCTAGTCACTATGAGCATCGGCATCCGATGACCTCGCGCTGTCATTTTATGTGGCCTACCACTTTGTGGCTGAGTTGCTTTTGTTCCCAATCACTTCCACTTTGTTATAATACCACTGTCAGTTGACTGTGCAATCATGACTGGGCTCGTTGCACAGGTTGCATCCTATCACGGTACCATGCTGGAATTCACTGAGCTCCTGAGAGCGACCCAATCCTTCACAAACGTTTGTAGAAGCAGTCTGATACTTGGTTTTATACACCTCTGGCCGTGGAAGTGAATGGAACACCTGAATTAAATGATTTGAAAGGGTGAGTGAATACTTTTGGAAATATAGTGTATAACCCATGGCAAAAATGATGGCATCACCACTCTTGGAAGAAAATCTTTCAATTGTTTAATTTTCTAGAAAAAAGTTAATTCACAGAGACATGCCACATTTTTTTTCAAAATTCCAACCTTCTGGCATTAAGAAAACAAAAAAAAAAAAGAAAGAAATATAATTGTTGTAGTCAGTCACAATTGTGTTTGTAGATCAAGTAGAGGAAAGAAATATGGAATCACTAAATTCTGAGGAAAATACTATGGAATCGCTCTGTAATTTGCAGTTCTAAAACAAAGACCTGCATCAGACTAAATCTGGTAATTAGTCTTCAGTTAAAAAAAAACCTCACACCTTGGAGAGCTGTTGCACAAAGTGGATTGACATGAATCATGGCTCCAACACGAGAGATGTCAGTAGAAACAAAGGAGAGAATTATAAAACTTCTTAAAGAAGGTAAATCATCACAGAATGTTGCAAAAGATGTTGGATGTTCCCAGTCAGCTGTGTCTAAAATCTGGACCAAGTACAAACAAGATGGGAAGGTTGTAAAAGGGAAGCACACAGTTAGACAAGGAAAACATCAACGCATCAAGATAGAAAACCTAAACAATGTCTTGAAAACAGAAAATGCACAACAAAACAAATGAGAAACAAAGGGGTGGAAACAGTCAATGTCTCTGACCAAACTGTAAGAAATCGCCTAAAAGAAATGGGATTTACATCCAGAAAAGCCAAACGAAAGCCATCATTAACACGTAAACAGAAAAGAACAAGGTTACAGTGGGCTAAGGTAAAGCAATCATGGCCTGTGGATGACTGGATGAAAGTAATCTTCAGTGATGAATTGCGAATCTGCACTGGGCAAGGTGATGATGCTGGAACTCTTGTTTGGTGCTGGTCCAATAGAATAAAATAAAATAATAAAATAAAAAGATGACTGCCTGAAGAAAACATGTAAATTTCCACAGTCGTTGATGATATGGGGCTGCATGTCAGGTAAAGGCACGGGAGAGATGACAGTCATTACATCTTCAATAAATGCCAAAGTCTACATTGAAATTTCGGACACTTTTCTGATTCCATCAGCTGAAAGGATGTTTGGTGATGATGGCTTAATTTTTCAAGATGATAATGCATCTTGCCACAGGGCAAAGGATGTGAAAACTTTCCTTCAAGAAAGACATATAATGTCAATGGCATGGCCTGCAAATAGTCCAGATCTCAATCCAGTTGAAAATCTCTGGTGGGAATTGAAGAAAATGGTCAATGACAAGGCTCCATCTGCCAAGCTGATCTGGCAACAGCAATGACAGACAGTTGGATACGGATTGATGAAGAATACTGTTTGTCATCAGTTAAATCTATGCCTCAGAGAATTCAAGCTGAGGTGGTGTGACTAATGGTGCAATGTTTTTCTCATGATTCAATAATATTTTCCTCAGAATTTAGTGATTCCATATTTTTTTCCTCTACTTGATTTACAAGCACAATTGTGACTGACTACAACAATTATATTTATTTTTTTTTTATTGTTTTCTTAATGCCAGAAGGTTGGAATTTTGGAAAAAAAAATTGTGGCCTCTCTCTGTGATGAACTTTTTTCTACAAAATTAAACAATTGAAAGATTTCTTTCATCCATTCATTTTCCAAGCCGCTTCTCCGTCAGGGTCGCGGGGGGTGCTGGAGCCTATCCCAGCGGTCATTGGGCGAAAGGCAGGATACACCCTGGACAGGTTGCCAGTCTATCGCAGGGCAGACAGACATACACAATCACACACACACACTCACACCTAGTGGCAATGTAACATGTCCAACTGGCCTGACTGTATGTCTTTCGACTGTGGGAGGAAACCGGAGAACCCTGAGGAAACCCACACAGACACGGGAAGAACATGCAAACTCCACAGAGAGAGGACCCTGGTCACCCGGCCCTCCTTGCTGTGAGGCGACAGCGCTACCCACCGCACCACTGTGCCGATTGGAATTTTGAAGCAAAGAAAAAAAAGTTTTGTGGTATGTCTCTATACATTTTTTTCTACAAAATTAAACCATTGAAAGATTTTCCTCTAAGAGTAGTGATTCCATAATTTTTGCCAGGGGTTGTATATTTACACTATAAATCAGCCAAACTCACTGTCCTTGCCAGAAGCAAACAGATTAATTGAGACGTTGTACATGCTGAACGGTGAATACATGTTATCAGCATTGCATAATGCTAAATGCTGAAAGGATACAAAAGATGGTCACTAGCACCTGGATGCTAGTGAAGATGATGCGTATTGGGTAGAGGAAGTGCTCCAGTCCGGTGAGGGCACACCTACTGGTCAGGGAGGTCAGCAGACTGGTGTAGAAGCACACACACACAAAGCTCAGAGCAGCACCGAGGTAATGCAGCAACACCAGCTCTGCAGGCTAAGAGAAGAACACAAGAGCTCAGTCATCTCTTCAGTTTAAGCATTATTCTTTGGATTTGATTTGGTGATTGATGTGAATACTCCATCGTACGCAGCTGGTAATGTTGGCAATGGAACTGAACAAATCACACACGTTCACTTATTATTGTATACAAGATCACAGCACCGTATTTACTCACTGCAATCCACTCTCACATAACTTTTGACACAGTCAGTGCCCAACCAAACCTGTTCAGGGAGACTTCATTTGTGGCCTCACCTTTGTTTATAATTTTAGATTGAGCTGAATAGATAAAGAATTTTTAAGTCTTAACAGGCCTTTTTAAGAAACCAGGAACTGACCTCAAGAACTGCCCAGAGAACTCTGCCCCTGCTGAGTAACAGATACAGCTTTAATTGTTAGCTTTTCTGAATGCTTTGATTAGATGGACTAAGTATTGCTTCAGTGTAAGCTCTAGAAAATGCTAGAATGTAAACGTTCAGGATCAGGGTGGGGCACTGCTGACCTAACTCTGTTTGGGCAATGAATTACTCATAATCCAAAAGCTTTGCGGTAATTATTTTGCAATGTTTAAAACAAGTTTAACACCTCAGTAAATCTACCCCAAAGCCTTGGAATGTCTTTAAGGAGATGTATGTATGTATGTATGTATGTATATTTCCACATGAACGGAATAGCAATTCAAATGAATGTAGAACATTCATACAGATCAAGGCTGCCTGATCAATGTGGAAATATAAGATTATAATCACAATTTTATGCACCATTCAGCCAGAATATTAAAAACACCTCCATTTCTACACTCTTTGTACATTTTATCAGCTCCACTGGGATGCATTTTGTAGATCTACAGTTACAGACCGCAGTCTGTCTGTTACTCTGCATACTTCGTAGGCCCTTTTCACACGGTTAGGTCAGGACTCCCACAGGACCACCACAGAGCTGGTACAGTGCATCAGTGAATCAGACACAGTATGAGTTTTTAAACACCCCAACGTCACTGCTGGACTGAGAATAGTCCACCAACCAAAAATATCCATCCGTCCTATGGGCAGCGTCCTGTGACCACTGATGAAGGACTAGAGGCTGGCCAACACAAACTGTGCAGCAGCAGATGAGCTACTGTAAAAGGGGGCAGACAAAGTACAAAGAGAAACAGATGGACTATAGCCTGTAATTGTAAAACTGCAAAGTGCAGCTACATAGTAAATGTATAAAGTGATAAAATGAACAATGAGTGTAGAAACAAGCAGGTGGTTTTAATATTATGGCTGATCATAAAAATCTTAAAGCAAGTTTTAATTTTACATAATGGTGAGTGAAACGGACAAACTTTGGCTAACCTGTGTTTACTTACATTGCAGTTCCCAGCCACAAATGCACCAATGGCTGCGACACAACCGAAAACCATGGCAAATTTACTGAGGAGTGCGTTGACGCTGCTCTTGTCCATGATATGTGCATGATGGAAAATACAGAAAACCAGGACTGCAGAAAGAGAGGGCACATGGAGTATAATAGAGGTTTCCCACTGTCTTAGCCACAGGTTAAATAAATAAAAAAATGACTGGTTAATAAATCGGATTAAGATTCTGATGCGTTAGCAATTCTCTCATTTCACTTATGTTAAAAGTAGCATCTACATGTTTTTAGACTTGGTTATAACATTTGTTTCATACATCACGTAGAAAAAAAATTAAACTGTGACTAAAATGATTTCATGAAAGACTAATCATGGAACAGTTGGTCCACTTACACAAAAAAGAACCGGCATTGATTGTAGCACTAAAGAGGGAGTTTTCTGGAAAATTGGTTCCACTTGAACTGTGAAGTAAGTAAAAGATATGATGGGTCATTCAGAACTGCTGTAACAAAGAAGTCTAAGCAAATTATGATTATGGTTTTGCTGACCTTATGGTGGGTACATTATTGACTGTACAACAAATCTTAGTGTCATTTGTCAGACATGAGTTTCTGTATTCCCTGGAAGGAAAGAGAAATAAATAAATCAATCAATAAATAAATAAAAGTGTTTTACATTAAAATAAACCTGAAATCTACTTATTTTCTATCTTTGCTAGTTTAAGTCTCAGGTCATACTGAGCGTGATTTGTCATGTCTCATCATTTACGAGACAAAAGTCTTGTTTTCCTGTAGGTGTCCTTCAAAACGCCATGATGTTCACTGGTGTCTAAACTGCCTTCTGAGTTTGGATTATGTCAGAGTGCACCATTAATATTAAACAACAGAAACATTAATATTAAGCAATAATTTCTTCTGTCATTTACCCTTTCTCCATACCCCATCTGTCACTGAACGCTCAGATAGCTCAAAGACCCCTAATACCATGTGTAACTTAGAAATCACCTGGAGGGAAAAAGCATTGTGATCCTGAGTCAAGTTTAGTCAACAAATTTTAAAAATACCTGTCACTACTCTTATGTGTAGTTTTCAAAGCATCTGCAGTAGAGACTGAGTATCTATAGCTGTTACATATCTTCTTTTCTTTATACAAGATTGACGTCTCAGGCTGTGTAAAAATTTAGAAATGCAGTTTATGTACTTCAGTGCTTTAAAGCTTTGCGTCTTGTTGCAATGACATCCTTAACACGTAACACTGGTACAGATCCACTGTACAGATCCAAAACCCATCTTAATTTATTAACCATACAAAAATGAGAGAATAAGGAGAAATAATTATCAATAAGGAAAATAATTATCATCCCATACCAGTTACTGAGTGGGCAGACATGGTGGAAGCTTATTGCAAGGCCATACCTGAAGAAACGAAGACAAGAAAGCAAAGTATGATTGCAAAAAGGTATGTATTTATTATTAAGCTCTATTGTTATTTACAGTAGGTTAAGCCCTCGACAGCAACTGAGCTGCATCACGTGAGTGGTTTAATGTATAGCCCGGAACTCGCTGATAGTGATTGAGTCAGACATCCAGAGTTATAAGCTGCTGGACAATTAGCCTTTCACCAGTGGGATATACTAGCACAGAATTAGTGGATGCCTACTCAGCTAAATTAGCTTATCCACTGAAAATGAAAGGAGAGACAAATCAGGCCATTTGATTAAAGCCAAAACAAAACAGGCCAGGCAAAGTTAAGATTCAACAAAACAAACACTAAGCAAGCCTTGTCTCTGTATTCATCTACCATAATAGAGTCTGTTTGCTTAGTGGGTACAGCAGAGCATGCCATATGTCTTACTTTGACATCAACACCCAAATTACTTACGTGTTTTTTTTTTCCTCGCCGGGCTGGTTACACTGCATTCTTTTACATGTCATTATCATTGTCAAATAACAAAATTTATCAGCGGTTTAAAAAACAAGATGTAAAGGAAAAATAAAAATGCTGAAACATAATGCTTTTAATAACTCTCCCTCATTTAAAGCAGACGTTACTTATACTTCATGTAGGTTGCTTGTTCCCACAGTTGTATCCATAAAATTGCTACCAGCCTCATTAACTCAGGATTGTTGTAGTTATTGAAGGAAGACAGGCAATGTAAATATTCTACCACAGATGACTCTTTTTTGTAGTTTAATTTCCATAAGAAAGGTGTAAATTCCATATGCTCACTTGGAAATCTTTCAAAAGTCTGTCTGTGTACAAGGACACCTCATTCTTTTCTTATTTGTCTCCAGAACATCTTAAAGATAACTGCTTATGTTATGTCTGTCTTTTCTCCTACTGGAGGTTTATGAGAAAGAGCTTACAAATCAGTAATCCTTCACTACCCCAATCTTTCATTTCTGCTGAAATTAAGAAAAGTTGACCTTAAGAAAGAAATTTTGTCCAGTAGGTCACAGTTGGCAGAGGACCTCAGACTATCATTTGTACACCCGGCCAACACTATATTATCTTAACCGCTAAGAAAATGAGAGTTCAACTTACACGGCCCAGCACCCGATGAGAGAGACAGCACAGAGTATGATGGGTAAAATAATCCAGAAGCCCATGTCTTTTGGGCAGAGATATTTGAAGGATTCAGAAGAGATGCTGCTGTGGTCGTCTTAGGTTTCAAACAGATGTTAACCAGCCAGGTCTTTGGTCAACTTCATTGTGTTTCTCTTCACCTCAGCGCCTAAATAAGCAAGAGGAAACTTCACTGAAGAAGAGAAGACTTTACCGGTTTGCCATGCCTTCCACCACCCAGACTGCATTCTTCCTTTTCAGTGCAAAGACAGCTTTAAGAACTTTAAGGCTGACTGCCCCCTCTAACCACTCCTTGAAGCAGCTTGCCCTGTCAGAAAGCCTTGAGGAACTTTGGGTTGGGTCAAACACTGGCCTTATCTCAGTGTTTGCTTAGGCCTACTGTCTATGCACGTTCAGCCATCAGTCCACTAAGTTAAAGAGTGAAGTGTAATGTTAGTGAAGTGGGTTTTCCTTTTATTACCGAAAACCCTTGATTAGTATGAATTAGGAGAAATCATAGAACCTTTTGGATTCCTTTATTTTTTTATTTTTAAAAAATCATTTCATAAACTATTCTAAAAGCACCAGAGGTCTTCAAAGTTCCTCCACACAGCAAATCTATTTTATTTAACTTTATATTTGATCTATTAATAAACTGGCAAATAAAATAAACCAATCAATCAACCCATTAGGTGCCCCTCAATAGCGATTTATTAAAGACCTCTGGAATAGCCCACTAATCAAATGCCATGAAAATAAAACAGAACATGCCATTTCGATTTGTGCTACTAATATTTTAAAAGCTCTATTTTTGTTAAGCCTTTCTCAATGTTTTATGTCTAATATTCACCGGTTTTTCATTAGTTCGTGATTTACAACTATATATACTCTTTTCAGGAGAGGAAACGTCGGCTGAATTTGGGTCCTAAATTCCAAAACAAACGAAATGGCGGCGGCTGTAAGATGGAATCTGCTGCGGGTTTTACGCTCCCAGGCTGCTTCGCCTCCGATTAGGTTTGTATTGAAACTGCTGGTTTTCGAAGCATTCATAATCTGGCCTTATGAGATGTAACATAAGCTAAAGAGGTGCATTAACTTTGGTCAATGAGCACCAACTTTAAGACTTAGCTTAGCCGGCTAACGTTAGCAACTACCCTGCAAAATGGTGCAGCAGTTGAATTGTAGTTATAACGGCTGCATTAATTGAGGTATGATGGGAATTCAAACAAGAGGCTGAGGAATAGTAAACCAACTTCAGCTTCGTGTTGGGGACGTTAACTAATTCTTGCATTAGACTGCGACCTTTATCGTCGCCCACACGAGAGAAGCCCGTAACTAGATTTACGACCACTTACTGAAAACTGCCTAACCCAGGTTAGCTAGGATCACTAACCCGGCTAGTTAAATATTTAATTATCTGGACATTATCTTATTAACTGCAGAACTGTGCAGAAGTGAAGACGTGAGCATGTGTAACTAGTCAGGTTGTGTTAACTGGCTAGCTAGCTGACCTGACACATAAGCGCTGTTTGTTTGACTGCCAGCTTGTTTGTTTAACGGGCCGTTGAATTGTTTATTATTATATTGTTAATTTTTTTTCCTGCAACATGATAACATTAGCTAAAACCACTACCATTTCTGCTGGTTGAATGATAAACTTAGATAAAAACGATGCCTTTGCAAGGGTGTTTGTCATTATTTCACTGTTTTAAAGTCACAAGTTTCATATTACAATTACAGTTTATAACACACTGTTTTATAGGACCTATGTACTATACCAAATAAACAGGATTGGCAAATGAAATACCCCAAACATTAATCGAAACATGAATGAATCCAGTAAACCATTAGTTCCCTATTTTTTTAAGGAATTATACAATCATTGCATAATAATCTAGTGGTTATGTGTTTATAAAACCATCACTTGCCTCTGGACCCACCCAAGTTTCCTAATATTCTTCTCCACCCACACTCAGCCAGCAGATCCTTTGCCTCCATCATACCATCTTACCAGCTCTTTACACTCTTTACTCTTCTTATCTCAACCACCTTGTTCTGTCACTGACAGGTGAGTTGTTGGACTGTGGTTGGTCAATGGAGGCATCCGTCAAGTAGCCCATGAACAGCAGTTTCCTAATATGGCAACTTATTTCAATTTTACTCCTTTCTGTAACAGGCAGTCCATTGTGATATGAAGAGTTAGCTGCTCCATATGGTAGAAACTAGCTGCTGTTAGGCAATCATCACAGAGCATGAGATTTACTTGGGATGAGTGAACTAGCAGGTCAAGCTTGTGCCTTATTGTGCAAATGATGGTAATTAGGATTAATTTAATATAATTATTCTGACTGCTGTGGAATATATGAGGAATAGGAATTTTACGTGTTCCAGATTATTGTAACCTTAAGTGTCACTTTTGATCCCTAATCTATCTCTCTGTGCTGAATGGAGTGCTTCCTGGGCCTGCTGTAAAAGGGTGTTTTTTTTTTTTTCTGATGTGGAGAACATGGAATAAAGCTGGTCCAGGCTATAAAGTAGCCAGATGATAAGGACATTTTAAGTGTATCCAGTTATTTTGGTTATTTGTTGTTGGACAGAAAATTCTCAATGACGTTTTTTAAGAGTATCCTCAGCAGAGCAGCCTTTAAAGGACACATTGTTCTGTTCTTGAACATGCTAGTTTCAGCACATATGGTATGATTGAAAAATGCATATGCTGACCATGAAAAACAAAAAAGGCTGGCGCTGCTTTGTGATTCCATTTTAATGGGTTTTCCACAGCTGCCCTTAGAAAATTGATGCTCCAATTAATGAGTGAATGATTTTACACACTTGGCTTGAAGTATTAAGATGTCAGTCATCAACTGCTCGAGCAGATGGTCTAGTTTTTGTATCCAATGGCAAAAACACAGATTTATGACTGCATACCTGAAACGCATAACACAAGTAACACATGTCTTTTCTCTGTAGGTTTTCACTGAAAGACAGAAGTCAGTGCTACTCCCTGTGGTTAGCCCAGAAGCACAGAATACTTCAGCAGTCAGAGAACAAACAAATCTTAGGTGAGACACTTGAGCAACTTTCCTGCTTTGTTTGTACAGTGGCCCCAAAATGTACTTGGGCACATTAACCATTTAACCACTGTATTGATTGTTGACTGATGGTTGTTAGGTTTCTTATAACAAAGTATCAAACTGATTATATGCATAGAGAAAGCCTAAATCATACCGACCATACCTGAAGTCCACCCTTTGAAAGAATACATTGGCAAAAAGAAAATTACACTCTTGGAATGGTCTGTTTAAAATAAATACCACTTGGTTTGACATTTTCTTTCCTTAACTTAATCCATTTTGACAGAAATATGCTGCAAATGTCCAAATACTTTTTTAGGGGCCCCTTTGTAGCCCCCCCCTCCTTTCTTTTAATTTCTGTCTTTTCATTTTTATAGCTTAGTGTATTTCTAAAGACAACATATCCTTTCCTTGGCAGTACGATGTCTGTCTATTTTGACACAAGACACACCAAACCCCAGGAGTTTAAAGTTTCTTCCTGGGAAGCCTGTGCTGGGAACAGGAACTCTAGATTTCCCAACTTCAAGTTCTGCAGAGTGTTCATCTTTAGCAAAGTAAGCACTTTTCTAAGTAAATTTGTGCTTCTCTTTTTACTGTTTCTATTAGGCTCTGTCACAATAGAAAAGTCATTTAGATTGCCTGTTGATTTTAGCTCTTTATCTAAAAAGCTTATCAACACATTTTTGCCACTTGAGTTATGAGATTAATGCTAGACAGAAAACATGCCACAGTAGGCAGGGGGCCAGAACAGCTTATCAGTGTTTTCAGATACAAGCCCGGTCATTTTGTCCTTGTTCTTTTGATGGCTCTTGAGTGCAGAACGATCCAGTACTCTCAGAATGTGTGTTTGTGTAATATTGTTAAGAGCTGAGTTTTCAGTGTCCTCTTTTAAGACATGGATAGCTGGGGTATAAGACCTAAACTACATGAAGTATTAACATTGTTCTGTTGTTTCTACAGGAATCTTTTTCAGGTTGAAGGGGTGAAAAGTGTGTTTTTTGGCCCAGATTTCATCACACTGACCAAGGTGTTTTAGTGTTTTTTTTTTTTTTCTTTTCTTTTTTTTTTAGTAAATGTTTGTTGTATTGATTGTGGATCCATCTCATTGTAGAAAATGGGTACTTGGCTAATACACTGAATATTTGTGATTATAGATAGATGATGTGGAGTGGATGGACATTAAAGACAATGCAGTTGAGGTCATCACTAAGTTTTTTGAGAGTGGAGAACCTGTCACAACTGGAGTGACGCATCCTGAGAACAGTGAGAATAGCTCTGTTTCTTGTCATCATGCCAAAGCAATGATGGGTTGCTACATTTATGATTAATATGCCCCTTAATTAGACAATTATCTGTTTTCCTTCCTTGAAGGGGAATTATTCTGCTTTTTTTTTTTTTTTTAAATTCTGCATAGTTCAGTTGTTAAATAATAAACAGTCATTCAGAGCAGTTTGATGTGAAATACTCTGCTCTAGAAAATGTTCATAGTGGTGGTAATAGGAACTGGACGTCAGAAGAGTTTAATGCCTCTAAAAGCTTCTTCACAGAAACAAATATGAAATAGTTGGGATGACATTGTTTAGACGTTGTGTGTGTGTGTATGTATATGTGTATATATATATATATATATCTCTTTAACCCTAACCCTTTTCTAACCCTTATCCCATTTCTTCTTTTTGCCCCTACTCCTTGTTTGAGTGTCACTCTAACCCCTTGGAGCGGAGATACAAAGGATAGTGGTTGAAATCTTGCCCTATGAAATGGGACAATACTAAAAAAAAATAAAATAAAAAAACACTGCTTCGTTAACAGCTGCTTTCAGTGATCGGAGAGAAGGGAAAAGATTAGCAACCTCGCTACTGGGCTTTAGTTACATTTAGGGTAACATATGCAAGAGGGGGTATAAGACAATTATTTATTATCAGCTACTGCTAATTCATTCATGATATGAAGCTGAGCTCAGTTATTCTTGTTCGAATTTTCCCGTTCCACCTTAAGTGGTGCAGCAGTAACTTTCTGGCGCTTCAGGCGTCAATACTACTGGGGTATTTAAGGTGGAACCAGAAAATCTGCTAACTATTAACATACTTTTTTTTTTTTTAGGCTTGTTACGAAGAAAACAACCATAATAAATTGAAAGGAAAGTAAACTAATGTAATACAATAGTATCATAATTTTTAACAGAGAAAATACTTTTGTGGGTTACTTTGTTCACTCTCACAGCTATATTGCCAGGTTTCTTTTTTTCTCATAACTCTCCATTTGAAGTGAGCCTCTGAAAAATCCCCATTTGGAGGGCCATGTAGCCCTAACACTTCACCCTACCCCTCTATCTCAACAAAAATCCGGACACCAAAACCCTAGACATGAACGTGCAAAACGCAGGGCTGAGGACTAAGTGGTAGGGGCAAGGGGTGAAATGGGATTGGGCCCAAGTATCCCTACAGTTAACCTTTTCACGTCAAATCACTCTGAATGACTGTTTACACCTCAATGGTTGACTTATGTACAGACAAAAAAAATGGTATTCCCCTTTAAGTCTCAGTAGACATTTGTGTGTATGTATTTTCTTTTGTTACAGGTGTTTCAGAAGAGGATGATGACATTGTCTCTATGATTAAAGAGCTTTTAGACACAAGAATCAGGTACTCTGTTCATGTTGAAACGGTTTTGCACCGAAGGGACTTGCAAATGTCATGCTTATAGCCCTGATTGCTGAATTATTATTATTATTATTATTATTATTATTATTATTATTATTATCATTATTAAAGCACAGTGCTTTCAGTTTTAAGGAGAGCTTTGTGTTGCAGTAAATAAATGCCATTAAGCATTGACATAGCAGTCTGATGCATGGCTATTTAGCCAAGAATATTCTTTGTAACCCAGCATATTTACAAGAAATATAAATATGAGACGATGGTCTCATTCTTGCACTGTGATTTATATGATACATATTGTGAGTGGGGATGCAACAAAGCAACAAGTATTTAGCGTTCATGACAGTTAAAGTTTATCACATGATTAAGACACTCAGCAGGAATGAAGCACACAGGACTCTCGCAGGACAAAAAAGTGTCATTTGTTAATTTCCTGACATTGTTCTCTTGTGACCTTTTGTAATAACATTGTGTGGAGGTCAGTATTATGTCAGATGCACAGTATCTTGTTCAGATGACTCATTCTTAGTGTAGTGAAATAAATGATTCATTTTTGAGATCGCTTTGTGACTTTTTAAAGCTAATGTTATGCCCGTTTTGACTAGAAATCAAATATCAAGCCAGATTCTGTAATTAGGAACAGTGTATTTCGTCCTCAATTATACATGCTGTCGGATTTTATTTACATTATACGTTGTTTAGGATTAGATCTGACAGTACCATAGACTGTAAAGGATGATCCCAGCAATATTTGACATCTTCTCTACTTATTAGGCCCACTGTACAGGAGGATGGAGGTGATGTCATCTTTAAGGGCTTTGAAGATGGCACAGTGAAGCTGAAGCTGGTTGGCTCCTGCACAGGATGTCCCAGTTCAACAGTTACGTTGAGAAACGGCATTCAGAACATGCTGCAGTTCTACATTCCAGAAGTGGACGATGTGGAACAAGTAAGAGTAATTTGCCGAGGGCGCAATTAAATGGCTTTTTTTTTAAAGGGAAAGGTGCCCTTATATGTGCCCTCACTTCTACACTTGCCAGTTTACCATTCACAGTTGCTTATATTCATTTTTCCAATATCATAATGTTTTCTTCGATAGGTGGAAGATGAAGTGGATGAAATCAACATGAAAGTGTTCACAGAAGTGGAGCAGAAATTAAAAGACTCATAGCATGACGGGTCATTCTGTTGTCTCCAGATCACCATGGAATAATACAGTAGAATATTTAAATATCGGTTGTATCATCAGAGAATTGTAAGAGACTTTGAGCATGCATATAGAGCAAGATAATAACACAGCATACAACCAGTTACAACAAGCTGCAAACGTATTCAGACTTCTATAAAGGTTTCAAGTTTCTTCTATATTGCAACTTACACATTAATAGATTTTTTTTTTCCATGCTTCTAGGATGTTATGCACCTAGTATAGCATTGTAAGGCTGATAAGACCACCCTGCAAAAAACTGAAAGAACTAAATTTTAAACCATTACTAACGTTGGACAGGTTAACCAGCTTTCCTGAGTTAATGTAATTGTTTGCTAAACTAATTATATATCTTAGAAAATACCAGCTTGAGGTTGCAAATATTTTATTTAGCATTTATCTGTATTTACTCATATGAATCGTTGCATTCTATTTTAGGCTACTGAAATAGACTAGCAATGACGAAACAGCTTATTTGTTTAGATTTCCCTGATTGCTATGTGTGGAAACACAAAATATAAAGTCCTAAAAAAATATTTTAAAGAGGAAGTTCACCTTTTTTTTTTTTCTTTCTCTCAAAAATGTCAGCATAATTTACCTAGAAATGTAAACAAAGTTGGGGTTTAGGGGGTCTTTCTGACTGGTTTACTTTTCAGTGGTGGTGATAAGAACCAGAACCACAAATCCACCGACTCTGTTTGCTATCCACAATGACCAGTAAACATACACATCTTTTTGTATACAAAGTTATTAGTGATAAAATTGCAGTAAATCTGGCGGAAAAAAAGGTTTCTTTGGGCGCTATTTTGTCTTACAGTGCCCTGTATATATCAGATTTATTTTTAAAATATATAATAAAACAGTGTCCCAGGCATCACACAATGTGCTTGCAACCATTTCATGTAGTAACTTTCTATGATGTTTCTATCCCCACCACTGACTTTTTTTCAAGAATGGTGCATTTCATATCAAATATAAACCTTTTTAAAGAGATATTTAATAACGTGTTCCTAGCTGTAATTCTGTCCATTCATTTTTACATGACAACATTTGGCTGTTGAAAAGTGTCATGTACAGTGCAGCATGTCTGAATATGTTTGCGGTTGGTGGTGTTGTGTGTCTAGACCAGGGATCAACTTAACCTGCAGCTACAACAGCTTTTTGCAGATTTCATTTCAACCAAGCAAGAGCCCTCCTCATATAACTAACAAACTGCTTGAAGGCCGAGATCAACTGATTGGTACCAGATGTGCTTCTGCCAGATGGGAATGAAAACATGCCGCCACACTAGCCAACTTTTCATTCAGCAGCACCTTAATAATCCACTGTAAATGACATGATTAAGGTTTATCAGATAGAGTTCAAAGTTGGTTTCACAATATAATTTGCATACTGTTACATATACATCATTGACATAACTGTATACTGTAGTGCTTGTGTGCAATATTGTGCTGATCATTTTTTTATGTAGCTTTACAGTTTCCAGACAGCTCGACTTGAATGCTTGTCTTTGGGAGGTTTGAAATTGTGTTGCACACAGCAAATTGATACAGTTTGAAGTCTATACCAGTGGTTCTCAAACCCCAGTCCATGTTTTACTTTATTTCAGCTCCACATCTGAACCAAACCATTCGAAAATGCAGAAAACCTGATTTAGGTGCATTAGGAGCTGGGTTAGAGCATAACTGTGGACCCTGAGGACTGGTTTAAGGTCTCTAATCTACACTATAGATCACAGATTTTTAGGTTAAAGAGCAAAATTGCACAATTCAGAGGGACTGAGATTGAATTATGTTCAGCTTTTGGTCTGTATGAGCAAATTCATTTCTTTGTGCACAGACATTTAGATTAAGTAAATATTTCTAAAAACAAATGGTTAAATGTATTGTACTAGCCTTCAAACAGTGTCCCTGCAGTTGTTCACTGTAAAGTTCTTTGAGAAGTAATGTCAACTTAAAATGTGTAAATAAAATACAGTCTAAGAATCACATTGGCTTGTGTCTTTTCTTATGCGACTCCAGACAGAATTGCTTTGTACTGGGGGAATGCTGAGAGTATAAACGGAAGCTTAATTTTATGGTCATTCATTAGTCGTCAGAATTGAAATAGCTCATCGAAGTTATAGAGGGATAAAGTGATTTACACAAAGCTAAACAAAGAATGTCAAAAGTGGGAAGTAACTGGTAATATGTATTCAGTTGAACATAAGTAAAATTTTGATAGTTTTGCATTTTCTTGAGCAAATACTTTAAAATACTTCAGGAAATATTCAAATAACTTTAGTTCTACTCAGGTATACATCCATAAGCAAAAGTTTAAACACCCCCTGTGTAACATATTGGAAATAAATATAAAATGTGCCATAACTCAACATTTGACACCACATTTTATGTTATTTTAAGTTGAGCAACTAAACAGTAAATGTGTTAAAAGGTGTGTATTTCTTTGTAGAGGATGTGTTAACGGTCCTCTAGAGTTGATTTACACATTACATTCTGTTTTCATTTATACTTTGCACAGCATCCCGACTGTTTTGGAAGCAGGTTTGTAATTCAATATTGATTTAGGATTGCTTTAGGTTACTCTACCACCTCTGTAGTTATTTTTGAGTAACTTTGCGGTGTCTGAGTCCGTAAATGTAATTATTTATCTTCCATCAGATTCAATCTAATCAGATCAGCTGTTTCTCTCAAAGAAATATTACATAATCTGATCCTATTTTCGTGCTGTGGGGGTTTGACGCCGTCTTATTGTAATGCGCATGCGCGATCTGCTCTACCAGCGCTGTGTCTGTGTGTCCACCGGTCCACACGCAGGACGGAGGAGAGGGTAAGGTGATAACACTGACGGCCTGCGTTTTTTGTTATGTTTATAGCATGTAGCTAGATACTGAATAGTATGTCTTGTGCGATTGACCAACACAGCGCTTACGCTAGCTATGTCTGATAAACTGTGGGCCTTATTTACAGACGGTGGTTCAACAAAGTCGAGCGCGACGCCCTCGCACACACCGACCGCGAATTAACGTTAACGCTGCTCGGTTAGCCTAGCCTGCTGCAAGCTCTGCAGTTTGTGCTGACTTATCATTTTTGGCCACTGAGACCGTTTTGCAATGTAGGTTAAGTAGATAAATGCGTTGATTTGTCTTTGCCGTTTGCCTCTCGATGCGTAAATCGAACCGCTGTTGTTTCTGTTCAGTAAATCGTTGTTCTGAGTTGTTAGACCTTTTGAGGCGGCTGGTGTTGTTGTTGCTTGCTAGCCAGTGTGCGGCTTGTCAGTGTGTCTGAGCTACCTAATTTAGCTCGTGTTAGCTTAGCTCGCTTCAGGCCGGCTACCTTTGCTGCTATGAGGTGAATATAACTAGCCAGCTAACAGCTGTATCCGTCGTTGTAACCTGTATCCGTTGTATCCGTCGTTGTAACCTGGCGGTAATGGTACGTTTTTGTAGCAGTCAGTTACGTTAAGTTATTATGCGTTTTGGAGTCATCTGAGGCTTGCGTTTGTAACGAAGGGGGTTGAAAGACCGTGAATAGGTAGGTAGCTTTTACGAAGCTGAAGTCAGCTTTTTGTTCAGTTTTTTCTGTTCGCCCTTAAATTTTGCAGCACTTACTGTGTGGCGCCTGCACAGTTTAAGGTGGAACGTGAAGATTCGAACTAGAAGCTGAAGAATATGAAGCCAACTGCAGTCTGGTGCTAGCTGGTCAGGTTGTTTACTAGCTAGCTGACCCAAGCTAGCTAGTTAGCTAACTAGCTAGGTTAGCTAGGTTGCAGTCGCCTGAAGCTGACAGGACACACGTTGCGGTTTCATTTCATTTATTTGTCTTCGGGTTTATTAAAGAGAACATGTGTGATTATCAGTACTTATGACTACAGTCAAATAATAACGAAGACCATCCCAACAGGATCGTGTCTGCTGCTGGTCCATCAGAAGCCTAAGCCGGTCTCCATGGCCCAGTTCGGGGGCCAGAAGAACCCTCCGTGGGCGGCTCAGTTTGCCGCTACGGCGGTATCTCAGCCCGGCCATTCAGGACAGTCCCTCGACTTGAACAGCTTACACTGTAAGTAATGTCAGACGTGACTTTTTGAAGATATTTTCTGCTTATGTTTTTGGATATACTCTTCTAGGCAGTGGTGAATTTACCCCTACTTACAGTGTTTGTATACCTCTAACAGGTAACAGCAGCTCTCTAATAGGAAGATTTACAAAGATGACTATAATATTTTTGTAATCCTTCAATAGATTAGAATGGGTAAAAATTTTCTTTGTTTCCCTTTATCTACTTGTGAGGATTATAGGTTCAATATGTTCAGTCAATGGGCAAACAGTTTGTGCTACTGTCTACTTTGGACTCCGTCAAAATCTGCTTTGAACAGCCGACCTGTAGAAGTGGTGCTGCAGGTTTGCATTATGGCCTGTTTGTTGTGTTGCAGCGTTGGGTGTTCAGCAGCCGTCTCTCTTGGGTGCTTCTCCCTCAATGTACTCACAGCAGTCTGCTTTGGCTGCAGCATCCCTCAACACACAGTCAGCTGCCAATTATCAGATTTCCCAGCAGACTGCAGCCCTCCAACAGCAGGCTGCTGCAGCTGCTGCAGCTGCGCTGCAACAGGTGAGCTCCTTTACCACACTCTACTGTATTTGGGCTTTTGACCAGGCTGGAAGTCTGCAGTGAAAGAATAATCACACTGCTCATCTGTCACACTCCATTTTTTTCTGAGTTTAGATGTGTGAGACCAGATGTAGCAGTATATCCATTCTTGTTTTTATTTGACAAGCATCTATTCTGTCATAGATTTCATGTATCTCTTTTATGTAATATGTACCATCTTGTGTAAAGGGTTCATTCTGGTGGTATGTATGTTGAGGTTGTACTGGAATTCCAGGCTCTGGCATAACTGTAATCTACTTCTTTTCTGGTGCAGTGAATAATCTTGAGTCACTGGTATGTGTTTAATTTTAGTCTCAGATCAATTCAGCACTGCAGCAATATCAGCAGCAACAGCAACAACAGCAGCAGCCACCTCAAGCTCCCCCGCCACAGCCACCTCCTCAGCAGACCCTCTACAATGTTGCTCACCAGGTATGCATGCTCGCATATTGCCGTCCGTTTTATTTTGATCTGAAGGATGTAGAAGTAGAACTTCAGATCACAATTAAATAGAAATTGCGTGTATAATTTGTACTGTCCTAAGTGATCATGTGGATTTAAATGTACTTTCAAGAGTATTACTTTTGTCCTCTTTGGAACATTAATGTAATGTATTACAGCTGTAATATGCACTATTGAGTTAAATTATTGGTACAGATCAGACATTTGCAGGAACATTTGCTTTTAGTACTAATGCAGTTGGAGTCTCTCAGCAAAATGTTGCCTGGGAACAGGTCCAGCACTGAAGTGCTCTCATTGCTGCACTGTACATTCATCAGAGGATCTTTGTTTAGTCTAATTTCTGAGTACAGTTGACTGATTTCATTATTTATTTCTGCTTTCTGGAAGTTGGGTTGCAGCAAGCTTGTGTGACTGAAAATCAGTATATTATTGTAGTAGTATTTTAGCTAGGCAATTATATAAAAAGGTGTAAAGAACAAGCTGGTTATCAAACACCAGCTGTGACTGAAGGGATCTAACCAGTCAGAATTTGGGATGGAGTCAAGTTGTTTGGATGTGGGTGTAGACTTTGGCACCATTGCTCTGAGCTGCCATAGTGATGGTGAACACTATCAGACCCTTGTTGCTTTTACTAGTTTGATGTTTTAAATGTTATTTAAAAGGAATATGTTTCAGCTGTAGACACAGTTAAAAAGTATTGTTTTCCTTTTGTTTGTTCTGTTAACTTAAGGTAGCAGTTTTTATGAGGAAAGTCATTATCAAACATAAACTGTTAAAAGCTAGCCAGCTTGCTTTTCTGTTTGTCTGCTATCTGGTAAAACTGTTGTTCACCTTTTTTGTCCAACCAGACATACCAGTGATCTATGAGCTTTACCGAGATGCAAATCCTGCAATAACGTGACCTTAACCACTTAAGGGCATCACTGTGTGAAAGCTTGATAATAAATTCATGCTGAAGCATTTTAGTTTAGAACATCATCTACAGATTAGTGTCCATATTTACAAAATTCATCCTGCTTGTGCTATTCTGTTTAGTTCAGCATGAGTGGCATAGCAGGGGACCGCTGGGACATGCAGATATCAATCAAGCACGCTCGCTAGAGTATTGGGCCGCATCTAAACTGTTCGGAACAGTGAATGTTTAATAAATGCTAAAGTGGGGTATCATGCAAACTTTTATTTAATTTTTTTAATGTCTTATAATGCTTTGGAATTTGATTCCTCTCAGAGCTGTATGCTTTAAGTCAGGCCATACAAAGTTGAATAGCTGTTTATTAAGTTTACCATCTTCACCTTCACAGAAATACTTAGAGTTTAATGGCAAAACTGTTTTACACTTTGACTTCAACAAGTACAACAGCGATTTTCTGAGTTTTTTATTTTATTGTATTTTTTTTACAATAGTTGTGATCACAGGATCTGTTGACGTAATGGTTACATTGCCACAGGACCCTGTCTTTAAAGTAAACACACGTTTCTGAATGATTAGTGCGTTTTAAAAACAGTACCCTCCAACTAGGACAGGTTGTTATGTACAAATTCTGTATTATGTATGATATTATTTACATATATTACCTTTTCAGATGGCTAGTGGCAAGTAGTCATGCTAATTGCAGAACTTCAGGAGCCCTTTCTCACATCTATACACTGTGTGAACAATTATTAGGCCAGTCTTATTTTTGAGGATTATTTTTATTAATGACCAACTTCAGTGCTCTCGGTTAATCCAAAATGTTAATAAACCTCAAACATGAATGTTTAAGAAAGTAAAAGTGAAGTTTTGGCTTTCTTAGGAGAATATTACCTATATGTGCACATTTATTGGGCAACTATAATAGTGCAGAATTATTACGCAGCTAAATGAAAAACACACATTTTACCATCTCACTTTTTTTTCATCTGTTCAAGTGAGAATTATAAAAAAACAACTCAAAGCTTTCCAATGAACATTTCTGAGAAATAAAAAAAAAAAATAGTGACCAATATAGCCACCCTTCTTTTCAATAACAGTGATAAGCCTTCCATTCATGGAGTCTGTCAGTTTCTTAATCTGTTGACGATCAACTTTTTGTGCAGCAGCAACCACAGCCTCCCAGATACTGTCCAGAGAGGTGTACTGTTTTCCTTCACTGTAAATCTACTGTTTAAGAATTGCCCACAAGTTCTCAGTTGGGTTCAGGTCAGGTGAGGAAGGGGGCCATGTCATAAGTTTTTCATCTTTAAAGCCTTTACTGGCGAGCCATGCAGAGGAGTACTTGGATGCATGTGATGGAGCATTGTCCTGCATAAACATCATTGTCTTTTTGAAAGATGCAGATTCTTCCTGTACCACTGCTTAAAGAAAGTGTCTTCTAAAAACTGGCAGTAGGCTTGGGAGTTGATTTTGAGCCCATCTTTAACCCGAAAAGGTCCAACCAGCTCATCTTTAATAATACCAGCCCATACCAGTACCCCACCTCCACCTTGCTGGCGTCTGACTCGAAGTGGAGCTCTGTCCCGTTACTGATCCAGCCATGGGCCCATCCATCGGGTCCGTCAAGAGTCACTCTCATTTAATCAGTCCATAAAACCTTTGAAATTATGGGGCAGTCATGGGCTGGAGGTTAGGGAAACAGCCTTGTGACCAGAAGGTCGCTGGTTCAGCACACAACTGAGGTGTCCTTGAGCAAGACACCTAACCCCCAACTGCTCCCCGGGCGCCGTGGATAGGGCTGCCCACCGCTCCGGGCAAGTGTGCTCACTGCCCCCTAGTGTGTGTATTCACTGGTGTGTATGTGGTGTTTCACTTCATGGATGGGTTAAATGCGGAGGAGTAATTAATTTAATTAATAAATTAATTAATTAAAAATCTGTCTTCAGATTCTTCTTGGACTAGTCTAGACACTTCAGCGTATGTGTCTTGTTCAGTGGTGGTCGGGTTTCAGCCTTCCTTACCTTGGCCGTGTCTCTGAGCACTGAACATCTTGTACTTCTTGATACTCCAGCTAGGTTGCAGTTCTGGAATATGACAGAACTGGAAGATAATGGGTTCCTGGTAGCTTCATGCTTGATTCTTCTCAAATCCTTGGCAGTTCATTTGCGTATTTTTTTTCTCAGCACGTTTCTTGCGACCCTGTTGACTATTTGCAACAAAACGTTTGATGGTTCTGTGATCACGCCCCAATATCTTAGCAATTTCAAGAGTTCTGCATCCCTCTGAGAGACTTTTGGTAATTTTTAACTTTTCAGAGTCTGTTCAATCTCTTTTTTTGGCCCATTTTGCCTAAAGAAAAAAGCTGCCCAATAATTATGCACACCTTGATATAGGGTGTTGACCTCCTTAGGCCACACCCTCCCTCATTATACAGATACACATCACCTGCTATGTTTAAATCCATTAAGCATTCAAGTTTATCCAGCTTGGAGTTAGAAAATATGCCTAAAAATGATAATATGGTCAAAATACTCACTTTCCTAATAATTGTGCACACAGTGTATAAAGTTCCTGATGTGCTGAGTACACTTGTTGACAGCTTGTGCAGTAAGCATATTAAATGGTGCAGCCTGGAGCGCAGCGAGTCTTGACAAGTTTCCTTTGTGTTTTCCTCCCTCTCAACTAGCGAGCTGCAGCGTCGTTTTTAGAATTCAGTGTTATTACATATCACTCAAACTGCTCTGGAACAAACTGCCAAAATTCAGATGAAATTGTGTCTGTTGTGTAGTTATTTATAGACTTTTAATATCACTAATGCTGCCATAGGAAAATGTTAGCAGTCAAAACATGATGTCAGATGGCTCTATCATCTGAGATCCATTAGCCTCTTCTCTCTTCTTCTAGACCTCATTAGTTTCTACTGATGACATTTTTCCTATTTTTTATGTTGACAGCTCCCTCAACCGCAGCCTGCCCTACTTTCACAGGTAATTTTCATAGCTATATGTGTTCAAACCAGTTTATTCACAGTCAATCATTTAATAGGCCCAGCTCTTTATGATCCTTTGCTATTAATCCGCCAACCTAACCATTAAACAGTTGGTACAGTGGTAACCATTGACATTGGTACAGTAACCAATTATATTTTAAAAGCCATTTTTTGTAATAGGTCATTTTCTCAGTATTGGCTTTGGCCGAATTATATAAATTGTTGTAACTAGCTATCAGAAAGCACAAGGAAAAAAGAAATTATTGCTGTAAAATAGAAAATGTAAATTTATTTGTTGTTTATAAAATACTTTTAAATATCACACATTTTAATAATGATAAACAGTGATTTAGTGCAAAACTTGCATACATGTATACATACATGCTGTTCCGCTCGTATCTGTATGGATTTCTATTTTGTAAAGCAATTGTCATTTCTGTTCCCTAGCCTCCTGTTGCTTTGCCTACTAGTCTGAGTTTGTCGAACCCGCAACAGACCGCTCAGATCACGGTCTCCTACCCGACCCCCCGCTCCAGCCACCAGCAGCAGACCCAACCCCAGAAACAACGCGTCTTTACTGGGGTCGTCAACAAGCTACATGACACATTTGGTTTTGTGGATGAAGATGTTTTCTTTCAGCTTAGGTGAGAGCTGACTATACAACTGGGGGTTTTCAAATGGTTCTGAATTTTTTTCCACTGCATGAATGATGGTTAGTAACACTCAGGTTATTTATTTTATGTTGTATCTCTAGTGCGGTAAAAGGAAAAACGCCACAAGTTGGTGACCGTGTTCTTGTAGAGGCCGTCTATAACCCCAACATGCCGTTCAAGTGGAACGCCCAACGCATTCAGACTTTACCTCAGTTGCCCAATCAAACGGTGAGAACCTAATTTGCTAAGCTGTTTGTCCTCTTATGCTTCCAAAAACGTGCCATTGCACTGCCATTGATTACTTTGTTCTCAATTTCTATGTAGCACCAGCCGCCCCAGCCCTTACCTCAGGTTTCCCCACAGTTGTCCAGCTTTTACTCTGATGCAGGAGTGCAGCGCTACTCTGACATACACTCTGCGGTGGACTCAAGACCAAATGTAACCCTCTTTCCTTTCTGTTCGTTTTTTCATGCCCTCCATTTTCTCATGGTACAAACAGGTGTTAGTCACAGTTCCTCGATTCCTTTCTTTCTGCCCAAGATGAGTTGCTGCTACAATATTACTACTTGCTCTTTCCGTCTTACAGCTCTAAATTTGTGTTCGATGAAAGTTCTGATAAATTGTAATTTCTCACAGCTCATAGTCTCTGACTAATCAGTGTTTGTCTGTGAAATTAAATCTTGGGAGGATTTTTTTTTTTTTTTTGTCTTCTCTCCCCCAAGCATTCAGTGGCTTTTCAGATTTGCCTTATGTTAGCATGTTAATGTGATGGAGCAAGAGCATGATGAAACAAACAGAGATTTGCTGTGGTCAGTTTTGTTTTGTGTAAATAACTAATGCTGAAAGTCTTGTTCTGCTTCTGGATTTTAAGCTCTAGTAGTGGAAGGCCTCAGCACTTCATAATTTGTTTTAGGAAAGGTCTTGGTAATTAGCTCGTTATTTGAATCGGATGGGTTTAAAAGAGGAAGACGGTTAACTGCTGCAATGTTGTTGCCCTCCAGGACTAGAGTTTAAGGACCATGTTCTGTTTTAGTCTATACAGGAAAAGTAATCTAGATGTCTTTTGCTAGGTCTGAGAGAGCAAGAATCTTTTGAAACAGCCAGAATGCACAATGTGCATTAATTTTCCTGACCAGCTCTACATTTTCTTTCCTTTTTTTTTTTTTTTTTTTAAACACAGTCTTGGATTTCTGTCTTTCAACAGGGCCCAAAAGTGCTAACATTTGGTGCTGTAATTGAACTTCTTTCTGGCTCTTTCCTATTTAGCTATTTTTTGTCTTTTCATGGGGTTTGTTGCACCTTAACACAGTGGGCTTATTTTCCCTTCAGAGTGGGTCATATCTTTCAGAACAGGCCACTCTTGTACTGGAAATTAACTAACACTTGTATTTCCATACAGCTTTTTCACATTACAGTTTCAGTTAACTTATAAATGTATGTATAAAATACACACAGATTTGTTGTACATGCATACATGGCCAGCACCACTGCATTTGGCCTAGTCTCAGATTTGTTGACACAGTCTTCTGCTGGTGAGTGAGTTCGTTCTGACTCGTCTCTGGTCTGTTTCTGCCTGTTTCAGAGCCAGCCTCCTGGCCCCAACATGATCAAGCCAGGTCCCTCTATGCTTCAGTCTCTACCTCCACCAACTACCTTCAGCGTGCCAACCCAGGGTCCCCCTCCCTCCCTGCTTCAGGCCCAGCTTTCTGCAGCCTCTCTAGCTCCGCTCCTACAGAATCCCCCTCAGCCTCTCCTGCCTCAGCCACCCCCTAAAGGTACAGCAGTTTAATCATGTAGAATTCTGTGGTGCTTAATATGGATAAAATTATTAAAAGAAATACTATATCTTTTTCATTTTTTCTGTCTTTCTTGTAGATTCTGTATTTTCAGGGGGGTTACTGCAGCCTCCAGTGCGGATGATGCCCCAGCCACAGCCTGTGAGACGTATGGATCCCTCTCCTCGCTTTCCAAGCCGCAGTGACAGACCAGAACTCATTCTGAGAAAAGATGACCGTAGGTGAGTAGCAGAAGAGCACTGTTTGCACAGTTTTAAATTTGATTAGGCGGCCTTGATTAGCTAGCACTACAGGGAGAAACAAAGCTACCCTACCCATTAGTTGATGGCTACAGATGACTGGCACTTGGAAAACTTTCTAAATTGAACTACCTAGCTGCTCCATTGGGTTTCCCTAACCTTTTTTAAAATTCCATATCTAATTTTGAAAGCCAATTTTGTCAGAAATCATAAAGAGGGTTACCATGTTAACAAAAATGCATTTTGATTTTCCTGCAGTCGGGAGAGAGAGAGAGAGCGGAGAAGGTCAAGGGAGCGTTCTCCAACACGCAAGCGTTCGAGAGAACGCTCTCCTCGAAGGGATCGCTCTCCAAGACGCCCACGCAGAGTTGTACCACGATATACTGTGCAGTTCTCAAAGTTCTCGCTTGATGCGTAAGTGTGAACTATTAGACTTTAATTGTAATTAAAACCATGTGACTTTGTTATTAACTGTGACATCTCTAAATCCTGTGCGTGCGCATGTGCATAATGTACAGATACAACTGTGACATGATGGAGCTTCGGCGGAGGTATCAGAGCCTCTACATCCCAAGTGACTTCTTTGATGCCGTTTTCACCTGGGTGGACGCTTTCCCCTTATCGCGACCTTTTACATTTGGAAACTACTGCAACTTCCACATCATGCATAAAGAGGTGGACTCTTTAGTTAAGAACACAGCTGTATTGGACCCTCCTGATGCCAACCACACCTACAGTGCTAAGGTGTGAGGTCACATTCAGTTGTACTTTTATTATTGACAAAAGCTGTTTGATTGTATGTGCACTAAATTTTTGTTCAGTGTTTGTCATTGTGAATTTTTAAATTTTGTGTTTTTTAGGGGCAAGAGTCTTGTTTTTGGCTTTCTCATTCTACATTTGCTTGTTTGCTTGTATGTGCATGCTAGACAAATATATCTGTTTGTGGTGTAGGTGATGCTGCTTGCCACGCCCAGTTTGGATGAATTGTATCATAAGTCTTGTGCCCTGGCTGAGGACACACAGGAGCTACGGGACTCTTTTCAGCACCCGGCCCGCCTCATTAAGGTACAACCGAACTATACTCTGTCTAGCTATGCATCTGCTTCACTAACCATTGCCAGCTTACTGGGGCAATTAACTTTTGTTCTCTGTGGTATGGTGTTTCATGTTCATCAATATAATCTACTAATCATAGTCAAGTGTGCTTTCACAAGTCTGCAGTATGTTGCAGGACTTGACAATCTGACAACAGTCTGGGCAGCAGTTAATGTTTTACTCTATTATTAAAGCTAGCCAACTTGTACTATATGTTTGCCTAGACTACTAAAGTGCTGATTTTAAGACTCAGAATAAGCTTTTCTGTTGCCCACAGATATAGTTGAAAGTTATTTGTCCACTCAATTCCTCATATAATTCTGGGTTATTTTGTGTTCATGCTTTTGATGGGAGGTGACTGTGATGCCTATGTCCTATTCCATTGCTGAACGCTTAATTGTGTGGAGTAAGCTCTTCTGATGTTGACTCTCCCCATGCCAGACATTCAGAGCATTTTTCCATCACATGCTTTCTGCACTTGTTAGCATTGCTTCACTTAAAGCACTCTGCTCTTGCTTCATTTGGTTAGATTTATTTCATTGCCTAATACCTTTTTAGCCACTAGATTCATGTAGTGTGTGTGTGTGTGTGTGTGTGTGTGTGTGTGTGTGTGTGTGTGTGTGTGTGTGACCTTTTGTGTGTGTGTGACCTTTTGTGTTTTTGTGAACTCCTCTGTTCTCAGTTTCTGGTTGGCATGAGAGGCAAAGATGAGGCCATGGCCATTGGTGGCCATTGGTCTCCCTCCTTGGATGGAGCTGACCCAGAGAACGATGCCTCAGTCCTTATAAAGACAGCAATACGTTGTTGTAAGGCTCTGACAGGCATTGATCTGAGTTTATGTACCCAGTGGTAAGTACAACTCCATTCTAACACTGTTTTGATGTATGCCCTCTTTCCGTGTGTGTATTTATCATTACTAGGCCTGAGCAATACTAAAAAGCCTAAAAGTAAATGTTCAACAGTCTGTGACCCACTGCATGGATTTGACAAAAGCTCTGTCTCCTGACATGTCGGAGGCTTTTTGTTTTATTTTTGGTTTCATTTAACTGTAAATCTGTAATTTTATGTATTTCTTTGCTCTTATCTTTTGTTTTGCAATGTCCTTTTTGCTAATGTGTGTAGCAGTCCTGCCTCTTTATCTGTGTGGTGAATGCATTTAATCTGTCGCTCGAAAAGCAGAGCTGGAGGAGTCGCCGCCACCATTACTTTCTGTTTTATATGACCTTTGACCTGTGTTAAATATCTTACATATTTAACTTGCTTTCACCATGTCTTTGAATCTGTCTTTCTCACACCATTGGGGTATGTACGCTATCCTACACAAGCACCAGTTCAGACTCACGAATGCTAGGGAGAGGGGCCTAGCAGGAGGAAAGGGGGGAGAAATGTCCGGATTGTCGTCGTTTTTGTTTACTTTGTCTGTCAGTTTCCCCAACACGTGGCTGCCGTTCATCATGAGAACCTACTGTGGAGATCTGCAGACTGTATTTTCATTATGACTTATTCTGGGGTCAACTTACCACAAAGGGGAGGTAGGGGGATTGGAGTGTATTTGGGGTTAGGCCTTGTGTGATGTCTGACAGAATGTTTCTTTCCAATGCACTTCTTCCTTTGCGACAGGTATCGTTTTGCAGAGATTCGCTATCATCGCCCTGAGGAGACTCACAAAGGGCGCACAGTTCCCGCTCATGTGGAGACAGTGGTTTTATTTCTCCCGGATGTTTGGCATTGTCTTCCTACCCGCTCAGAGTGGGAAGGCCTGTCCCGCGGACTCAAGGAGCAGCTGGCAGAGAAACTCTTGGCTGAACGGAAGGAGGCTGATGGAGAACAGGCACTGAACGCTAATCCTTCTCTTCTCATTTCCGCTTCTCACAGGCACAGGAATAGACAGACAAAACACTCAAAAAACACACAAAAGCAAACAAGTATCACAGGCATCATACAAAAACCCCTGTTTATTGTCCCTGTGTTTTGTCCCTTTTCCTCCACCCCATCCCCTCCTGCTTCCTCTACCTGCTCTCCCAGCACCGCCCTCGTCCCTCCACCCCACCCAGCCCGCAGTCACACACAGCGGAACAGATTAGCCCATACTTTAATGACACTTCAACTGGTAAAACAGCTTCCAGCTCTGCTTATGAAATGTAATCACCAAATCTGATGAGGAAATTCATCATTCTCTTTTATGTATAGTAGTGTAGAAAATTTTGCTCAAAGAGCAAAGTGACATACTTCAATTTCCTCAATTTCCAAGTGGGATATGTACGTTTCTGAGTTTTAATTGAGATTTTGGAGACGAATGCTGGAATCTGGAGAGCCAGTTGGGATAAAATGTGTGTTTTTAGAATGTTTTCTTTTATGATTAATTTTACATTTTAATTCAATACCTGCTGAACTCCAAAAAAGTTCTGTCTCTTGTCTGTCCCTTTATTGATTTTTACACTATTCTCGGATTGGACTGTACCTAGACTTTGTGGTTTTTCCAGGGAGTTTGGTTGATCCAAGGACAGTCTTCTATGAGTAGATGTTGAAAAGGAGGGAAAAGGAGTAGTCAATTTGCAAATGTAGTTATAGGGAACCCGTACACACACTGAGTTTGGAGACCATCTCTGAGTGCATCTCTCACATTTTACATTTCTTGGACCCACTGTCATTGATTACCTTTTTGTATTCCACAGAACTGGCATTGATTGGCTGATGGGTGGGGTTTGGATCTGTTGTAAAAGCTAGAGAGCTTCCATGTACCCTAGAAGTGGACTTTTGTTTTTTGTTTTTTGTTTTGTTTTGTTTATTTATTTATTTATTTATTTTTACCCAATCGAGACCTCAGTTGGAGGAGACAATGAGAGACAGTTGTGACCTTGCTTCTTGCACGGATCAACTTTTGTTTCAGAAGCTCAGACAGTATAGAAGAGTTGCTATTTAACATTTTGCTTTCTCTCTCTTTTCTCCTCTCTAACCGGATGGTAGGAAGAAGAGGAGAAAGATGATGACGATTCAAAAGAGGTTACTACACCCACACACTGGTCTAAGCTTGATCCGAAGTCTATGAAAGTAGGTTGCCTCCATTTAAAAGGTTGAGTATCCGATTTGCCTCCGTTTTCTCCTGAAGAGTCTCTTCAGCTGCTTGTGTGTTCTTTGTTTAGGTCAATGACCTGCGCAAGGAGCTGGAGAGCCGATCTCTAAGCTCTAAAGGGCTGAAGTCTCAGCTGATAGCTCGGCTCACTAAGCAGCTGAAGGTGGAGGAGCAGGTGGAGGAATCCAAAGAACCAGAGAAGACTGAGTCTGTTGGTGTAGAGGAGGAGGAGCCCTGTAGAGCAGAGGAAGACCGGGAGGTGAGCGAAGAGACAAGCTGTGAGAATAACTACATGATCAGAAAGGTGCCCACTTGCACTTCAAAACTAATGTTTTATGCATGAATAGACTGTAGAAGGGCTCAATTTGTGGGAATTGTTTGAAAGGCCAAAGTGTTGTTTTAAAGGGAGTTCACTCTTAATCTTAATTTGTAATGTCAGTCTGATTACTTCTCTTCTCGTCAGGAGGAGGAGCGCAAGCGGCAAGAGGAACTGGAACGGCAACGTAGGGAGAGGCGGTATGTCCTTCCTGATGAGCCCACTATTATTGTCCACCCGAACTGGGCAGCAAAAAATGGCAAGTTTGACTGCAGCATCATGTCTCTCAGTGTGCTGTTGGACTACAGGCTGGAGGACAATAAGGAACATTCCTTTGAGGTGAGGAAAACCAATCCATTTTTAAATGGTTTCATTAGAGCTCATCACGTTGTAAATGCTTTTGGTCCCTGTTTTCACACAGGTCACTTACCTGAGTGTCAGCTCCTGGGGTGCTAATTTAAATCATTTAATTGGAGTACTTCAATCAGATTAAGTTTAAATGTTTTAAATATGTATAATATTTAATCATGCCTCTTAGCTTTCAACAAAATTTAAAGTGTGAATATTTTGCCTATGCTCAGTAAAGGAGAGCAGGTGTTTTGCTTCTTTTCCTGGGTTGTATACAGAGGAAATTTAGGTTCCAGTCACAAAGTTGATTTCTTCTTTTTTCTGCTTCAAAGCATTCGTGTTTTGTCTTCTTGTTTAGGTCTCGTTGTTTGCTGAACTTTTCAATGAGATGCTTCAACGAGACTTTGGCTACAGGATATACAAAGCTCTTGCTGCTTTTCCAAGTAAGGATGAGCGAAAAGAAAAGAAAGAGAAGGCAAAAAAAGAGGCAGAGAGAAAAGAGTTAGATAGGAGGGATGCAAAGAAGGATAAAGAGGAGGAGAATGGTGAGCCTTCCACAAAGAGACAGAGGGAGGATGAGGAAAAGAGACGGGTGAGTAGGTTATTCTTTAATCATTTTTATTTATATAGGCTTTTGTTTGTTCTTCCACATGGTTTGCTGTTTTATTTCAATATACTCACTGACCACTTTATTAGCTACATCTGTTTAATTGCTTGTTAACAGAAATAGCTAATCAGCCAATTACATGGCCACAACTCAATGCGTTTAGGCATGTAGAGGTGGTTAAGACAACTTGCTGAAGTGCAGACCGAGCATCAGAATGGGGAAGAAAGGTGATTTAAGTGACTTTGAACGTGGCATGGTTGTTGGTGCCAGATGGGCTGGTCTGAGTATTTCAGAAACTGCTGATCTACTGGGATTTTCATGCACAACCATCTCTAGGGTTTACAGAGAATAGCCAGAGAAAGAGAAAATATCCAGTGAGTGGCACTTGTGTGGATGAAAATACCTTGTTGATGTGAGAGGTCAGAGGAGAATGGGCAGACTGGTTTGAGATGAAAGAAAGGCAGCAGTAATTCAAACAACCACTTGTTACAACCAAAGAATGTTTCCAACACCTTGTTGAAAGTATGCCATGAAGAATTAAGGCAGTTCTGAAGGCAAAAGGGGGTCCAACCTTCTACTAACCTAATAAAATGGCTGTGATTGTATGCCATGATGAACTATCCTGGAATGCTTTTAGAACAGATGCCACTAACCTTGTTTAGGGAGAACTACAGTGTTGCTGAGTTTAGTCCCATTCTAATGCAACTGAATAAAGTTCAGGTTCTTCACCAGCATCTGAATACCAGAAAAAGGGACTGAAGTAAATACTGCATCAAGTGTTATTTTTTATTTATTTGTTTATATACAGAATATGCAGAGAGGAGAGACATGAGACTTGTCCCATGTCCGGAAACAAGATGTAAGTGGCCTTCTTTGTTTTTGTGCAACAGGATGATGACAAGGAGAGGGTTCTAAAGAAAGAAGAGTCTAAAGATGAAGATGATAATGAAGATGAAAGCAGCAATAACAACGCTGACGAGTATGATCCGATGGAAGCTGAGGATGCGGATGACTATGACGATGATGGTACAATTCACGCCCTGTTTTATCGAGGTAAAACCTCAGAGGCTCATGCTTAACTTTTCTTGACTGCTGAACATTTTTGTTCTAATTTTCAGATAAAGATGATGAAGACTCCAACGGTAGGGACAGAAGGGATGACCGCAGAGATGACAGAAAATCAAAAGACAGAGCTTCTAAAGATAAAGTGAGTTGCGTATGGTTCACCTTATACTTCGCGAACTGAACTTGCACACCTAGTCAGTGTGATTTAAAGGTGGTCTTTGACACTTTGTATGTTTGTAGGATGAAAAAAAGAAGCAAATGGTGACATTTGATAAAGATCTTCTGATGGCTTTTGTGTACTTTGATCAAAGTCACTGTGGGTACCTACTAGAGAAAGACCTGGAGGAGATTATGTATACACTGGGCCTGCATCTTTCCAGAGCTCAGGTACTGTTTATTTATAAGCTCCTTATGTCAAACTAGTGTACATTTGTGTGCTTTATTTTTTTGTATGCTTGTGCTTACATCACATTCTTTTGAAGGCTGCCTGAATAACTGATTAACAGTGCCATGATTTCCTTACTTTTTGTGTAGGCTGTGGAATGTCAGAGCTAGTGCTGATGGAGTGTGAATTCATTTTGCAGGTGAAAAAATTGTTGAATAAGCCAGTGGTGAGAGAGTCCTGCTACTACCGTAAACTAACCGATAGACCCAAAGATGAGTCCAGCCCAGTAGGGACTCCTGATTCTCAAATAGAAAACCTCTTGGGTAAGTAGAAATACCTGCTACTACAACTTAAACCTTGGTTTTGTTTCATGAATGAGGAGTTATGGCTTACCCTGCTAACTTTAAACATAGGCTTTAGTCAGAGCCAGTAAAATGCTATCCAAACCATGACGCATTTGAAAAGATTTCTAAAGAAATGACTCCACGTTGCCAAAGAAGAATGAAGAAATGTTAAAGTCTGAAAGCAAAGTTTACAGAAACCAAGGAAATGAACCAAATAAGTGAAAAACCCAGCTGTCAGCCTACTGTGATGCTGGCAAACGTGAAACTGAAACCTTCAGCAGCCGTTACTACTGACGGCAATTTGACTTAAGCATGTAGATGTGGGCCACTTGTGTGGCGAGCCCATCACATGGTAAAAATAAACCTTTCCTCTTGCAAAACTGTTCTGTTGGCTAAGGGCAGCTATTCACCAGCCAGGTCCAGCAGAAGTTTAACTGGTTGTCCTCAGATGTGTGTGTCTCGTTAAGAGATCATGTCTGGGCCTGGGACACTAGGGTTTGTGAAGCTGAAATTTAGTAAAGAACTTTACTCAGTTGAATATGTTCTGTGATACAGGCCCCAGGTCATCTGACAAGATAATGAGCATGTGACTAATTAAGCACATTCAACATTTTCTGTTGGCGCATTGCTACATAGTATATTAACTGTGTGCTCCACAGGTAACCGATCTCTGCTGCCCAGCCAGAAGACAAAGCGAGAGGGAGAGGACCACACTGAGACGGGAAGTCTTATTGTCTATAATGGCGCTATGGTGGACGTGGGGAGCATGCTACAGAAGCTGGAGAAGAGTGAGAAAGGCAGAGAGGAGATTGAACAGAAACTTATGCAGCAGGACACTAAAATGGGTAACAGTCTGTGTAGTGTACTCCTTACTTGGGCTGATTTTTACATAAACGTTCCTTACTTATAAACTGTTGCTATCCCTGTGGTGTTTCTCTGCCACACTAACAAATGAATTGCTTTGGTAGGCATTTGTTTGTTGCTCAAGTACAACTGTTATTTGGCTTCCAGATGAAGATGCTAAGAATATGTCGGAGTTGGAGTCAGCCAACCGCAGTCTGATGAGGGAGCTGGAGCAGGTGAAATCCAGTCTGAGAGAGACGGAGAAGAATCTCAGAGCCTCTGAGCAGCAGAAGAGCTGCTATCAACAGCAGCTGCACAGCACACTGTCAAGCCTTCGCACAGTCATGAAGGAACTACAGTGTGTCTTACCTAATGTATGTCCAATCTGTCAGCTTCTATATATTAAGCTAGCTTCTTAAACATTTTTAAGATTCTTCTTAACATGAATATTATGTCTTATCTGTTTGACACAGGCTGATCATTCTGAAGACAGTGAGCAGAAAACTCAAACTAACGGCTCAGATGACTGAACTGCCGGTTACATCTGTTTGTCACTTGTCCTTCTCCTCAGATCTGTAAATAAGCACTAAATCCGTTTAATTTGAAGCTAATTTTTGATAAATATTTCCTTTTTGCATTTTGTTGTTGCCATGTACAGAATTTTAAGGACAGAGGAGAACACTGTAACTTAATTTTCCTCCTCATAATTCTTTGACCTAAAAAAGTAATTTGACAAGCTACTTCCTACATAGTTAAATTATCATTACAAATAAAAAGCTTATCAAATTCACGTGTGATATTTAAGTCTTGTTTTAAAAATGTTATTGATGATTTTTTTTTTTTTTTTTTAATATTCTAGAGAAACCTTTTCTTCCCAGTTGCCAGTCATTTTAATTTTGTTTGTTTTTGTGGTGGCCATCTTTTTCTGTCAACTTACAGCATCATCTGTGCTAGTATATGTGAGGTGAATTTTTTTTTTTTTTTTTTTTTTCTCCCAATTTAATTAGCAATAATGGTGTTATTTATGTGTAAAGTGAAATAGAGCTGAAAAGTTTTTCACATCAGGACCTGGGTAGAGCTGCATAATGAGTGCAGAGCCAGGCTCAGGGTGAATTTGTTATACTGATGTAACAGATCAGTAGTTGCATTCTTTGTTTACTGTCTGTGAACATTTTTGCTAACTTGCTGCTATCCTATTTCTTGATATGCATCTGAACTAATGCACGCATATTTGCTTAATCCTAACTATTGAGTTTGTGATTTTGTGTAATCCTTTGAGAAGTGGCATTGTGTGAATGAAGCCGTTCTTTTTGTCTCTTCAAAGGGACGTTGATGCACAAAAGCTCAGCCGTCGTTTTAAAAGAGCGGTTATCATAATTGACTGACTCTGGTGTTGTATGCTGCAGAGGAATCCAAACAACTTGGTATTCCATAAATAGTATTTCACGAGAATGTGTTGTCCTGGAATTGAAGCAGTTTGTTTTTGTTTTTTCCTCCCACTAATCCATTTAGTTTTTCTTTTTTTTTTTTTTTGTATTTTTGGAGACGGGGAGTCGGTCATCAGCAACTGACTACAGGAAGTTGTGGATGCTGAATGGAAAAGAGCCAAACTTAGTAACAATGAGCCCAAAGCAACCAAGTGCATATTATTTTTATATTTCAGATGTGCTATCATGGTTGTCCTGTGTAAAAAATAAAAGTGGTTCATTTTAATATTACATTTTTCCCCCCTCTTTCTGGTCCTTTTTGTTGGTCAAGGGACTGTGATTTTAATGAATCTGCAAAACAAACAGCCTGTCCTCTAGATGGCAGTGGTGGCCTGATTTAGAACTGCTGTGTGCTTTTTAGAGGTAGAGTAGCAACAGAAGCTTCACATCACTCTTAAAGTAGTTTGTTTGTGGCTTATTGTAAGTGTGGTTGATGTGAGTTATCGCTCAAACGAATACAAATCAATTCATGGACAAAGTCGAAACTTTCTTCATCCTCAGCTTGGTGCAGCGGTGCATAGGCCAGGTAAATTCAGTACTCAGCCGTGAAGGTTATTCAGAGACATGGGTTCCGTTTTATTTTCATTCATCGTTTCAGACCTGAGCACTTTATTGTTCTAAAGGACTATGTATAGTTATTCATGAGCCTTTTGTTATCTGTGCTTCCCCCGCCCCGGGCGTGCAGTGGGTGTCGAGTGGAGGAAGCCGTTTTGGATGTGATGGCCTACTTGGGCTGCATTCCATGCCAGACTACAGCTAACAAAGGAGCATTTAGCAACACTTTTGTCACTTCAGCCAAATGTAGTGACACATTTTCCTTTTCTGTTAAAGAAATGGTCATTTCCTTTCCCACGTTGATGACCCTGTATGTGTCGATGCTTTTGTCTGTTTTCCTGCGGTGAATGCGAAGCATATAATGTCCATGTCCTGTCTTGTCCAGGTGACAATGGCTTTCCATTGCCACTCACAGCGGAGTAAAACCATCCAAACTGCCATCCCCTCATTTCATTAGAAAACCCTTAACCTGTCTGGCCTGTGACAATTAAGCCTTTCCATAACTCCTAAGACCAAACGAAGCAATATGAAACTGGAAGAGCAAATTCAGTGAAGGGAAAAATTGCTAATTTTCCACTGGGGAACAAGCAAATATACCAAATAAAGCCAGATATGCATTCTAACTTCAGAACAATTTCAGCTACAAATATGGCACACATACATTGTGCTGCCAAAAGTATTCACTCACCCAACCAAATCATTGGTGAAAAGTGGTGTTTCAATCACTTTCATGGTTACATGTGTATAAAACCGAGCACCCAGGCCTGCAGACGGCTTCTACACACATTAGTGAAAGAATGGGCCGCCCTCAGGAGCTCAGTCAATTCCAGCGTGGTACCGTGAAAGGACGCCAGCTGCGCAACAAGTCCAGTCGTGAAATTTCCTCGCTACTAAATATTGCACAGTTAACTGTCAGTGGGATTATAAAGTGGAAGCGATTCGGAATGATAGTAACTCAGCTACGAGTGGCTGGCCACGTGAAATGACGGAGCGGGGTCGGCGGATGCTGAGGTGCATAATGAGCAGAGGTTTACATTTATGGCATTTGGCTGACGCTCTTATCCAGAGCGACTTACAATTTGATAATTTTACACAGGTAGGCCAAGGTGGTGTTAGGAGTCTTGCCCAAGGACTCTTATTGGTATGGTGTAGGGAGCTTACCCAGGTGGGGATTGAACCCCAGTCTACAGTGTAGAAGGCAGAGGCGTTAACCACTACACCAACCAACCACACCAACTTTCTGCAGAGTCAGTTTCTACAGACCGCCAAACTTCATGTGGCCTTCAGATTAGCTCAAGAACAGCCTAGAGAGCTTCATGGAATGAGTTTCCATGGCCGAGCAGCTGCATCCAAGCCTCACATGACCAAGCGCAATGCAAAGCGTCTAATGCAGTGGTGTAAAGCGCCGCCACTGGACTCTAGAGCAGTGGAGACGTGTTCTCTGGAGTCATGAATCACACTTCTCCTGGCAATCCGATGAACGAGTCTGGGTTTGGCAGGTTGCCAGGAGAACGGTACTTGTCTGACTGTATTGTACCAAGTGTAAAGTTTGGTGAGGGGGGATTATGGCGTGAGGTTGTTTTTCAGGAGTTGGGCTCGGCCCCTTAGTTCCAGTGAAAGGAACTCTTAATGCTTCAGCAGACCAAGAGATTTTGGACAATTTCGTGCTCCCAACTTTGTGGGAACAGTTTGGGGATGGCCCCTTCCTGTTCCAACATGACTGCGCACCAATGCACAAAGCAAGGTCCATAAAGACATAGATGAGTGAGTTTGGAGTGGAAGAACTTGACTGGCCTGCCCAGAGTCCTGACCTCAACCTGATAGAACACCTTTGGGATGAATTGGAGCGGAGACTGCGAGACAGGCCTTCTCGTCCAACATCAGTGTCTGACCTCACAAAGGCACTTCTGGATGAATGGTCAAAAATTTCCATAAACAAACTCCTAAACCTTGTGGAAAGCCTTCCCATAAGAGTTGAAGCTGTTATGACTGCAAAGGGTGGGCCAACATCATACTAAACCCTATGGATCAAGAATGGGATGTTACTCAATTTCATATGTGTGTGAAGGTAGACAAGCGAACACTTTGGGTAATATAGTGTATCAGAACTGACCCTCACTAGCCAGTGTGAAATTGAGTTGTGACGACCAAGCATCAGCCAGTAATCAAAATTACACACAAAATCCACTCGCTACTGTGATATTAGCTCTCTGCTTTTAGCCTTCATGCTAAAGGGTTAAAAGAGTGACACTATACACATATTAGAACACTCATAATAGCAAACATGCAACTCTGTATCAGGGTTTTAGCAGTCAGTATGAATGCAAGAGGTCAGAAAATAAATAAAAATATGGTCACCTAATGCTAATTAATAAGCAATAGAGTGATCCACAATCAAATTTCTTACATTTTCAACTCAGAGAAACTCTGTATAAACAATTTCTGAAAAGATATGACACTTTTCAAGATCGTTATAAAAAACGTACAAACTTTTGCAGGCACTTAGTACATTTATGGTCAAAAATTTGCCAAATTCATAAAGATACCAATATGTTGTTGCCACTTACATGTGAAATGACATCTGAGCAGCCCAGGGTCTCCTGAAATAAGATATGGCATGTGTGACTGTCTCATGTTAAAACTTTATAATTGTAATTTAACAAAATACCAAAACAATTCTACCATATTATCTTGTGTTCAAAGAGTTAAAACATTTTCAGATGGATGGCCTGGGGCAACTGGGTGCACAGTCTCCACTATTCTGGGAAGGCTTTCCTCTAGATTTTGGAACATGGCTGTTTCACTTCAGCCACATAAGCGTTTGTAAGATTGGGCATTGATGTTGGATGAGAGGGTTTGGGTCACAGTTGGCTTTCCAGTGCATTGTAAAGGTTGGGTGAGGTTGAGGTCAGGCCAGTCAAGTTCTTCTACATTAAAGTCAGTAAACCATTTCTTAATGGATGTCACTCTTGTCACAGCTTCGTCATGCTGAAACAGAGACATCTTCTCTAAACTGCTGCCACGAGGTTCAAAGCAGAGTTCTCTAAAACGGTGTTTCCCAGCCATGGTCCTGGAGGCACATTGCCCAGCATGTTTTAGTGCTTTCTCTCCTTTAACACACCTGTTTCAACCCAGTAAGCACTGCTGGACTGGGAACAAAATGCAGCCCTGGATGTTTTTCTTAGACCAGCCCAATACAGTCACATCGATTCTACCAAGAAACCCCCTTTTCAGTCTTCCTGTGCATAAACGCCTAGCAGATGACAGTTAAATGCTAGAATATGGTTCACCCAATAGCAAAAGAAAAAATCATGTAACATGCATTTCTCTGCATCCTGTTTGAGTGTCCCCAACCCCACAATGATTTCTGGAGGTCTTCTCCACCTCACTCTAGCAACAATTTACCTTTCCTAGTTTTTGTTATTATACTTTGTCTTTGATTGGCATCACTTCTGCGGCACTGAATACAGTGGACCACTAATGTTTTTAGGTATGTGCACTCCAGTATTCGTCCAGGCACATGATGTTTATCAAGGATCATTTTCATTAATTTTATGTGGCATATGTGCTCAGTGTATAGTTAAATGAAGTTTCTCTTTCTCGCTCTCTCAGTAGCCCACACACATCGTGGCCCTCTGGGAATTGTCTCGGTCCTCCCAATGGCCGGTTCATCCCTGTAAGTAAGGGGTTGGTAATGAGCTAATTAGTTGGATCGGGTGTGGAGGGTGCATGGACAACATCAAAATGTGCAGGGCAGTGTGTGTAAAGGACCAGGGAAACACTGCTCTAGAGTGTCACTGTTAACTATAGCAGTAAGATTTCCCTTTCTGGAATTAAAGGGTCCAATCCATTATTCCTCCTCCACCAAACTTTGCAGTTTGCATTATGCATATGGACAGGTAATATTTTTCTCTGAAACCGACAAGCCCAAATTCGTCCCTCAGGCTACCAATTGGTGACGTGTCATTCATCATTCCAGAGAACATATTTGCACTCTAATGTCGGTGTGCTTTATACCACTCCAGCTCACACTTGGTATTGCACATGGTGATCCTGGGCTTGTGTGAATTTGCCATGAAGCTCCCAAAGCAAAGTTTGGTTGCTTCCAGTTGCACCTTGGAACTCAATAATGAGTTGCAACCGAGGACAGATGATTTTGCACACTGGGTGCCTAGGATGCGGGAAGGTGTTGCTAGTTAGGGGTGCTGAAATTTTAAGCAGCATATACATGATGTGATTGATGATGTCATGCAAAATGTTTAGCTTGTTTTCATTTGGATTTTTTGATGCTTTACATCAAACAGAATGTTTCATACTGCACTGTAAAGAGTCAAGAGACGACAATATATACATCTAACGGACACATCAGATCGTTGATGCACATCTTTTCTCTGGTCTCTCATTCTGGAGGAACATTATGAGCTGAGCTGAGCAAATGAGCTGAGAGGAGACCAATCAGATTGTTGATGTCTGGCACTGTAACCAATTGTGTCAGGCCCACAGTCACATTGCCAGATTTAACACTGGAAAATGCACTGAGCGGGAGATACATTTAGTAAAATGTTATTGTTACGTTAGATGATTTTTACGATTTTAAGCTTTGGGGCTCACAACTGGCCTCTGTCTCTGCATACACTTTCTGTTTGCACCTCAATCTGCGCGTGTTTTAGTGATGCACCCCAAAAACAGCTGAGGTCGTCGAGGGAAGTGATTCACCTCACTGTAATGAAAACACATCACTGACTGAAACGGGGAAAGGCCACTGCAGATTTTGAAAACATATAAACAAACAAATAAATAAAAATAGAAAAATAGAAACTCCTCTCTAAAACAAGCATGGGTAAGTCCTGCTACACTAAAATTATAAAAAGGTTCAAATCTTTGTTATTGCTGTTTTTAGCAGATGCAGTTCTGAAATAACGGGATGCTGCAGCACCCTCAGCACCCCTCAGAGTCCCTGCTACATGCTTTAGCACTCGGCAGTTCTATGAGCTTGCCTTGCCTACAACGTTGCGGCTGAGCTGTTGTTGATCCTAGACGTTTCAACTTTACAGCATTTACAGTTCACAGGGGCAGCTCTAGCAGGGCAGAGTTTTGACTAGATTGAAAGGTGTCACACTATGACAGTGCCACATTAAAAGTCACTCTACGCTTCAGTATAACTCATTCTACTGCCAATGCATGTCTGTGGAGGTTGCCTGGCTGTGTGCTCAGTTTTATGCAACTGTTAGCGATGTATGTTGCTGAAATAGCTCATCTTTCAAAGTGAGACTTTTTCCTTTCATTTTGAACTGAAACAATTATGGGATGGCCAGCATTGGTCTAGCAATCAATGCTACAATGTCACTCTGCAGTCCAGCTGCAGCAGAGGCACAGGAGTGTTGTGAAACTGGAGCGTGTGCAGGTAACTACACTCTCTCTGTGAGACAGAGAGCTTTTGTGCCTCCACCTTCTCTCAGCCTCGCAGGCCCGGAGAACACTTGCACATTACAGAGCCACGGGACAATCGGCTCATTTAACACAGGCTTAGAGTGCTTTCCCCTCTCTTTTCTTTTTGTGGGTGGGGAGTTTGGATTCTTCTGTTAAGACAGCATTTGAGAAAAGATAAGGTTGCAACTTGTTCTTGAAGGTATGGCTGATTCTTTGAACAGAGAGAAAGAAAAGAGAGGCTTTGAAATTTCCCCTGCATGTTTCTTTAGTGTACTAAAAGGAGGACTCTAATATTTTACAATCAAATCTCCTTCTACTACATTTGTATCTTACAGTTGATTATCCCAAAGATTTCCTGCACTAACCAGGCTAAGAGGTTTTCCGTTCCACAAGTCCACATGCACACTACAAAATATGATATCCTGTCAAGTAAAATTATCTTAAATATAGGCAAAAAATCTTATATTTCTCTTGTAGAAATTGTTGTAAGCTTTTTCTACTCTATGTCTATATCTATTTCTAGATATTTGTACTTGTTTTAAGTAGTTTTATTAAGTCAAATAATCTCAGTATATTGGCAGCTAATTTTGCTTCGTTTAAGAAATGTGCTTAAAACCAGCAAAACCATCTGCCAGTGTAGTGAGATAATTTGACTAGAGAGCTAGAAAATCTTATAATAAATGCCCAATCATCTCGAAGTTGGAAATGTTAGATATATCAACCAAATGTAAGATCATTTCACTGACATGATACCATTTTTTGCAGTATAATGGGAGCAAATGGGCCACTTCTCCAGCAACATGTCAACATCATGTGTTAGCTAACCATATTCTAGAAATGTTACAGTTGGATGCAAAAGTTTGAACGCCTGAACTGAACAGATTTTCTGAAAGTTTTGGTCCATAATTGAATTTCTTGCTAAGGTTAAAACATTCCACTGGAAAAATCTAAGTGTGAAAGGTGCCATGACTTTTGCACAGGTCACATTTGACATTTTACGTTAAATCCAACAAAGGAACAGCGACTGTGCATTAAAATGTAAAGAAGAATGTTCTCTGTGGAGGATGTATACTTATTTTCACATGTTCACCCTGTGAACCCAAACTTTTGCATATCACTGTACACACAGAGATTAGGTGGAGTGTTTAACCTCTTTACACACTATGGAGGAGAAATTGCTCATATAAACAAGGCTTTGTTCACACACTGTGCCACCAACAGTGCAATCTGCAGTAGTTTGGGTGCTGAAAGTCTCACTTTGAATGCGCTGATCGTCACTCGAATCGTTCTGCCTCTCCTTTTCTTTCTCTAAGGCTATTGTCTATGCTGTAGAGCTGTGTACAGGGACCTTTGTCTCCCAGAAGGCCCATTAACCCCTGATCTCTGTGTTAGATCTGCGTCTGGCCTGGACCCCCTTCTCTCTCCTCCCCCTCTGTTCACACACTGACGTTCTTTCTGAAGTCAGGCCCCAACGCTACACACGGCTCCCTCCTCCCCATTACTCCATAACAATGTTGTAATTATCACAACAAAGATGAGTCGTCATTCTTGGGAGGCCTTGTCTGGCCTGTCATAGTGCCTTTCATAATGTGCCAAGCTTATTTGTTTATTTGTTATTTTATTGTTGGCATGACTCCCTGACAGTGTTAGGAGGTTACAGGCTAAGTTATATTATTCCATGAATTTGTAACAATTTTGAGTATGATTACTTTTTGAAAAGAATAACAGCTGGTATATGATGACCACGTTTTATTTCTCTATGGTGATATTAATCACAATAGAGCACTAATATTTCTTGTATGTATAACGTCCATCCCAACAACATATATATGTTGAAAGTAATCTATGACAATATGGAACTGAACCCTTCAATCATATCCAAAAATTTGAAAAACCCTGGTCTAATTTTAGTGAAAATAAGTTAACACATTCTCTACAGGGAACAGTGTCCAAATGATATTATCTAGCCGAATTTAACATTTTGGAAAGAAAAACATGAAATATGAAGTAACTTTTTTCACACGCCACATTACATGTTTTCTCCCCAATATGTTTAATTCAGCAAATAACAGTAAATGTGCATTATAATGTGCAGAAGCGTGTTCTCTGGAGGATGCATTCACTTATTTTGAACATATTCAGTGCTCAAACTTTTGCCTACAACTGTATATAATACAAAACAATGTGGGTCAGGAATGAAACGCGCTTGTGAAACGTGATGGAAAGAACCCAGTAACATAACAGGTTCACTCTGGTGTGACTGGCCAGCTTTTCTCATTGTCCTTTTTTTTACATACTCAAGGTACATGTGATGTGGTAATGTGAGCGCTAACCAACAGAAAAAAAAGAAAAAAGATCCAGTGCAGCCAAATCCAAACAAACACAAAAAACCACCCACTTATGTGATGTTTGATACTTTAGGTCAGTGATACATGAGAGCAGCCATTGATGGGCATCTTTAGCTTTGCCTTTCTTATCACTAGCCTGGGCCCCTATGGTGTGTGAAGGGTCCTTATGTGTGGCTCTGCGTCTGCTTAGCGGCCTCAGGAATGAGCAAAGTGGTGTGGTTGTTGAGGAAATTATCCTGTTTCCTGGCTCGGAGGCCAGGGAATACAGGGTTACAGTGTGAAAAACCTGTGCAGTTGTTTTTGCCTGGATGCCGGGCATCCCCCAGTGGGAGCACCGCACCCCTGCGTAGTCTGGAGCTGGCACAGAGGTGCAAACTTCTACACTGACCAGTCCTCCTGCTAACCTAGAATACACTGGACCTGCAGTCATCACTACTGGAAGAGGAGTCCCTGCATATATTTTTACTGAACTAGTTTTACATTCTGGATTCAAAACATTGTGCACTTCAATTCCACTGAGTTTTCAAATTTTCTGCAAAATTAAATGGTTAAGATATAAACAGTGCCGTTCAGAGTGGTTTGATGTGACATGCTCCATTCTAGAGAAGCTTACTGAATCAGCATTCACAGCAGTGGCAATAGGAATGCTCCCTCACAGAAAGCTATTACATGAAATGGTTATGTCTGAAACAATGTCCTGTGATAGTTTTGATTCAATTAGGTATAAAATCTATTTTTTAAATCCATGCAGGGCAGAGAGGTGCGTTGTAGTGCCCAAAGTAATTTTTGAGAAATTGCCACTGTTTTATCATCAACATTACATATAAAAACACAGAAGACACATGTAGGTTCACTGACACTGAGACCTCTGTTTCCTGTCTTAATTTAACCATTACTTATAAAGAAATCTGGGTCTGAAAGTTTCTCTACAGTGCACTATTTCACATCAATCCGCTCTGAATGGCTGCGTTCACATCTCAACTCCACACATCTTTAGGATACGATTCACTACACCGTGTCAAAATTCCCTCTGATATGATTCAGTTCAGAAATAATTCAGATTTATTCTTAAAAATATGCTGAATACACAAATGTGATGAGAGGAACTAAGTTACACAGCAGTGGAATGTGGGCATTAAAGAGCTGATATCATGGGAAACAGTAAAAGAGTATGAATTAGTGTGTAAAGTTTTGTCATTTCTAGCACTGAAATGTCAAATGGATATAAAAGTGTACAGTATGGGCCCTTTAAAAACAACACCAAGATAAGTTTGAAAATACATGACACATGTCCATTTCATTTTGAGCAAAACGTAAGTTAAATTTATTGCTTTCATTATTATATTGTTGTTATTGTTGCTGCTGTTGTTGTTGTTGGGGCAGCCACTTTAATGCATTTTACCCCACTAGAGGCTGCTAGGACAATTTAGTAATTACTATGAAACAGCATTAATAACCTTTTTAGTGGCCAAATTACATGTTCTGCTGATTAAATGATCTAAGTGAAAGTAAGTGAACACGTTCTCAACATGGAACAAACATTTACACATTTTAATACACGGTTTATTTGATGAATTAAACATATTAAACAATAAATACGTTTTATTTATTCCTATATGTTAAACACAGTCAGTAAATACAAATTAGGCAGTAAAGGTTGCAGAAAAAAGTAATATTTAAATTGGTTCAAAATCCACAAAACACCCATTGTTCAAACTTTCGCATTGGAAAATGCAGTTACATTTGAATATTTTCTGCCCTTCACACCGAGAACACTTCATGATGAAAATGACCTGGAATAAAATCTTGTTTATATGCATTAACATTAAGAATATTCATGTCCTTTTCTTATAACGTTACCATTTTGTAAATACAAAGTCTTCTTATGACAGCAACAACATGTAGATGCTGTAGGTGATGAGTGTGAAGTAAAAGCAGTGTTACTGTACTAGAATCACAAATCATAACTGTAAATCTTCAGAGCTTACGGTGTGCTATTGCGTTTCTTTTTCTCAGTCTAATGAAAAATGCAGTCTAATTATCTCTGTACATCGCCTTCGGGAGTTTGGTGTACTATTGAAAATTCCAGACATGCGATTTTGAGAGGGGAAACATTCCTGCTTGGAATAACTCTAGGCATATTTCCATGTATGCACCAAAGCAACAACGGGAACAAACACAGGAAAGCGGTTCTTTCCTTCCAGTCGCTGGGCTGCATCTGAGAATGAGCTGACAGGTCTTCTGTTGAACTTGTGCAGAGGAGGTCATCTCACCACCAATCTTTAACTGTGAACAAAAGGAGGTCTTACAGAATAAGCCTGAGGTGTACATTTGATAAGACCAGCTAGAGGAAGTGCGGTACGTGTGGATATGGACATTTGTGTTCCTGCTGTTTCTTTCCTCCAGATCTTTGTCCAATCTTATTACATTTTAGCTGCTGGAACTCTGTTGGGTTGTTTGAATAAGCGGCCTCTCTTTCACTGCGAGTGAGTAATACTATACACTGACCCGGATCGCTCTCTCATTGATGTGCAAAGAGCTAAAACAGTGCAGGAAGTCCAGCGGAGGCATTTCCTGCATGGTTTGAGTCACCCTGGTGTAGGGTCACTGGAAGCAGCAGGAGATCCTTTAAAATGCCCGCATTCTTAATAACCACCAATACACATGGCGTTTGATGTTTCTTTTTTCAAAAGGCACTACGGCTGAAGATTTTTCTTTTTTTTCCTGTTTTTTACTCCAGCATTATTGCATAGTAAAGCCACAGGCGGCCTTGATGTGGCAGTGAAGTAACAGATGATGCTCTGCACATTCTCTAACTGGGCCGAAAGTAGAAGGGACGGGTCGTTCTGCGCAGTGTTTTCATGTAAGTCAGGCCTCTGAAAATGTACTCATAATTACTTCAGAATCAAAAGGAAATTTGAAGGACAATTCCACCAATTTTTCTACATTTCTGCATAATTCCATCATTGAAAACACTGAGTGTTTTGACGTTATATTGTAGAGATATTTACCAACATGATTTCCTCTCAGTAATGGTGATGGGAATCAGAGGTTGCAATGTCAGCAACACAAATATTAGCCATTTTATTTGCTACCCAAAATAATCAGTGAACCTACACGTGTCTTCTGAGATTTTACATGAATTAATCGATTTAAAAAAGTACATTTTAAGCCAGAATTTCCTCTCAAAACTATTGTAAAACAACGTCTCACTCCTCAAGCAATGTATTTGTAGCCATTTCATTTAGAACATTTCCAATGGTGTGATGTGAGACTCTTAGTTCTTATCACTACCATCATGAAAAATTCTGACTTGCTAAGGGTCCCTAGGATGGGGGAATTTTGCATGAAACCCTTCTGAATCAATTTGCTTACATCTCAACTATTTCATTATACAGAGGTTTTGAAAAATCAGTGGAATTCCCATCAGAGACTGAACTACTCAGCCATTCTACCAAAGTACATGTTAATTTCTGCACCTGCATCCTTGTCCATTTGTTCAGGTGCAGTCTTGGTAGCTTCCCCCCTTCTTGTAGCACTCATTGTGTTACTCCTTAGGCACTAACTAGTGCACTTAAACCACTGTCATATACCTCTCTCACCTGGCTGCGAATGGCACTATTGTCAAGGCCCTAGTGGGATATTACTCTCTACTGTTTATGTAGTTCAGTGCAGTATTGATTACATAAAAGCTGGTTTACAGGCCACAGGAAGCTGAGCAAATCTTCATAACAGCCACATTTCCACATCTATCACTCTTTAAACTATCCCCCATCACCATAACTGTCTATCACCAAGAACCTGTCTTTATACTTGAAGTCAAGTCTAAAATCAGGGTTCACCATTTTACACTGTCAACTTAAAATTCGTCATATCAAACAGTTTAAAAGACATTTCCTATCGTTTCCCGTAATCTTCCATCAAAATGTAACATTTGTTGACCTCTAAAACACCATATACCAGCAGGAGGGGGAAAATAATATTAACTTATAATATCATGTTTCACCTCCCCCTCCCACCACCCTCATCTATCATCAAGAGAAAATACATCACAGTATATAGGGAGTATGTGCTACAGTTTGCAATATTATTAAATCTAAATCAATTAGATAAATGAAAAATGCTAATTGTGCAGATGTGTTTTCTCTGTAGAGGACTGTTACTTTCACCTACAAGCTGCTTTCCACCTGGAAAAGCGTTTAAAATGATTTCAAATGAAAAAGTTTTTTTCGTTTTAGAGACTTTGCACAGGCCGATATTGGAGTCAGATTACTATTTCCCACATTAACTTACCGCACTGTGCAGTACAAAAATCAGACACCCTTCATTTAATTCATTTCCAGTCAAAATGGCCATTAAGTACAAGTTATTCATTTTTCAGCATCAGGATTAAAGAGAAACTTATATTTAACAGAAAATTACACAGATGCCTCAGCAACTAAAATATAGTACGATCATTTTCAGTGTTTATTGTGTCTTTATTACAGCTTCCATTCTTTTCATGAGACAGTTTTCTGAGAAATCTGCTTATACTTAATGACTATTTTGACTGGAAATTAAATATATGAAGGGTGGCCTCTGAATTATACGTTATACTTAACATTAAACTGTCTTTTGTTCCTTTGTGCAGAATGTAAACTGGCACAGTATAAAACTGTCCAAAGATTTTTTTAAACACAGGCAAGCTATGTTCCTTGGGCCAAACAATCCGCCTTCACTCGCAAACATGGGTTAAAGTTGTGCGTGGCAAAAAAAGAAAAACTGTGTTTATGAACAAGCTCTTTAAGAGACGACGACAGACTTACCATATGTCCATTTAGTTTCAGTAGCACATGGGGTTTTTTCCCTCATGCTTAATAGCACTTTGGCTTGTTAGCGGCTCTTTATACATCAGCACACACCATAAAGATTTAACAGGGAGCGGTGAACAGCGTCTTTGATCCAGTTTACAGCCCAGTGCTTACACATGCACTCATAATAAAACAGTAATGAGGGAGAGACGTTTCGTGCAGGAAGAGCAAACTCACTGTCAATGTGCATGCACTAAATAAACCAATTCCACTAGTTTCTTCTGGAAGGCTTCATGAATTTGAAACGTAGTGGTAGAGATCCATTACTCACTAAAGAGTCACTTAGACAAGACAGGCGCCTGGAATGTTAATCCTTTTCACTCTGAATTAGTAGTGGATTATTGAATTTGACAGAGTTGGTGAGAGTTTGTTTAAACACATGTTTACAGCTAAGCTCACATGCTCATTAACCTTAGGGGCCGGACACGGACTGAGGCCATCTGAGACCGAGAGGGATTTTCAGTGTAGAATCCCCGTCCCCAGAGGTAATTATGTCCATGTGACTTAATCATGGGTCAGGGTGAACAGTTACACCTTTACAGATACACACACACACACACACACACATATATATATATATACTTATATAATAAAATATATAAAACATATACATAAAAGGTTGACCAGTGAAATGTGTTGATTTTCTAAATGAAAGTAAGTTTAATGAATTGTAAAAAAACAAAGCGTAAAATATAAAATGTGACTTTTGCACAGACCACATTTTATGTTAAACTCAGCAAACAGTAATTGTGCATTAAAATGTGTAAAACTGTGTTTTCTGTAGAGGCTGTGTTATCACTTTTAAAAATCAACAAAACAAGTAATCTGATAAGGGGTTTTAACTTTTTGCATAAGAAAGTACCTAATACTTTGACAACATTCTATAGTACTATATTATAATTTGAAAAAATCTGTAATATTTCTACCTCTTTATAATATTCATGTCATAAATGTCTAAACCATAGTATAGGAAACTGTAATAATTCTAATAGGAGGCTTCAATAAAGCCTGTTGAAGTTCATGTATGTCTTTTTCATAAATGAATGTTTACAAATGCTTAGAAAAAGAGTATAGAGATGCACTGTGATCAAATATGTGCCTTCATTCAAAACAGAGCTCATTTTGACCACATCATGTTCAACATTTATATGATAAAAATGCGACAGAACCTGTTACAATTAATCTACAGTGATGCAAGTTTGTGTAGTTAAACCTTGGATAAACATTTTCTACTATTATTATCTATAATTTCAATACATTATTAATTTAGTCTATTCAATTGACTACTATTTTGAAGACATCTAAAGTTCTGGTAAAAACTCACTTTATAGCCTTTATATACTTTATATATGGTTTCATCAGCTATGAGAGAACATATCCCTGCCGTCAGAATGTCTAAACGTCTCCATTTTTGTCGGTTTTCACTTTTTGACCTAAGTTTAAAGTATGCATTGCCCTTTACATTGTGTGTAAACTTCATTAAAAAACTCTGGTTCCTTTTCCTGTCAAGTTATTATATTGGAGATATGAGGTTTTGTTCTGACAACAGTGATATGGACCCAAGATAATGAGCCAAAACGGAAATAAATGGAGCCCAATTAAACCTAGATGGCATGAAAAATAACAATAAAAAAGCACCAGAAAATTAGATAATCCAAATATGTATTTGCTGCATAATCGGGAACTAAGCATCTCTTAATGTTCACATGTATCCCCAGTATGTGAAACAAAACACTGCTCAGTAAACATCAGGATGCTGACTGCAATGAAAGCCTCTGAAGTGGGTGCAGGCTGTCACGCCTGCGTCCAAAAGCACCCACAGGGTGATTTATAGTGGGAAGATGTGATGTATACTTTACATATACAAAGGAAACATAGTATCCTGTTCCACTGCTGGCCCCCCATCTCATGGTCAGATGCAGCAGTTGCCTTTTGGGGGTCTGTCGAATCATTCCACTAGAGCAGCAGTGCTTTGATTTCAGGGAGCTGATATATGAGGTGACTCTCCGCCTGTAAAACATGAGTCAAACCCTGCACTGATTGTGAAGGTGGAGGTGGACCATGCAACATGGATCCACTACAAAGGTGGTCACCTAAAACATGAAAAGTTAAAACTGAAGTAAAATGAACCCTTTAAAACTAGCAAGTTACATGTGTTCATGTACAGATTGTATGAACTTTAATTATAAATATAAAATTCATAATAATAAATATATCTTCAGTTGAGCGCTGTCGCCTCACAGCGAGGAGGGCCTGGGTTCAATTCCCCAGCCGGGTGACTGGGGAACTCTTTGAGTGGAGTTTGCATGTTCTCCTTGTGTCTGCGTGGGTTTTCTCCAGTTTCCTCCCACAGTCCAAAGACATACAGTCAGGCCAATTGGACATGCTGAATAGCCCCTGGGTGTGAGTGCCTGTCTGCGTGCATCTGTCTGTCTGCCCTGCGATAGACTGGCAACCTGTCCAGGGTGTATCCTGCCTTCCGCCTGACGACCGCTGGGATACGCTCCAGCACCCCCCCCCCCCCGCGCGACCCTGAGGGAGAACCAGCTTAGAAAATGGATGGATGAATATCTTCAGTCAGGATTTCCTCAGGAGCGTACCATCAAACTGTTAGTATGAGGAATAAAAACAATAAGAACACTATACTGTGTTTTTGTGAAGCTCATCTCATGTTCCTTGTTATGAAAGAATAAACTACATTTTTGCTCATCAAGGTACAAACAATGTAATTGTACGTTTAAAGGTACAACAGTAGTTTTAAGATCCAAGGGATGTGTGGAGTCAGTACAACTCAGAAAATATAATTTTAATAGATTATAGTACAATTTTGTTCCTTGACTAAAGGTACTGAGATGTTCCCTTCAGGGAACCACCCCAGTGACAAGAGGCACTGCCCAGGTGACAGTTTCATACCCTTATTTCTGAGTAATGTACAACTGAATAAAATTAAGCAAGTGATAAATATGTATATATCCTCATGATCAGAATCCGTTTGAACCAATATTGGCCTTAGGATTAATATTGAAAAATTAACCACCATTTGTTTTAAACCTGCCTTTTTGCGTCCTGCAGTGGTGCTCTCTGCAGCAGGACTTTCTGCTTAAAGACAAGGGAAAAGCCTTTCTGACGATGTATCTTGAAGGTAGGAGGAACATATGAAAAACTACTTTACGAGGAAAAACGGCTTTAGGAGGATATTTCTTTCTGCTAGCTGGCTAATGCCAGATAAGCCATAGCTACTCTGTGAGGAAGCTCAATTTCATGCCTATATTTATTAGCCTTTACATCAGTGGATATGCTAGCCATCAGGAGTATTGCCTTAGAGGAATTCCCTGCGGTTCTATGACATATTTGAATAATGTGTACTGGGGTTTTGTAGGAAACAAAATTGTGGATTCTGTCAAATCCATCGCCCCGAGGGATGCATGCTGTGACACAGAGTAACAGCTGGGTTAGCTACATAACATTAAAAGTGGCATATGAGGTGCTAGTTTTAGGCCAGAGTGTTCATTTAAAGGAATGGTTTGCCAAAGATCAAGCATACACAATTTTCTATTAAGCCCTGACGTAGCCAACTAGCCAAGATATGTTGGGTATTCACGTTTTGCTTCTTTAGTTCAGCACTATGACTATGGAACTACGAGGCTAATGTTGCTAACAAACACTTAAGCTCAGTAGTCACCCAAATCTTTTGTAGGTACATTCCCAAATGTCTCAAACTGCATTCAGGTCTTCAGTAAAGAATGTACTTTAGTCCACAGTGTGGCTTCTTACTAAATGAACTAAAACTCGCGTGTATTAAACGGTAAAACGCGATTTTTTCGCCGAGCCGCTCCTGTAAGTTAAAATCAGTGTCTCCAGCTGCACCTGCCTAGCAGGACGAGGACGAGCACGCCTGCGTCATCGTTATAAGCGCTCTTATTGGTCTATGGTTAGCGAAGTCGAGCGCCGTGACTCCGCCCCCTCTGCCACCGTTGCCTTGGGAGCGAGACGAGCCAACAGAGCCGAGAGCGCTGAGAGGGGCGAGCGGAGCTGCTAGGGAATGAGACACGCTGAGGGGGAAACAGGGGAAATTGCACTCGGTGGTGGGTGAGGCAGAAGACGTGGTCGCGTTTCTGCCTCGGGTGGTGTTAAAGATTGTGTTCTAAGGAGAAAACGCGGAGAAGCGATGTCTCAGCAGCAGCGGGTGGTGCAGCTGTCAGCGGCGTCGCTGGCTGTGGTGTTGTGGAGGGAGGAGGACAGCTCGGCAGCCGCCGGCGGAGGAGCCAGTGCGACCTGTACGAACGGGCAAGAGGTTTTCATGGATTTTAAGTCCCAGAATCTGCGCAGCTTCTGGAATAAAAGACTCGTAAAGGCAGTGGCCGAAGTTTACTTTCAGGGATGGATGGAGAATTCCGTGCTGCTCGTTCAAGGGAACGGCAGTAATTTGGAGGTGTTGAGGGAGGCGTGGATGCGGAGGGCGCTGAGGTCTCCGAGAGGATTCACCATCAAGGCAGTGGGTAGGTTCTCATAAATGTCTCATTTTGCTTTATGCGGCGCTGAACCCTAAACATGCCAGGCGTGCAGTCTGCAGGAGGCGAGTTTAGCTGTGAAGCTGTGGATAAGAGCAAAGTCTGCATTAAGGCTGTGGATTGAGTCCCGTGGGAAGGAAGCGTCGTTAACATTGCACTTTGAGTTGTCATACAATTTTAAAGGCCTGGACAGCTCTCAGTAGGTCAGTAGGTTTAATGTCTTCCTAGAGCCTCTGAGGCTTTAAATGTTACACCAGTGTCAGAATTGTAAACCGTGGGTGTTATTAAACTACCACTACTGCAAAGCTAGTGCCCCAAAGAACAGCTCCTTTTCATCTGAAAAAGCAGAATAGTGTGGTTACATCTAATCTCCACCCTATTTAACAACCGGTACTGATCATACTGATTGGTGGGCTTGGGAGCAGCCCATGGTAGCCACTTTGCATATATTGTATAAAGCTATGCATTGTATGCTTCTTTTATGTGGACTCTAGTATAACTAATCTCTATCAGAATTTCCCCAAGTGCTATTCTAGTTTCTAGTCTCTGCAAAGTTGTATTAGTAAAGTGTGGCCCCATGAACCCAACCTGACTAGCAGTTCTGGGAGATATCTCTGCTCTCATGCTCGAGGCATAAAAGTGTGTGCAGCATTACTGTATTATTTCCAGATGACAGGAAATATAATTTCAGTGGAGAGCGGCCTTTAACCTCAGCACACCGACAACACCCCTGCACTGCCTGCAGCATGAGCTCACTTTATATGAATTACACTCAGAATCTCAGCATTCTAAGCACGTTTACCGTTAAGGATTCCCTGCCTGGGACTTTACTGTATAAAGGCAGAAGTTGTTTTTGTTGCACACATGTTGAGGTGGCAGGTCTGTGGCCCCCTCACACATGATTGCCACTGCTGGGTGGCTGCTGGTTCACCTACACAAAGCCATCACTGCTGTGTGAGATCAGCCATTTGCTCCTGCTGTCAGGGCCCTGGAAGGTGGAGGTCAGTGTGTGTGTAGAGGGGGAGCACAAAGCTGAGGAATTTGGGGGCAAGACCACACAGTGGGAATGGATATGTTGGTGGGGGACTCAATTAGGTAAGACTGAGATCTCCTTGAAAGTTCAGATGCATAAGCACATGTATTTCCTATTAAGTTCAGATCAGATGTGTTCCATTGTCATGGGATGTAAGCTCAGCCTTAGTGTCACTGTAATTTACTACCCCTTCACCATATTGCATAGTGCAGAGGTATCTCTTGTCCAGTGACTGCTCCACAAGGCCACTTTATGCCTCTTGGTCATGGACACTGATGCCTCCTCACTGCACAGCAGAAAGCTGCTGTTGCTTTTATTGCACCCTGAAAGAGACTAGACATTTTGTGTGGTCAACATCAGAGCCTCTACTGTTCATGGAAGATATAAATAGGTCTGAACTGGTGTGTGCAACTTTGCATCAGATTTGCATTTTGTGCTATCTGATCTGTTGTTGATGCATGGAAAAAAGTGATGCATTTAGAGATTGCACTATACCACTTTTTCATCTGTTGATACTGATCATTATTACTGATATGTTTCACTGCAAAGCCTGAAATAGTCGTTTAAAAGTCAGAGGCATCGGGTCGGCCTCAAGTGCAAAATCAACAGTATTCTGATTAAGATATGATGATGGTAGTAGATAATTCACTTACACCCTCAGAAGACATGCCTTCACTAAGTATGAGTCCTCTTTACGTACTCTTTCAGCATACTCACAATCCAGGGTTCACATTTAGGGCTGAAATGTTACAGGATTAGATCACGTTAATTCTTTTTTTTGTCCCTGATATCTGATCCATCATTTTCTGTTGATATGTGCCTGATACTGATCCCTAGTATCAGATTGGTTCTGTCTCTAGATGTGTGAATTAGTTAAAATGTCTACATAATTTCCACATTTTCAAATTCAAATAAATGCATGGGCTCACTTCGGTGCTGTTTTTTTTTAAAATATGTATTTCACTTTTTAAAAGAGAAACATGCCATCATAAACATTCAGTTAAGTCCACCTTGCTCCAGGCCTGTGTTTAGTCAGCAGGAGCTGGTTAGTGCCAGCCTGTGATTACCTATCAGCAGATGCGATGATGAATTGGTCCACCTCCCCTTATTCTGTGCTCCTGATTATCAGTGTACATTAAGTGAAAAGATGGATTGTTCTCTGGGGCCGCCGCCGTCTGACCCGGCAGGGTGAGAATGACAAGACCCTGTTATTTTTTTTCAGTGGTGGAAGCCTGTTGTCCATGATCCCCAGTTTGACCTTTTTTAAGTTGCAGTTGTTTCCAGAGTCTCTTATGCCCGTCTTCATGAATGCTTTAACTTACTCCATTTCCACTGAAAGCACTTGCAGCCCAGCTCCATTTACTTACATTGTTGAAAGACAACAGCTTAGCTTGAATCTAAATTGGAGTTGAAGCAGGATCTGTGCTATTCAGGACTCAGGGGATCTTAATTAAGTTTGTTTGTGAATAGTCAGTGTATTTCTAAAGTGTGTAGTGTTACTTAAAACAGTGGCTCACTATAAGAAACCTAAGCAGTCGAGCTGAAATGCTCTTTTTCTCTACTGAAAGGAGTTTACTGTAAATAATTCCTGTAGTCCACATTAAGAGTATAAAAGTTGTGCAATTCCAAAATAAGTTCTTGAGGTATACGTATAGTTAGACGCTGTACATCACAGTGATGTGTTTTGACATGCTTTAATACTCAGCAGTGGAATATAGTCTCGTCAAGGCCATTTCTGTACGGTGTGCTTGTGTAGTGAAATTTGAAGCTCTACTCACAATGGTTGACTGGGGCCTCTACATTATTGAGAGGCTCCAGATCGAGCCACAGGGATCTAAAGGGTAACACATTCATGCAGAGCCGCACTAAGCTGCATAGAGGTGTCCAGTACCAGCAGGCACTGTTAATATGTGCTGTGTAATCCTTAAACTGCAAGAACCTGTGGATTTAATAGTAATAACTAAGGAATAAGCCTGCCGGTTAACCTACAGAAGTTATATGCTGTCATTCAATATTTTTCACTCATAACTCATCAAAACTAGCACAGATCATAAACACTTCCTTTTTGTAAGTAGAAGAGGATATTTTAGTATTAGAAATTTGATAAACAGTTGTTGTTGTGCAGTCTTGTTTTACAGAAACAAGTACCATCCATCTTTTACTTTAGGTTTTCTAATGACAAATTACACATTGATGCATATTATCCTATTAAAAATGAAGTCATTTTTTCCTATAGAAGATATTTGCTTAATTGCATCTTATTACTGTAAGTGTAGAGCCAAATACAGCCACGCCACAGTAATCTTGTGGTTCAGGTGACTATTGTTAATATACATCAAAACAAATATTAAAACAAACAAAAAAGCTGGAAGTGCACCTGTTGAATGTAAATAGAATGTGTATGTAATTAGTTGTGGAATAAATACTTAAGTTACATTTGAATAATACAGAAAAACTAAATTAGTTCCTTATAAGAGTTAAGGGGTTAGGGGTGTCATGTCTAACCTGGTTGAAGTCTGTATTTACATAATTCCTCATTTTCTTATTCTTCGGTGCAACAGGAAATGTTTTATATTCAAGAGAGTGTTCGCAGTGTTACACACTCTGGTATCTTGTAGTAATCTCTGACTGACAGCGATATTGAGAAACATGACAATGGGAACTTGGGAACTGTGGTTGTCTGGGAGTCAGATTGCTCGATCCCTGATGATTGGTAAATGGCTAGTACAGGACTGAAGGTCTGCTCATCAATGTGGGGGCATGTCTCCTAAATCTAAGCATATTAGCCATGACTAGGCTCCATACTGGACTGCTGTAACCAGAGGGGAGCACCCTGTGGTGCTTAAGCATTGAAGGTTGCCCTCTCATGTTAACTGGGGACCAAAGGTCACTCCTCCCTGTCCTGTCCTCAAGGAGCTCATTGCGGACCTCAGCAGATAAACACAGCAGTTCCAGGTGTGCCCCATGCACAGAGGAGGCCCAGTTCAGCCAACATATGCTTGTAAAAGAACACAAGCCTTTTTACCCTCATTAAAACAGAACTTGCTTTCCTTCCTGAAATTACTTAATGAGGACCAATACGAATATGTTTATGCAATTAACATGTCTGAACACTGCAAACAGTGGATTCTAAGGCACAGTATGAAAACATCTATATTTATCTGGATGTGGTAACTGTGCAAAGATAATTCAAAGCAAGTGACAAAACAACTAGAAAGTTGGAGGGACAAGGGGTTTCTGGATATCCAGTGTTGACAGACAGAGTATGTTGGATCTAGTTTCTAAGAAGGCTACCACTGGAATGTTTTCTTGTGGTAACCAAACACCAAACCAAAGTCTACCACAAGCAGCTGTGTGTGATGCCTCCTTGACTTCACCCTCTTACTCCAGTGAAACCTCGTATCCTTTATCCATCAGCGTAGTTAAACAACCTCGACGGCAAACAGATGGATGGAGTCGGAGGCAGGAGTTGTGATCTGGTCACTGGATTTCTCCCCTACTCTTGGAGCCTCTGGCTGTTTCTGTCCTTATTCAGGCTAAATTTACTTTTCAGAATTACATCTCACCCTGTGACTTCAATTACCTCAAAATCTCCCAGCCTGAATATCGTCAAAACACGACACATGAGATTTTCCATTTTGAGCATGAAAACCCTCCAGATTTTGGAGCACAAGGGTTTATGCAAGGCACAGTGGTATTTCTAAATGTGTAATAAGGGGAGTTTTTGTGAGTTGTTATGAATCTTTTTCCTCTCAGGATGTAGCCGAGTCTGGCTCCTCTTATTAGCTCTGATATGGAAGGGGACCTTGCCCTCAGTTCTAGAACCTGACCTCTGTCTGAAAGCATTCTGGACATCGTTTGTTGCATCCTTTTCCCATTAGACAGGAAGCCCACTTTTTAAGAGATCCGAGTCGACACATTTATGGTCCACGAGCAAACCCAAGACCTGGGTCGATAAAAACAAATGAAGAGATTAGCCTGCTCCCCTCTAGTTAAGCGAATCCTGACTTGCTCCAATTTCCCTGATGCTTCTCATGTGGGAGGAAATATCATCAACTTTTGTAAATTTACACTCCAGTGGAGATGATTTTTGACCTCCTAAAAGGGTATCCTTATTTTGATGTTTATAGTATTGCTTTAGTTCTGTACTCTTGCTTGATTGAAATCAAGATATATTGTGCTTTTAACTCTAAAGCTGCTAGGGATTTAGACCATGATTAAGCTGTTGCACTTGCAAAGGCCTCCCACTGTAAGGATAACAAACTGAATCTGTTGTAGTTCAGTCTTACTTGGAGGAAATGGCTCTCATCTGGTGTGAATTAGTGTCATGGATCTTGATTAGTGGTGTGTGAGCGCAGTAAACGTGGGCTCCTCCAGCTTCTGGAGGTGAGACCAGCCTGAAACACCTGGAATGTCTAAACATCTCATGGAGGAAATCTTGTGAAATGGAACCCCCAGCATTTCTCCAGGCCCTCTCTGTCAAACAAGCGATTATAGAGGACAGGGACCATCAGGGTGGGTAAAAATGGAGGGGAGATATTAGTTACATGATATTGAATGTAGGATTTTTAAAAAAAATAACATTAAATAGAGACTTCTGATCAAAGCAAACACTCTGAGTTTAACCATTTTTCTTTGAAGTCAACCAGCTGCTGAATGGGGGAGAAATGGAGGAGCAATGAAGAATACGCAGTTGCATGGAAAAGTTTTGACACTCTTGGTTAAATAACATGTTTTTGTTGATTTTCTAAGTGAAAATACTCAACAAAAAACACACGTTAATGCACAATTATTGATTATTTGCAGAGTTGGGAAAAAATATAAAATGCAGTTTGTGCAACAGTTATGGCACATTTTATATTTTATGTTTTATTTTTATCTAATATGTTAAACTCATATCTTATGTGTTTCCTGCAGAAGATGAGTTATTATTTTCACATAGAGAACTCATTTTCACTTAGAAAATTAGCAAAACATGCAATTTACCTTGGGGTAAAACATTTCCACGCAAGTGTATTCTTATCTACTCAAAGTTTTAAGTTTAAAAGTTTATTAAGGATCCCAATTTAATTTCAGGATGTTTGTTGAATTTCTAAATAAGTTGTTCTATCTAAATTCAGAGCTTTGAATTTCCCCAACTGTACTTGCCTAGCACTGCCATTTGGCAAATGTTTGGCACAAGCTTACAAATGTTCATGGCCTCCTTTTGTGTAACCCGAGGCCTGGTGTCTCAGAGCAATGGCTAGCATTGCTTTTTTCTTTTGCGCTGAAGAAGTGACTAGAACTGGCATGTTGATTGCAGTTTGGTGGGTTTCTTCCAGGAGAAATGTCAGCAAGCATTTTCTCACAGCGTATGTTTGTAGATTTTAAATATATTGCCCATTGTGTGAAGGGGCTGCAGCTGAGATACAGAAAACTTGAATCACTTTGCTGATTTTACTATTTCCTCATGGGAAGATGGGAAGAAGATGATAAGCCACTAGACTAAATATTGGTCTTTAAACACTATCTGAGCCTTAGTTTTACTTTCCTGCACACAGATGCCCTCCACTATAAACACTGAAATATTTATTCCCTCTCTTTCGGGAGGGGACAGGCTGATTTGAGTGTTGAAAATCAATAGAATAGCTAAGCAATCATCAAGCACTTAGAGAAAGGTTGTTTTAGATTTTATTGCATAAAATGTGGACATAATTGCAGAGGAACATGTGTGTCAGACGTCTTATCAGAAGAACTGCATGAAGCCGTTTCCTCTGTTAATCAGTACAAAAGTCCACGGTTGTTAATGGTGTCTTTTTAACTAGAGTCACTGACTGGCGCAAAGCTGCCAGGCATGTTCACTCAGTTGGGCAAACTGTAACAGAAATTGAGAGAAGAAAATCCATATGAAATTTGTGATAAACTACTATGTAAAGCACATCACTGTCTAAACAAATGATGTCTAGTGGACTACACAAGAGCTTCATAGTTTGGTCGGCACTGAGCTACTGAGTTTACTTTCTTTCCACACTCATGACTGAATGGCATTTAGGCAGTACTGTAACTATCAACTTACAGGTGAAACTGGTTTAAATCCCAACGTGTTTTGTAAGCCATGTAAAGCTAAATCTGATATGTTCATTGAGTTTGATTCTTCTGTGTTATTTCAACTATACTGGTAAATGTTTTCTTGAGCATACAGCTTGAGTGGGCCTCGCTGAGGGGCTCTTTCAGTCTGTTTATAGCTTCTCTTTGCTCCCATTTTCTGAACACCATGGCAGCCAGAACAGCACTGCCTCATAAAAGCTGCTGAATGCTGTTGCTGGACCCTGGCACCTTCTAGTGACATTAAAAAAGATTTAACAAGTTAACTCACTACATCACAGTACTCAAAGACCAGAACTGACCAGGCAAATGAGCTATGAGGGCATTTGATCATTGTGAGTGGAGCATCTGAAAAATATAACATCAAGATACTTGAAGACATTTTCATAGTAGACTGTACAAAACCTTGAATGGGCAGAATGTGCCAGTAAAAGAGCGGTGCCACATTTTGAACATTTTTATGTAAAAAAAAAACCCAAACATATTTAAGAAGGAACATGAGGAAAAATCAAGCAATTTGTTAAAATAAACAAAGACAACAGCATAATAATCTAACATTCTGACAGCTAGCCTACTTGTCTCTGTGCTGTTGCTATGTTGGTTGTATTGGTTGGTCTTTTATATGATACATATAGTTGTTCAGTGTTCTAGAAGTACTCAAGATACCCACGATATACTCAGAAAACCATATTGTGATAACCATTTTGATAACAGCATAGTGCCCTCCCCTAATTGTAGATTAAAAGTGCTGATGTTTCTGCACACCTCTTCCTTATAGAGGCCAGGAATGTATCTTTGATTTCCAGGCCCCTGAAGCTGATAGAGAGCAACAGCTCAGTATAATCTGGTGAAGTGGTGATGTGTTTCATTGCTTTCTTCTAGCAAATCAAACAGGTAATTGAAGACCTGATGAGGCAGGGTTTATTGCCTTCATCCTTCATGTGTGGTGCTCACGATGAGACTCGTGCCACTCGGTTCCACCGTGGAACAGTACCAGGTGTCCAGGTGTCATTTCAGAGCTCATGACAGCTGGACACAGTGAAACTGTGTCTAGGCCAGACAGAGACGAGGAGAGTTAGGAATAAGACCGGAGATTAAAGCAGTGTGATGAAGTAAGCACTTGGAGTGCAGTCTTGGCAGCTTGGTTGCTGGGGGAGCCAGTGGATCAAGGATTACTTGGATTAAGATTGCAGTTAGATAAGAGTCCCATGATCCAGTGATTGCTGGACTTCTCCACTAAGATGTCCATCTATACAATACAGTAAATCATTTTTAAACATTTTTTTGTAGTCTTGTGTATATAGGAATAGAAAACTCAGCTAGCACAGGAAATTACATTATCACAGTCTACCCTCAGTAATATGTGTATATTGTTATTCTGTTTGATGTAAGTTATGGAAGAAAACAAACAAATAAAAACAAGCAAATCATTCTGTATATCAGACTGTATATATGCTGCTTACATTTTGGCCCCCCAATTTACTTTACAACACTTTCATGCCAGGGGACTTTTTCAACTAAGGGACCCTTGTAAAGTTTAGATGAACTTCATTGATAGGTTGAAAGGTTGAGGTTTCCCTGATCTAAACTACAAATGATGTTTTTCTGTTTTTTTAAATAATAATTTCATAAGTCACCTGCTTTGACGTTGTACAAATAAAAAAAGTCTGTTACTCAGTGATTTTGCAACACTAATAACATTTCATGTTGTCAATGTGCATTTTCATGGGACCTAAGTGTTGTCCAAATGTCTCGAGGGCAACCTTAGACTATGAGTTAGCACATTTCCGCATTTTCTTGTTTGTTTTCAGAGAAGGTGCCACTCCACTTACATCCATCCTCTTCACGTGAAGGTCTCCTTCAGCGATTTGTGTGCTTCAGGAAACTGTTTCAAGTCAGAACATGCTCGGTTGTCTCTAACCATGGACACTGCAAACATGTGCAGTAGCTTATACAACCCCAATTCCAATGAAGATGGGACGTTGAGTAAAACATAAATAAAAACAGAGTACAATGATTTGCAAATCCTTTTCAACCTATACTCAATTGAATACACTACAAAGACAAGATATTTAATGTTCAAACGGATGAACTTTATTGTTTTTTGCAAATATTCACTCATTTTGAATTTGATGCCTGCAACACGTTCCAAAGAAGTTGGAACAATAGCATGTTTACCACTGTGTTACATCACCTTTCCTTTTAACAACACTCAATAAGCGTTTGGGAACTGAGGACACTAATTGTTGAAGCTTTGTAGGTGGAATTCTTTCCCATTCTTGCTTGATGTACAACTTCACTTGCTCAACAGTCCGGGGTCTCTGTTGTCGTATTTTTTGCTTCATAAGACCACAGGACACTTTTCCACTTTGTGTCAGTCCATCTCAGATGAGCTCGGGCCCAGAGAAGCCGGCGGTGTTTCTGGGTGTTGTTGATATATGGCTTTGGCTTTGCATGGCAGAGTTTTAACTTGCACTTGTAGATGGAGCGACGAACTGTGTTCACTGACGATGGTTTTCTGAAGTGTTCCTGAGCTCATGTGGTAATATCCGTTACAGAATGACGTCGGTTTTTAATGCAGTGCCGCCTGAGGGATCGAAGGTCACAGGCATTCAATGTTGGTTTTCTGCCTTGCCGCTTACTTGCAGAGATTTCTCCAGATTCTCTGAATCTTTTGATGATATTATGGACTGTAGATGATGAAATCCCTAAATTCCTTGTAATTGCACGTCGAGAAACGTTGTTCTTAAACTGTTGGCTAATTTGTTTGTGTTTGGTGTTTTTTGAGCATTCCTTTCCCAGTCTTTTGTTGCCCCTGTCCCAACTTCTTTGGAACGTGTTGCAGGCATCAAATTCAAAAGGAGTGAATATTTGCAAAAAACAATAAAGTTTATCTGTTTGATCATTAAATATCTTGTCATTGTAGTGTATTCAATTGAATATAGGTTGAAAAGGATTTGCAAATCATCGTATTCTGTTTTTATTTATGTTTTACACAACGTCCCAACTTCACTGGAATTGGGGTTGTAGATACTTAGACAAAATGCCTTATAGGCAGCTCGCTCATGTTCTGCTTTCTTCACCTCCTCCACCCCTCACAGAGGGAAAACACAGCCTCAGAATCACCCTAAACACCCCTGCATTTGCTTTTGCCCCTCACCTCACCTCCCCGCTGCTATGGGTGGGCCAAGCAGAATGGTGTTTGTGGTCGTGATGAGGAATGAACCTCACCACATTAAAATCTCAGCTTTATTAGTACAAGGACATGCATTACAGGGGAGTCTCAACCCCCTGAGTACATATGTGTGTGAGTTAATCAACAGCACCTTTGCAAGTTAATTACCTTTGTGGTTTGCTTGAGTAAAGTCTGGCTCCCACACACACGGCTGGATTTCCTCTAGTTTAAGTGGAGTAGACGAGTGCTCCCTCTCTGCAACTGTTTTTTCACCCTAAATTGTGTGACAGCAAACTTAAACAATAATTAAACTATTTTGATTTAATTTATGCTCTGGACAAGTTTTAGCTGCTGAATGGCCAAGAACTCACCCTTTGCTTTTTTTGAATAATGTATATATATATAATGACCATAAAATTGCTAGGCAGAAATGATTGGTGTTGAAACACTGTTGCTTGAGATCAAAAATAAACCCAGTCGTGGTAAATGAAATATGGAGTAAAAAACAAACCATGTTTCTCCTAAAAAGCACAAGAATGATTATATTTAAGTAGATTTATATTAATTAATATAATTAATTAATGGGCGGCACGGTGGCGCGGTGGGTAGCGCTGTCACCTCACAGCGAGGAGGGCCTGGGTTCGATTCCCCGGCCGGGCGGCCAGGGTCCTCTCTGTGTGGAGTTTGCATGTTCTCCCCGTGTCTGCGTGGGTTTCCTCCGGGTTCTCCGGTTTCCTCCCACAGTCCAAAGACATGCAGTCAGGCCAATTGGACATGCTAAATTACCCCTGGGTGTGAGTGTGTGAGTGACTCTGTGTCTGTCTGTCTGCCCTGCGATGGACTGGCGACCTGTCCAGGGTGTATCCTGCCTTTCGCCCGAAGACTGCTGGGATAGGCTCCAGCATCCCCCCGCGACCCTGACGGAGAAGCGGCTTAGAAAATGGATGGATGGATGGATTTATATTAACTTAGTAGTGAAATAGTAAAATATTTTATAGATAATCAGTTACAGTCCAGCCCTCTGTAGCATTAAAGATCCTGTTTTATTCAATAGTTGAACATAGCATTGCATAAATGGTGTGCCTTATACAGAATATGAATAAAAGGAATTCATAAGACATTAGCCTTTTCATATGCATGTAAATATTGTATGCTTGCCATTTAACTGTCGGTAGCCAGTAAGTTCAGATATGTTTTTTTTTTTGCATACCTGAAAGATTAAAATGTAAATGAAGTCATTTAGTGCAGTTTGATATGAAATGCTCTGTTCTGGAGAAATTTGGCTATCAAGTCAGAATTGTTCTCAGCGGTGATGACATTCACTTTTTTTAGATTTACGACTACTTCTGTTCTTTACTTACATCAACTATCCATATAAAACATGTGTAGGTCCACTTGTCACTGGTCAGTAAATAGAATGGCTATATTTGTGTTGTAGACATTTTGATCCTTGGTTTTTATTACCACCACTGTAAAGCAAGTTTATGTATATAGCACATTTCATACTAAAAGCCATTCCAGTATTTTATACTAAAAGCCAATGTGTTATCATGCAGAACACGTGTAAAAAAACCTCAGGCAGTCTGTTTCACAAAACACAATTTTACATCAAACCACAGCTGAATTATGCAGAAATGATGAAAAATCAGTGAAACTCCCCTTTACCTAGAGCATCAACATGCAAGACTGTCATTTCTCTTCAGATCTATTTATTCAGGGTTCGTGACCCAAAACAGGACCTTTATTTGTTAACAAAGAATATCAGCCCTAAATGGAAGCCACTAATGACTTTTGCCCCAGTCTCCTGCCACCCCATCCATGCCTTTGTGGTATACTGCGGAGTTACCATGGCACCAGGCGGGGTATTCATGTTGTATGCGACAAAGGTCTTAATGTCCGGAGAGCTGCCTCATGTTACAATGAACACAGAGTCTTTTCCCTGGAGAGAAGGGAAGTTACATTTGCCCCACGGTTGCAGTCACACCCTGCCACCAGCTGAATTCAAACTTTAATTCCAAGTCTTTGTGAGATGTTTTCCCACCTGCTTTTGACAACATAAAGCACTCAAACTGAAGCCTAGTCACATGGTTTTAAAACATTTGGAGTGTGATGTGTTAATGTTTGCTAATCAAGGAAGATTTTGTCTAGGCAGTTTGTTTAGTTTATTTCAAAAGTGATGTAAATATCCTTAGTGTTGTCATATGTCCTCCAGTGATATGAGGACACACATATAGATGGTTGAGAGTTGAGAGAGTTTTATAAGGAGTGTGTTGTTACTGTCCAGAAAAAAACATGTTCAGAATACTAGGTTTGCAGAAGTAAGGAAGAAAAACCTGATAAGGAAAAGAACACTCTTTTTAATGTAAGTTAATGTAGAGAGATTTTATATTCCATGTAATCTTGGAGCATTTCTATTGGTCCAATCATAATGAAGTTACATTATGTAATTTTTTTGGGCAATGATGATGTGTTTTATTCTTTCCTCTGTTTCCTCTTTCAGTCCAGACAGGATTTGCCCTTGGGAAGGAGAGATAAATGAGAGAATAACAATAAAACCAGGATCAGAGAGCTTTTATCTCTAAGCAATCTAATACAACAAAAGACTTGTTAACAAGGCCTGTTACAGTAGCTTCTCTCTATTGGCTTCCGATTTAAAGGAGACACAGTTAATGTACAGTCAGCCTGATTTCTCTTTAGAAAGTGTCAGTAAATTGTCTTTCTGACAATCATATTAAAATGGTGTGGACCCTCTGGCAGGTCTAAATTTGACTACACACACTTCTATAAGCCTGGGATTTTAAGTGGTTAAGGAAATTACACATTTTCCAGATTTAATAGGTAATCAGTTACAAACAGAATGTGCTTCCTTAAAGGTTTGTTTCCTGCAGTCTGGTCTCTTTCGTGCAGTAGTGTGGAGGAGTGGCCTTGTTCAGCTTCTAGCCTGGTAATAGCAGCTGCCTGATTAAAGTTTTATTTCCTTTATCCCAGACATAAGTGCTGCAAGTGTGTGAAGCCTGCTTAAATTTATTTTAGTGTTTTCTTTAGTGCCCTATGGCTGATACAAGAAACCAGACTAAGTTTCTCTAGGCTATGAGGTGGTGAGCTGTTCAGTGTCTCATTTGAACACATGTTCTAGTTTATCAGAACAAGTCTGGAGAAATTAAGAAAAGGAATAGGACTTACTGATTGCTGATGATGACTCTTATTCTGTCATATACAAAAGTATTGACCCAGGCAAAATAATGTTTTGCTGATTTTCTGCAGGGAATAAACTTGAATATGTCTAAATTTAACATATTGTAAAAAAAAACAACAACAAAATGAAACATAGAATGTTCTATATCTGTTGCACATGCTACATTTTATGTTTTCCTTTTCATGAATATGAATTAAACCGTTATTTACAGAAATAAACAGTAATTGTGCATTAAACTGTGCAGGAAGTCCCTGTAGACAGTGTGCACTTTAAAAAACAACAAAAAATGTTATCCGGGGCGCCCAAACTTTTGTATACAACTGTGCATATTGGCTACATATGAACTTGATGTGAGCAACATTGCTGTGGTTTTGTTTTTTTAATTAGTCTGGAGTCTGTAAAATGGAGTGTATAACCGGCCTCTCTGGTTTTAATCTGGCCGTCTACAATTAATGATTAATGCTCAAAGAAACCAGATGCGGTATAGTTATAGGGGTTGTAAGACCCCTGTTCTGTTTGGTGTTAGAAACATCACTTGCTGAAAACAGCACACAGTTTCTGAAGAAGGGAGATGTCAGAACAGAGGGACTTGTTTTGAATAGCATCTGGACCATCTATTAAGAACAGTCATCTGAAAGTCTGAAGATGGCCTTAATGCTGATAAATATGAGCTATTATCCCTCTTCCATGTACTCACCCGCTAATCATTTCAAATATGGAATAGTAACAACTATGATTACTCTAATGCTTTGAATGACTATAATGACACTATTATAAGATAATAATGTTCACAGACATTGTTGCCATTTTGTAATAGTTATTATTCAGTGACTTTCTGCACTTCATCATTTTGTACTTCATTATTTTGCAATAAGATTTTTGTCTTGTCTTTTGCAGGAACTCCAGAATTCTTTCAAGTTCATAAAACTGTCAGTCGTTGATATATTGAAATATTTCCCTGTAATTAAGCTTCATGCCTAGTGTAACAAATCACAACTCATTCTTGACTGGATTTAGCATTCTTTGATGTTTCTGTGTTTTTATATCCTAGCTCTGAACTTCAGACAGTGTTTTATGTGGTTTTATGTCATCCCTTGTTTAATGCCTAAAAACATAGACAGTGGCTTAGGCACAGTTTTAATGTGCCAGGTTTGAAGACTGTATGTTAAATGGCAGAAGTAGACTGAGAGCAAAGATGTTTGCCTTTGAAAGAGAAAGAAGTATGAGCATGAATATGAATAATATTTCCTCTATGTATCTGTTTTTTTTCCCCTCAGGTGACTTGTCCCCAGTGCAGATGTCCCCTATTTCCCAGTCGCAGTTTATACCTCTGTCTGAGGTGCTGTGCTCAGTCATATCTGACATGAATGCTGCTCATATTATGGTCAACCAGGAAGCTCTGATTAAACACATGATGAAGGCCCACCCAGGTACTTTAACAGACAAAACATTATAACAGGTTTATAACTGCTCTTATTACCATTGTGGTTAATATAGTCTTTGGTTAAAATAAAAAGACCTCACTTCACATAATTGGCCAAACTATTTCTCAGTCCTTTATTGTTGACCTTTACTGCCCTTTACTCACTGCTGTGAGCTGATCTGTCTGGATCGGGACATTGGCTTTTATTCATTAAAGTCATATGGTCACATCAAAATACACAAATTTTACCAACAGTTTTGTTGTTTTCATTTTTATCTTTGGTGTATTTGTAGCGTTAAATTTGAGCATAATAGTTTAATAACCTGAAAAAAAACGAATTGGAGTTCGGTAACCAAGACTGTTATCATATACCCAGCATATAGCAGGTACTGTTTGGGTGGTGGATCATTTTCAGCACTGCAGTAACACTGAGGTGGTTGTGGTGTATTAGTGTGTGTTGCGCTGGTACGAGTGGATCAGACACAGAAGTGCTGCTGGAGTTTTTAAACATTCACTGGCCACTCTATTAGACACTCCTACCTTGTCAGTCCACCTTGTAGATGTAAAGTCAGAGATGATAGCTCATCTGCTGCCGCACAGTTTGTGTTGGTCATCATCTAGTCCTTCATCAGTGGTCAGAGGACGTTGTCCACAGGATGCTGTTGGCTGGATATTTTTGCTTGGTGGACTATTGTTAGTCCAGCAGTGACACTGAGGTGTTTAAAAACTCCAGCAGCACTGCTGTGTCTGATCCACTCAGATCAGCACAACACACACTAACACACCACCACCACGTTAGTGTGCTGGAATGATCCAGCACCCAAACAGTACCTGCTCTGTGAGGGTCCATGGGGTTCCTGACAGGGTAAAAGGGAGCTAATAAAGTATGCAGATAAACAGATGGACTACAGTCTGTAACTGTAGAATTACAAAGTGCACCTATGTAGTAAGTGGAGCTGATAAAATGGACAATGAGCATAGAAACAAGGAGGTGGTCATAATGTTATACCTGATTGGTGTTTATCATCAATATAATCTGTAATAGCAATAATGAAAATAGAAAATAACAATAACACTAATAATTTGGTAATCTAGTACAAAAGTAGATACAAAACGCAGCTGATGTGGAAGCTTCTAATAATACAGCATTTAAATATGTTATTGTTGGAAAATAATCATACTACACCATTAAATCATTACTACACATAATCATCATTAAAAATTGACATTTTATTCACTTATTTAATGTTTGGTCAGTAGGGGGCGCAGTGCACACACTGCTTGACCTCAAGCACTAGCATTGACTAAAAAGCTGCTGAATGCTGTTTTATTGGCTCCCTACCAAAATATCTGTATGAACTAGGGTGTCTTCATGTAAATACCGATGAGGTGCTTGTAGGGTGGCTCTTGATTTCACGCACTGAGGCTGATTCATCATTTGAGTTTTATTAATCAAAAACAGAGCAGTTTGTATGTTATTCAAAGTAGGAAAGTCTGTGCTCCTTTTTCTGCCACTTTGATAGGTAAGGACCTTTTTTTTATCAATTATTTCCTTTTCAATATTCTAGGAATGACCATTCCCACTCAAGACATCCTTTACAATGCTCTGGGCACACTCATTAAAGAGAGAAAAATCTACCACACTGGAGAGGGCTACTTCATTGTTACTCCTCAGACATACTTCATCACCAACAGCATGGCTAAGGAGAAGAACTGGTGGACAAATGATAGTGATCATCCCTCTCCTCCTCCTGTCACTTACCTGGTGAACAATGAAAGCTGCATGGATGCCTCCATTGAAGTACCCATCATGGCCCACTGTAAGTCCTGTAGTTGCTTCACACCTCAGCCAACAGCTCCTCCATCTGTCCAAGACCAATCTATCAGTATAAGTGAATGTACTGGGAAAAGCCTCAAGTGGCCCAGAGAACATAAACCCACTGTCCAGCATCAGTCCACGTCTACGGCAGCAGACTACCAGGCTAGTGAGATCAGCAAATCCACAGTGACTAGCCGCAAGGACAAGGAAAAGCCGGGACGCAAGTTCGGCCTCAACTTGTTTCGTCGTAACACAGGAAAGAAAGAAACCAAGCTGAAGAAGGAATATGCCACATTTTCTGGGCAGTTCCCACCTGAGGAGTGGCCAGTCAGGGATGAGGATGATCTTAACAACCTTCCAAGAGATCTAGAACATGCCATCATTAAACGGATCAACCCTGAGCTTACTGTGGACAACTTGGTCCGCCATACAGTCCTGATGAAGAAGCTGGAAGAGAAGGCAGAGAGAATGACAAAGGCCTTGACAAGTGATAAAGGCATGTCCACAGAGATCCTGCTCCCTAAGCAGAGACACCATTCATCCAAGGCTCCTGGAAAGAGGCCTGTCTCTAAAGCCACTAGGAGCAAGAGAAGAGGCCCTTCTGCCAAAGAGAAACAGAGGACAAAGAGCAAAGATGTTCCATGTGACAACGACTTAGAGGGAGATGATCTCATTCCATCTCGCCTCAGGCCTGAATTAGTCAAAGATGAAACTGACAATCATGAGGATTGTACTCCTTTGGATACAAAATGCGTCTACAAGAAACGCATAGAGAATCCATTTCAGTCACTGCCAGGACGGGATGTAGTACCAACCACCAATCACAAAGAACAAAGGAGGAGAGAGGCCAAGATCTCCAGTCGGCGAGAGCGAGCGGGTCACAGGTCCAAATCCTGGGACCCTCATCGGGCAAAAGCGGTCACTGAAGAGACAGAGAAATCCCAGATACCGATGGACCGATCCTGTGAACAGCTCCATGAAAGAGGGCTGAATTTAGATTCCATTATAGATTCTAAAGCCATTAAAGAGCTTCCTGGAGATTACAGTTCTGTTTACCCTGAAAGCAGCACACTGAGGATAGAGGACAAAGTCAAGCTAAAGGAAAGCAAAATCAGAGGCAGGGAGTTCAGAGATGGGCGAGGAAAAGAGGTTAAACAGAAGGCTTTTCAAGGAGACTTGACAAGTGTTTCTAATCAGAAGCGCATAACAGACCTCACATCACATCCATATGACACAACAGAATTACCTATGTCTTGGCCTAAACCTACAGTTAAGCGTAGACTGTCCCTCCATCTAGTCAACAGTAAGGAAGAATCTGAACACTGTCCTGACCTCTTGTCCTCACATCAGCAGATTAGCAGCCAACAGGTGATGGACACTGAGGGCACTTTCAGAGACACGAGCCATGCAGACAGAGAAGTGTACATTGATGACGAACACCGCATTTACCAGAAAGTAGAAGAGGACGATGATGATGGATGTAGCTCACTCTGCTTGAATGAGGAGTGCGTCAGTGATGTGGTTCACCCTGGAACAGCTCGCTGTCGTGAGCCAGTCTGTCTGGTTGGGGACTGGGACAGCACTTTCATTGATAGAGTTCCACTTCTTCATCAAGACCCCATACGAGCCACACAAAGACAGCATGAATACAGGTGGCAGGCAACTGACTGCCAACCTGCTCTGTCCCACCTGCCAACAGATATCATCCCCAACCTAAAGGCTCAGTGTCTGGAGGAGAGACTTCATGAGCCCAGCCCTGGACACTCTGAACCCATTGAGGCCCTGGACAGTAGCATCTTTGATTACTGTCAGACAAGTGAAAGAGACTCAGACGCTGAAACAGTTCTCAAGTCTGCAGATGAAGTAGGAGGCCAGTCCAGCCACTGGACCTGTCACCCACAAGGAAAAGACTACAATCAGAGTCAATTTGAGGCACCAGAGAATGCTGATGACCTTCAGTGTGCAAGCATCAGTCATGGTGACCCTTCTGGGGCCTGTATAGTGGAAACAGCAGAACATCAAAGCAACACAGCAGACAGTGGGATTGACTCACCAAGGTCAGTCACTCAGTCTCAATCTGAGTTCTATACAATGTGTTTCAAAGCTACAAATTCCTACAATGTGTTAAAACTGCAGTAAACTGAAAAGCCAGTTTAAATGAATGTTTGCTATGGTTGTCTTTTGCACTGTGTGTATTAGTAACATTGCCATATTTGAGTAGAAACATAAAAATCAAAGACAACCATAATTTATTTAGTCTAGTCTCCCATCAAAACAGCCTTTAAGTCCAAGTTATGTATTTTTCAGGAAATATTTCTGAGGAAATTAGATGTAAGATGTATGTGCATTAAGAATAACAAGGTCAAAACAAAATTATTGAAATTATAAAAAAAATGAGTTTTCAAGGCTATTACAGAGAAAAGGAACTAGTCAAAAAGAAATTTAGCACTGGAACACTGGACATCTGAGACGTGGAGTAAAGTTTTATGGACTGATGAGTCTAAATTTGAAATCTTTCAAAGTATGAGAGAGGGCAGGATTTTACGCCGCCGACAACGAAAGACTCTTTGAACCATGTCTACAAACATCAGTCAAGTATGGTGAAGAATGAGGGCATGTCTGGGGATGTTTAACAACATATGGAGTTGGTGATCATTACTGATGATACATACAAATTTTAATACTTCTTGCAATACCCCCTGGAAAACATTTATTTAGGAATGAGCTTCATTCTACTATAAGACAAAGACCCCAAGCACACTTATGAGAAGATTGAGCTGTACTAATCAAACAAAGAAGCTGCCGGTGTTCTCTGAGCAATGGATTGGCCACCCCAGTCCAGACCTGAACATCACTAAATGTGTTTGGGATTATTTGGATCATAAAAAGCAGAATTTCTTTGAAAAACTGAAATGCAAGTGTTTGGAGAAGAATGGAAACTGTTAAAAAGGTACGCTAAATAGGACGCACTAGGTTGTACGCACTAAATACCAAATAATAATAATAATGTACTTGTTGAAGCTTCTCTGTAATGTTCTATTAGTCATATTTCAGTGCCAGGGAAAAAGTATCTAACTTGTTCTTAATGGCTGTTTTAAATACAGGAAATGGTGTTATCTTACACAGTTCTGTAGTTTCTGGTTGGCTTTACCAAAAATATGTATGAAATGTTCTGGTTGTTGGCGTGTATAGAGTAAATGTGGTAATAATATAGTGATCTGTTATGTTTGTTTATTTGCAGAACACGCATGAGTCTAACCTCGCGTAACTCGTTGATCCTGAAAGGGCTAAAGCAACGCGGTTTCCTACAGAACCTTGAAAAGCTCCACTCCAAAAGCAACGGCATTCATCCTCAGAGTTCACTGCTTCAGCTCACACCCGTCATGAATGTGTGAATCGAGTCAAAACACTGTGCTTTCAGCTCATTTAGATGCCTATGTATAAATGTGTATATTTATCACTATTACATGTAAATATCTTTTTTTTTCCACACAATTCTGAGCAGTACATTCAGGTGGCATTTTTGGGTACTTGGAGTATTGATTTAGGGTTTTATAGTTTTTCTTAAGTGCTATTTTTAGTACTAAGATCCTCTGTTTATAAAGAGGGGTGCATTAGTTACATAACCTTTTACCCATCAAATTTAAAATACGAAGATCCATGTATACGGTGAAAAAAAATAATAAACCACGTACTTAAAAAGAAAATCATGCTCCAGTGTTGTCATGTGTGCTGATTTTTCTCAAGAAGAGGCTACAGAGGCTCAGTCACTGCTCAGGAAACATCATGGACAGCATGGCAGTACATCAGTGACCCATTTTAAACATATAGGCTCAGATTTCCAGACCCAGATTTGGATTAAAAAAGACTAAACCATATACAGTTATAGACTGATGAAAGAGTTTGGGGTTAAATGGGGTGATTTTTGCTGTATAGGAGACATACAGAACAGAGTTTCTTTAGATACAATCACATTGTCAGCATGATGTTACAGGATCACATGGGAAAAGTCTTTATTTTTAAATGTAGTTAAGTACAGTAGCATTCAGCATTGGACACTGACCCTTGTGAATACTGTGGAACCGTTTCATATTTTATTTAATGTCCTTTTTATTTTCTGCAAAATGTAACATAAAACAAGGTCGTGCGTCAATAGAAGAGGAGTAGTGTGAATTCTGTCTTCAAATCCATTACGACTGTGAAGCGACGCAGTCTGCGTTTGTGGTCAAAGCTGTAAAGTTAAAGGGAACTCCTCCACATTTCTGAATAATTCGGGCGTTTAGGTGTAAACGAGGTCGTGTAAACGGCGTGTGGAAGCCAAGCTGAAATGGCTCTGAAAATTGAAGGAGTTAAAAATGGGCCATTTCATTCGTCCAGAGTGGGCCTGCCTGTCTGTACTGATGGACTCCACCCTAACACTGCTGTTCATATCACTCTTAACCATCACTGGACAAAATGACTGAAGGGCAGACAAAAGCGAGGTTCTGCGTAAGAGCGAATGAGTGCGGAGATCTTGAATGTCGACTTTCAGAAAGGTGATTGGCTGTCTCAGATTTCATGGGCCAGGTAGACAGAGAACAACAAAAAGACTTCCTCCTTTCTTTGTTCCTGAATAACCGGCATCTGTTCACCGCGAATAAACCAGAACCATTTAAGGGCTGTAGTCTGTAATTGGTTGTAGTCTGCAGTGCTCCGCTGCAGGCGGTCACAGACGACGGTGCCGGACTGCTGCGGTCAGGCTGAGGTGTTCGTGCAGATGACTGTACTGCTCCTAAATCCTTTTGTCTGAACAGACCTGCTGAGCGCCGTCACCGACTCTGCAGCGGGGAGAAGGTGCGCCCTAACGGCTACTGGTGGAAAAACAGGAGCCGCCATTAGTGCCCAGCCGAGGAACCCCTGGAGCACCGCTACGAGCGTCTGACCCAAACCTGAGTCCGAACAGCTGAATGAAATGTCCTTTCCTGTCTGATTTCCTCGGTTTTGCCTGATATGGTGGCCACGTGCCTGTCCGTTTAGCCGGTTTATTCAGTGAAGTCGAGGCTGAAGTCGGCTTCCTGTTCGAACTTTCCTGCCCCCCTTAAATGGTAAAGCAGTGCCATTCTGCCTCGAGGCTGGCGAGGCCATTTAAGGTGGAAAGGGAAACATCGAGCCACAAGCTGGCGAACAGCTTCGCTCAGTGAGACAATCGACTAGAAACCAGACAAACTCCAGAACAGAAATTAGGAAAGGTCGTTTCTACAGCCTGAGTGGCACATCTAAAACATAACGGGTGGCTATGAAAACTGTAGTAATCAACTGTATTACCCGCAAACTGAGTGCGGCTCCGACTCTGCACGTGACATCTGCGCAGCTCTGAATGAACACATTTTCCTGATCCTTGGCCTGTCTGGCCAGTCTGGGTGGTTTATTATGTGCATCATTGTTATTGTGGCATGTTGAGGCGCCGAGGCGGTAGGTGGCAGAAGAGTGGTCGCGTGGTTGAAGTCCTTCCCTTTTGCTCATGCGCTTAAACACACTTGGCGCCAGAAGCTCTGTGGCGCCAGCGCGTACACACGCACACACACTCGGAGAGAGAGAGAGAGAGACAGAGAGCGAGCGAGAGAGGGGGCGAGTGAGCAGACCGCAGCCAAGCAGTGCAGACGCAAGCAAGCAAAAAAAAAACCTAGAGGCCGTCTGTTGTGCAAAGACTGCAAAATAACAGCCGGCCGTTTGCGCTTTGAAGCTCGATCTGAGGACGTACAGATCGGGAAAATAGGTAACGCTACGGTTGGTTTTTGTATTCTAGTAGCGAACATGTGGATTAGCTGTTTAATCCACGGTTTGCGATTAAATATTACAATCCAGCTAAGTGGCTAACTAGCGTGCTACGGGGACGAAGTTATTATGCGATAGGCGTTAGCCTCGGCGCGTTTTCTCACTTTTTCGTTTTAATACGCCGTATTTATCCTCGCAGATGGTGTAGATTGGTGTTGAGTCGTGCTCTCGGCCGTGCCAGCAGTAAAATTGCGAGCGCGTCACTAAGCTCCTGTTGGGTAGCAATGGCGGTAGGCAGCTCGTAGTCCGCTAGCTTAGCGAGGTTCACTTTAGCAGGACGGTAGGCCATGTTGTTTCGCCGAGCTAAGAACGTGCTATTAGAAATATCGCCGTTAGCTAGCGTTATCCACACTGTTCGCAGCGCCCATCCACTCGCTCTAGCTGTCCTTCGGGTTCCCCCGTAGGCAGCGAGCGTGTTTACAGTTATTTTGATGAGCAAAGGCGCTCGTTGTTGGTTATGTAAGATGGGGGACGCCTTTCCCGGGCTTTTCGCGAGGCGTTCAGCCATGGTTAGCCATTTTGGTAGCCATCCATTTTAAGCCCCAAATGTGCTCGTTACTTATTTATTTATATACACCACGTCCTTTGTATGATTGGTGCAGTTGTCTTTCATTGCCACAGCGACTTTTCTGCGTCCGTTATGGTCCTCGTTGTTTTAATTTGCCCACGGCGCAGCGGTGTGTTGGAGACCTAAATGCGTGGCTACATGCCTCTGAAGGGCGGAAGCTAGCGGCGGCCATTTTAGAGCTAGTTAGCTGTTCCAACCTCAGTCGTACAAGATGCCCACCGCTAAAGGCGGCGTAACTCTTAGAACCGGTTCAGTCAGAATCTCCACGGCTCAGCACGCAGGGGTCTAATCCCGGACTGATGAACATCACTTTAACGTGATTTTAAACTTACAGTCTCTTAGAGAGAGAGAAGGCGCCCGATGCACTAGCCAAATTGCTAGTTAGCCAGCTAGTTAGCTGATATTGCATGCTTCATGAAGCTAACTAGCAGGCTATTTAGCCAGCTAACTTAGCCAACAGCAGAATATCCAGTGTTTACGTTCAGTATGTGGTTAAACATCGTAGGTTCTGAAGCTGTAATGTTCAATAGACTTTAGTGTTGCAGCCAACAGAACCTACGTTGTGTAACCTAAGATCTGGTACCGTTTAAGGTCTTTTCGAAATGTATAAACCTTTTCCACAGGTATACCTAGCCAGCAAAGTTAGCTTCAATAATAACTGTCCATCGGCTAACACTAGCCAGATTTTAGCTCTACAGAAATTTGCTAACTAGCTTAATGGTAATAGCCAAATAGCCTTATTTGTGTTTACTGTACTTGCGCAAAGTTAGTCCTTTTTGGTTTGTTTTTTGTTTAGTTGTTGCGCTGTATTTTGTTCGGCCACCTGCTCTGTTGTCTGTAAGCAGTACCTTTTAGTCTTGTGGAGATGTTTTGTTTATGCATCGTCTTTCTCCTTTAGCACATCTATAGTTCGTGTTAGCCTTATGGCCAAGCAGTTTGCTGTAAACTAGTGTTTTGCTGGTTCAGCTTGAGTTAGCCATAGTCATTTGTATACATTGCTGAATTTAGTTACTTTGCTGAATTTAAATGTATTTATAGTTAAGTTTGGCTAATTTAGGTGTTGTAATTTACTTGAGCTTTTCTTTATTTTTGCTGTGTAACTGAGATTTACTTGCAGACCAAGATGTGTTAGTTACTGTGTTCTTTTTTTGTCGTCAACAGGCAGGATACTTCCTGGCTCAGGCTGATCACAAGGCCTCCCATATCTCTTATTCTGGGTTAGCGGTGCTCGTAGAGCAACGCTAAATTTCACCTAAGCTTTAAAAACGGAAGTCGTCAGGCTGGAGTGCGTCCTGATGGCTGAGTCAGAGACTGAGTGTGACACACCAGGCCTCGACACGTTGGGGTCTGAGTGTGTCATAGCACACACACAAGTTGGAGACTTGCACTATGCAGCGGAGACTGAAATCATGACCCAAGAGGACAAGAGGCTTGACCTGGAAGCCATTCATGGCGATCTGGGGGCAGTCACCTGTGTTGATGCAGTAACGGAGACGGACCATGACTATACAAAATCCGAGGTGCATCATGAGCCACATTATTTTACGACTGCGGACATGAAGGGCAATGAGGCCCTGCTTGGTGAAGTGTTGTTGAAGACAGAGATGGGTGGAGCTGGTGCAGAGCATGTGGTAAAGGTTGAATCTGACCATGGAGGAGAGCTTACAGTGGAGTCAGAGAATGGTGTTATCATTCATGAAGCCCATGGCTTGCAATGCAATGAGTGCGGTGAGATATTCGGCAGCATGACTGATCTGCACCAACACTTTGAAATACACAAAGCAACCAACCCCTACATCTGTGTCCACTGTGGTGAGAGCTTTGCAATAGAAGCTAGTCTGAGAGGGCATATGAAGATCCATATGAAAGAGAAGAGCTACGTTCCCACTGGTGTGGATTTGGTTGGTAAAGGAGTCATTGATGCATTCAACCTGAAACCCCACCAGATGATGCACTCCCCTGAAAAGCCACATCGATGCTCGGAATGTGGTAAGAGCTTTGCTGCAGCGATCACACTCAGAGAGCATATGAAAATGCATTCTGATGACAAGCCCTACAAATGCACCCAATGCAGAAAGAGTTTTGTCCGCAGACGCCATCTAAAGAAACATCAGGAGTTGCATGCTCGTGAGAAGCCATTCAACTGCCCCCAATGTGGTAAAGGTTTTGCTACGTCTTCTAATTTGAAACAGCACCAGAAGACCCATGCTGGTGATAAGCCCCATCGATGCTCCCAGTGTGGCAAGTGTTTTGCTGCAGCAGCCACCTTGAGAGAACATCAGCGAATACACTCCGGTGAGAAACCCTACAAGTGTAACCAGTGCCGGAAGAGCTTTGTGAGGAAACGCCACCTGAAGAAGCACCAGCTGGTCCACCAGGGTGGTAAACCCTACCGATGCTCTCAGTGTGACAAAGGTTTTAACCACTCTTCATCCCTGTCTAGACATCACAAGGTCCATCTAGAGGCCAAGATGTATCCCCAGCCTGACAAGGAATTCCCCTTTGACACCCCTATGAAGAGGGGAATGCACACGGGTGAAAAGCCATACAGCTGCAACCACTGTGAGAAAAGCTTCAATCACTCGTCGTCACTGTCCAGGCACCAGAGAACTCATTCTGATGGGAAAACGTACACCTGTGCCCACTGTGGCAAGAGGTTTAATCATTCCTCTTCTCTTGCAAGGCACCAACGTGTTCATTTGGATGAGAAGGCCTCCTATAGTGCTATTCCATCGGGAAAGGGATTCCCTCATACTACGATCTTGAAACAAAGAATTCTGCAGAGTGAGAAGCCATACAGGTGTTCTCAGTGTGGCAAGGGTTTCAATCATTCTTCCTCCCTGTCTAGGCATCATAGAAGTCATATTGATCAGTGAGATTGCCGCTAATGTGTTGGAAGTATTTTACAATCTGTCCCAGCTTAGTTTCAGGACAACCCTAAACAGTTTGTCTTCAGAAAAATGTGACCTTAGAAATCTCAAATTTAATCTGGGCCTTTAGAAGGATTTTGATGCTATATTGAAAGTAAGCTTTACCTTTTAAGAGCGATGAATTTCAATAATTGGTATGATTGACCTTGAGCTGATACTGATGTGCATACAGAGCTTGCTGTTTTTAATTTGACTCCTGTATGATAATGTAGACAAACTTGTAGCAATTTCCTGCTTAGTGACTTGGGCCAGTTATACTCTTAGCAATGTCCTTGGAGTTAATTGGGTAGTGTGGGTAGTTATCAGAACTATCGAGTGCATCCTAGGATGTACCTTAACTCAAGCCTGGCTTTAGGCACAATTGGAGACCAAGTAAAGCAGATTTTGACTCAGCTAGTCACTCCCCAGTCCTTGTATCTATCATCCTATCTTTATGGGCTGTTCAGAAGCCGATATCATTTGTAAATAATGTTGATTTTTTTTATATATATATTCATGTGTATAGGTGAGTAGTGTGCAGTTCTAAGTATTGAGCTCCCCCTTTGTTTTTTGGTGTATGATAGTTAGTCTTGACCATCTGTGAGACAAAAAAAAGTGATGGTGCTTGAGGGTTTCTCTGGCTCTGTACAAGCTGTTGGTAAAAGTGGTAAAATCTGTTTCAAAGGTAGTTTGCTGAAAATTTGAGTGACTTGGGAAGCTCTAGTGCTTTCAGCAGCTGTTTGTCAGCCTTGTAGTGCTTGAGAAAATGCACCGACTAAGAGAAATTTAATTGTAGCATACCCTCAATGATGTGCTTGCAGTCATGCCCTTCCAAACCTGTTCATGACTCTGATGTGCTGCATTGTTCAGCCTGATTTCTAAAATAAGCAGCAAAGAACTTTGTAGGCCCAATGAGACTGTTGGATGAAGAATTTGTATTCTTTCCTTTCAACTTGTCTGATTTATGGACTGATTTGAGCACACCTAATTTGACAAGTTACTGTATACTACAAATCTGGTGTAATTTGAGCTAAATGTTCCCTCTAAAATGTTGCTTTACTGGTTTTCTTTTGGTACTCCGCCACTTGTTACTAATGAGTAAATTGTGCATATTTCCATACAGACTTGCTATAGAACTCCTTCAGTCATCTATATATATATATAGCCTGTAGTTAACTTATATTCTGGACACATGCAGCAAAGTATCAAAATTTAGTGTAATAGATTGTGTATACTTATCAAAACAAATAAAAAACTATAGCTTGCTCTCGATTCAGTTTTTCAAAATTCCATAAATATGCGCTTTCTACTTACAGTTCTGTGTATGGAAAAAAATCTTTTACAAACTGATGTATTTTTTTAATATGGTTTGGGTAATCTGAAAGGGAAACGAAAGGAATACTGTTTTTATGGGAGTGAACGTTCTATTGAATTTTTCCCTTTTTTCCGTTTGAATAAGAATTGTGCTTCAACTCATAGCATAGGCTTACTCATTGTGTTAGATAGGTGCCTTATTGCATGCTGTGTAGAAATGTATGTTGAGCTGTAATAGAAAAAAAAACGATTTTTTTTTGGCTCTTCCTCCCTTTGTTCCTTTACATACTAACCAACATATTTTACTTTGACTTCAGGTAATTTGTTTTGCTTCTCTGTATATGAATATGTTTACACTGTTACTGCTGTCTTTTAATTTCCCTGTCAGCTGGCCTCATTGTAGAATAACTAGAGGTTAAAATGAGAAGTTACGATGCCATTGATTCATATTTTCATTGCCCTCTTTTAAGTGGTCAGATCTTGTTCCATGTCTTTTCCCCATCTTTGAGTGGTACACATGGATAAATAAAGGTTCTTGACTATCTGTTTACCTGCTTCTTAAACTGATTTTTCTCCTTTTAAAACGTTAATACACAAAAGATGCTTTATGCAGATGGGTTTCCAGATACTTAGTAAATCCCTGTGTGTATGAACTGTATGCTTTTGCTGATTTTCAGTACCTTGGTTCTCAGGGGCTTTTCACAGAAGGGCTTTTCACTTAGCCAGATAATTTAAGCCTGAGGTCGAGGGCTGTCCAATAGGAATGCCCCTTTGCGCTTTGCTTTTGGATGGGATTAATGTTGGGCTTGTATTATCTGGCTAAACTAAACATCATGCTTTGTGCCCCCCCCCCCCCCCCACACTATACATGTGGTGGTCCACTACTTGACTGTTTAATAAACCCTGGGTTGAAGTGATTGGGGAAGAACTGAACTAGGAAACGGACTTGGAAGACTAGATGGGCGCAGGCTTTAAGGCTGATCAAGGCCTGCACTTGTGAAAGCAGCCTTTGTGTGGCGCTGTTGGACGCGGTTTGTACGTTGCGGGTATGTGTTGTGACGCGTCACGGCTGCTGTGGTCGCAGGTGTAAAATCGAGCCGGTGGCGTTTCTCCAGAAGGTCCCACCGCGGTCGTGCGTTTAACGGAGTCACTGGTTAAGCCGCCAGCGTCCGCGCGGAGCCGCGAGGTGGAAGGTTTTCATTCCAAACGGGCGCTTCCGTCAGTCTCGGTGTTAACGCGGTATCGTCTGTTTCTGCTTTTCTCGGCAGCCAGTGCGACTCTTCACGGATAAGTTCGGCCGCCCCTGCTCCACAGTCTGTATCAGCGGTCTGAGCTGTGCCTGGTGGGCGGGGTCAGGTCCTCTTCATCTCTATCAGAGCGATGCGAGCGAGCCCCCCGTGGCCGTCGCGGCCGCTTATATTAATTCTTTTCAAACTGCACGTAACATTTGAAGTATAAAACCAGTACTCTTTATTACAAAGACCACAAAACGTACATAGACGTACCAGATGTTTAGACGTTTTCAGCATCTCACAAACGAGCGTTTGTGTTTGAGTAATAATAAGGAGCGATACAGGCAGTACGTTTATCGTGTGTGACTGAGTTTTGCTGCACTTTTCTACACAGAAAAAAGCTTTGACTAACATACTTTCTAACCCTAGAAAATCGTTTGTTTCATTCCTGCTCACAATTTTGAGGTTCTTCAACAATTAGTTAAAATGTTTTTTTTCCTGTCAGTTTTGTGTAAATTGTCATATCTACAGTGCCCTGCTGGTGCCATCCTGTATAAATAAAGAAGCGTGACCATTACTTAGGCGTGGGAATGAGATGATTAAGTCATGGTCACAATTTATCCTTGACCACAGCTTAAGATATTATCTTGTTCCCACACCTCAAGTCGTGGCCAGGACTTAGTAAGACGTGGAAACGAGATCATTAACTGGTGGTCATACATTAGGGTCTGGTTTCCATGAAGTATATTTCTTTATACAGGACGTCACCAGGAGGCCACCACACATATCCTACTATAGGATAGACTCAACACCAGGCCAGGAAAAGTATCCAAAAGTGGCCCATGAGGATGCTTAACTTGATCAACCAGAAAGTTACCCTAACTTCACCACCTCACTGAATGAGTTATTTTACACGTGTATTTGTGTGTATATATTAATACTTTGAGGTGAAATAGTTTATTGCAGTAAAATACATTTTAAAAACCCACCTTCATTTTTGTCGATGATTTCAGTTTGTCTTTTTGGCCGTTAACCCACAGCCACAAAAAGTTTAGGCACCCATGCTTTACAACTCTTCACACTCACAAACCTTTTCTTCACGGCTCTTCAGGTAACAAAGTGGTTCCTCTGTTGCATCACTCAAAGAAACCTTTATGAGTTTTAGTCACCAAAGGGACGCACATTCATACAGAAAAGAGCATTCTACAATGTCTGGTTTCCAGGCCTCCAAAATCTCTTGGAGCCATATTAGGAGACAAGGCACCACATCTCTGTCCATGGTCATGACATTTTAAGGCAGAACTGCAGGTTGGTCTCTAAATAGACTGCGCAGAGGTCCATGCTGTACAGAAGAACATACAGTAGTTGGGTATTAAGGATCACTATACATTCTGTTATTTTAATAGAACATTGATTCAAATTCACAGGCATTATTCTTGATATAGCAAAGACACATACCTTTCATGGGATTATATCAGCCTATTCCTCCCTTGTGCTTGGAATAACTCCACCTCACTCCCCAAAGGAAGTGAGAGTTGGTTACGTACACACAAAGTACAAAGGGACACAGTGTGCTTATCAAAGAGCTCTAAATAGCCTGTTTTTGTTTCATTCAATAATTGCTCTGCTGCATGTATTACATTAGCACTTTTTATACTGAAAATCAAAACCAAAAGTTATAGTGTTGGCCAGAATGAATCTATGGAATTTTTTGGGTTGCATTGTTTCCCATGTGACACCCTGTATTCATGCAGGAATTAGTTCCTTATTTAATGACGACACAAAACAAGTTTCTCAGAATTTTGGTTTCACAAACACTTAGACACTCAATACAACACTCAACAAATATCGATCCTACTTTAATATGACAGCCTGTTGTATAGATAAAGGGATAATCCTGTATGTAGTGTTCTTTCTTGTGCAAAATGGAAATGGAGAGGAGTGCACTCAGGTATGCTTTACTATGTGAATCAGTGACAAATTCTGGGGTGATTTATATGTGATATGATTGATATTGTTCAAATTTGTCTATACTTGTTAAGCATTTTCATAGGAATGTGTGATGTACTAGAGTCAGTGAACACTACATTGAAATTATTTTTGATTGACAGATTAGAAAGGATGGACATTACACGTGTGGCGGAAGGAATCTCACCTGCATACCTACCAGTATTCCTTCCTCTGTGGAGATGCTGGACTTCAGTTTTAATTTCTTGCCCACCTTGCGGAGGACTGTATTCCCTCAGCTGTATAATCTGAAATGTTTAGATCTCACAAGGTAAGTGAATTTCATTTGTGTGATCTATGACAGACATTCTTTCCTCCTACTCTTAATGGGCTTAATCTGTTTGTGTGTTGGTCCTTCAGATGTCATATCCATCATATTACTGACGATGCTTTCCACAATGTGAAGAATGTGGCCACTCTAATTCTCACTGGAAACCCTGTCTCATATATAGGACCTGATGGATTAAACTCATTACGTAAACTACAAAGATTAGTTCTTGTGGACACTGGCCTGTCATCTTTAAATGTCCAGTTCAACAATCTCACCGGGCTTCAAGAACTAAACATTGGGACTAACAACATTCAGTCCATGGCTCTTCCACCTTTCATGATAAAGTTCAGGGACTTCAGTTCACTGGATCTTCATGCTAATAACATATCCATCTTAAGAGTAGATGACACTGATGTTCTACGACGGATGAGGGGGAATATCACATTAATCCTCTCACAGAACCCGATATTATACATAGAACCAGGGACATTTCAGAACCTTCACCTCAGAGAGCTGAACATACGGAGTGCCTTCGTTTCACTCAATGCACTGAGGGATGGTCTAAAAGGACTCGGTGGTCTTAATGTTGACAAATTCATCATTGGAAACTACAGAGAGGGCAATGCAGGGACGCCTGAGGGCATTTACCTTGATGGCCTCTGCATGATCAATTTCAAAGAAATTGAATTTCTCAGACTTGGCTCATCAGCTTCTGACTTCCATTGTATTGTCAATGCAACAAAGATCAAAATTGAACGAGGCGCTATAAGAACAATAGAAAACGTTCCGTTTCAGAACATTAAAGAGCTCTTTATAGGGTACAACAATGTACCCATGAACCTGAAACTTTCACATCTACATTCTTTAGAAAAACTTGTGATACTTGAGAATAAGTATACGTTCTTTAAAGGTCTCAGCGACATGCCCAAACTCCAGCATGTAGATCTGAGTGGAGGCAAAATGAGTCTAGTGCGCTGCTGTTCAGAGTATTTCAGAGGGATGCCAAACCTTCGCAGCCTTAACCTGAGTGTAAATACAGATTTATCTTTGAACAAGGAGCCATTTTCTGGACTTACCTCCTTAGAGGTTTTGGATTTACACCTCACAAGTTTAAGTGGACTAACTGTGCAATTTGAACTTTTTAAAAACCTCCCCTATTTACAATTCCTGGATATTTCATATTCAGATACTACTTTTAGGAGCACAATGACATTTAGTTATCTAAACAATCTAAAAGTACTAAAAATGGCAGGCATCAATATCCAAGGAGATGCACTGACTTATTTATTCCAAAATCTCACATTTCTGGAATTACTTGACATCTCAGATTGTAAGATTGAGAGCATAGCCTGGAAAACATTTAAAGGTCTCCCAAGACTAAAGCATTTAGTTCTTAATCAAAATAGATTCATGGTTTTGGATTTCTTAACCCACCCTAATCTAAAAGGCTTAAGAGTATTTGAAGTGCACACAAATAACATTGCTAGCATTGCACTAAATATCCTACAAAATCTGCCAACGAATCTCTCAGTTTTTGATCTGTCCTTTAATCCAATTGATTGTTCCTGTTCACAAATGAATTTTATCTTGTGGATTACTGGTCATCAACAAATATTCCCCAAATCAAATGACATTTTATGTAAAATATCATCACAAGCTCCTAAAATGAGGGTCATTGACTTTGACGTTGAAAGTTGTATACACATCAGAAGACTTGCAATTGTTTTGTCCATATGTGCTGTACTTCTGTTTGTGCTGGCATCAGTTTTGGCCTATAGGTTCCAGTTTTACCTGCGGTACGGGTGCGTCCTGCTAAGAGGCTACAGAGCCTCCAGACAGCAAGAATGTTCCTATGATGCATTTGTGATCTACTCCAACAAAGATGAATCCTGGGTAATGGATGAACTGGTGGAAAATCTGGAAAATGGGATCCCACCCATCCATCTGTGCCTCCACGTGCGGGACTTTGAAGCAGGCAAGACCATCACCTCCAACATCATAGACGAGGGCATCATGGGCAGTCGTAAAATTATAGTGGTCATATCTAAACACTTCATTGAGAGCTCTTGGTGCCGATTCGAGTTTGAGGTGGCTCAGTCCTGGCTGGTGACACAAGGCAACGCCAACATCATCATCATTATTCTGGAAGATGTGGAGGAGGAGAAGACCAAGAAAGTGTTCGGACTCCATAAGCACCTGAAAAAGAACACTTACCTGAAGTGGAGCGGGAACCCCATCAGTAACATGAGGTTCTGGATTCGGCTCAGAAAAGCTGTCATGATGAGAAATTGATGTGCACATCACATTGTGTCAATGTATTAATGAACTGGTGACCACATTGTATGCAACAGAACTGCAGATAGTGTGAAACTCACCTTTATTTACAATAAAGCTGTCTAAATCCATTTCTATGTCTATAACTGTGTTTTTTGAAAGAGAACAGGCAGTAAGCACACATATGTTTATATACAGAAAATACAAACAAACGTCTCATGATTATCAATGAGATACTTCTTCTTCTTCTTCTTCTTCTTCTTCTTCTTCTTCTTCTTCTTCTTCTTCTTCTTCTTCCGACTGCTCCCTTTAGGGGTCGCCACAGCGGATCATCTGCCTCCATCTTGCCCTATCCATTGCCTCCTCTACTTTCACACCAAGATTATCAATGAGATACAAATGTTCTTTTTAAGGATTTCATTTTCCTTCTGTCACCATATTAGATTACTAATGTTTTTATTGTGTGAATAATCTACTGTATGTAGGCCACAAGTTGGTTTGGTGGAGCTCATAATAACCTATGACATGCAACCTTTACACTTATTACACTTATTTATGCATCATTTCAACCACATGTAGATGTACAGTGAAACAGAATGGTGTGTTTTAAGGGCTAAGTTGCAAAATATAACCTGCAAAGCATGACATGATTAATAGAAACACAAGATTAAAGGGGAATTCCACTGATTTTTCAAAAACCTTGCATAACTCACCTGCTGAGATGTCAACAAAGTCATTCAAAGTGGTTTTATGTAAAAGGCAACCTTCTAGAGAAACTTGCCAACTCAGATTTCTTTACAGGCGTGATGGGAACTAGGGGTCACAATGTCTACAAAAACGCAAATGTAGCCATTTTTTTACTATCCAAAAATACCAGCAAACCTATCCAAGTCTTTTGAGTTTTGATATGTAATATTGATCATTGTAAAATAACAAAAAATCTAAAAAAGCAAAATTTTCTTTGGGGGCTATTTTGTCTTAGAAGTCCCTGCATATATCACTCCTCCAGAAATAGAGCTTAAAAAATGATACATTTTAGATAAAAACATCAAAAAACAAACCCAAAAAGAATGTCGCCATCATCAGGCAGTGTATTCATAATCGCATGCTGTGATAACTTCCTGTGAAGGAGCTTTTAGAAACATTAAACTGCTCAGATGTCTGGGTCCTATCGCCACCACAGTGAATTCTGTTTCAACTCAATTCAAATGAAAGAAATCCACTAAAGAAAGGTTAGTACACAGAGAAAAAAAGTAAAGAAAACTAGGAGTAACTTGGTTTGGAACTCTAGAGTGATAGTCAGTATAATCTAATATCTAGTCCTTCTCTTTCTGCCTTAACTTAAAAAAGACAACAGCAACAGTGATCATGAGAACAGGTAAGGTGGAAGAGCGCTGAAAGTGACAGCGATGATTGGGAGAGAATAGTGTGAGACAGCTTCTTTTAAAAATAAAAGTTCCTATTTTTTTTAAATTTAGCTTTGGACTGAGTTCAAGGAAAAAACATTAATTGATACAGAACCTTTACTTCACATAGAGGTTCTTTAAACTTTTAGAAAAATGTTTTTTTCCCAACAACCATTCACGAAAAGTTTCTTTAGGGAACCAAAATGGCTCTTTTCATGGCATTACTCCAAAGAATCCTTTTAGGCATCTTTATTTGGAAGAGTGTAGGTAGAAAAGTTTCAGACCTTGTTCTGATGTTCAGTAATCACATAGCCTCACTCTTGTGGGCGTTATGGGAATATATTGTCCACCACGCCATGCTTCCGATGACATCCCCTGCTTTTCACTGTGTGAGTTCCTTATTTCACATTCCTTATACAGTTAGTTCCACATTCAGTAAGAAACCGTGGTTGAACACTGATCCTAGTGTAATATGACAGCCTTTTGTACAGATAGAGGCATGTTCCTGTATGTAGTGTTCTTTCTTGTGCAAAATGGAAATGGAGAGGAGTGTACTCAGGTATGCTTCACTATATTATTTAATTACAGATCTGTAGAGATGTGTGATGCTATGGTCACTGTGTCTTGTCTGTTAATGAACATTGTGCTTTATGTTTATTTAACAAATATGTAATGTACTCACATATTAGTGTCAGTAAACATGACTGGTAATTGTTTTATGAATTTGACTAACATAGATCAGAAAGGATGGACATTACACGTGTGGCGGAAGGAATCTCACCTGCATACCTCCCAGTATTCCTTCCTCTGTGGAGATGCTGGACTTCAGTTTTAATTTCTTGCCCACCTTGCGGAGGACTGTATTCCCTCAGCTGTATAATCTGAAACTTCTAGATCTCACAAGGTAAGTGAATTTCATTTGTGTGATCTATGACAGACATTCTTTCCTCCTACTCTTAATGGGCTTAATCTGTTTGTGTGTTGGTCCTTCAGATGTCATATCCATCATATTACTGACGATGCTTTCCACAATGTGAAGAATGTGGCCACTCTAATTCTCACTGGAAACCCTGTCTCATATATAGGACCTGATGGATTAAACTCATTACGTAAACTACAAAGATTAGTTCTTGTGGACACTGGCCTGTCATCTTTAAATGTCCAGTTCAACAATCTCACCGGGCTTCAAGAACTAAACATTGGGACTAACAACATTCAGTCCATGGCTCTTCCACCTTTCATGATAAAGTTCAGGGACTTCAGTTCACTGAATCTTCATGCTAATAACATATCCATCTTAAGAGTAGATGACACTGATGTTCTACGACGGATGAGGGGGAATATCACATTAATCCTCTCACGGAACCCGATATTATACATAGAACCAGGAACATTTCAGAACCTTCACCTCAGAGAGCTGAACATACGGAGTGCCTTCGTTTCACTTGATGCACAAAGGGATGGTCTAAAAGGACTCGGTGGTCTTAATGTTGGCAAACTCATTATTGGAAGCTACAGAGAGCATCATTCAAATACTAAAGACATTAATGACCTTGATGGTCTCTGCTTAATCAATTTTGAAGAGGTTTACTTTTTCCAAAACAAATGGTTAGATTTAAGCAGCCATGTGTTTCGCTGTATGGTCAATGCAACAAAAATCACTCTGAAACAAGGCCATGTAAGAGTCATAGAACCTGTCCCATTTCGTCGGCTTAAAGAACTTCACATAGATAAAAATCGTTTAGAGGAAATACCCCAACTTTCAAACATACAGTCCTTAGAAAAACTTGTTGTTGTTAACAACAATCAAGTATTGTTTAGAGGTCTCAGAAATATGCCCAGTCTCCGGCATGTAGATCTGAGTAGAAACCAAATGTCACTGGGATCCTGCTGTTTCCGGTATTTCAGTGACACACCGAACATTCGCCACCTTAATCTGAGTCTGAATGCAAATATAATGTTCCTTGCAAAACCATTTTCTGGTCTTGACTTGCTTGAGGTATTAGATTTTCATCACACAGAGATAGGTGTAGTGGGGCAGTTTGGACTTTTACAGAATATGAAGAACTTAAAATATTTAGACCTTTCATATACAAGTAATACTTTTAGCAGTACTTCGTCTTTTTCTGGTCTTACTAGTCTTAAAGTTCTGAAAATAGCAGGCAATGCTTTCCAAGAGGAAACACTGGGATATTTATTTGAAAATCTTATCGTTTTGGAAGTTCTTGACATGTCAAACTGTGGCATTGATCGATTAGTCTGGAGAGATTTCAGAGACCTCCAGAGACTACAGCATTTACTTCTAAGTCAAAACAGATTAACAGCTTTGGATTTTTTGGCACAGGCAAATCTACCGAGCCTAAAACAGCTTGCTTTAGACCAAAACAGTATCTCAAGTATTCCACAAAATACTCTCCAAAATCTACCAAAAAATCTCTCTGTTTTTGATTTATCATTTAATCCAATCATCTGCCTCTGCACCCAAAGATATTTAATTCAGTGGATCATCAAACATCAGAAAATGTTTCCTAAACCTCATAATGTTTTATGCAAAACATTACAAACAGACTCAAAAATGAGGGCCATTGAGTTTGACATTGAAAGTTGCATACATGCACCAATACGTACTCTTGTTTTGTCCATATGTGCTGTACTTCTGTTTGTGCTGGCATCAGTTTTGGTCTATAGGTTCCAGTTTTACCTGCGGTACGGGTGCGTCCTGCTAAGAGGCTACAGAGCCTCCAGACAGCAAGAATGTTCCTATGATGCATTTGTAATCTACTCCAGCAAAGATGAATCCTGGGTAATGGATGAACTGGTGGAAAATCTGGAAAATGGGATCCCACCCATCCATCTGTGCCTCCACGTGCGGGACTTTGAAGCAGGCAAGACCATCACCTCCAACATCATAGACGAGGGCATCATGGGCAGTCGTAAAATTATAGTGGTCATATCTAAACACTTCATTGAGAGCTCTTGGTGCCGATTCGAGTTTGAGGTGGCTCAGTCCTGGCTGGTGACACAAGGCAACGCCAACATCATCATCATTATTCTGGAAGATGTGGAGGAGGAGAAGACCAAGAAAGTGTTCGGACTCCATAAGCACCTGAAAAAGAACACTTACCTGAAGTGGAGCGGGAACCCCATCAGTAACATGAGGTTCTGGATTCGGCTCAGAAAAGCTGTAATCTCTTAAAATGTTTCTGTCTGAGGTGCCAAAATATTTGTATAATTACATATTTTTTTCATGCATTTGTTTACTAGGATGCTATTTATACTGCTTGTGACCCGAGGGCTACCTGATTCCAAATTGTGACCCGAGGGCTACCTGATTCGATTATTATTCGGTAACCAACCCAAAGAATTACCTAAATAAGGCACGCAGAGACGTTAAGAGGCTGGTATATTAACAGGTTTATTAAGGATAGAAAATTTGACAGCTGCACACATCATAGCGATCAGACCCACTTCTAAAATCACATCACCCTAGCACAATCTGGGCCTCGATGGGTTATTAATTACTAATGGTAAAATAACCACGCATAAAAAAAAGGAAGGAACCACAATACCAGCCTAGGTTCAACCCCCCATACTAAATTACACACTGTGATTAAATAAAATCAGTAGACAATGAAAAGAGATTACATAAATATACTTCCAGTCACCCACACTAATCAAATCAAAAATAAACCAAACGTGACACAGCAACCTTCAATATAGGTGGGACAGAAACCCGGCTTAAATGAGCTGAATATCCTCTACCTTTCAGCGTGCGCCTCCTAACCGTCCTTCCTAAATTAAAAAGGCACCAGATTAACCAGGGGTAAAATATATTAGGGGCTGCCCTGGGTCAAAAAGCCTCCCAATAATATACTAAAATATTCCTTTATTAACTATTTAAAAATGATGTAATGCAGAGGTATTAAAAAAGGGGAAGAAGAAAAAGCAGTGGCTATTGTTGCTGACCGTACAGACCGGTTAACTGTAGCAGGTGGAATGCACAGCGCAACTTCACTTTGTAGTACTTCAGATATCCCCAGGGGCTCACACAATATCTGTCACGCCACACTGCTGATTCAGAAAGCCCCCCACTCTCCCTGTGTAAATGTGGGCTTCTCGCACACACACGGCGCCAGCAGGCTCAGTCACGTTCCTATGGTCTTCCCCAAAAGTTTAACATGCACATTAGCAACATACAGCTTCACGGATCTTCCCGACGCCGAGCTCAGATTTGCCCCCACGAGATCAAACGATACTTCGTTCTCCCTGCGCGAGACTATATAGCGGGTGAAGCCGAGATCAATCAAAACACCAGTGTCAAAATAAAAGCCCCCTCTATGCTTCTACCCATCACATCCACCCCTACTTTGAAATGTCACCGTCCCGGTGACAAACAAACCACAAGGGTTACCATGGTCTAAAGAAACACTGGACTGTATTAAGACTGGGCTGAGCTGTAGCCCCTACCTCCTCATGCTGGAAGGTGACTGATCGTGGGAGGTTATACAAATTCGAATGCTGGCCGGCCGTTTTCCGGGCTGAACGTCGTACTGGCACTGATGCCACTGACGGGGATAACTCAGGCTCTGGTGGGACAAGGTTTCCTACTGGCTCTATGTTCAGGTCTAACTCTGGAACAGCCTCTTGCCTCACCATCCACTGGCCAAAAATTGAATCCTCTTCACTACTACTTTCTGTAGAATGCTCCTCCACTGATTCAACCCTACTCGAGTGTTCTCTCTGTGAAGCCACTGGGGATGTAACTTGTCCCGGGACCACTCGTAATTCAGACCGGTGCAGGTTTCTGGTAGGACCTAGACCGTCTACTTGCCTAATGGTGTAAACTCTGCCACCTCCATCCAGGCACTTCACCACTTCATACGGCGTACTATCCCAGATGTCTTGAATCTTATTCCGACCTTGAAGGTGATTCCTTCTATAGACTATAGTACCATAAGGAAGCACAGGGGCAATCCCCTTTAATGAGGTCGGTACTTGCCGCCTGGTGGCCGCTGTTAGTTGCCGCTGTGCACTTGCATAAGCAAACCGTAGGAACTCTTGCTGCTCTTGCACCCAATCTCCTACCATACCCTCCACAATTTCTTCTTCCGCAACGCCCAGCAGTGCGTCAATGAGTAGTTGAGGTTTCCTCCCAAACATCAATTCGTATGGGGTGTGGCCTGTTGACTGATGCACAGTGGTGTTATATGCAAACAATAACTGGGGTAACTGTTGTGGCCATCTTCGTTTTTTCTCCACGGGCAAGGTTCTCAGTAAATCATGCATAGTGCGGTTAAACCTTTCGCACTGCCCATTACCTTCAGGGTGGTATGGTGTTGTTCGACTTTTCTGTATCCCATACAATTTACATAATGCTTTTAGCATCTCACCTTCAAAGCACCGGCCTTGATCCGAGTGTATTCGTTGCGGCACCCCATACACATAAAACCACTTCTCGATCAGGGTACGTACCACAGTGTTGGCTTTTTGGTCAGAAGTAGGGAATGCCTGTGTGAATTTTGAAAAAACATCTGTCACCACCAGTACATTCTCTCGACCATCGCTGGCCTTCTCAAGCAAAGTGAAATCTATAGCAAGGATTTCCAGAGGTTTAGAGGCAGACAAATGCCCTGGAAAAGTTCGCACCTTTGGAAACTTAGCTTTAGCTACTACACAACGGGCACACTGCTGACACCACCGTTCGATGTCCTTCCCCATCTGGGGCCAATAGCACCTCTGCCGCACTAGGTATGCTGTTCGTTCACACCCCTGATGGCCATGGTCGTCATGAAGAGCAGTTAATACTTCGGCCTGTAATGTCTCTGGTAACAGCAACTGCAAAAACTCCTTGTACTCCCCTGGCCCATGAGTCAGGCGGTAGAGCACCCCACCTCTCTCTCTTATCCGTTTCCAGTGCTTGACCAGTCCCAGTACAGGTTTCTTTTCCATTGCTCGCTCTTCAGAAGAAGGGGGTCGGCCCCGCCCCCAATACACTAGAAAAGCTCCTATTGTTGGATCCGCTGATTGGAGGGCTACAAGATCTACTTTTCGACGTATAGGAAGGGCGTCTATAGTAGCCAAGGACCCAACACACGGAGGCCCACCAGACAAATTTGGACCAATGGGTGGAACAGAGAACCCAGGAGCAAGGTCTTCAATATAAGAAGGTGCAGGTAAGTCAGGTTGTCGGGACAAAGCATCAGCAGCTCTATTGGTGCTTCCAGGTCGATACTTAATGTCAAAATTAAAAAGAGCCAACTGTGAGGCCCAGCGCTGCTCAACTGCACCCAACTTGGCAGTCTGGAGATAGCTCAGAGGGTTATTATCGGTTAGCACTGTAAACTTGGCCCCCAATAAGTATTCTCTGAATTTCTCAGTAATGGCCCATTTCAACCCCAAAAGCTCCAATTTCATGGAACTGTAATTAGACATATTTCTCTCTGTAGGATGCAACCCCCTGCTTGCGTATGCTACTGGACGTGGTTTTCCTTCTTGTTCCTGTGACAACACAGCCCCCAGACCCGTATGACTTGCATCTACTTCCAAGATAAAAGGCTTGGCAAAATCTGCATATGCCAAAACAGGTGCAGTTACCAACTTGTCTTTGAGTAGGCGAAATGCCTCCTCACATTCGTCACTCCAATGCCCATCTAGTAGGCTCAGTCTGGGTCTCGACTTAGCTCCTTGAAGGGTGGCCACTAATTTATGAAGCGGCGCAGCATATCTAGCAAATTGAGGGACAAATCGCCGGTAGTAAGAAGCGAACCCAAGAAAAGATCGAAGTTCCTTCACCGTGGTTGGACGCTGCCATTCTGACACCGCGGTAATCTTATCAGGGTCAGTCGCTACCCCCGAGGCAGAGATCACATGTCCAAGGTAATGGACTTCATCCTGAAAGAAATGACATTTCTCAAGTTTTAGTTTCAAGTTGTGCTGTTGTAATCTTCCCAAAACCATCTCCAAACGCTGTAAGTGGGACTCAAAAGAGGAGGAAAAGACCACAATGTCATCCAGGTACAGTAACAAAGACTGAAAGCGTTCATCTCCAAAAATACGTTCCATGAGTCGCTGAAAGGTACTGGGCGCATTACAGAGGCCAAAAGGCATTCGATTGAACTCAAAAAGGCCGAAAGGAGTGCAGAATGCTGTTTTTGGCTTGTCCTTTTCTGCCATAAGGACTTGATTGTATCCACTAGTCAGATCCAAGGTCGAGAACAATCGAGCACCCGCCAAAGCATCCAAAGATTCCTCAATCCTTGGTAATGGGTAAGCATCCTTTCTAGTCTTTGTATTCAACTGCCTGTAGTCAACACATAACCGTAGAGTGCCATCCTTTTTCTGGACCACAACAATTGGAGAGGAATAGGGACTACAGCTCACCCGCACCACTTCCCTCTCTAAAAGCTCTTGAATATGTGCCTTAACTTGCTCATACTGGGAAGGTGGAAGCCTGCGATAACGTTGACGAACTGGTGTATCATCAATCAATGGAATTTCGTGTTGTACTAAGCTGGTACACCCTAGATCACCTTCAGTTTGGCTAAAGACCCCACTATACCGTTGGAGCAACTCTTTCCCTTTTTGCCCCTGAGCTAATGACAAGGTAGGCCAAGAAAGATTAGACAGATCTAGTGGCTGACCCTCAACCTGTAGTGCCTGTATAATGGCAACACTCCCCTGATCTTCAACCCTCTCCTCCAAAATCACCACCGGGTTTTTGGTTTGTAGCGCTACCAAAAATAGACTTCCCAACACAGTACGGGGTGGTAGCCACACATCTCTGGTCTCCACATTAACTACCGGCACCCAAGTCTGGCCTCTACTAAAAGAAAGATAGGCTCTAGAAAGTAAAATGCCAGGTGGTAGCTTACTGTTCCCAGGCTCCAGCAATACTGACTGTAGTGATGACCCCACATGCTGATTGCCAATAGCTTCCACCAATTGAACTGAGCCTGCTGGAATGCGGATGGCCATACGTCCTGCTACCTTCACTGGGCCCAGGCAACCACTCAAAGGCAGGCAATCTAACTGATGGCATTCTTTGAAAGCCTGCTTCCAAACATACCCCACCGACTGCAAAGGAGGGGCCTGAAAAAGAGTCGAGCCATGTTGTTCAAACAATTCACGGTAACACTGGCCGATAACATTCATGCCCAATAATCCCGGGACCCTAGACTTTTGAATTTTACTATGGGGATCAACAGGATCTCTAATAACCAAAACACCCATTGCCGCCAAGGTCCTACCTAATACTTGCATATCCAACTCCAAGTAGCCAATATAGGGAACTTCCAAACCATTAGCTGCCCTAAGTTGAAGCCAGCGACATTGCTGTAAGGGTCTAAAAACAGACTGAAAATGTTGATTAAAAAATGTTTCAGTAACAGTAGTAACCATAGAGCCTGTATCTAGTAAGCAAGGAACAGAAACCCCTCCCATGCATACATCAATAACAGGACAAACTCCCATTAATCTAGATAATGGGCTAGAGGGCAAAGTGGAGCCTTCAATATGCCTAGCTGGCGGTTGGCCCTCCCCACCAGCCGGTATTAGTTTTCCTGCGGCTTGAACGGAATACCCGCGCTCCTCGATCCCCCACTATCTGGAAACCTACCCCCCCTAGATACTGGGTTAGATCCTCTACCTTCCCGACAAAACCTTGCAATATGGCCTGGTTGCTTACAACGAACACAAATAGGCCTACCAAAAGAATCATATGGATAAGATGGAGCAGTTTGACCCAAGGAAGCCCCCTGTGTAGAAGGTGACTTATTACCCAAAGACAAATGTGTCAACAACATATCCAGTTGAGCTTGCTGCTTTTTCAAACACTCCTTCAATTCAGCTAATTCATTACTAGGTTGAGCCGTTACTGCTTGGCTGGCAGCCCTATACTCACCTACTACCTCAAGTTGAGTATCACAGGAGTATGCGCGGGTCCTTGCCAATCCCCCATGCTCACCTTCTTCTACCCAACGAATAGCATCACTGCGTATAGTTAAAAAGGGAACATTAGGGTTAAGCCTCACTGTACGTTTTAACTCCCGCCGTAACATGCTATCCCGGACGTACTCAATGAATTGATCCCGTACCAAATGATCGCCATTTGCAATGGGCCTAGGGCTTTGGCGTTTAATAATCTCCATTAGGGATAAAAGAGAATGCGAATATTCTCGCAAAGACTCCCCTTCTAACTGTCGACGGTGGAAAAATTGCTTTTGTAATCCAATATAAGATTTAGAACAGCCATAAATATCAACCAGAATGGTGAGAATTTTCTCTGGATCATTTCTTTCACTCGCTGGGCGAAATTTAATCTCCGTTTTAGCTTCCCCATCTAAATGATCGTATATAAATAAGGCTTGCTCACGTGGCGACATGTGACGACCTTCCAAAGACCTGCGCACCTCCTCAACCCAATCTTCTACTGAGGGCATATCTGCAGATTTGCCAGAAAACCTAGGACATTTTCTCTCTCTTGGAATGTAGATATACCGCTCAAACCTATTTTGGCTAACCTCTGCTCGCATACTGGCTTGTGTCTCCTCCCCATTACTGGTGCTAGCACCCACATTAACACCTTCAGTAGCTTTCAATCTATCATTTTCAGCTTGCAACTGCTGCACACGTTCGTTCAAAGCCCTTAGTTGTTCTTCCATATCAGAATTAGGCAGAGACATGTCGCCCAAAAAAAAACACACCAAAAGGAGTCAATGTACTTAAGACAAAAGAAAGAAAAAAGAAAAAATGGTTTCCAGCGTCACGAGGAGCGGTCAGGTCTGCAGTCTTCCTTGATAGCGGCTTCCTTTCTGGCAGCTTCCCAGACGACCCGGTCCGTGGTCCCACTGGATCTGCTAACAAATAACCACTGCTTTTCTTCCACCCTTTTTGTTTTCTTCTCTGCCAAAAATCACCCTATATGCACCGCTACCCTATCAAATATTAAATATCCCCAAACAAATCGGTTAATATATGCTCGGAAAAGCTACACCAGCACTCTAATCCTGCCGACTACGCCAAATTGTGACCCGAGGGCTACCTGATTCCAAATTGTGACCCGAGGGCTACCTGATTCGATTATTATTCGGTAACCAACCCAAAGAATTACCTAAATAAGGCACGCAGAGACGTTAAGAGGCTGGTATATTAACAGGTTTATTAAGGATAGAAAATTTGACAGCTGCACACATCATAGCGATCAGACCCACATCTAAAATCACATCACCCTAGCACAATCTGGGCCTCGATGGGTTATTAATTACTAATGGTAAAATAACCACGCATAAAAAAAAGGAAGGAACCACAATACCAGCCTAGGTTCAACCCCCCATACTAAATTACACACTGTGATTAAATAAAATCAGTAGACAATGAAAAGAGATTACATAAATATACTTCCAGTCACCCACACTAATCAAATCAAAAATAAACCAAACGTGACACAGCAACCTTCAATATAGGTGGGACAGAAACCCGGCTTAAATGAGCTGAATATCCTCTACCTTTCAGCGTGCGCCTCCTAACCGTCCTTCCTAAATTAAAAAGGCACCAGATTAACCAGGGGTAAAATATATTAGGGGCTGCCCTGGGTCAAAAAGCCTCCCAATAATATACTAAAATATTCCTTTATTAACTATTTAAAAATGATGTAATGCAGAGGTATTAAAAAAGGGGAAGAAGAAAAAGCAGTGGCTATTGTTGCTGACCGTACAGACCGGTTAACTGTAGCAGGTGGAATGCACAGCGCAACTTCACTTTGTAGTACTTCAGATATCCCCAGGGGCTCACACAATATCTGTCACGCCACACTGCTGATTCAGAAAGCCCCCCACTCTCCCTGTGTAAATGTGGGCTTCTCGCACACACACGGCGCCAGCAGGCTCAGTCACGTTCCTATGGTCTTCCCCAAAAGTTTAACATGCACATTAGCAACATACAGCTTCACGGATCTTCCCGACGCCGAGCTCAGATTTGCCCCCACGAGATCAAACGATACTTCGTTCTCCCTGCGCGAGACTATATAGCGGGTGAAGCCGAGATCAATCAAAACACCAGTGTCAAAATAAAAGCCCCCTCTATGCTTCTACCCATCACATGCTCTTCATCTTGAGATATGGACATACTGATCAAATGAAGTACTGCTGATCCTGATAAGCAGTGGTGGAAGGCAGTGACCTAATGGATCTACTGCACTTTGTACTTTCAGCAGGTTGTTTAATGATCTGTAGTTTGTTTAGTAGTATTGCTTTGTAAACAATAATATTTAGCAGTATCTTTCTCAGTACTGGAAAAATGACTTAAATATTTCAGTTAAAGTATTAATCTCTGTTGAGGCAGCACTGCAATACAACTGGAGGTAATTCTCCTGATCTGCACAAAGGCCTCTTGATGGATTTTAACAACCTAAGACAGCTGAATTCACAGAGACTTTTATATATATATATATATATATATATATATATATATATATATATATATATATATATATATATATATATATTTATATATATATAATCACAGACATTTGTATAGCAGTCACAGTCTCAGTTTCATAATTGTAACAACCCTTATAAATAATAAAGTCCCCTGAAGGAAGTCTCTGTGAATTCAGCTGTCTTAGGTTGTTAAAATCCATCTAGAGGCCTTTGTGCAGATCAGGAGAATTACCTCCAGTTGTATTGCAGTGCTGTATCAACAGAGATTAATATATATATATATATATATATATATATATATATATATATATATATATATGATACAAAAAGACAGAGCCACAATACAGACAGCCCCCCACACCAACCAGCTGCCACTGTTGCTGGAGAAGCCTGTTGAGAAAATTCATAATTTTGTTCATTTTTAACAAATCTATCATTCAGCTATGTATTCAAAGATCTGACACAGTCATTCTTTCTAAGAGAAAAGTTCCATGTAGTTTTTTCCAGCTCTTAAACAGTCTGGAATTTCTTACGTTCCCAATTTTGCTGCATTACCGTTACATTTTTAGCATGAAAACCATGTTTACTTCTCTTTTCATCACTACTAGTCAGTTACCCTTATATGGAACTGTGGTATGTTTTTCTCTTCCACCCTCCAAACCCTCAGTCTGAGCCAAAGTCACTTTTCGTCATCTGCCACACCTCTCCAGTCCCACCCCCCCCACAACAAGGCATACTGGTTTATCATAGAGTTCACTCATTGCTCACATTCCCCCATATAAGGCTGTGACACAACAGTTTCATTGAAACTAGACGGCACACAGAGACCTTGCCTGTGGCTTTGCTCTGCGGGAGCAGCAGAATGTCTCGCCGCAGTAGTGTGGCTGACCAGAGCCGGTCCGGCACAATGGGGAAGTCTCAGAGAAGTGATTCATATGGCAGGTACAGCAGCCCAAGACCCAGCAGCCGGGATGTTCAGCGGAATGTCCTGTGTGACTTCTGCCTGACCAAGAAAATGAAGGCTGTGAAGTCCTGTCTAACATGCCTGACCTCGTTCTGTGAGACCCACCTGCAGGCCCACTACGAATACCCGGCACTGATGAAGCATAAGCTGGTCACAGCAACGGGGCAGCTGAGGGAGAAGATCTGCGCTGAACATGACAAACTGCTGGAGGTCTTCTGCCGCTCCGACCAGACCTGTGTTTGTGTTCTGTGTATCATGGAAGAACACAAGAAACACAACATTGTCTCTGCTGCAGCTGAGAGGACAGAGAAGCAGGTGAGAGATGTTTTTAACTCATTTCCATACAACCTTCCTGTACATGAGGTAGTAAAACATTCATTATGTTCCCTACAATAGGCACAATCTTAAAGGGCTCATATCCTACATTTTTCTTGTATTTTATCTTTTTTCTCTGAGCTTTACTTATAATGTTTGTGTGGCTTTACATGCCAAAAACAGCCTTTTTTTCCAACCTGCCATTAACCCTAAGAATGCAAACAGACTCAACATTATTTTTGCTACTGTGCCCTTAGGACTGATGTATGTAAATGAGCCCTGTTCTGATTGACTGGCCTATATTGTACCTCATTCAAACACTCATTGTAATTCCAATATGAGTAGATGGAGCTGAATTGCTATAGGCTGAATCGGTGGTTGTGTAATGTAAATGTATTGTTTTCTGTGACATCACAAAAACACTGAATTCAAAATGGTTTCTGCAGCTTAGTTTTCATATGGGGGCTGTACAGACTGTATTTCAACAGTATTTATACACTACATCAAGGTCCTTTCTTTCACAAAAATTAAAAAAATGTAGTTTTCCAAGATATGGCCCCTTTAAAGATGTAGGTGTAACTGCACTGTGGAGTGGAAAAGTAATCATATAGTATTTAATATATAGTATTTAATATTGTAGTAATGGCTTCCTCAACCTTATATAGATGGCTAGTTCAGTGAAAAATGAAAAGTTCACAATTGTCCTCTCACCCCAAATGTAGTCTATACACAAAGACACGTATAGTGTCCAAAGTCTGCTTCATCAGTTTTGCACTGCAGCTTTGTGGCTAATGTAACTGACAAGTAAAGCAAATTTATAGCAATAGTTAGCAGTATGTAAACTTGCAGGCTTAAATCACAGCAGACTCAAAATGTACAAGAGTAGCACAAAATTCAGGCATCAAGATGGCTGGTACTACTAATTAGCTGTGTAACGTAATTGTGTCCACCTTTGTATAAAACAGTATGTGTACAGTATCAGAAAACACAAAGTCTTTTTGAGATTATCAGCCTATTAGTTGACCTTATCTGAGCCATGCATGTCCAGTACTATTTCAAACAAGACATGTTTCTTTGGTTATTTGTCTCTATATCTGCTTCTACCTCCTTATAAATTAATATAGTGCATAGCTTTGACAGGGAACTACACAGATTCTTGTACTTCTAAAAATTCTAATTTAAATTTAGAACTAAAAAGCAATTCCACTGCTTTCTCAGCATTTCTGCATGCTTTCTGCATTCAGTTGTTTCTGATGTAAACAAAGCCGTTTAGGGTGGTTTGATGTGAAATGGTGCATCACAGAAAAATTTGAGAGTTAGAATTCTCAATAGTGATGATAGAAACCAGGGGTCAAAAATAGCCATTTTTTTTTAACTACATAAACCAACATGAACCTACACGTCTCCTTGGTTGTAATATGGTCACACCTTATTTAGATGGTTCTCTATAGTTGATCTACAGATACTCATATTATTATATTATTACAAACTATCTGGTGATACTCAATTGATTATCAACAACATTAAGGTTACGGTTAGGCTTAGGAGTAGGTGTAGGTTTTGCCTTGAGGTTAAGGTTAGGGTTAAGTTTAGGCTTAGGGACAGTTTGAATAGAATTGTTCACATGCGATTTCAAATTCAGTTGCATCTAATAGATATTTAGTTGAGTGTTTGTTAAAGAGAGTTTGAGCATTTATAAAGCATCTAGAGTGGATCATCAAAATAAAGCATTACTGTAATATGTAAGGCTGCTGATGATAAAGCTTTTTTGCTTACTGCTTTGCCTAACAACACCCTACATGTCTCTCCACCATGAAAGGATTTTAAAAAATGTTGAAACATCATCGTAATGATCCCAAAGCTATTGTAAAACAGTGACTCGGGCATTTGTAACAATTTCATGTAATAGCTTTGTGTGATGTAGCGTTTAGAGGCATTACCCTCTTCAAACTCTTCAATGGCACATTTCACATCAAACTACTCTGAATGATCTTGTTTACAGCTTAATGATTTAATTATGCAGACATTTTTAAAAATGTGTAGAATCCCCTTTTAAAGTGAAAGTTAACAACCAGACACGAGTGTGTGATGATTTACAGATGTTTGCATGACACTACACTGTGGTTATCCCCTGCGAAACTAAAGAAGCAAACTTCAGACATTAAATACGTCATCAGCATTTGGGCTAAGGGGTGATTTTTTTTTTGCTGAACTATCACTTCAAGCATTTGATGCGGTTCACTCCTGCAGAAACAGCTCGGGGCTAAGCTGATGGCCTCTCAGCAGATGATTGATGAGAGAGTGAAGAAGTGGCAGGATCTGAGGCAGGCGGCAGAGTCTCTAAAGGTGGGGCCTGAATGGTTAGAGAAAAGTGGACACCCCATACTTCTTTTTTTTTTTTTACTCTTCTCTGCCATAATGTCCATACAGCTCATGTAAGCTCAGACGGACGGTCCTCTGCTGTTTTTCCACAGCACTCATCCCAGAATGTGCTGGAGGAGAATGAGAGGATCTTCACTGAACTGATGCGAGCACTGGAGAGGAGATACATAGACGTGAAGGAGATGATTAGAGCTCAGGAGGCAGCTCTGATGACCCAGTCAGTGAGACACCTGGACCGAATGGAGGAGGAGATCACTCTTCTGAGGATGAAGCACAACGATCTGGAGAAGCTGTCACACTCTGATGATCATATCCATTTCCTGCAGGTAGATGGCATAAAAAGTCCCCTGAAAAAACAAACTGTAACTGAGACTTTTAGAGAAAATGATGTGTATAGTAATGCTTTTGTATGAAATTCTCATGAAATATAATTTGATTGAATCAATAATGAAAATGATTTTGTAACATAACTAATGAAACATATACATAGTATGATTACATGTTAATTATGACTTTTCTACTGTGAATTATGAATTGTCTACTCTGGCCACAGAGCTGGCAGTCTCTTTCTGCACCCTCCGGATATGAAGACTTGTCCAAAGTGACACTGGCCCAGCAGCACTCTTTTGAAAAAGCAAAGAAAGCCATCTCAGAGCTTAAAGTGCAGTTAGAGGATGTAAGTAAGGATGAACTGAGCAAGATCTCATCTGCAGGTCAGTAAAGTGTAGTATATATTGTTCTATATATAATATATATTGTTATCAGTTGATTGGGCTTACCTCATTTCCTGTTTTTGAGACTTTGCATTGTCTTTCCAGTAAGGGACGTTCAAATTCTGCATGCTCTGGAGCCAAAAACAAGAGAAGACTTTTTACAGTGTAAGTTACTGTTTTCACCACATCGCCATCACAATTCAGTCACCAGGCTGACCAAAGACTACACTTTCATTCCTCGGTATAGTAACCAAAGAATGAGATCTTAAAACCTCAAGGGCCTGTTTATTGTGCACACTGTATGAAAGGTGAGCGAAGCTGCAGTTCCAGTTTGCGGAACAGGTTTACAAGCAAAATTTTCCATTCTGCAGGAAGATCTCAGCGCAATAAAGCTGTCACTCATCCAGCCGACAGAAGTGAAAACATGGCCTACTGAGTATGCGAAAAACCTCAGCAGTGATACAAAAGCATTATTGTTGCATCCATTTAGACCTCATCCACATGAGTGTCTGTATCTGGTTTTTCAGCATACACACTGATTGATGTCATTTGCCACGACAACAAATCCAAGGTTATTTGATTTAACATATTTGAAACAAAGTCAAACCGTCTGGTATTGCACATGTCCAGGCAATATACTACTGGATAGAAGTCAAGTTTACTTGCAGCTCATATTACGTTTCAGTAAATCAAATTCTGAACACTCAAGACAAGACATGTTGTAAGACCACAGAAGAACCACTTTTGGTTCTCATCGATGGCTGTTTAAGGGAACATTTTTGTGAATGACTTCCCTATAAACCCCAAAAAAACATTACTATTGGTCTCCAATGCAAGCCATTAAGCCAATTCTCATTAGAAAGAAAAAACATTAGGTTTTAATCCTAATGATTTCTTATGGTCCTTTTTCATCAGAGTTGGTCATGTGAGGAACCTTTTCAAAGGTTAAAAATCTTTGTAATATAATGTAAAGGTTTAATACCAATGAATGTTTTAGCTAAAACCATACAGCCAAGCCAAGAATGATTAAGGAACCCCTTTTTTAAAGTGTTGAAAAGCTCAGTCTCAAACTTCTGATGCAAACGTCTGAAAACAATTATAGAATCATTAATTCACAAGGAAATTTCTTTATACTACTTTATCAAAAAAATTGTAGACACCTGCTCATCTAATACTGCATGCTTTCTGCAGTCAGTTGCTTGTGATGTAAACAAAGCCGTTTAGGGTGGTTTGATGTGAAATGGTGCATCACAGAAAAATTTGAGAGTTAGAATTCTCAATAGTGATGATAGAAACCAGGGGTCAAAAATAGCCATTTTTTTACTACATAAACCAACATGAACCTACACGTCTCCTTGGTTGTAATATGGTCACACCTTATTTAGATGGTTCTCTATAGTTGATCTACAGATACTCATATTATTATATTATAACAAACTATCTAGTGATACTCAATTGATTATCAACAACATTAAGGTTACGGTTAGGCTTAGGAGTAGGTGTAGGTTTTGCCTTGAGGTTAAGGTTAGGGTTAAGTTTAGGCTTAGGGACAGTTTGAATAGAATTGTTCACATGCGATTTCAAATTCAGTTGCATCTAATAGATATTTAGTTGAGTGTTTGTTAAAGAGAGTTTGAGCATTTATAAAGCATCTAGAGTGGATCATCAAAATAAAGCATTACTGTAATATGTAAGGCTGCTGATGATAAAGCTTTTTTGCTTACTGCTTTGCCTAACAACACCCTACATGTCTCTCCACCACGAAAGGATTTTTAAAAATGTTGAAACATCATCATAATGATCCCAAAGCTATTGTAAAACAGTGACTCGAAGCATTTGTAACAATTTCATCTAATAGATATATAATATTTCTTCTGAAAGGGAATTAATAGAGAGTTTCCACAGTAACAGCCTCTACTCTACTGAGAAGGCTTTACTATGGATGTTGGAACGTTGCTGGGAGGATTTGACTGTATTCAGAGCACTAATGAGGTCAGCTACCGATCTTAGATGATTATTTCTGGATCGGAAACACTCATGATTCATCCCAAAGGACTTGGATGGTGCTCTGTCACTCTAGAGAACACAATTCCACTGGTCAACAGCCCAGTGTTGGGGGCTTTATACCCCTCTAGTCTACACTTGACATTGGGCATGGTGGTCTTAGTGTCACGTGCAGCTTCTTGAGACCATTCCATTCTGAGTGCTTTTCTATGTAGTAAGTGCTTTTCTTGTGGGTGAAATTGAACTCTTCTCTCAGAGTTCACCTTAAAAAAGATTTTTTTAAACACATTTTCTTCTTACCACAAAAGAAGCTAATCAGTAAAGACATCATTTTGGTGTTCAAAGTTTGCATCTTACATTTTGCCCTGGTCCTACCAGGCTAATATAACAGGAGTCTATGTAAAAAAAAATTGGGTGACACAGACTTTTACTATTTGTTATATTAGCCTATTTTAGCCTTGTAGCTTCAGTACAAAACAAAAGAAGAAAACGTCTGACACAAAATACGTCTTGATTGATCAACTACACTGAGAGTAAGGAGAAAACTGTGTAAAGCTGATTTTTCTGTGAGTCATTCCTTTAAGTAGAGTCTAGATACTTTTGGACAAATAGTGCAAGTATCCAAGCACATTTCCATTAGAATGTATAAACTCTAATCACAGGTTGTTTTTATCTCGTTTTCTGTGCAGATTCCAGCCACCTTTCTCTGGATCCTTTAACAGTTCACCCTAACCTGCACCTCGCTGAGGGGAACACAGTGGTGCGCATGAGCAATGACCCCAAGAATTATCCTGACCACCCTGAGCGGTTTGACCACTGGCAGCAGGTGTTGTGCCAGGAGAGCTTGTCTGGCAACCGATACTACTGGGAGGTGAACTGGAGCGGTACAGAGATTGACATTGCTGTGACTTACAAGGCAGTTAGCAGGAAAGGCAACGACAACATCTGCAGCTTCGGATGGAACGATATATCTTGGAGCCTGTACTGCTCTGAGTCCAAGTACTCCTTCATGCACAACAACAAAAGCACCACTCTACCAGTGCCCACTTCATCCAGAATAGCAGTGTATATAGACCACAAGGCTGGAACACTGGCCTTTTACAGCGTGTCAGACAAAATGACTCTTCTCCACAGGGTGAACACCTCATTCACTCAGCCACTCTACGCAGGGTTTGGAGTCTGGGGTTTTGGAACTACTGTAAAGATATTATAAAAGAATCACATACATTCTTAACAGTAATGGTTCCTATATGGCTTTTTGACTTTTTTTTTTTTACTTTAGGTTTTAGAAAAAAAAATGTATAATGGTGTAGAGCCATTACATCATTGAGATTATTTATACTTTAAAAAGGCTCTTCACACTCCTACATCTCATTTCCATTAACAGTTCTTTAAAGAACTGTCCATTTACAGGTTAATTCAGAACTTTCATGGAATCATTCCATAAAAATCCTCTTGGTATGCCTATTTTTAAGAGTGTACGGTGTCTTTTTTTGGACCTTTCACAAATGGACATACAGTTGTATGCAAAGGTTTGGGCGCCCCTGGTTAAATTACATGCTCTAAGTAAAACAGGTCCACATCCTCTACTGGTAATACACTTCTGCACATGGTAATGCACAAATACTGTTTATTTGCTGAATTTAACATATTAGACAAACAACAAAACATACATTTTGCACAGGCCAAATTTTTCATTTATTTCTGGTATGTTAAACTCAGCAAATCAATTTGACATTGTGCATAGAATTGTGCAAAAGTGGCATATTTCAGTTTTTTTGTGTGTAGTTTTTTTATTTCAAAAATCAACAAAATGTGCAATTTGACAGGGGGTGTTCAAACTCTGCATATGACAGTCCTTATTTTTTTATTTTTTCAATTCTGTTGACGAAACTAATTGACAAAGTAAAAGGGAGAAATGACTAAATGGTTGCAGGCGATTGGTGCTACTACTGCACCAATCCACTAGGTGGAGCAATTCCATCTTTTTGTTACTAAACAGTAAACAAATAAATAAATAAATAAATAACTGACTGGCTTTCTGATTTGGTTTGTGTATTTTTTTAAATCCAAGTCAACAAATTGGTTGATTCTTCTTTCTAATTTTGGCCTTCAACATACACGGTCATTAAGGGATGGAAAAGAGAAGCATAAAGTCTGTCACTTTATTCAGCTTTAGCCAGCTACAAGCCACAGCGCTATGGTATAACATTCACAACATAAATAATAATAATAATACTACATTTAACATACTAACTAGTAGTTGCCTTGATATTGTCCAGAGGTGGTTCTATTGAACTTTGGACATCACTGATGAAAGACTTGCTTATGAATATAAACAATAATACATCTGAAATTGACTGAATGTTCAAAATCATGCTTATAAAAAGGCTTAATATTTCAACACATACCATTAATGAAACTCAAATATGTTAAGTTTACAGAATACCCCAACTGCTATATCTCCTTTCAAGTGCTTTTGGTAGACAGTACCACAGGTCAAAATCCTGTGGTCAGCAGTGCTGTGAGATTGAGCTGTCTTGATTAACTGTTTTTGTTCTTTAACAGCTGAGTGAAATCTTCAAGACAAAAAGGAGATCAAACCTTAGACACTTAATTGACAGAAATCCTGACTTAGTACTTTGCTGAGTAACAAAATATACACTCAGTGCTATATTTATTTTAACAATGTAAAATTACATAGAAAAAAAAAATCAGCCACCCAACTAAATAAGATGTTCCCACAAATTTAAAAACTATATTTTACTAAAGGTCTTAATGAGATGTATATAGTACAAAGGAAATAAGCACAAAGGAAATTTTTCTTACAAAATGTAGAGCTGTCAAAATGAACCTAGCTGCAAACGTATATTCCGGTGTACTTTCCTGTGATGTACAGAATCATATCTGGGAATGAAACTGCAGACATTGGTTCTTACGTCATACAAGTGAATGTGTGAAGCTTTTGAAGCAGATCTGTAACCTGGGCATTTCTTAACTGGACACAGTGACCAAATAACTCTGCACACAGACAGTACATTCAGACCATTTAAAACTATTTAACCTTAAGTTTAGCATTTCAAGTTCAGCCATGCTTAGAACTATGTCTCACATGTTTGTAGGAGCCAGTCTGAGTATAATTACACAGCCTCATTTTCTATGAATAGGAATATTGTTCATGGAGCGATCTGGTTGTGGGGATAACATCTCTACGTATACAACAAAACACAAAGACATTTTACATGAGAACTAAAACAGAAAATGCTGACTTTGCGAAACCACTCAAGTTGGTTCCTCAATTACATTAATTGCTTTGTATTTTGCTTTTTACAGCAAGTTGTTTACGTCCCTTTTCAGATCTGCAGAGATAACACAAAAGAATGCATCATAACAGCAATCCATCCCCTTTTCCTGTTTATATTCATAGTCCATTTGATACATGAGATTTATAACTAAATTAATTGTCATTGTCTACAAATTAGAAATACGGAGCGTCTTGTACACTCACTGGCCACCTTATTACATACCTGTCGTTGGTTAGTGTAGTGGTTAACACTTTTGCCTTCTACGCTGTAGACTGGGGTTCAATCCCCCACCAGGGCAGGCACCCTACACTATACCAATAAGAGTCCTTGGGCAAGAATCCTAACACCACCTTGGCCTACCTGTGTAAAATGATCAAATTGTAAGTCGCTCTGGATAAGAGTGTCAGCAAAATTCCATAAATGTAAATACCTTGTATCCACACTTGTCCACTTACCATAGAGGTGCACTCTGTAGATCTCAAATATGTATTATAGTTCCTCCGTTTCTATGCTTAATTTGTTAGCCCCTCCCCCTTTACCCCATTTATGGATGGTCAGGACCTCTACAGGCCCCCCCACTGAGCAGGTGTTATTTGGGTGGTGGACAATTCTCAGCACTGCTGTTGCTGGAGGTTATAAAACACTGTATAAATTTACTGACAAGTTTGTTAGTGTTTAAAACCTCATGCACTTTTTTGCACTGTACCAGTGTAATGACCGTGTCAGCGCTGTTGCTGTTCTGTGAGTGGTCCACCACCCCAATAATACCTGCTCAGTGGAGGGCTTGACCTTTGATGAATGGTTTGGGGCGGGGCTAACGCATAATGCAGATGAACAGATGGACTACAATCTGTTTACGATCCATTCAACACAACCATTCCAAAATGTTATTTATCCATTTGAAGCCATTTTCAAAATGACAGGCTTTTAAAAAACAATAACAGCTGACGTATGATGGAAAACACACGTTTATTTCCCTAATAAAGGTGGTATCAATCAAATATAGCAGTTGTATGTACACAGCCCACTCCCAACAATGTGTATCATGAACAATTATGTCAAGATTCTGTCTACAATATTTGGTGAAATCAAGCTCGCATATATGGTACGTAGGCCTGATAAAACGACCAGTGAGTGTTGATAAAAGGGTCCTAATAGACTGGCTAGTGAGTGCATGTTATTCTCTATGAACAAATAATACCAAACAATAAACACACCCAGAGGTGAGAAATATTCTAAAGGAGATCTGCTCTTATTCTCGTGTGCTTTTAAACATGGTTAAGTCCTGGGGCATTTTCTCCTGTTTCTGAAATTTGGCTCCTGAGAAATATGTGATTTTCTCACTTTGATCAACAACCTCAAGAAATGTGTTTTCCCTTGGGTACAGTCACAGTTCATAACACCCATTACAGCAGTATTACAGTGGAGGACACTAAAAGACTGACCAAAATCTTTAGAATAGGTGTTACCTGATCTTAGGTTATCTGTCTTACCCAGTTGCCTCAACCTTCCGTTCCCCTTTTACAGTTTGACCTCTAACAGCTGAGGAAGGATACGCATGGCTAGTGTCTCAGCAGAAGACAGTGGTGCTGGAGTGATGTAAAGTAGAAGCTGGTGGGTTTGTGGTGTTTGGAGGTGCAGCAGAGTGCGGGGAGGGGGAGGAGCAGCTCCAGCTGTCTGATTTTAACCCAGCAGCGCCACAGAGCAGCCAGCCCAACGCAGCAGGGCTACGCTAACACAACGAGCCCGGAGAGACAGGCAGCCAGAAAAATACGCTCCTGAGGAAAAAGGCAGACTGGCTGGGCGGTTCTGAATTCCTGCTGCAGTCGGTGGTGCGCTGGCAGACGGAGGAGGCTGTAGTTTCTCAGACATCGGTCAGTCTGCGGTGCTCGAGATTTGGAGAGTAACAAAAGGTGGGAGAGAGAGAGAAAGAGAGAGAGAGAGAGGCTACTACTGTCCCTCATCAGAGGGGGAAGGTAAGATAACCAGAGACCTGGAGCTCATACGCTACCCGAGCTAGCTACCTCTGTATGGCTCTTCAGAAGTTGCTGCCGCTGCACCGTTCAGCCATTTTGCTGGGAAAAGTGTTTGGAAAGTTCCCGGCTGAGTCGCTTCTCCTTCACGCTCGAATGTAACTTAGCCAAAAAAGAAATAAGGGCAGAACCCGAGACAGGCGAGCTGTACCTTATCTCAGCCTTAGTAAGCGCTTCACCTTTTCCTTCTTCTTTTATTTGCTTCCTCCGTGCTCTTCTGCTCCAGGTGCAGTTATGGTCTGCTCGGAAATGAACGCTTTGGGGTTCGTGCCAAGACCTTAAATGCAAATTGATGAGCAGCGGGTGACAGGCTGGCGAAGGCGAAGAAAGAAGCGGAGCTGTGCGGCGTGGCGGCTGCTGAGGACGGCCGGGTAGAGACCATGTCCCTCTGGATGATTTTACCCGTCAGCCTCCCTGCCCTCACCATCACCGGCATATGGGTCGTGTGAGTGTTAACCTCTCCGCTCCTCAGTCGCTCTGACACACCACGTTAGACTCGCAGACAAGACTAGAGTCGAGTACTTCGAGCAGCTTTACTGTCTTCAGTCCGAGATGAACACATTTAGCCTACACTGCCCTGCAGCGGTTAGACATGCTACACAGGTGGATGAATTCAGCATTAAGAGTCTCACCCGAGGGCTCTTACTGGTGTGGTGTGGTGTGAAGCGAGCCCCATCTGATTCGTCTAGCTGTGTATTTTAATGTATTATTTTTATATCAGTGTGAAGTGAAACTGCACACAACTATGTTAATTTAAGTTTGCATGCAGACCAGTGGTGGCCATCACCGCAGCACACCGCATTACCAAAACAACCCAATTTATTTGAAACACGTGCTTTTTGCTTTTATATACTGGATTATGTTGAATGGATGCTTTCTGACTTTCTCTGCAGTACCTTTACTTTTACTTGAGTACAGTTTCTCTGCTTGTAACACCCCTGCTAGCAAACAAATTATTGTGCACAAGGGTTTGTTAAGTTTGACCTGGCAACCCGAGAAAGCCAGATGTTTTCAGTTTTAAAACGTATCATTTTCAAAACGCGTGATTTCACCTGCATATATTGCGCTACATAGTATGTAGTTGAGGAAGTAGTAGTTTCTTCTCTCATAAAATCTTATAAAATTAGGTTGAGCTAACATAAATGGACTTTGACTCATCATTTGAATTCAGCAAATAGGTTTATATTGACGTCCTTGATAAAAGATGCTGTATGGTGTTTTTCAAAGGCGTACCTAGCCTGATATAAAGCTGCATTATGTGCAGTGGGCTGATGATTAGGTTGTGTAGCTGCACTATTATTGCGCAATATTAAAACTGCCCTCTTAGCTTAATTTTAGTGACCGGGTTGGATATGACTTTTCAAAAGACTTCATTTTGAGTGTTTTTCTGGGTTAAATGAAGCTGTTAATGTCGTCTCGTTTATCATTTTTTTGCCGTGTCAGCAAAATCTTTACATTTTTTTAAAGACCTTCTCATATCCTATACAGCTTGTTTCACTGGAATTGCTGATAGGACTGAATGATTTGGGGGTGATATCTAATTGAGATTTTTTTGGATAAATATTGCAGTTGTGATTTTTAATGCTTTAATTTTCTATGAATTTCCAGGCCTGTTTTTTTTTGGCCAAGAAGAGCAGTGTATTCACTTTTTCTGGCACAAAGCTTGAACGCTGAATGTGTTAGTCTACCAGTTAGTTGTGATGGTTGTGATCATGTGTGCAGAGCTTGGGTGTTTGTATCTTCTCATTGGTCCAGCTCATCTACAGGATGTTTACAAGCTCTCTGTTATTAGTTGTTTTTTTCCCTGTAAAACTTATTAAGGCAACATTGTTGATATTGTTTTATAGAATAGCAGCTCTTGTGAATTTTCACTCTTTCAAGTTGCGATATCAGTATAAAAACAATTCATCTTTCAGCCCTTATTGCTAAAGCATGTCTTCAAGTCTTCACTCTTTGTGTGCTTTTGTAGGCACGGGAGCTCTTTCGCCTGAAAATCATGTAACTAGTCTATGGATTTGTTATGTAGCCTGAGGGATTTTTTTTCTGATGTAGATTTCTAGTTTGAGGTGTTCTAGAAGATCACACCGTCCGCTGGTGGTGATGTATTCGTATTAAATTACTAGTGACAATGGGTGTAAAGATAATGTAGTAACTATAGACTAACTTGTTGGTCAGATTGTGAGAACGTGCATTATAAACTCACCTGATGCTCCTTCTTGAACATGACACTTATACAATGCTAGCTAGTTATGTCTTAATGTACAGAGGCAGTGAGATGAAATAAGTATTCAGACCCTATTGTTTGTATTATTTGACATGTGTTCAGTGCACATATCCACAATTCTAGCACTTTGTTACAAAGCCCTTGTTGGCAATTACGTTGAGATGTCTATGTTTGCAGAGAAACAGCCTCTTGTCATGATGCTCCCACCTCCATGCGTCACTGTGGGTTTGGTGTTCTTGGGGTCAGGGGTCCACGGGAAACCCTTGTTTCTTCAGTTATGATGATTAGATGTGCATTGCGCTGCTTCTTTTCTAGAAGGGGAGTTTTGCAGTTTTTTTTGTTGCATGTTGCATGAACATGTACATCTTTGTTCATGTTTAGAAGCACTTAGCCAAAAGCCAAATTATTTGTATACGTTTGACATGAATATAGGTACTGGAAGAACAAAACAAGAACAAAAGCAAAAGTTTTGGAATACTCGTTTCCCCTCACTGTGTGTCTTGATGTTATGCCCCGATCCCTGAGAGCCAGAGAGGTGTGCTGTGAAAAAGATCAAGTAGGGCACAGGCATGTGAGAGATAAAAGGGGTTGGATAAAGAAGTTGGGTGAAGTTGAGAGAGCACTGGGACTCTCTACCTGTCTGGGTTTTTTTTTTTTTTTTTATTTAATTTTTTTTTTCTTGCTCTGTGATCATCGCTCTGGAATGCAGGCCCAGGAGGCGAACGCTACATGTAGCTTTCTCTTTTCCCCTTCACTTGAGGTGCAGTAGTAGTAGTGCTGCCACCTCCGATCAGCACTTTCCTTCCTGAGGAACGCTTGCAGACGCCCATAAGCATCCCTTTCCTTCTTCGTCCAGCAGGCCCCCGAGCGCGGCAGGGCAGGGATGGTTACATAAAGCTCCCGCCAGCCTGGGAGGAGGAGAGGAACGCAGGGGTGGAGCTCATGGCTGTGCTTTCCGCACAGCATCAGCTACTTCTCATTGGATATGAGAAGGTTTGGGCTTATTCTTTCCATGTCTGGGCTTATTCTTTCCACGTCTCCTTTAGTGATGGCCTGGGAGCAGTTTGCAATAAAACTTGGATGAACTTGCACTGCTCCTTAAATAGTTTCACCAAGAGTTTTGTTTTGGTGAAAAAGGCACCTGTAATTATGATCCTACAGATGGAATTATTGTAAACCCCAGTGCTTCACATACAAATTGTAATGTTGTGTTCTTTGAAAAGGGGTTTCTGACGTGTTATTGTTATTGTTTAGAATGTGCTCAAGAGTTTTTTGTTGCATAAAACACTCACAGTTAGATGCGGTTTTGGTGCTTTGGCTGTTTATGGAACACAACCCCCCAGTTAGAGCCAGAAAGATTTGTTACTATGAATAATTCAGTGTTGGTGCCATATTGTTTAAACCTTTCCATTTAGGCTGAGTTTCCATGGCAGTGTTTCCATCCAGAGTTTTCTTTATGTTCAGGCTGTTAAATGTGAACCAGGAAAATGTGGTTTTGTTCCTGCTCAGCCCTTGGGCACACACACACACACACACACACACACACACACACACACACACACACACACACACACACACACACACACACACACTGGCTCAGTCTCAGTCTTGCTTGGCTCATTGTGTGCGAAGCTGTGATACGCAAACGCTGTCTTTAATGCTTATCGTCTTTCCAAGTCACTTCGAAGTCTTGATTGGGAAATGCTGAAACGATGCCACAGCTGCCCTAAAGCTAGCTCTTGGTTTTCACAGAGGATGGGAACCATATGACCTTGTGATGTTTTTATCATTTGTTGATGTTACCAAAAACTGGCCTGCCAGTTGCAGCAGTCTCTAATTAAGTCTTTTAATTTTACAGCATGTTCTAACCATAAATCTGGATATGTAAATAAGGGGAATATGCAGATGAATTGAAAACATATTTTTTTTTTTGTTACATCCAGCTTTTAAAAAAAAAAAACACAAAAAAAACAGAACATCTCCATAGCTTATACACTGTGTTTGTGTGTGTGTGAGAACAGAGCTTTCAAGTCTGTGTGTATTGTAAACTCTGGGGTGGGTTACTTGTTTGATGGTATAAGATTAGAATTCATTAGAACTCAGGCTGTTCATTTAGCCTTTCCACCTCTACCACTGTGTCATGAACTCATAGCTCATAAACATGAGTTTTTGTGAGTGCCTCTGCTCCATTATGTAAGAAGGATGAAGTCTTGAAAAAGCCAGACGCTGCCATCTGTTTTACTACGGCTGTTCGTTCAAACCCACAATGTTCTGTCTGCCCTTAAATCCTGTAGTTTTTATTCTTAACCATACTCTTCTTTCTGATTTGTTTGGACTTGTTGTCTGTGTGAAAAATGGTGTTACATTTCGATTGCCTCACTTTTTCTTTAAAGGGCATGTCATGGAAAACTTTTGCTTGCCGTTTCACATAAGTTTTTGATGTGTATTAGTAATGTTAAATGTCTTCAATGTACCTTTAAATCCCCAGTCAATATATGGAATTTAAGCAGCCCGCTTTGAATTAATTGTTTTTGTGATTTGATGTAAACTATTTATATGTATCCACTTATTCAGTTTGTAGTAGTGTAGTGCCTTCCATCCATGTTAAAATTTAAAGGGTCCATAATCTACATAGGTCCAATTCTAACATTTTGTTTGGTTTTACTAACCAAAAACATTCATTTGTTTTTACACAACCTTTTTCCAGTTTCTTTTAGAAATTAGAACCTTAGAATTAAACAGGCTGTCTTTGTTCCTGTGCCTTTAAGACTAATTATTATATTTATTACATTACATTATTGCATTTAAATGATCTCTGTTTTGATTGGCTGCCATGTATTATGTCTTGTTCAGAAAGCAGTCTTGGCTGAAACACTCATTAATGTGAGTGGGTGGAGCTAAACTTCTGTAGGCGCAATAAGTAGATGGATGCAAATTTGATGGTTTTGTGACCTCACAGAAACGGTGATCTCAGAACAGGCTTTTTTGGAGTTTAGTTTCTGTATGTGGATTGTATAGAGTGGGTAATGAACAGTTTGTTTTGGAATTTTAATAATGCGTATGGACTACATCAAATTCTTCTATGTAAAAAAGATGGGGGCTGTTTTAAAGGAGTGTTTCAAGCTCTGACTGCTTTTTTGAATGAGACAAAATACAAGGTATTTTGATACAATACAAGGTAATCAGATCAGAGGTAATTTCCATGTCTTAGTCATAAATTCACATTCACAGAAGCAGCCTGTTTAACTGTAAGGGATAAACAGAGGTTAGAAAATGATCTATGAATGTGAATGAATTATGACAGTTTTTGTTACATAAAACCACAGTAATCATGGGGCTACCTCAGAGACACAGAAAAATCAACATAAATGTGAGATCTTGCCTTCTTGAGTGAAAACATGTTTGGGTTGATTTAAAATAAAATAAAATAAAAAAAAGACTGATTCTAAGACACACCATACACACCAAAGCATCTGTCATAAATGCGGTAGTTATGTCCAGTAGGCCGAAATTCACCTCTTTCCCCACTGGTGTTACAGGTGACCTGGTAACACTGTGTGTGAATATTCACAATACCAATTGAACCAGATGGCAGAATGTTTGTTTACCAAATGTAATTTCACTCACTGTAATGCTAAGTACTGAACTGAGCTCTGGAGGTGCATCTCACTGTGTACATGCATACATGCACACACACAGATGCAGTGAGAGATGGAAACTGTCCTAATTGGTGTTTAGCCTGTTGCTGACCCTGCACACTGCCAGATGCAGTCACACAGCACAAACACACAGTGTGTGTTGTATAGGAGAAATGAGTGCTGACAGTAGCCTGGTGTACTGGTAAAATGCAGTTTGCTTGACTTCTTGCTGTAGTTTTCTAAGCATGTTTCCTTTGCTGAAACTGTGCACATTCGGGAGCCGTCGTTTACTTTGACCGTTATCTGATGCCCCTCTGTTCACTGACATCCTTTGAGGGTTGCTGTGAACTCTGAATCAGCTACTCTTTGACCTTGTTACAGCAGCTAAAGATAGGACTGAAATATAGGCATGATGCTGCTGTGAGGTCAGAACTGACCCTTCAAATCAGTTAAATTCCCAGCGCGATCAGAAATTCCAACATAAAAATAAAGCACACAGATCAGTCAAGAATGTCTAATATGACGTGATCACTCTGCAAGTCCCCTTCCCATACATTGCCTAGCACTGTTCCGTTGTCATTCAAATGAGACAGATGATTATTTCAACTGATGGAAGTTCATGAGACTAAAGACAGTTTATTTTGGTTTGAAACTGTGTTTTAGAACAGTTCAGTGTTTTGTATTGTAATATAATGTAATATATTACCTTGTATCTCCATTTTCACTTTATTGCATAGTTTGAAATTTTCAGATGCCATTGACATTCTTTCTTTAAATTTCTTTATGAATGCACCAATAGAAGTGATCAAAAATGTATAAAGAATGGATAAGAATAAAATTATTACTTAAACCTTCATTGAAAATTGACAATTGTTTTTTTTTTCTTCTGAAAAGTTTTGTTTAAACAGCAACAATAGGCTAGCTAATATGTACCATATAGAGTGATGGTATAGTCATATCACTAATCACTTGATCACATATCCCTAATCACAATTTGCTCTCTTGTATTTTACATTAGGTATGCAATGGCCCTGTACAACCAGCATGTCTGTCCTGTGGATAACTGGTAAGATCTTGTGCATTTTTCTTCACACTTAAATCATTTTTGTATTGTATTTCATTCTCACTGCAGTCAAACTTCATTCAGTTTCATTTAGTATGAATGTTTTTATGTGTCTCAACCAATTTGCTCATCTTCTCCATTTGGACACTTGTTCTGAAATACTGAAAGCTGTTGAGTTTGCAAAAAAAAAAAAAAAAAGAAGCAGAACAAAGAGTTTTATCATCTGGATTTATATCATGCAGTAGTTTGGCTGTAAGGCTGCATCGGTTTTACAGTTTGTAGTGCTATTCCATCCTCGATTAAATGGTCACTGGTTTCAGACTCAATGAAGTATGACTTAGTTTGAAATTGAGGGCCTATTGATTTCATGCCTTACTATCTGTTTTAATGAGTTATTTATTCAGAGGCTGAAAGAATGTCAGATTGTCATGGTTATCATGGGTAGGCAGGTTAGTGAATGACCAATTTGAACTTTCTGTCCATCTAAAGTCAAACATTTCAGATTAACTGTTGCTTAGGACAGTTTTTTGATTTGGTCAATCATTAGAGAGTGAGAGATTGCCTGCTCACATGTAAGTAGAGCAGACATGTATCAGTGTGATTGGTGCAGATAGTGGCGGATCACAGAGTATGTGTGTTTAAGTCTGTCTGAGTGTGATATGGTTGAGGGAGAATGTTATCCAGTAGCTTCAGTGATCTTCCCATTGCTGTGGGTCCTTGTGCACTTTGATGTCCTACCCAAACTCTATTGTCATGTGACTAGTTTGAAGGCTTGGTGTTTTTCTTGCCCAGAGTTTTTCTATGTTGAAGAAATTGTTTTTTTTTTTTCCCCTTTACCCTACATTTAGTAAGTAAGTCTTGTCAGATGGCCCAAGTTTGCCTCTATACTTTTTCACTGGAAGCTAATGTAGCTAACTAGTAGGCCTGTTAAAATTTTTAACATAGCCATGTGATCACAGATATTTGAGCTGATCACAAGTATTTCTCACAGTTGTTAGCTTCAGCCTTAGTGAGCTTTGGTGTTGCAACAAACAAAATGTGATTTGGATGTGTATAGACCAATATCAGTACTTATTACTACTAAGCTTTAAAAATTCAGTTATTTGTTAAAGCACTTCACTTAAGATGAGCATCTAACAGTAAACTATCCTCCTCAAGCACTGCTGCCTCATAGGAAGCTAAAACACACAGAAAAAACACGTATGTGAATATTAATGCTAGATTTGTTGCAGGATTGGATCAGATTTTATTCCCCCACTGACAAACAGTCTAGCATTTTTTTGCTGATATAGTCCATTAACTGTCCATTGATAAGATAGTAAACTATCTCTAGCTAGGATTGGGATTTTAGGCTTGTACTTTAATAGTGTAAATCAAATTAATATTTGCAATTATGACACAACACACACACACACACACACACATTTTCTAAGCCGCTTCTCACCTCAGGGTTGCGGGAATTATGACGCACATTTTCAGCTAAAATCACATGATGGTTAACAGATCAACTAAAAAGAAATGGAAGCTCATGTCCCACCAGTTAAAATCTCAAATTAAACTGTAAAAGCATCTTGATGCCTGAATTTTGACTGTACTTTCTTCCAAATAAACAAACTTCAACCACCAAACGTGTTGGCTGATTGACTACATTTGGTGTAAGAAGAAAACAGTAAATTAGATTTTTCACTGAACTTCCCATTTAAAGCTGCTGAAGTGCTGCATGGCCAGAAGTTGCAATGGCACACCAGAGGAGACATGCTTACATGACTAAGCTGAAAGATAGTAGGGAAAAATAAATATATGTTTTGAACAAAACTAGGTGGCACAAAACTGATGCACAATCATCAGTTTAATATAGAGGTTTAATATGCAAAACATTACTTCTAATGTAAGTGTAAACAGTTAATTCTGAGTAATCACACACCAGCTCTGCGCAAATGAGCCATTTAACATCAGGTTGTTTTAAATGGCACCTTTTGACCAAGTGCAATGAGACTACGTTCCAGGATAATTTTATGTCCTGAAAACAAACGTGCTGTTACGCTGTTTCTGTTTAGAATGATTCATCAAGTCTGTAGTGCAAAGTCAGCTCCTTTAGTGAAGCGTGACTACTGCTTAAAGTTTCTGCTCAGAGTTTAAAGATACTTTTAAGTGTGTGAATTGAGGTTCTGTGTTTTGTTTTGCTGACTTGACTGTCAAAACATGTTAGTTTTGGCTTATAATAGAAATTTTCAACACATTCATATTGTGTAAGGAGCTGGAATGCAGCACATGGTAACATCCCAGCTCTTTCTGTGTTCACAGCCAGGTGCGCTCATTTTGTAAAAGGTGTTTAGACTTGCCTTTGATTGATGGCTATTAGGGGGATGGAGTTCAGACGGTCATGACCAATATTCTGGTGGTCTAGCCAACACTGGTTACACTTCATTGACTTCGTATGCATGTTCATGTGTGTTATTAGGATGTATAATCAGTCGTGTGAGGAGGATTTGCCCATGCAGAGGGGACCAACACTATGCTGTACACTGGACAATGTGCCACTTATCAGGTCAGTCAACCCCTATGATATAGTATAGTGTGTGTGTGTGTCTCTCTCTCTCTCTCTCTCTCTCTCTCTCTCACACTGCATCTCTCTCTCTCTCTCTCTCTCTCTCTCTCTCTCTCTCACACTGCATCTCTCTCTCTCTCTCTCTCTCTCTCTCTCTCTGCATCTCTCTCTCTCTCTCTCTCTCTGCATCTCTCTCTCTCTGCATCTCTCTCTCTCTCTCTCTGCATCTCTCTCTCTCTCTCTGCATCTCTCTCTCTCTCTCTGCATCTCTCTCTCTCTCTCTGCATCTCTCTCTCTCTCTCTCTCTCTCTCTCTCTCTCTCTCTCTCTCTCTCTCTGCATCTCTCTCTCTCTCTCTCTCTCTCTCTCTCTCTCTCTCTGCATCTCTCTCTCTCTCTCTCTCTGCATCTCTCTCTCTCTCTCACACTGCATCTCTCTCTCTCTCTCTCTCTGCATCTCTCTCTCTCTCTCACACTGCATCTTTCTCTCTCTCTCTGCATCTCTCTCTCTCTCTCTCACACTGCATCTGTCTGTCTCTCTCTCTCTCTCTCTCTCTCACACTGCATCTCTCTCTCTCTCACACACTGCATCTCTCTCTCTCTCTCTCTCTCTCTCTCTCTCTCTCTCTCTCTCTCTCTCTCTCTGCATCTCTCTCTCTCTCTCTCTCTCTCTCTCTCTCTGCATCTCTCTCTCTCTCTCTCTCTCTCTGCATCTCTCTCTCTCTCTCTCTCTCTCTCTCTCTCTCTCTCTCTCTCTCTCACACTGCATCTTTCTCTCTCTCTCTGCATCTCTCTCTCTCTCTCTCTCTCACTGCATCTCTCTCTCTCTCTCTCTCTCTGCATCTCTCTCTCTCTGCATCTCTCTCTCTCTCTCTCTCTGCATCTCTCTCTCTCTCTCTGCATCTCTCTCTCTCTCTCTGCATCTCTCTCTCTCTCTCTCTCTCTCTCTCTCTCTCTCTCTCTCTCTGCATCTCTCTCTCTCTCTCTCTCTCTCTCTCTCTCTC